>NW_026947498.1:24465132-25080132 GCF_034190915.1 Cavia porcellus
GGTTTTCCAGTTGTTTCTTATTGTATCAAATTCCTTAGGAATCCATGGATCTATCAAAAAGTCTTTACTTAAAAATCCTCCGTAAAATTCTCCAATACCCTGGTAAAATTCTAACTTTCCCATATTATCACACCCATCACATACTCAATGTATGAGTCCTCAAACTCCTACCTTTCCATCTCTTACACATATTACACGCTCAGTACTTAATGTAGCCTTTGGTGCCATCCTCTCCCACCCCTCTTTGATTTGGGCAATTGAGCTTTTGTCCACCTGAAGGGTTACCCCATTCTCTCAAGCTTACTGTATCATGAGTTTAAAGAGAAAGATAGATTGCGGAGAACTGGATCGCAGGGAGAAAAGCCTCAGATTGATTGTAGGCAGCCAAAGTATTTACCTTTAACCATTTCTGCAGGTTCATCTGTCTTCCTGTCTCTTGCTCCACCCACTCAGGAGCGCTTACCCTTAGACAAGTGGTTTTCAACCCCATGGTTTGCCTAGCAGGGGCGCATTTTAACAATGCATAGAGATGTTTGTGTGTTGCAAATTGAGGATGGGTGTACTTCTGGCACCTTGTGACAGAGACCAAGGAAGGATTCTATTGAACATTCTATAATGACAAGTTTTCCTTACACACACACACACACACACACACACACACACACACACACACACACTCCCACAGACTCTGAAGAATTATGAAGCACGGAATGTCAGCAGTGACAAAATTGGCCGGCCCCTGCTTTAGACTCTAAATAATGAAAACATTAACCTAAACTTTTAGTTACTAATTCATGGAATTTTCTCTTTGTTCCTTTTGCCACATTTTGCAGCTTGTCTGAAATTTTCTCCCCCCTCTTCTTTCACTTGCTTTTTCCACCATCCCTAAAGCTTACGTAGTTAAATACTAATTGTGGTTATCTCAGCTGAAATAAAATTCTCTTTAGCGGGCCTATTCTGATCCTTTTCTTGTCTGCATTGTCTTTTGAAATGGACACATAGCCTATAGCATTGCCTTCTTTCCATTGTCATTTATATTCTTAATATTTTTCAACTGTGCATGCCAGTCTAATGTCTGTGTTCAGAGCCAGCAATAAACTCTCCAAGGATTGAGACAAAGTTTGTAATGGTCACTGAGTTACCCGTATGCTTATTGCATCGCCTGTTGAATCTCTAATAGGAAAACAATGTGTATTCATAGGAAAGGAGTAGAAAAAAGTTAGAGACAAAGTGACTAATGTTGTGGCATTTAAAAACAAAGTTCATCCTCTTAAAGAATTTCTTAGCTTAGTAAGTACATATGCACAAAAGAAGTAGATATGCCTTATCAAATTTCAAAAGTGAAAATGAATATTGTAAGTCTCACTTTCTGCAATTAGTGACATTATATAATTGGATTCATGTCTATACCAAAATTTCATGTAACTAATTGACATTCTCCTTGAGTGAGGGTTTAGTACTGGCTTGTTGCTTTCTTCAGAGTACCCATACTCTTCAGGGAGCTTGCATGATTCTCTTTGTGTGTGTGTGTGTGTGTGTGTGTGTGTGTGTGTGTGTGTGTGTGGTGTTAGCCTGTGCATATGCAGACATGCATTTAATTGTGCAAATGCTAAACATCTCTATAGTTTGTATAAATTCTAGTTATCTATCTAATACTGAGTTTAGTTTATCCCAAGGCTAGGAAGATTGCTATAGATTATCTTCCAACCACATTAACAAGTCTTTTTTCTGGAAAGCAGTGGCAAGGCCAAACTCATAGCCCTGAAATTTGCATATCAGCAGGAGTTACTTTAACATAAAAAACACATTCTCTATGTTATAAGTGATACAATTGTATTATTTGTCTATTCATGTCATAATGGAACTCCCTATATCTCAGACTGTTCATCTTGTCCTAAAATATGAGCTATAGAAGTAATATCACATTGAACAGTTGAAAGGCTTTTGCACATGACTAAAGATGCCTGTGAAAGTGCTTTTAGATAAAGAAACGCATTGCGAGGACTTGCTAGTACGGTTCATAATACTTACTGCCATTATCAGTAACTTGTTCTTGCTCCTCCTAGCACTAAATAGAAGAAGATAAACCATTGTTCTCTGTGGGAGATTTTTTTTTTTAATTTTGTGAAATACAGGCAGAAAAATCAAATTATCATGTTTGCCCACTCTTTCTGCACTAGAAGTTAGGCATATTTATTAGCTACTACACAGCATTTCAAGCTGGCATTTGGATCATTTCAATAACTAATGTTTGTTTTATCAACAATGGTTTAATTTGACATGCTGCATAATGCATGTGCAATAACAGTGCCATGTTTGATGGATAAATGCCGAGGAAAAAAATTCAAATTGGCTAATAAATAAAATAGAATTTTGAGGCCCCATTTATTTTAAGGAAATTTGTCATGGGTTATTAACTGTACTAAATAATGGCTTGTTTATGTTAGCACATAAATAATTTGCAATGAATAAGGTTGAGATAGTTAGGAACTATCATACTTCCCTTCAAATGTGATTTGAAGCTACTTTGCTCAGCATTTAAACACCAGGTCTGGTGCTTTTCAGAAGTACTATCTACTTCTTGATAAAAAGTAGGTTAAGTTACCATACATTTAGTATAAACCTATCAAACATTCAGATTTTCTACCATACCATAGTTCAGATTATATATCCATATTTTTTAATCTCTCTATACATTAGAAGTAATTGGGAAATGTTTATGTCATTATATCACATTTGCTTTTTTTATATTGTAAAATGTCTGATCTTATTTGTCCAAATGGCTTTTTAGTGTAACATTTAGTTTGTTTTTAAATTGTCAAGTTATATGCTTATGGTTTTAAGCCCCAAGCCATTATAACTAGACCCAGCATTAAGAATTGCTCAAGCATAGACGTCTGGTCATTAATACACAGCAATTTGTAGTTCTCATCTTGATGATTGAGATTAAATTACTTACTCTGATAATTAATTGTTTAATACTAATAACTATTTCCCTCAAAAATTTCTTGGATATGTATTGTCACGCTGTGCCATTCTATCTGGTATGGAAATTACCACATAGCCTATGCTCTCCAGGATTTTTTGTAAATGAACACAAGTAACAGTACTGAAAAGCAAGTAGATAATTACAAGAGAAATACAAACCAGGGCTCTGGGAATGCTTAACTAGATGTGAGGAAGAACTAAAAAAATGTTTTGGAGTGGGAGGTATTTAATCAGCTGTGCAAATAAGTGTGGTCATATGGTTTTGGATTATTAATGTTTTTCATAACTTACATTTTTCTAATTATAATTTATGAATTAGGTAAATGAGATAGTATTAATCATTAGTAATGAAAACAATAATTCCATATGGTTTCATTTGCTTCACAATATGTAAACAGGTTTATTCATGGCATCATTTTAAGCATCACAACATACAAGCTATGCAATTCAAAACTCCTATTTTTGGATGAGGAGTCAGAGGCTCAGAATATAAATGAATTATTCAATTTACAAAGCTAGCAAGTGGCAGAGTTAGGTCTAAGATGAAACCTCCTGAGTCCTAAATAGTTCAGACCTTTTTTTAGCAACTCAATTTGAAGTTGAAAATTTGCTGAGCTTGGGCTAGATTCCCAGTCTCTTAAAACTGAATTGCTCTCTCAGGATGTTCTCTGCCACAAAAACACTTAATACATCATATTTTTATGAACTATAACTCAATGTCTTTTTCTAAAATAACTTTTCTAAAGGTGGTTGGAAACTGATAGATATAGATATATAGATATAGATATAAAAAATACCAGCAAATTCACTACCTTACTGCATTTCCCTAATCTAATTTTCTACTTTCCCAGTATAAACTCTGTAATTATACTTAATACCTGGGGTGTTGGAAATTTAAAGTTTTAGTTATCAAGAGATTGAGGAAATTGAATGCTGGCTTTTAGTTTCTTCCATCTGATATCTCAATTCTCTCCAGCAGGTAGAGACATCTGACATGCTTTCACATAAGCCATGAATGGTCTGTCTGAAACTACTCATTCAGTGCTTGCTGAGATGCATTGTTAGAATTTTTGTCTAAGGTGTTCATAGATAGATAGTATATATATATATATATATATATATATATATATATATATATGATACATGTACACATATTTGTATATTCACCATAAATTATATTAGAAAGAATTAGTTGGCATGACCTAAACTGGAAATATATAAAGACACTTATCCAGAAGTATATTTGAAGAGTGACAATACTGCCTCCCAGGATCCTATGAAGGGTTCATACTTTCTTAGAATGGGTAGAATTTAGACACCCCAATCCTTTTATTAAATGTTTAGATTTATCACCTATAATATGTTATCTATGAAGAGTCCTGCCCTGAATTTTATTTCCATTTCACACATATTTCATTATTTTGATCAACTTTATATTCTAAACAAGGACTCTGGAGGAGACTTTGTAAGGATTACATAGTTTGTAAGGATACAGAAGTATAATTTCATATTTTTCTATGAATTGGTTTAATTGCTGTTGCTACTGTACTGCTATTGAAATACTTCAATATATCTCATATGATACCTTTTATAATTGTTTCATTCCATTATGACTAGAAATTGCCAGTAGAAAATAATTCCTGTGAAGCAAACATACAGAGTAGTTGAGGGCCCTAGAGAGGTTTTTTGGATGGTCAACCATTTTCTATTCCATAAGATGACTATGAATTTGGTCCATGAGAAAAGAATAGCAGACCTAGTCTTAATTGCTAAGATGCATAACAAAATGAGCCTAAATGACAACTTAGAAACTTACTAAATGAGCCATTTGCCTTTACTCCTGCCATAATAAGGTCACACAATCAAGAAAGAGAGGCAGAACAGGCTTCTTTTAGGGCTGTTTTACTCTGAGTTTTGTTTGTTTTGTCTTGTTTTGTGTGTGATACAGGGTCGTTGTGTAGTGCAGGTTGGCCTTGAGTTCACTATGTTACCAAGGTTGACCTTGAACTCCATGATCCTCCTGCCTCGGCCTCCAAAATGCTGGGATTATTTGTTTCATAATGAATTGTCATGGAGTGATTTTTATTTTCATAGTAGGATGATAAACTTTTTTTAAAAACTTTAAAAGGTACATGTTTCTTCTTCATTTTATTCACTGTCAGTTTTCTAGTTCCTGAGTGTCACAATTGGAGGTCATTCATGAGCACTGCAATATTTCGAGTACATTCTTCTCAATAGAGTGGGGATAGTAAAGTTATTGTCCAACTCGAGCATATTATCATTATAAAGCAGCACACACCATTAGGGAGAGGCTCAGCGAAGGACATTATCATTATGTATTAGCACACACCATTAGACTGGAGTTTCAACTGCGCAGCCTAAGAAGGAAGATAGATTCATAACATCAGAGCCCTCCTGGGTAATATAACTCAAAATTGTTAAATCAGTCAGCTGAGGTGAACTCTGATCTCATGATTGGCATCTACCATCACTTTGAGCATTCATGGTTATTTACTTGGCAAGAAATTGTTCTCTTTTCTGACTCAAATGGAAATCCTAATGAATCCCAATGAATTTTATTGTACTTCTACCCAGGCAAGAGTCCTAAGAATTAAAAAATAATAAGGTTAAATATAATAAATACAGTGCTCTGTTGAAAACTCACAAACATAAAACAAATTTTAGTTGGGAGAATTTATCAATTAAATATCTTTATACATAAGATTACAACCAGTATGCAGGAGAATTAGAGGTGTGAAGCAAACTTATTTAAATGAAACAAATGAAATAACATTATATTTTATTTTAAAATTTTAACGTTGGATAATGTCAAGGGGTTGTTTCTTTGTCCCACCAAATGTCAGAGTTATTTGTATATGATAGGACTAAATGCCATTTCTCCAGGAGGATTGCTTTATATGCTGTTTATTCTCATGAAACATTAATATATGCTATGGATATTTGCCTGTTGGAAGGGAAAGCGAAAAATTTTGTACTTCTCAAATGAAAATTAATCTTGAATGAATTTAACTTGCATCATTTGCATGTTGTATGGATAAGAAATCCATTTATAAATAAAAGGTTTATTGCAGCACACAAAAAGGTTATGTTCAAGGATGTACTTTCCAAGTGAACTATTTTCTAGAAGCTAGTAGTTTCTGTGTATTACATGACAGACTATTTCAACTTCTGACTTTGCATAAGAATATAAACATGAGGAAATAAAATACTTCACTCAATTTATCAATACTAATTTCTATTTGTTTTATATTCACCTTATAAAATGTCTTCACTAAAAGGCAGAATTATAAAATAATAGGCATCCGTTGCAAAATCTTGCATTTTTTAGTTGGTTCTTACATGGTAAAGTTTAAGTATAGTCTAATTCTAATTATACATGGAAAATAAAATGTTACAGATCTTGGCTAGATACTAACAGTAGTAAAATCATTTAATTGTTCAAGTAGGATATACATATATATATATATATATATATATAGTGCCAAACCTTAAGGATTTCATATTGTTTTTAATTTTATTGTAACATTATATAAAGGAATAAACTTAGCACTATTACTTGTATTCTCAGCTGACGATGTTGGGTTGTTTAGCTCTTAAAAGGTCACCAGGCAGGAGAAGGAGAAAAGTAAAAATCTTCAATGTTCACCGTGCCAAGAAAGTCCATTACTCCTCTACCTTCTGCCCATGTTTCAGATATATTATTTCTTAGTTAAAATTTTATTTATCATGGTTGTTTCTTCCATTTTTTCAATGTGTTACAGGTATGTTATCTGTTTGGAATTTTTAAAGCACATTATTTAATTGCTTTCCTTATACTATATTACATGATTCCACTATTAGTTAATAAGCAAATCTTTGTGAATATTTGTGTCCTCAGTAGGCAGAAGCTTATTACATTCTTCAGTGTGTAAAAATCTCAGAAAAGTATATATTTAGCACATAATTGGATTACATTTTGCAGTAGAGGCAGAACTGTTCTACCTAAATATTTGTGCAAACCACATAATGAGGCTCATAAAGCCACAAGTAATGCCTAATTCAGGTGATCCCAGAACTACGTAACGCTTTCCTTCCTATGACCTATTTTCTTCAGACAACCCACTCAGGATCCCATCTATCTCTCTCAGACAGAATCTTTCCCTCAATGAATATATTCTGCTTTTAACCTTCACTGATCCTAAAATTCATTCTTCGATTTTAGAGAACACAAACTCCTACTGGACATTTAGTAGGTTGGGAGTTTTCACTCCCCTGTATCATTTGGAGGTTTCCAGCATGATAATTGGATAGAGGTAAGAGTTGGCTTTTGTTTCACAGACTCTGGACTGGGACTCATTTAAGTAACAAATTTTTGCTCTACGTATGTCCCTCAAGAAGACAGAGTCTTTGGCAACCCACTTTGGACCCTCTCTGTCTCTCTTGGAAAGAAGCTGTCTCTCAATAAATATATTCTGCTTTTAAAAAATATTTTCTTCAGTAAAAGTTCATATATTAGAAGTAATGGACAATGGAAAAGCATTTCCGTTAAATACTTCCATGGCTCTAGGTGAGGTGCTGTTCTAGGGCGTTACTATAGTAACAACATAGCTTCTTTGAGTGAAGACATGTTGTAATGTCAGAGATAGAATATAATCTAATGATAAATATAAATATACTGAGACAAGTGGTAGTATATGCAGCAGGAGACAAATAAATGGCAAAGAACTGTCGAAAGGCAATAGCTGAAGAAGGCTTAAACAGGGCAGTGAGGGAGGGCCTCACTGATGAGGTGACATTTGCAACAGAGACTAAGGGGCGAAGGAGGTGTTCTGTACAGGAGAATGGCTTTCTTGGCAGAGGACAGACACTGAGCATCAGTATGCTTGATGTGGTTGAGAAACATCGAGCGAAACAGTACAGTTGGCCAAGAATAAATGCAGGGGATATTATCAGGAGCTGTGCTATTGTCAGGAGGAAAGAGGTCAGATCACAGTAGAGTGCGTAAACCAATATAAAGTTTGGGCTCTTACTTAGAGGGAGACAGTGGCTACTGGAAGTTTTGGGCAAATAAAATATGATTGTTTTGGAAAGACCCTTGTCCCTTTGATGTTCTGAAAAACAGTGAAGGAAGGGCAAATGGCAAAGCAGGCAATTGATCCAGTGAAACAATCGAGATGAAAGATAGATTACTGCAATAATCCAGTGTGGGAATCATGGAGACAGTGATAAACTACAAATAAACACACATTTTCAGATAGCACCATTGGAGTTTTGTGATAGATCTTACCCAGAGGGGAGAGGAGAGATTTTAAGAATAGGATTATTCCATGATTTCTATTTTGGGGCAACAGAAAGGACGTGATAGATGTTTACTCAAATGGAAAACTGTCATCAGAGTGTTTTTTAAAGGAGGAAAACGAGGATCCAGAATTATACATATTAAATATGATAATCCTATTAGACATCTAAATTAGAATCTGAGAAGAAAGTTGGACATGTAACTCTAGACTTCTGGAGAGAGGTTTGTAGAAATTTAAAGTTGGTAGGCTCCAGTTATCAGCACATGTAGAGATTATACCTGAATCAAACTACAAAATATAGGGTATAGAAGTTGAGTTCTTTGTTAAGAGCCATAAAATAGCTTCTGTCCAAATGAGACTATTAAGGAGAGAGTAAAATAGTACCAAGAATATTAAAAGAGAAGTGGTTCATGGAGAGATTAATCTAGCACATTCAGTGTTAGGTTATTTCAAAAGACACAAATACAAATCCATAGCGCACATGTTTAAATAAGTGTGAAGGCCCTGATTCAATCCAAATTTATACAACAAAAAAACATTGAACACCAGTAACACATGTTCTACTTTAGGAAATTGTATATTCTCTTTATTATTTTCATTTAAACTTTAAATGATAAGTTAATTCTATTTTTTTATTCCAAGGAGTTGAAAGGGCAAAAATAATGTCTAAAGGTAATTTTATTTCCTGAAATTTACTCATTTAATCAGTATAAAATAGTACTTATATTTTTCAACTTTAACAGGCAAAGCCAAATACCATTTAGTTGTTACATCCTTCATCTTTCTTATTTTTCATTATTCTTTTGAGTTAACTGATTTATTTTGGGAACTAATTTTAGTCTGTCTGGATTGTAACCTACTCTCTATGTTTGAGTTTCAGTCATTGAAGTATGAAATCTTCATTTGGGCTTTGTAGTTCACCTCAAAGAGCAAATCTAAAAGGATTGTGTCTTACAGGTCCAGAGAGAGCTTGAGCAGCCCCATGTTCACGGAGTAAGGGATAAAGATAACTGCTTAGCTGTGCCCACAGATAGGCGTATTATTCATGTGTGGAAGCCACTGGCTGTAACATGCAGACAATGGCTGCTGAGGAATTTCTAACATCAACCATCACATCCAAGCAGTGAAAATTTATAAGAGGATGAAACAACGCTCTAATCCCTTAAACTGTTAATACATAGCTAAGAATCCTTGTGCATAATGAATAAAATTTACATTTCCTAAGCTTTGATTTCTTTGAAGGTTTGTTTTATTTGATTTTCAACAACTGATAAGAAAACATGTTAATGTATAATAAACACTGAAAGTCTGTGCAAGGGAAGGGGATGTAACAGGAATCAATGTAAAATGAAGAGGATCTCAGGGATGCTCACTTGTTTGTATTAATTGTTTCTGCAGTGTGAGTGTGGCAAATGATGTCTCTGAATGCGAAACTAACTCTTGTGTGATTTAAAGTATATAATTTCTCATTTAATATTCTTTGCGTACATGCGTGAATGTAGGCTGTGGTTTGAAAATCAAAAATAGAAACATAAAAGAATATCCCAGAATGGTAGGGATGATTTATGACTTTAAATTAGTTGCCTACAAATGCTATGGCAATGGTAGTGGTAAAACTTTTTGAACAAATAAAAACAAAAGCAACTCAGCACAGTACATGAGTTAGGACAAATTAGATGGGAAAACAAAAGCTTTTAATTGGAATTCCCAGCCCAAAATGATGGTTAAAGCTTAAATGAGCACAAATAGAACAATAAAACTTGATGTTTATTTTTCCCCTAGGCACAGCTTTTGTACTTTTCTAATTCCCAGCTAGTTGTTTTCAGCTATTAGGATAAAAACATGTGTTTTATTCTTTTCAATTTCATTTTTTTTTTCAGGAAACAAATTAAGACTTTCTCACTATCTCTTTGCATGCCATGTTGAAAATAATTTTTTTCTCACTGATCTAAAAGTTGCTGTATCTGATTTTATCTGAAGTATTTTTCTCTTTGAACAGTCGTATCATCTCATCATCCAAAGTTAATGTTTTATTTCAAGATGGAACATTTTTATTTTATGTACTTACATTTAAGATTTCTGTTAAATTATGGTTCATTTTTGTTGCTGTTGTTTCCTTTTAGTGTTTGTGATTTTTTAGGAGTTTCTCTAAAAATAAAGGACAGGAAAATATGTAAATCAGGAGTTTTAAAAATTCATTTAATCACAACACAAAACGTGTAATATAGTTGTTTAAATAGGAAAATTTTTCAGCATTTCAATACTGAGCATTCCAATTTGCTGAATAAATACGAAGTACACATAATATGGTAGGGTTTCTTTTGTTTGTTTGTTTGCAGAATCGCTGGCATAATTGTACTTAATATGCATTTTCTAATTTGTATTCCCTTAAAATCATCTTCACACATTTGGAAAAATGTTAGAACTAATAAAATGAATTAGATTCTGGTAATTTCCATGCTGACTGTGGAAGATGACACAGATGGCTTTTTAAAAAGTTACATGGATGGAAGAGGTGATATATGTAAATTTACTCAAAATTCACATTGTTCTCTAGAGCCACAGAAATATAGTAATAATTTTCTTTATTATGACGAAATGATCTTTTTCCTAAGCCTGGTACCAATTGAATAATTTGTTCTTCAGAGAAGAAATTATCATTGCAGCAAATTTGATCAGAATTTCAAACTAAGGGTAGCATTCTTAATATGCAGGGTCGCTTTGAAGACCAGTTACCTATATGCCTGGCAAGCATATCATCGTCCATATCCCCGCCTTCTGCACGTTGTCATTGCAGTGCTAACACGTGTGGACTGCCTCCCTTCTCTAACTGGTCCTCTGCCATTTCTGAGAAAACCAGGTGGTTCTCATTCTCTAGGCACATTGCTGTTTTGTTTTGGTTTTGCTCCTGCCTCCTGCCTCCTGCCTCCTGTCTCCTTCCTTGGCTTACTTTTGTTTGGATCCTTCGATTCCACTGGAACAATACTGTGAAGAGATATTAAACTAAGCCCACCAAGCAATGAAAGGAGAAACTGATAAAGACTAGGAAATCTGATAAATTGGTTAACATAATTTCAGTATACAATGAGTATCTTTTTTTAAAAAATTACAAAATGAGTACAATTAGACTGCCTATGGTTAAATCAATCTCACTATTACTGATTAAACATCTAAAGTTTTATCTCAAACATACTGAAAACATAAATGTAGAATCCATTTCTCTTAAATGTGTAAGTTGTCATATTAAATTTGAATTTAGGTATCATAGTGTAAGAAAAGAGGAGAATATTCTGCGTAAATTTAACTGTATCTTTTGAGAAAAAAAAGTGATTTTTCTTATATTTAATATCCAAACATTTTATTTCCATAATTTTGGGGAAATAATGACTATGAGAAAAAAGTACGCTGTGATATAGTTTGTTATTCTTAACATAAACATTACATCTAATTTCATTTCTACCCCATAGAATAGTATTAATTATTTCAAGGAATATTTTTAAGAAGCTAAGAAAAGTGGTCAATTTTATAACAATGATCACCTTAGAATATAAATAATCTTGTTACACTTTAGGAAAAATTATTACAGTGTTTATCTGGCAAGATTTTTTTAGACATTAATGTCATTGTTCCCATTTGCCAGTTTATGTATTAAGAGTGAGCATTTTGGATAGGACACACGAAGAATTCAGTGTTTGAGATGACTTTAAAAGGATTTAATCAAAGATATGAATATAAGTACTAAAGAAATAAATAATAAGCTGCCATTAAGAACATAAGGTCATAAAACTAGATCCACATAAAATGAGGACTAGGTTAGAATAGAATATTTTAAGGCAAAAACAGTAATATGTTTATAGACTAAAAGCAGGTCAAGGCAATATATGATTCTTCCAATTTGTTTCTGAATATATGGCAGTGAAAAGCACGTACTTCCTGCTAACCTTTTGGTGAGATAGTAGATAATTCTGTCTCCCTAGTCCCCATAAAGGGTGCAAGTAAGTCTACCTGCTGTAAGTCTACCTGCTGGGGGATCACGAGCTACACATTCTTTCATCCACTTTTCTGTATGTGAACTTATATAAAGATGTTAGAGTTAAGAAATAAAGGTTACAGCCTCAGGAAGTAGTTCTTTATTTCAGTTGCTTTAAGTTCAGAGACTTCATATCTGTGCCTTCCAATCTTTCCATATTTGTATCTCCTGGACTTGTGCTGCATGGGTCAAGAGGCCAGAGACTGCCTTTTGCTTGTTCATTTGGATATTTTCCTGGGTTCTTCCAGACAAACCAGTGAGGTCCCTTGTCGTCTTGGATTTCCATCCACAGTGCAGGGGAATGAGTCAGGCACCTGGGTTTCTCCTTTCCTAGATTCCCAAGACAGCACTGGTGTACAGGGCTGGCTTCTCTAAACACGCATAGCTACTCTGAGGCTCTAAAATGATGGCAGATGCATGATATATGGGCTGGCTGGTTCTCCCCAGTGGAACTGAATACTGGTCCCTGATGGCTGCTGGTGGGCACATGGAGGCATCTATATTCAGTTTCCTCTTCTGGTTTTTACACTTTTGTGTTATGTCTGTGTTGCATTGCAGAGACATGTTTGGTGTGGATCCGATCTTGGCATCTGTGCACCAAGCTGTTGTGCTGAGTCTTGAGATTCTCTTCAGTTTTACATTCTTGCAGCTGAAAGGAAACTTCATAGACTGAAAGTCAAAGGAGAGAAAATACTCCATGTGACAGGGAATAAGGAAAAGGGGTAGCTTGCCTGTCAACCACAGAATGGATAAGAAACACAGGCCATTTTTATACATTTGAATGCTACTTAGTTATAATGAAAGACAGTGTCAAGGCTCTTGCAGATAAATGGGTGGAATTTGAGATCATATTCATGGGTAAATGCTTCAAAGTCACATGTGTGAACATTGTGTTGTCTCCTATTATAAGACACTGAGGGAGTTATTGGGATCCAAATGGCACAATATTGTGAAAGTGAAAGGGGAGACTTCTGAAAAGAGAAGATGGTAGCCATTGTTAATTTTCTATTATCTCTTGAAGTCATGTATTGTTTTTATTGTTCTCTTGTTTGATTTCATTATGTCAATGGCAGCTATTTTGAAACAAAATATATTATTTGATAACAAAATATATTATGGTAGCTATGGTTGATTTCCTATTATCTTCTTTGGACCCTATATTACTTCATTGTTTTATTTTGTTTGATTTTATTCTATTTTGTTTTGTTTTATTTTGTTAAGTCTCATGGTATAGGCAGCTACTTTGAAGATAACGTGATATTCTGGTAGCCACTGTTGATTTCCTATTGTGTTTTTTTTTTTTTTTTTTTTGAAGTCCTGGGTTGTGTTCACTCTTTTGTTATGATTGGCTCTGTTCTTTTTTGTTTGTTTGGTTTATTCTTTTCAAAATAATAATTAAAATGAAATTTAAAATAAATAAATAAGAGCCAACCAACCATCCAGGATAGAAAGAATTTTCACTTTCTTTGTATTACCTGGAATGTTTCAAACCAACATCACAGTTTTAAAAGAGCTAAGATGACATGAGATTTCTTAAACAAATATAAAGTTATTTAGTTATCTGGAAAAAGTTCACCAAAGTATTTAATAAAAAATTTCCCTAATTCATACATTCATTCACTCAATATGTTAACTTGTGTATTCATTTATTCATGAAGTCTAATCATAGGTAGTGATATCATACTGGTTTTATCTGCCTAGAAAATTGGAATCATTTTGTAGGTTTAATAAAGAATTGTAAAAATGGGATTGGGGGTGCTAAAAATGAGTTGTCACTCACTTGCAGACTGACACTGAGAAGTCACTTAATCTAGTAAATTCCTAAAAGGTCTTCATGTATAAATTCTAGTTGGTCACTTGACAAATAGACAACGGGAAGGAAATGATAGACTGCGATCCTTTGTCACACATTCTTGGTTGCTTTTGTGCCTTTGCCCATTCAAACGCAGAAAGAGTGTGACTTAGACTTACCTGTTAATGTATTTCTTGGCAGTAAGGGATACCTAAAGTTAAGGATGAACACTTAGAGAAGATAGCATCCCAGTGAAATCAGTTCCAATAAAGTCCTTTCCAAATTTAATAGAATAAGTAATATCAGATTTAGAACAAAAACTGTCAAGATAAAAGAAACATACAAGCTATAATTAACATACCAAGAAACATTTATGCTATCACATTAAGAGTATTACCATATCATATTCAGATCACCTAAAGAACTTTTTAATTTGCACTGTATTCAAAACATAAAGGTATATATTTCATGTATTAAATCTCAAAAGAATACATATTATATATTAGAAATGAACTTACAAGTTGTACACATATAGGTGCTTCATTTTGTGGTTTATGAAAATAATCAGCATATTTAGATGGCCCATCTCTTCGTATCCTATGTTACATTGCTAGAAAAAAAAAAGTCTTTGCTGTCATCATAACAATACAATGAAAAATGTGTTAAAGCTCTAGTTAAAGAGACTGTGGGAAATACACTTTTATTCAGCTTGTGAAAGAACAAAGAAAAAGCATTATAACATTGTACTTTTGATATAAATATTCCTTCTTTATCCCATGGGGCATGATGTCACAACATGTTTAAAAGATTATTGTAATTTTAATTAAATTCACACTTACAAAAAAAGATTTTGAGTGGTAATACAGTGTGAAACTAGACAGTCAGAGTTTTTGTTATATGTGTCCATATAATTTGTTATTATTGATAGTTTTTATTATGTCTGAGGAAATTTTGGATGGGAGTACTGGAAATTGAACTCAGAACCTTGTGCTCACAATGAAGGCATTTATGCTACTGACCTCCATCCCCAACTAGTGTTTATTATATAAAAACGCAAAGAAAGATGACTTATTTTAAAAAGTTGCTTTTAACTATAAAACATATAGAAATAAAAACAAATAGTTTGACACTGAGATGAAATCACACTTACAAGGTCTTTAGTAACCATAACTGCCTGTTTCTGAGGATTCGCCCATGGTGATATTTTTGTTACTATGGGCCAAAAAAGTCACTTGATTTAGGGTTAAAAAATAGAGAGGAAATCAATAGGAAATGAATGGAACTAAAATAGCCATTGGGAATGTCCGGCCACAGCCTCTTCTTCACAAAAAGAAAAAGACAACATGGGAAAATAAGAGAAGGAATCTAAGTGCTCCTACAATGTTGAAGGATTTCTTGTAGGAACCAATAACCAGACAGGCAAAATATGACAAAGTAACCTGGCCTACCTAAATTGATTGCAACCCTGGAAATGTATTTCCAAGAAATTCCCACTTTGTCCACATAATTAGGAGTAAATAGTCTATGCCAGGCTGTAGCCTAAGCACTTCACACAGATTAATCTGTTTAATGTGCATAGTGATTTTAATGAATCTTACACTGCTGCTTTGGTAAGGAACCATGACAAGAAATCATTGAGTAACTAGATTTCTGTGTCGCAGTCTCAGCTCTTATCCCTGTATTAATTTGCTAGGCTGAGATTAAAAAAAAAATATCAAGTACAAGAGACTGGGTGGCTTAAAGGATAGAAATTAATTTTCACACAATTCTAAAGAACAGAAGAAAAAAAAAAAAAAAAAAAAAAAAAAAAAAAGCAAGATCTGGTTCCTTTGAGCTTCTGGCCTGCAGATGGCCAACTTCTCCTGTCCCCACGGGGACTTCCTCTGCATTTCTGCATCCTTGGTAAACCTTGTGTGTCTAAAGTTTCTCTTCTTAAAATGGCAACAGTCAGATTGCATTAGGACCAATTCTAATTGATTCATTTTAAATTAGTCACCTTTGTTTAAAAAGTCCTATCTCCAAATAAGATATCTTCTGAATAGCTAGAGATTAGGGCTCCAACTTAAAAAAAAAAAAATAATAAATTGGAGGACACATTTTATTCCATAACAAATACTAAACTCAGGTATGGTATTGTCCTATTTTAAGTTCTTATTTTGATTTTTTTTTTTTTTTTTGGTTGTGTTCCTTTGACAAACTGATTTCCTTTCTTTAACAAATCATCGGTTCCCTGAAAACTGATGTTATTTGGTTCTTGCTAATCTAAGTTTGCATCTTTGGTTTACACAATTCTGAGAAAAACTCTGTCATTTTCACACGCACACATATATACATACACACACATAAACGGAGGGTGTTTTTGCCTAAATTAGCTAGAAGTTTTGCTCTGCTGAGCCTTTGATATATTCTGTTCCATCCAGACTGTACAGTGGATTAATTATCTTAGACCATAGATCCACTATGAAAGTTGATTTGCATCTTGTATCTTATAGGCTAGCATAATGTCTAGAAATTAAGAAGTGTTTAGCAAATGCCAGTCTTGTGTTTCTTAGTCCACAGCTCCACCCACTTTAACTTTTCCTTCTATTTGAACTTCCCACTTCTATTTCCATTTTCCATCTCATACAATCCTGGGTACTCAACCCAAATGCTGTATGCTTTGATTGTGTATCTTTTGTATGTTAGATATTTTTTAAAACCTAGATAAAATGGAGATATTTCTTCACAAAATCATAAACAAAGAGTTACATGATTGAACTTGGCTTCTGACATGTTCAGATTTTAAAATGGATTGGAACTGTCTGGTATATCAGTTCCAATTTACCTAGAATACTGGAACTGGCTTAGGAAATGTCCTTAGAACCAAGCAGTGGAAATGACTTCAGCCCTGCCCGGGTCATAACAGAGTGACACTTTGCAGAGTACCAGCAGACTGATTCTGCTGAGAACCAACAGGAACCATATGCATTTTGTTGTTAAGTTGATTTTAAAGAGATGCGTTTCACAGCTAATTCTACATTTAATCATTTAAACATTTTACAAAATATAGTTTTGTGACACATTTTGTCATAAAAATAACTACTGTACATAATTTCATGTATTTATTTGCATCATTTGTCCTTATTTTCCTCTACTAAAACTGAGAAATATTGTGAAAATCTCAAAGGAGTCATGATACTAAGACACAGGCAAATTTATTAGGTGCTATTCCCAGATATAAGGGAGTAGGAGAGGTTGCATTACTTTGATTTAAACAGAAATGACAAAACTATATTGTTAATGTTGCAGTCTAGTGAATTATACTAGATTTTGCCTGTCATGTTTAGATTATAAATGTAAAGAATATTCTAATTAGTAAAATGGGACAGTTTCATGATACAAAAAGCCCCTCACTAAAGGGCATTTATTCAAGAGAAGTGCACAGCATGATGGCCAAACCCAAAGCTTTCCAGAGAAAGTGTTCCCAATGCTCACCAGGAGCAGCATCAGTGTGATCTGTGAGTCTTCAGCTAGACTTTAAGTAATGGTCTAAATTATCCAGACTCAGATCCAGAGATACACATAATTCAAGGAACTCTAGAGGAGACAGTACAGTGAGGCTTTAGAAGTAACTGTGAGTGAGGTAAAAATTATTGATCAGAGTTTCACATTAGTCTCGGATCAAAGTTAGAACAGATTCCTAAAGACAGTCAGAGCTGCCAGGACACCAGAGAAGACCTCAGAGTTGTGACTCTACCTTGTTATGCACAGGTTATAGAAGTAGTAACAAAGACAAAGATGCAGTTTAAGATGATTCAAGATCTTCAGAAGACCCATAAGGGAGTCAAACTGACATCATCCAGGTTGGAGCTATCAGGGAAGGAGAAGGGAGAAAAAACAGGAGAATGTCTGGCGAGCTGTAAGGAAACAGTGGTCATGGCACCAAGACCAGTGAGTCACAATGCTATTCAGGGAAGTTTTTGCACTGAGTGAGCAGCGTGGATTAACGGTACACTTTCACCACAATCTGACACAAAAAGGGAGTCTAATGTCAAGGTACAGAGTTACTCTAACGCCTATGGTCAGAGCTGAAGCCAGGCAGGAAGAGATTTTTATGCCACATTCTGAAAAGCAGTACTGGCACAAGGTAATTAGACTTGCTGCAACCCCAGAGGCAACCAGCAGGAGGAAGCCTCTAGCCAGAGATAAACCCTGGGGACTTGGAAGTGCATGGGGAGCTTGAAAATGAGAGCAGATATGATGGGAGCCAGAGGAAGAAACTTAGACCCACACTCTGTGAAAATAAACACATTTTCCACAGACTTTGTAGACCTGATTTTCTTTGCTTTCCAAAAACTATAAAAATGAAACCTGATAAAATATACCTAGAAGACAATTTCTGCTTATAACTCAAGGATCTGAGAGAAAACATGATATATGATGGGGAAGAGAAGAGACTGACTTTTTTTTTTTAATTTAAATTTTGCATTTCAAGGAGAAATTTTTCCCAAGTGCATTTATTAGTTTTTAAATTTGTAAAATAATAATCTGCTGTTCCAAGCCCACATAGTGTGTTATATAACTTGATGTAAAGTGAGATTTTGAAATACTAGAAAATAGCTATTGAATGATAATAGAAGGTACTTAATAATTCCATAAACTATATGCTGCAAGTTTTCCAAAAGCTATTTTGTATTATCTTCTAGCTTGAAGCTAGTCTGGAATAGCCTAGGTTTTTAGTCTCATTAAAGTTAGAACTGCCCAACTTCACAAAATGTGTGATTATTTTTCAAGTAGATGAACATAAAATCTATAATAATAGGGCTTATTGATATATTAATGCATATATGTATAATATGGATGTATGCATATTACTTTTAAAAGAGGTAATTTAATAAAATAGAGTGGATTTAATCTGCATATCCTTACTGTACTAGGTGGCATAAAAATCACCAGATTACCTTGTGTTTTAAAATATATAATTTATTTTAAAAGGGGAATAGAATCATAAAGTCATTGTCATGTAGATTTGATCCAGTATATAAAATTTGCAAGTGTGTTCATACCAATCCTTTCTAAATGACCCTCTGACATTTTATCTGATTCTGGAATGCCCCCATAGAAATGCATCTGAATGTTTTGTGACTGTGTGAAATAAATCACTGATAACTCATGAAGGAGACAGTCCTCTCATTAGCCTTGATAAGATGGTAATTTGATTATCTGATAGTCCTATTGTACATTCCATTTTTGTACATGAATATTTAAAACATTAGAAGAAAAAAATGACAATTCCAAAGAGAAAGTCGGTCAATATTTAAAACATATGTTACTTCACAATTCCTGTTAACTCTAGTTCCAGAGTATCAAATTAGAGTTTTTGTAGGATACTGAGGAAAATATAAATTATTTACCTTTGACTAAGAATATTTACATAAAATTTGTGTCTATTTTATCTCCAACTATTAAGTCATGTAAGTGAACACAGGATGCTTATTTGTTGGAAAATTTAAATCATTTGTTAAAAGTTACATTTTTTCCAATTTATAATCCAAGAAATTCATGACAAGAATGATTGACAACAGCCATAATACTTCAAGTATTGAAGGCATTCAACATAAGGATATGTGTCAGTTTTTATTCTCAAACTTTTTGTGTTTACTATCATTTTATAAAATGTCTTATGCTTGAGTTTCACTCTAAGTACATAAGAAAAAAATAATCTCGATAGATTATTCTTTTCTTATGTACTTTTGACTAGATGTGCCAATTCAAAATTAAGACATGAATAAAAATGGAGGAATCTGATAGTATCATTGATACTACTCTATAATGCTGATACATTGGGTAAATCTGTATAGATTTTCCTTATTCCAGTATTTCAACTTTAGCATACTGCAAAGTTTTTAGCTTCTTTAAAAAAAAAAAAAAAATGTGTGCCATTGGACACTGTAGAGTCCAAGGCAGGAGGGCTGCAGTTTCCAGCCCAGCCTAAAGACCTTAGTAACTTGGCAAGATGCTGTCTTAATAAAAAGTTAGGGAGGTAGCTCAATGCAAAGTCATTAGATTCAACCCCCAGTATCAAAAGTAAAAAAGAGAGCAAGAGAGAGAGAGAGAGAGAGAGAGAGAGTAATTATTGATGTCAGTCCTCAAATCACTGCCCAATTTACCCAATGTATCAGCACTACAGGGTAGTATCAATGATACTATCAGATCCCTCCATTTTTATTCATTCTTAATTTTGAATTGGCACTGCTAGTCAAAAGATTTTTGTCTATCCAGATTATCCTATTTAACTCACATAGAAGATGAAGCAACACTCATTTGTCCTTCATTCAAATTACCAAACAATGGTATTTAAACTTGGAAAAATCTTTGCGATAAAATGGTTCTCACTTTTTCATTAAATATGTACAGGAAATATATATGTGCACCGTTCTGTTTTCTCCAACAGAAATCCAAGATTTATTCTATTTTGTCAAGTTTATTTTGCACTTTTGTTTATTTCACAAGAAAAACATTTAAAAATGATAGAATGATATAGAATTTCAAAAAAGAAAAAAGTTAGGAATTAACACTAATTACTATATTGCATATTGTTATTTCAGAACTAGTTGTTCAGGTTGCAAAATCTGGACACAGAAATGATCAATCAAACAGTCACAGCACAACTTCTTTTTGACGAACTAAAAGAGACTAGTTCTGTATTTCTCTATCTAGCATACATGTATATACATGTTTATATATGTTTACCAGCATACATATAATCCTTTCCTTTCTTCCTACTAGGTCAGTTTTTAATGATAAACAAGGCTGAGGAGTAATGGTGCAGAGGTGTACAGAGAGAAAGATGCAATAGTGACCCAATTTATATCAGTCCAATGTACAGGGTTATTCTACTGCCTCCTGGACATGCAACATGCAGTTTAAATGTGATTTTCTGTCACCAGCATAACTACCTAAATTGAACAAAAGAGATGTTTTTTTTTTTCTGAAGCATTTAAAAGCTTCTAGTAAATCAATGCACAAGAATAATAGCTGTAAATGTATACTATAACCATATATAATAAAAACCTGTAATATAGGTGATAGTGAGCTGACCTAACCTTAAATAACAGGTATTGACTGGAAGCTGCAAAGCCAAAGATTAGAAAGAACTATACAGAAATGCTATATGGAGTAAGTAAATCTGTCTCTCACAATGTTATGATGATTTTTCTTATTCTACAAGTCTAGAGCTACTTTATGTTAAGTGATTTTGTAACTACATCCTATTGTCTATGTACTGAGCAAATAAGGACATTTTACAAGATGAAGACCCAGCAATTTTGCTGTCAGAAAGAAGAAAGGTGAAGGCTAGAAAAAACCCGGTGGTATTAGATTGGAATTAGACCTCAGTTTTGTTTCTAAATTGAAAAGGTGAAGTACACAGAAATGCATGAGTGTATAAGAATTATGGTGGTTGAGAGGACTCAGGAGCAACTAAATTTCAATATACTCAGCACCCAGATCTTGGTATTTTGATAATATTCACTTATAAAATGAATAGGGCCTTATTAAAGAGGTAGTTATCTGTAGGGCTAGGATAGGCAAATATAATAAGCCTGGGCATTTTATGGCAACAAAATGAGGAAGTGCTCGAAAGGCAATCAAGGCTTGTGAAAGACAAGAGAAACCAACCTGGAGGAGAAAGAGTGGAAAAAAAAAAAAACTGAGCAAGATTAATAATGACACATGGGATTCTAACTCTGAAATAAAGTAAATATCTATGCTTCTAATATAAATTATTGAACTCCTACATAAATGCAGAATAACCAACTCTTCTTTATAAAGACATTGCAACTAATAAATATGGAAGAATTCAAGTAAATTCAAAATTACCATTAGACAAAACCATTATTGCCTACTCTATTGATCTATAAAATCAGTAGGTCAAAGTTTGGGAAGAAACAGGATATATGCATAGTTTTGCCTTATCACCTCAAGATATTAGAATATTAAAAGTTAATAATAACAATATTACAGGTGCAAAGCATAGCAGACAGCTTTCTGAGTGATTAAGGTTATCACCAGTAATAAGAAATAGCATCATGCCCCACTGATGCTATGCATAGAGGAGAAGCTAATAAATCTCTCTGGTATTTGTATCAGCAAAGCATAAACCCAGAATAATTACTAGAACATTTCAGATAAACTCAAATTATAATTTCATGTTTGGAATTATTGACTGTGTCTTATAAAAAGTTTCAAAGTCCTGAAGCATTAGTAAGGCTGGGGAATTGACCCAAGTTGCAAGGGGGGAACACAAGGGTAGCATGTGGAATAGAACTGTAGAATCATTCCTGGAAGAAGAAAAAGAAACAATATTTAGGGGAAACTAATGAACTTCTAATAAGGTCTTCAGTTTATTTAATAGTAGCATGGTAATTTTAACTTCCTGATTTTGATAATTGCATTATGGTTATGTAGTTTTTGGAAGCTATTGTAGGATTATATGAGTTTTTTACTTCTTTGCAAATTTTCTGTAAATATAAATTTTTAAAATAATAAGATAAAAGATGAATCATGTGACAATGCTATGCAATGGTTATTTGTTTAACATAAGAAGAAAAAAAGGACATATAAATTAATATACTTGCCTAGGATCACCAAGTTAGCAAATTGTAGAAGTAAGATTCAAACCCACACAGCCTGGTTTCATTTCAAGATCTTAAAGACTATGATTTGATATGATCTGAGGCTCAGTTAGTTTAGAAATATTTATACTTTCTCCGAGTTCTACTTTGGCATACAAGAATATTATAATACATAAAATGAAGCCCTAGTTTTAAAAATGAATATTTTACAATGTTCATTGCTAAATGAAGTAAGAATAATTCATTCTCTTGCAGTAAAATTTTCAACCAGATATGCAACTAGGAACCATTAGGTTGGATCTTAGAAAATAACTAAATGAAAGTATTTAAATTCAAAAAGGAAAATGCAACCATAGGGCTTTTATGCTTCACTACTAGAAGAAATCATTAATAAAATACATAATGACAGACAGTTACTAATGCAATAAATTTGCTAAAAAGATGAAAATTGCTAATAATGTATTTTATTACATTCAAAGGAGGATTTAGGTGGCTATGCTCTAGCTCAGAATTTGTTATAGATAATTAGTGTGTAGGTGTCTACTTAAAAAGGTCATTTTTATCATTGGAAAATAGTTTTTCTCAAATTGGTAATTCTTTTGAGGTATGCAAAAAACTTAACCACTTACTTATATACAATCAGCCATTAAATAAGTGAATAAAATGTACTATGTAATTGTTTTCATATGTTCTGCAATATTTGAAATTAGAACATTAAATAATGTATAGAAATTCAACCCAAAGAAGTATAATTCCTTATTAAATTAAGAAGAAGACACGTGGAATTATGAAAAAACACATTATGAGCTACATTTTATTGTGCCTCAGGTTAAATTCTGGAAGAATATCTCCCAGATTACAAATTTTCAAGCTAAAAAAATGAAGTAGTTTTCTTCTATAGTGACAGGACCTAGAAAAATGACTTGGGAGCATATATTTAGCCAATAAGTCAAGATTTTGTGTTTATTTTCTTCATAAAAGTAAGAATGTTGAAAAATGCTCAAATACAAAAGCATTCTCTTAACATACATTAAAATTAAACCAGGATAAAAGGAGGGCATACACAAATATTTTAATTTGTTAGTTTGTGCATTGTTGTATCTTCATGGATAATTTATGGCTACTCTTACTTTCTGCTTTTAAACACACTGAGGGAAAATGCTACCAAGATTCAGTTAAAGCTTGCTGAAAAGTACTTGTAACAAAAGCTTTTCCATTTAATGGTTAAAAAAAAGTAAATAGAATTTATGTCTGTCTTGGGCCCAATTAAACTTCCATTCAAACATGTCCTGACCGAAAAATAAATTACCTATGGATTCTGAATAAGGGTTTTTACACACTTGGAGAAAAAAAATGTACATCTGTGGAGAACTATGATTTATGGAAGTATTGATTTCTTTGTTAAATAATGAATTAGATGTCCTACCACAATATTATTTATCAAACTTTTTTGTCATATAATTAAATTGTCACATAATGGATTGTACCCATACAGATTCATTAAATATTAAAAACTGCATGTGACATCGCTCACCTTATCTTAGGCTAACAACACATTTCCTCTGTTCTCTTCCGTTAAGGTCAATAATGGCAGCCACCCTCCTTCTGTCATGGTCTGTAGCCCTTGCTTCCCAAGGCTGCAGAAGCCTTGGGGATAGTCCCTTAGGCTATACAGGAAACCCCTGTAGTGACAATGCTATGCACACTTGGAAAGCAAATTACGTGAAAAACTTTCCACTCGATTCAAGTCAACAAAACAAGCACTGGGGCATAAAATATTTAATAACAAACAAAATAATAAAACAAATCACTGAGACATATTAAAATTAGATTTGTATTTATCAACCCCATTCATTTTGATCACCCTTGACTTCCCAGAAACCTCTGCAAAAGTCCTATTCTGTTTTAAGTCCATTATTTTTTCTTTTTCTCAGTCAGCCTGGATTTCCATATATTATCAAAACTATAGCCACCCACAACGTGTCACCAGTTCCACAAATGTAATTCTGCCTCCCTCACCACGAACCCTTATTCCCACTTGCACTGACCTTCCCCGAGGACTAACTTGGAGTCTTCATCATAATTAATACTTTTGGCGGCCACATAATCCATCTCTTCCTTCTCCTAACCCATGCATGTCATATTTCTCTGCACTTGACATTCAAGTGCTGATGTTGTTTGGGAACTGAATTCCTGTATCCCATTACCTACATCCGCAGCTCATATAGGTGCTTTTGTGTGGACTGGCGTATGCAGTTAATAACAATAAAAGCTAACATTAATTCTATGCTTACTAGATGTCAGACATTATGCTAAACTTTCCACTCGCATTATTTTACTCCATCATAATGACAGCCAGGTAAAATTTATACTCAGAATTTTCTTGTTTCAGTTATGAAAAAAAATTGCAGATTGAAAGGGTTTAGTAATATTTCAAGGTCACAGTGCCAGGGAATGATAACAAAATTCAAATCAAATATGTCTGACTTTAGAACCTTTATTCACAGGGTTTTTGTTCCATTACTTCTCCTAGAATAGGTGAAAATAAAAAATTCTTATTCTGAAATTTTGTAACAGGTTAGTATTTTTTTAACTTAATAATTCTGTGGTCATCAATTATTTCTACAGTTTGAAAATCTAAAGTGTTCACGTTTTTTAATTTTATTCTAAGAAATGGGAGGATATAAAAATAATAATTTTCTATTATACTTCCCTTTAGAATATTACCCTTGTTTTGGCACATAAGTTAGAAATAAAACTAAAGATACTATTTTCTGATGCCCTTCCATCACTTAAACAAGAGCAAAGTGTCAGACCCAGCAGAGCTTTTACACCTCTCCAAGAGCTGCACCTTCCATACAACGCTGAAATAATGTGCACAATGAATAAGGCATTTTGGGGAATGTGATAAGAATGAATTATTTCCCATGCCGCTGGGAAGTTTTCTATGAGGGAGGTAGAGGGAAAGAGAGAGAGAGAGAGAGAGAGAGAGAGAGAGAGAGAGAGAGAGAGAGAGAGAGAGAGAGACAGACAGAGAGAGACAGAGAGAGACAGAGAAACACAGAGAGAAGAGAGACAGAGACAGAGAGGCAGAACAGGAGGAGGAGGAAGGGGAACAGGAGGAGAATGAACAAGAAACTTAGAGAAGATGAAAACATAAGTGACAGAAACTGAAACAGGCTTAGATGTTATTCAGTCAGTAAAGGCTACATACCAGTCTTTTCTCTTTCCAATTTTTATTCACAAACTATCTGTGGTGCTGCACACAATTAACAGAAGAAAAGAAAAGGCACTCTTTCATTAGCAGTGCTTATAACGTTTGAGTTGAAGACAGCTCAGGGTTGGGATGGGAAATGTAAGGTTTGTGCAGCAGAAAGTCTCCAATGCTGGGCTCAGGATTTAAGACCAGATACCTAAAGTTATTGCAATCCATTAATTAGGTTAAAGAGGGAATTGTCACCATTGTTTCAGAGACATTAGTGTGGACTGTGGATCAGGTGGAAAGGTGGCAGAAGCTTTCATGGCTATGGAGGCCCCATGTAATTCTGGAAAGAACAGCTTCACTGGTCAGACCCTCCTTCTGTGGAGTAGTGAGGGAAAACATACCAATGGGGGAGAAAATGCTGAACAGAAGGATCCTGAATGTTTGCGGATAAAACTTTCCAAAATTAAGGTTAAGGAAGAAGACCCAGGTTAGCATACTTTGCCACAAAACATAGGCTCTGAAACTTGACATGCAGGAAAATAATTCCAGCATCTCTCCTTACCAGCTCCAGCACAAACCAACAAGTGAGGTGATAATCTCTCTCACACTTAGAGTGTGTATATAAATAGCATCGAGCTCTTATAATAGTGCAAAGATTAAAAGTGAAGCATTTCACAAGTTCCTGGCACACAGTGATTGATGAACGAGTTCCCAGTGTAGGCCGTCAGTATGAGCTCAGTAAATTCAACAAAGCTACTGTTACTGCTGCCGGGGGTCCACTCTAGTGCTGTAAACTGACCATCAAGATGATTGTGCAATTTAAGTATCAATCAGGATACAGTAATGACAGGAATTAGTGGAACAGAGAGAGTTTGACATAAAAAAATGTTAACTGGGTACCAAACTTGAAAAGGTCAATGACAAGACATGAAAGAAATCTAAGTCTCTGTAAAGTTCACACTTTGGAAAGTCATGACCACCATGAAGACTGAGGGTGGGACAAAGAGAAGAGGTTGAGATATTAAGCTGTGGAAGAGCCGGACCTCAAGCCTCAGAAGAGAGCCGTTGCTGGGCTCAAGCTAGTGTTTCTGAGCTTGAAGCATGAAAGGGAGCCACACACTGAGAATTCAGAGAAGGTGGTGCTGTTGGTCTTATTGTGGGATTTCTGAGCTCAGTAAGAGTTTCATAGGGCTGAGAACACTGAGAAGATTTAGCTAGAAGGCTGACACTAGACTTTTTGGGGGAACTTGGGGTGCAAATGTAAATGCACACTGAATTCTGCTGCTGCTACAAAAAGGGATCACAGCTGTTGGAGAGAAGAACCAACCCAGAAAGATAAAGATCATTTTTTCCTCCTACTGTGTGTAAGACTTCCCTTTGTGTCCCATGGTATCATCACCTCACAGACAGGAAGATGCAGAACGGAAACTGACTGGCAAAGGGCCTGTCCCATCACAAAGAGAGTACAGGCAGTGACCAGAGACGGAAGGACAAAACATACCAATTGCAACAAAAGTAGAAATTTAATTCCAAGACATTCTTAACTGAACACATGGGCTTAGATGAAATTTAGTGTAGGCTTTAGGCTGAGATAGTAGAGTTTTGTACGATTATGTACTTTGCATTATTTTTGTTTTCATCAGTAAATTCTGCAACTGAGAGGGATTTTGGTAATGAGAAGTATAGGAGGAAAGGAAAGAAGCCTGCCTGGGATGGGGTGTAAGGAACATTTAAGATGGAGAGGAATGCAGTGGTCAAAAAACAGGGAATTGAGAGAAAGAATGTTTTATTGAGATTTTTTTCCCCTGTGGTAATTTTTTAAAAGATAGTTTTGCCATATAGATTGTAAAATAAGGGTGGAGTAAAGATTTTTTTTTTTATTTTCACAAATATTTTCAGAGTTAGGATTCTGATATAAATGTATTTATTTACTTACTTGTTACACTCGCACCAACACAGTCACAGAGAGCCAACATAGCCAAACAAGGCACAATTAAATGAGAAATATTAATACAAGGAAAGGATTTAGCTCAGCAGCATAAATGCCTACCTGGCAGATGTAAGGTTGTGAATTTGATCCCCAGTACCAAAAAGCAAAACAAAACAAAAAACCAAAAAAAAAAAAAAAAAAAAAAAAAAAAAATATATATATATATATATATATATATATATATATATAAATACTAATACAGTAACTACCTAGTAGTACCACATGCTGTTTAATATGGAAAGTTCCCTTGGCCTACAGGTGGACAGCAGGGTTCTTCCCCATCCCCACTCCTCTCCCCATCCTTACAGTTAATCTTTCAGCTATTTGCTGTGGATCGGTCTGGTTACAGTTTGTCGTGCTTGAGAGTTTTACCACATGTATTCATATGCTTATAATCTGATGACTTTGGAAATATGGAACGATAACCATACACTGTATTCTTTCCCTCTCTTTGGAAGATTGCGTGTGTGCCTAGTAAAGTGATTAGACTGTTTCTAATAATTAACAGTTTTGAGGATTCAAGCATGTAGCAGTTATTTCCAAGCCATCACATATTGCTCACAAAACTTCTGTTTTTACTACAAATATACAAGGCATGGAGCTTAGATTGGTGGCTTCAAACTGTCCGAGCAGAATTCTGGAACAGAAATAACCAATAAAATTACAAGCATTTTTTAAGCACTAATGATTCACAGAAGTAGCATAACAACTTACATAGAACAGTCAATTGGGAAGATAATAAAAAGAAAACAATAAAATCCTTACAGAATTTCAAAATAAGATGAAGAAATTACAATAATTGTTTCCGAGCACTTGGATTATTTTCGAATTCCAGAGAACAATTACCTTAAATTTTTAGTCGGGCTAAAACGTAGTAAAAACTAGCAGATTAACTAGATCATAAATTTAGTTGTTAAAGGTTTTTGTTAAGGAGAGTTAATCTGTGGTCATGTATATATGTCCATTACAAATTCAAATATAATTTTACTAGTCAAAAGCTGCGCTTTCGTTGTAAATATCAAAACACATCTTAAATGTTTTAGTTGCTTAAGGAAAGAGAATTATTGGAAATTTATGTAATTTCCAGTTGAAAGGTATTATGCATATGTACATATTGAAGTACTCAAAATATTGCTTATCTGTAATTCATTTCTCACTGTAACTTCTCCGTCAATTTTAAGAAGACTATTTGCCATGGTGGCAAAGATGATCCTCAGATGCTCCAAGGATCTGGTTCTTATCTGGTAAATCAGTGAAAGTCACAAGAAAAATTGCACTAGGTGAAATGCCCATTCTTAAGTATAGTTTGGTGTAATGTGCTCAGATTGATTAAGCCACACTGATGCCTACCTCCTAGGTTACTTATATCTCACAAGAGTAGGGACATTGTGAAAAAAACAAATTGACATAGACAATGCTTAGCATAAATAAAATTTTTCTATATCACATTGAATGAATTGTCTCGAATTAATGAAGTCTAAATGAGAGAGATGACCTGCAATTCAATGTATATGGAAAAGTCACACAAGATAACAATAGATTGTCTTGTGTGAAGTATACAGTTTGAAAACTAAAGCAGTAACCAGGGGGAAAAGTACAAATAATTTTTAAAAACTAGTTGCATCTAAAAATATACTGTGGTAGTATTGTTCTTTATAGCTCTTTCATTTCTCCTGCCTTTTTAAAAAGTTGATACTCATTAATGATTTGTCTTTAATTTTATGTGAATTCTAGCTACCCTTGGACCAAGTATAAATTTATTAGATTTTATTCCTAGTTCTTCATTTTTCCTTTGCTTTCCTCTTATAAATCTTTTTCTCAACTTTTTTTTTTTTTTTTTTTTTTTTTTTTTTTTTTTTACCACAGTCACGTATTTCTCTGTTCATATCCTTCCCTGGAGGGTATTACTTTGCCTTATCAAATGCTGAATGCCGTAACTGGGAGGATTTCACGTAGCCTAACACTGAGCAAATTTACTATAGCAGAAAAAAATACAGGTATACATTAGATATCAAAGTGGTTTCATTTCCACCAAATTGGCTATTAGTAAAAGACTATACTATCATTAGGAGGCCATAGACTAATTCAGAATTACAAAGCAGCTATGGTTTTTTTCTTCCTCTGACCAATTTCAGTCACTTCTTATCAGAGGTAGTAACTGTCCCCACAAATAGGGTAGATAATTATAATGACATTAGGTACTATTATCTGAGGCTTATTATGGACTAGGCCTCTTGCTAAGGATTTTATGTGCATTGCTAAATTCCTGTGACAAGAGGCTTAGTATTAACCATCTCACTTTATAGTGAGAAGCTGCACTGGGGTATTGTACCACCTGCTCATTTAGTTAAAAAGAAAATAAAAATGTCATTTGAATCCAGCTCTGTGGATATCAGACATTGTGCCCTTTGCCTTTGTGCTTTACTATGCATTTTAAATTTAGATGTTTTCTTCCTGAGTAATGTTTTAAATAATTGATACATATATAAGAATATATCTTTGTTGAAAGATTTGAGTTACACTATCTTTTTCTATTTTGTAAGAATCTATCTAGTTTATGTCTTGTACTATGAATACCTATATTGCAGATGATGATACACCATGTAAAAACTATTATTATTCTCTTATTTGATAGTTAAATTTTATTTTTTGTAAAATAAAAAATAAATGTAAGAAATATATTTAATGCAATTTAGCACTATCAGATGTAATGATGGAATATATATCTTTCTATTTAAGCTTTTAACTCTACAGTACATTTTGTGTGTGCTTTGTGCAATCCAACTTTTCTGCAAACAATGAAATTTAAGGTAGGATGTCTCCGATAATTAGCTGTGTCAGCATTCTGTTAAACACAGTGAAATGTCATGATTTGGGTTGGAAAATTTGCCGTAGGCATAAGACTACCAGAAAACTCAGTGATGCTTGTAAAATGAAGAGTGGTACATTCAACATATAGTGAAGTGTTATGGCCTTTGTTTCTTTTTTCAATTCTAACATGGTTCTTCCTTGTTTTCAATTTTTTCCAACATGAAAGACCAATAAAGTCATTGCATCTCTGCTGCTATCATGTTGATTGAAATATATTTAAGAATATTTACCCTCTACTACAAATTTTCTCTAGGATGAGAAAGTTCATTTCCGAACTCATAGCTAGTGTATTCTCTGATTATTATAATATCATTTTGCTTTATATTTTTTAGAAATAACAAAATTTTATTACTGTTATATTGTTTTATTTTACATACAGCAAATTATATCGAACCCAAATGCAATGCAAATCCTATATTCCATAAGGAAACATTATTATAAGGTTATTACTTATCTGTTCTGTATGAATTTGTTAATTCATACAAAAATATATTTCATTCTCTTCCTTTGGGGTGATGCAGTCCTGGGAATTCTCACACACCTGTACTTAATTAAAAATGTTGCTATATTCATATTGTGGGGTGAAGTGACTACACTATTTTACATTTGATATTTATCTTTCTGAATTTGTAAATAGAACTCTGTAAATATTATTAATCAGCATTATTTTAATATATAATATTGGGAGAATGATGCAGCTATTTAAGTTGTTAGTGAATATTGCCATTTACTGAGTTTCTCAAATTACTTAAAACAAAACAAAAGTAAAAATTTGTTTTTAGGAATATTGTCCTTTCACAGATGAAATGATGGAATCTTATTTGCTGGTTCTTATATCTTTCTGTACTACTTTTTTTTCTATTATATGCAGAGTTCATCAGTGAAACCGCAGGTTTCATAATTAAATATAAAACCTGAGGAGTTCACACATATGCTAATAACTCCATTAAACTTCTCTCTTTATATGTAAATTTGATCCCAGATGTTGCATCATTTGCAAATTTTGCAATTAAAGCATTTTATAACTTCAGTTATGCAGAGGGGCAGCAGACTGGAAAATGGGTAAAATTGCTTGGCTAGGACATTACCATGGCAACTTACTGACCTCCATTCAATTAGTTACCACTGAAGATTCAGCTATTAATTATAGTGGTCAAAAGTGGATATCATCTGGATCTTCTCTTACCTTTTTAATATGGACATTTTTCAGTCATCATAAATCTTTGACTTTTAGTGGCAAGGCACCCAAAGTAATGTGCTAAACATGATATTGTTTAAGTACTGTTGGAAGTGAGGGTCAGGAAAGAAATCTCATTTATCAGCCATATTCAGGATATTTCCTCAAGTTTTGTAATCTAAGCACTCTGTCAGGCAAGCTTCAAAGTGAATATTCATTGCTGTTCATTTTCCTCATTGAACCCTCTGTGTTATGTGTGTCAGCAATTACTTCTCACTTTAGAAATAGGCATCATTAATTAGGGCAACAATAATCATCAGGAAGCCTATGATGCCCCATTTTGGGTTCAGTTTTACATTTTCCACCAAAAATTTTATTATTTCCTTGGTAGAGTATGAAAGAAAGTTTGAGTTAATTACAGAGATATTTTATAAATGATTACAAAAATTCCTTTGCATTTTATGATTGACTTGAAGGTAGAAATCTTGTATTCAATGAAGTTTAAGCACCCTTGTATCACAGAACAGGTTTTAATCAGTGTATTCATAGTGGAACAATAGTAACACTTTCATACGTCCTTATATGATAATCGATCATTGTAATACAACACTACACAGATAATAGCTGCTTCATTCAAGACGGATTTCCTAAAAATCTACTGCACTATTCAGTGTGCTTGAGGTGCAGGAATTTCCAAAGGAGGTTAGATCCTTGTTCAATGGGAAAGAAATGGAAAGTAATTAAAAAGAAAGGAAACCAACAGTTCATAAAAACAAGCACTATGGCAAAGATGAATAAAAGTGAAGATAAACCAACTAGCTAGCTGTGGTGGCACATGCCAGTAATCCCAGCACTCAGGAGGCTGAGACGGAAGCATCAGTGCTAGTTCAAGGTTGATCAGAACTACATCGCAAAATCCTATCTCCATAAATAAATCACCAAACAAGTAAATATTCACTATTTATTCATTTTGGAAAATAGTAGTCATAGTGCTCAGTATAAGTAGAAATGAGTGAGCATATTTTGAAATATTTTCCCTGAATATAGCGGATGCTAATGTATAGGGAAATAGACAAAAGTGTAAATAAAACAGAACATATCTTAATATTCACTTGGTTTCACAACAGGTACATGTATAAAAATATTAGATATTTCCTGAAAGGTTATTTCCCTACTATAAATTACTGTACAGTTATGGTGGTGGTCTAACGTGGAGAAAGGCCAAAGTAGAAACATTTACAATTTCCTACTTCTTCTTCAGCCTTAATTACAACTTCCCTTGCTGTTTGCAGGCACAGAGAATTCCAATTGGCTCCTCACACATCGTCAATATCCGCTCCATGCGCCACTTCAATCAGAGGTCATATAACCCTCTGCCTCTCTGTATCTGGTTATAGGAGACAGCCCAGCCGCTACGGGTTGTGTGCTCCTTTCCACGTTCTCAGCACAACAACACTCTTCATTTTGTACTTTCGCTTCTCTGTTGCGCCAGAATGCTCTAACATTTCCAGCAAACTCCTTCCATTAAAGTTGAGAAAGATCCCTGATTTGTTGATATTATGAATAGTATTGTTGTGAATATTTCTGGTGGACATATCCAAGAATTCCCCTGATAAATATTTCTTGATTGGAACTGTTGTGCTTTACTGTAAAAGGACAGATATCAAAAGCAAAGAGATAAATTGTAGTCTACTGAACAAATGAATATTGTATGCCATAAGATGCATGATTTCTAGCTAAATGAAAGTAGTCAACACTCACTAAAAGATTGAAGGATAAAAATCAAGGCCTATAAAATCACATGCTAATATTATAAAGTAATTTTAAAAATTTTATTAAAAACGTATTTTAATATCTATACATGCAACATATGTTTTTTTTTTTTTACTTTCAAACAATGAAATGATAATGTCAATATTCAGATGTTAATTATCTTGGTTGGAGGGAAATAAACAACAGATGCAGTAGGAGCAGAGTATCTAGATCCATTGCTTTTGGTAATTTTCTAATTTTTAAATTAGGGTATGGATTTCTATTTCTTACATTATTAAAGTTGATAAATGAAAGAAAGAAGTGAGGAAAAGAGCATGAGTGAGAGAAAGGCAGGCAGAAAGGAAACAAAGTAAAGATCCAAGATAATAATGTATCATAGACTAGAGATTTTGATTAAGAATATTTAAACTTAAAGTTTAAAGATACTATTGTATAACAATACTATATATAAACAAAAGTCTAAAACGTATTTAAAATAATTATTTACAAATTTATTTTATGATGGCATGGTATTTGTACTTTGGATGTATGAATTTTTGATGAATTCATATTAAATTATATTGATTTGATCATTAAACAACACTTCTGGGCTGAAGGCATAGTTTAGCAGTGTTTACTTAACAACATGGGAAGTCCTGGGTTCAATCTTCAGGCCAAAACTAAAACAAAACAAAGAAAACAAAACTTGTACTAACTTAATTTTACGTATACTAAGCAAAAGCAACTAAAGGCAAACCATACAATCTAATGAAATCAGAATGATAAGTTATGGTGGGTGTTATCAAGAATCTTTGTTACAGAATGTGGTCTAGAGCTTCTCTGATCAATTGCTGAAGGTCAATTTATTGATGGCTCCCACAGGGGCGCTCTGATTGAAATACAATCGGTTCTAGCTTCTACATTGCTTAAGTTATCATCTTCATCATAGTCTTCCCTCAATTAATGCACATAGAACTACTGATATCTTTCTTCACCGAGTACATTACCTTCACTGATTTAGAAGAATTACCAAGAGAGACCAGTTAAAAGTGATCAGAAAATAGCCATCTTTCCAAAGTTATCGTTTAGAAAAAAATACTTAGAATCAAAAAAGCTTTTTACTGCATGGGTAATTATTATTATTTTTAAAGCAACTTCCAGCTACTGAGTAAGACACCTCATTTCCCATTTTCTTCCCTGAGCACTTCAGACCTCTGACACCAGTTGGTAGCCTTGAACTTGCTTTACTGTTCTTAGCCTGAAGGCGCTGGTAAATCAGTGAAGCCTGTAGCAAAGGAAAGATTATCATTTAAAACTAATCTTACTTCATCATACTAACCAATGGCTTGATTCTCATGTAATGCAAAATGAAAAGTGAGCAGCATTATGCTTGCAATGCTTGTTCTTTAATTTCCACTATGGGAGAACCACAATTCAAATGCTAATTAAATTACTAAACATCTCCACTTAATTGTCCTCCCCATTGTAAGGTCCCTCACTTAGAGCCCTCTTTTCTTTAGTATAGGCTCACTTTATCACTTTTCCTGTGTTTTTAAAAGTATATATTTAACAATAAATGTTACTTAAAAACAATACTATATAATTACTTTAAAAAATGCACATTTCTGTATTCTAAGTCTTCACACAAAGCTGTATATGTTTTGTTTGAATATGTTGCTCAAGATATTTTGACCTATGTATATACTAATTGATTACATTATTATTGTTATTAATATTATTATCCTTATCATTATATAAACTTTGATCATAACCTCGTTTCTATCTTGAAATTGCTTTTTTTTAAAATTATCAATGTATCTTGAAGCACACCTATTCATACTGGGATATAAAAATCTTTTTCATGTATTAAAACGTTGAAAAACATTTCATTATATAAGTGTTATTTACTTTATCGATACTTTATTAAAGGTTATTATTCTCTCATAAAGAGAGAGGCAATAATAGTATAAATTTCTTTTTTTTTATTTTGTAAGATTTTTTTTTTTAATTTATAAATTTCAATAAGATAAATTCCAAGAGTAGGAACTTCTGACAGAGGGTACTTTATGAAAAGATCTGCTATAAAAAGAGATTAATTCAAGTTTGGACACAATAACATTTCAACTTCTTTAGGAACATCTAAAAAAGGAATCAAGTACAGAATGTTCAGATCTAGAGCTCAGGAGCAAAGACATAGGTTTGAGGTATCTAATTCAGATAATCCATGTCTTGCTGATTTATTATGCCACTGTTTGTCTCGGGTATATTTCATAGAGGTTGGAAAGGAGATGAGAAATGTATGTAATAGAAATATATACATACACATATACAGATATTACTTATAGATGCACACATTTGTAAAGGATGTAATTCTCAATGTATGTATATGCAGGTGTGAACACATATGTACTGTTTAACAGAGCTTTACGCAAACATTTGTCTGAGTAGCATTATCGAATTAGTTCTAGAATTCTCTACAGATAAAATCTTCCTTTGCTTATAAAAATATAAAATATTTTCATATAATGTATGCAATGTTTTACAATTTGAATCATTTCTAGATTAATCATAATATTTAATAAAATAAAAATTCTATGTAAATAGTTGCCTTACAATATTATTTAGAAAATAATGATAAGGAAAATTGTACATGATCAGTATGGAATCAGTTTTTTCTGCAATATATATATATTTATATATATATATATATATATATAGAGAGAGAGAGAGAGAGAGAGAGAGAGAGAAAGAGAGAGAGAGAGAGAGAGAGAGAGAGAGAGAGAGAGAGAGAGAGAGAACTGGAATTACAGTGCCATACTACTCTGGACATTGTTGGCTTATTAGGATTGGTTTATTCCGCACTGTAGTTTTTTATAACTAAAGCCACTTGACAATTCTATTGCATTTCATCATTTGTGAGCTTGCTTTTCTTCATTTGTGCCTTCTCTTTTACTTAATCTTTGTTATATCCAGCTTTTCCACATAATGTCTAACCCAGACATCAATGGCATACAGCACAACCTAATAGATGTGTTGCAATAAAGGTAATACTTAGATGTTAAGGTGTATTTTTAAAATAAGCAAGCCTTTTCTGTGGACCAGAACCATGCATGGGCCACCGTAGGCAGGAAAGCAGGAGGTCATAGCCAGTCACAGCCAGTCCTAAACATTTCCCTGTGAGTCAGCACTATTTATGGAGAGATAGGACTGGCTATGACTCTTGACTGGTTGGAGAGAACAAGGATCCACCAAGAAGCAAGCCCTTCCTGAGAACCAGCACTATGTGTGGGCATCTGCTGGCAGAGGAAAGTCAGACACAGACCCTTTCAGAGAATTGGCTGGCAAAGAAGAAGAGCCACTCCTCCCCCATGCCCCAAACCCATAAGGGACCAGAGAAACACAGGCTGTGATGATAGCTATTCAAGTGAAATGCAATTTGATGGTTGTGGTGTTCTGGTGTTTCACTGACCCTGCAGGTCTAGGGCCAGTGATCTGATCTTCTGTTCAGAGGATAGCAATACATAGTATGACATCTAGGAGGAATCCCCTTCTAAAGGTGTCAGCCATTGTTCATTCCCTATTGTCTTGTTTTGAAGTCCTGTATCATTTTCACTGTTTCGTTCTATTCTGTTTTATTTCATTTGATTTTGTTATATCTGATGGATTGAGCAGTTATTTCAAAGATAAAAAGACATATCATTGTAACCATTTTGGAATTACTATTGTCTTGTCTTGAAATCTATTATTGCATTCATTGTTTTGCTTTAATTGGTTCTGTTCTGTTCTGTTTGATTTTTATTATGTCTGAATATATGTGCCGCTGTTTTGAAGACAACAAGTGGCATTATGGCAACTATTCTTGATTTCATATTGTTTTGGAGTCCTGTACCACTTACACTGGTTTGTTTTGATTGGTTTTATTCTGTTTTATTTTCCTTGGTTTTATTCTCTTTAAAATAAAAAGTATGCTTAAGCAAATTCAGGAAGCTTTTTCTTTACATATTTGGCTAACAAAGCAAAGTGCTTGTTGATACAGATGTGAGATTGCAGAGTGGAGAGGTGCTTGTCTTGACTGCCTCAGGATGGTCCAATCAATGGGAAGTTTCCTCAAAAACCTAGGATTAGTGGTCCTATTTTATTCAGAAATTCCCATTTTAGGTATCTTCCCAGAAGAATTAAATTCAGCATACCAGATCAATATAATGTTTATCCGTATTTATAGCAGCACAGTTTGTAATAGCTAAATCTTGGAGACAAAACAAATTCCCTTCAACCAATGAATGGATTAAACAGATTTTTTGGAATAATACTTAACCATAAAGAAAGATAGAATCAAGACATTTATATCTAAACGGAACTTGAGACCATAATCATAAGTGAATACATTGAACACACATATGTAAATACCATACTATCTCTTTGGTATGAGAAACTGAAAATATATATAAGAACATAAATGTACAAAAGATACTGTGAAGTAAGAAAAACTGTTCACTAGGAAAGGGGATAGGAATGGAAGGAAGGAAGAGAAAAAAGAGAAAAGAAGGGTAAAATGAAAACAGTTTTGTGAACTAGGAGGAAAGGGGTGTTTGAAAAAAGCAGATGAGAATGCAGGGGGAAAAAGAGGAATCAATATATATCACATGCAGCTACAAATTCCCTGTAATGAATGAGGTCATTGTGTATACCTAAATTGTACCAATATACTTAAAGAGAAAAGAAAAAAAAAAATGTTGATGTAAGTACTTTGTCATTAAAGAGGCAAAATAAATAACAGGGCCACCACTGAGTGTCCTTAGAACATAGCATGAAGTTCAAAAAAGCTACAAGTACAGGTTCCTCTTTTTTTCAGAAGAGTTTTAGGAAAAGGGCTAGGGAATGTTTTCCCTTAAAACCCCTTCAGAAAGCTGAGGATAAGTGTTCCTGTAGCAGGGTTGGCCCTTGCCAATTGAAGACAGATAGGATTTCCTGCCTCCCATGTCTGGTCTGTAGTTCAGTGGGATTTGGAGGGCATCGTCACTGGTCAGTAGTGAAGGATGGAAACTAAATACAAATATTAAATGTGCATAGCAATTTGACAGAGTGATTCTGGTTTTATGGAGTCAATATAGTAATTTAAAATCAAATGTATATTTTGTCTTTGGGTTTTTAATTTTTTCCCAGCAATTTATATTCAGTTTATGTTACAAAAGTTATACTTCTGGGAGGCTAGATATTTTAGGTAGGAGATTACCTGCTGAATCTCAGCCTGCCTGTAGTCCCGGGACTCTGGGAGGCTGATACAGAAGGACCACGTGTTCAAACCTAGCTTGGGAAACATAGTGAGACACTGTCTGAAAAATTTAAAAAAAAAAAGAGAGAGAGAACTGGGGACGTACTTAGTGTGAAGGCCCTGGACTAAATCTTCAGTGTAGAGAAAAAGAAAAGAAAAAAAAAAAATTGTCCTTCACAGATAGTTTGAGTCCTTTAAGAAGACCAGGGGAAGTGAATTGACTATCTAACATCAAAACTACAACACTCAGGTACATTTGTGATCATCTCCAGAGTAAAAACCAAAAATCTAGCCCATTCTTCTTGATCTTCAGATGTTGAAAAGATGTCACTGGTCACATTAGTGAGCAATGAGCTTCTTCACATTTAGAGCATTAACAGTTTTCAAGGGCATGGTGGTAATTGCTTCACAAAATAGAAACATTAATTGGGTCTTTTAAAGCAGGACCTATAGAGTGTTACGCACTCAAACGCATTGTCAATAAATCATTTTTATTTAGCTCTTTCTAGTGATTATGTGGAAATCGTTTCCACTGTTGCAGTCAATTTTAAAACATTAAAAGCTTGGTTGTTGTATTCACTTTGAATAACACCGAGAACATTATATTATGGGTTAATGATTTGGCAAATTTAATTATGTAAATCAAAGCTATTTTGACATTTAGATATTCAAAAAGAACCTACTGCTATTGAATGTTTATGGACAGATTCATTTTAAGCACTTAATTTTTCTCATCAATTAAATTTTTCTGTTGTGTAAATAGCCTAGTGATAAATGAAGATATATAATTTCTTTTCTTAAAAAGATTAAAATATGAAGGTTTTGGAGCATTTTGTAGGATCTAAGATAAAGAAAATTTCTCAATAAAAGTAATGAGAAATGAATGATTGATTAGCCTTACAAACAATTTTCAGTGATGAGCTAGACTTCCTTTAACTGCAATAAACAGGTTTTTTATAACATGAGTTTCACCTACATTTTAATCAAATCTTTTACTACAAAATATGACTAAGAAAATAGTACTTTTAGCAGGTACAATGTTCCATCCAGTTTCTGGATGTTTATCTTTAAAGGACCAAATTTTAGGTCACTTGAACATTAGATAGTTGGAAATCAAAGGGAAAATGCCAAATTCACTTCCATAGCACAAATAGTTGTATCCATAGATATACAATGGACAAACTGTTCTGAAGGTAGAAAAATTCTCCCAAGACCCTACTTAAAGAAGAATTGTGGATTCAAATATAACTAGGATATTTTCCTCAAATGTTCTGGTATATTTTCATCTAAGAAACCTAGGTATTTCTTTTCCAAAGAGTAAAACAAAATATTAAATCCAAAGCAGAAAGATAGGGAAAGAGAACTGAACCAATTCTAGTAATCTGTAAAAATTTTCTCAGTGATTTAATGGCTTGTCTCAAATTAAAGCATGGATATTAGCAAACTGGAAATACTAAGGGAGAAGGAAATGCAACAGATAGAGGAAAAGAGGTATCAGAAATAGGGAAGTGCATGCACAGTCAGTGGGCCAGGAAGTGTGAGGAATTTGTGTAGCTAAATGATGAAGCATGTAATAATCATGGAATGTCCTTGGCCACACAATAAAGAAACTGGACACAATTATCTAGATGGAGAGGGAATCCATGGTGAGTCATGGTTAGACTGGCATTTATTGAAGCTTTAGAACAAGCATAGATATTTTATCAAAAAATGGATTAGAGGAAAAATGTAGTTAGTAGTCCAGGTATGAAATAATGAAGCATTAAATCAAAAAAGTGTTTTATGATCAAAGTGAAAGAGGCTTGATTGAGAAATTCTTAGATGATAAAATACAGTATGTGGAATGTGAGGAGCAAGGTAAAGAAAAGCTAGTCATTTTCTTTGCAGGGGAGATTCAGGTTGGTATTATAAATTACCTTACATTGGTTGATTTCTAAATAATAGAAATTCATTTCTCAAGTTATAGAGGCTGAAAAGTTCACAAATCAAGGTGCTAGTTCATTTGATCTCTGATAAGGGCTTGTTCTCTGCTTCCAAAATTGTTCCTCTTGCTAAATTCTCACAAAGTCTAAAGAAAAGAATAACTAGTGAAATCACTCAACTTCTCTTTTAAGTGCACAATTCCACTCAGGAAGACTCCACTCTCATGGCTTTATTACCTACTGAAAGATTCATCTCTTTATTATACTGGCAATTAGATCTCAATGTATAAATTTGGGAGGACACATTCAAACTAGAGATGGCCCCTGGTTGAGTACTGGTGCTAGTAAAAGAGAAGAAAGTGAAGAAAAGGAAATTAGGGCAGGAAACAAAAATAAGAGTTCATATTTACACCAACTAAATTTGTGCTACCTGCATCATGAGTGATTCAGGTAAGAGTTCTGAGTGTCAGTGTATATTGTGTTTTTCTCAGTATGTAGTTGCCCATATGAACACAATGGTGCCCCTATTGAGCAATGAGAGGATGGTGTATCACGTTCTTCACCATGTTTTTCCAAAGATTGTTCAGCAGTTTAATATCCCTTTCTTATTAGCTTTCTCCTAACCAAAAAAGGTCCCTTGCTTTCCATTAATTCTGCTGGGAATAAGGACAAATAAGAGGCCAGCCATTACCATGGCTAGTTAAAGAAAATTAAAAACAAGTGTTTAGGATTGGAGAGGAAAGCTAATTGGAAGATGGTATGGGAAAGATACTCTGTTAAATTTGAGTTGAAATTTGAACAATAGCTACATCAAGACTGCAGGTATAGCTCAGTGGCACAGCATATACATAACATGTAAGGAGCTCTATTCAATTCCTAGCACAGGATAATAAAAAGGAATATGCAAGACTTAACTGCACAAAGCAAATCAAACACATTACAGGCTGAGGCACAAGAAACTATATTTTTAATTGTGAAAGGTCTGGAATTGACAATTGTTGAGAAGCAGAGCCTCGAGCACATAAAATTAGAATGTAAAATGGAAAAACTGGACCAAATTGTGGAGTACTTTAGTTACAGAAGAAACAGATTAAGGTTTATTTTATAGGTTATGCTGTATGCAGAAATTTTTAATAGCAAGGATATGATTCAAATCTTTTTTGAAATAAATGTAGAATATTGGATAAAAGTGCTTGGTAAAGATCAGAGTCAACTTTATAGTCTAACTTTCATTTGTGAAATGTTGGAGGTCTGATGTTGGTAGTAATTGGTCGAAAAGGAACAGAATCAAGTTTGGAGAAGTGTTAAGAGAAAATTTTATAAGTTTATAAATGCTTTGATTCAGAGACAAGAGAAAACTGACAATTTCTTATTTCTTACTAAAAGAAAGATAGATATGTCTACTAACTGAGCTGGACTAAGGAAGGATCATAATGAGATCATGTTCAACATCATGAAATTGAAAACTTTTAGGACTTCCCTAGAAAAATGTTCAGAAGTGTTGTAATTTAATCTGGAGTTTGAAATTTATGGTGACCTTGAATATGGTATTTTAAAGCATCGTGTCATATGAATTGAGAACTCCAATATAAGAAAGATTCAGTATCCTCCACTAAAAGAAAACTTTCTTAAAGTCAAAAAATGAATTTTCCTAATCTCCCAGGAATCATGGGAACTCAGTTAGACGAAATGAGTAAAATAAAGTAAATTTAAATAAAGTGAACAAAGCAGGCCACTGTATTCTTTCTTGCATGGTGGCCTACCCTCACACTGTAGGGTGTACTTCTTTTCCTGTTTTTATTTGGTCTAGATGTATTCTGAAGAGCCTTTCCTCCTAGCTTTAACAAAACTTTGGTACTGTTTGCACTCATCTTAATTCTTTGCTCAGGATAGAAAGAACCTAGAATTTAGCACCTAAGAATGCAGTAGCACATCTGGCTTAGCCAGACAGCAGACGGAGATATATTTTTTTTCTTTAATCCAACCAGCGAGCCAAAAGATCCCAAGGTTGTTGGAGATCTAATACTTACTCCCCAAAAGTAAGGCCTACAGCCCCCTTCAGCAGGAAGTAGCTATATGAAGACGGAGATGTCTACTGCCTGGGAACTCCTTGAAGAATTATGGGAATATGTAACTCTTGGAATGACACGGGAGATCAGAGTATGGCAAAACTGGCTGGAGAAGTAGGCATGATGGGTTAATTACAAAATCCCAGGGCATGTGGGCAGAATATTTCTCAAACTCCTGCATATGGACATCGCTGGAGAATTCAACAGGTTTCCAATAGGATAGCCTAGAACTGATGTCAGCCTGAAGAGACATGATACAAGAAAAACAACCCACAGGAGTTTGTGCCATTGTGTTCTCATTTGCAGGGGGACCTGTCTCATATTGTTGGTGTACTTCTTTTTCTACTTTACTTGACCCAAACTCATTCTGCAGAGCCTGTTTCTTTTCCTACCTTTAATAAAATTTTGCTACCATGAAAAGAAACAGAAGCAGATAAAGCAAATTATTTGGGAATAATTGGTGGGCTTTAGGGAACAAGTGAGGAAATCAGAGACAGCACTGAATAAAGGCAAACTAAGATTTGGTGCCTGAATATATCATCTGAGTCAAATACAGTGCTACATTGGTCTTCAAATGCTTCTGTTTGTGAAAAATTTGGTTCACAAACAGAAGCATTTCAGATGACCAACATGACCAAAGCCATCTTTCCCTCATGAACACAAATGTGGCCATCATTTCCAGAATCATGGAACAAATTAAGTTCATAGACCAAGATGACACTGTTCTAAAAAGGATAACTTTAGTGAGAACAAGTGACATGTTTTACATTGGCTCTTGAGGAGAAGGCCACATAACGTTTGATGAGTTATATTTTCATTTCACTGATGGGAAATAAAACCAAATCAAAGTTAAGGAATGTGAAGGGAAATAAATATTAAAGGACTTTCTCTCCACCCCCATTATGGATTTTGTCAGTTAGTCTTCCCGGTTCCCTCTTTTATTTCATTCTAAATATCATTAATACCTTCCTTTCTCATTTTAGCCTAGGTGTGCCAAAATTTAAATCCTGATAACAACTGATTTTCAAATAAAACTTTAGATATATTGCTTTCATTCTCATAATAAAGGATTAAAAGAAGAGGATGTTATTAATCCCTTTTTGCATATGAAACTGCTGAGGTTTAAAAGTTAAATTACTTATCTTAGGATACTTGGCTTACTTTGGGCTACTGAAATGAATTGCCAAAGACTGTGCCACTCATAAGCCATAGACATTTATTTCTCGCACTTTGGGATTCTGAAAATCCAGGATCAAAATGATTGAGTTCAGAATGATTGACTTCTGATCAAACCTCACATGACTGAGAAGGAGAAAAACAGCAAGCTTCACAAGTATTTTATAAAGACACTGGTTTCATTAATGAAAGCAACACCTTTGACTTGATTATTTCTAGAGGTGCCACCTCCTAATACTATTACATTGAAGATTAGAATTTTAATTTACATACTAAGGAGACACAATAGCAGTTCTATAACCACAAATTAACTAGGCTAAAAGCTCCATCATCTAACATCAACTGTATCCCTCACTTGTATACTATTGGTCTCCTCGCCTATAATTCTATAAACCTGAATTATAAAGGCCTGGAACACAGACTTGCTTGTTTCGTGTTCCCTGGATGCTTTTCACTGTTTTCCAGAGCACAGATAATTCAGAGGAACAGTAAGGCAACTCCAGTAAATATATTTAGGGTTTAAGACCTTAAACCACTTCATATATGAACAACTCTTAAGGAAGTCACACCCTGTATTTGGATCTTTATACTATGGATGACCAAGACTTTTATCTTAAACTGTAAAGTTTTTTTTTTTTTCTTAATGTATTTTTAAGGAACACTATATTTCAATTATCTGTCATTATTCAGGTATTTATACCTAGGACTGTGTTATCCATATGAATATGCTATCCATTTAATTGTTTTTCCCTACATTTATATGAATATGATATACATTTTTCCAGTAAAGGAAATAACTTGTAAGATTGTTTTCACTTTATATCAGTATTCTGTCTTTCAATTATTGAAGTTAGTTTTTCCTGTACTAAGTATGTAACCCTAAGTGATTTAGGTATACCTCCTTCATGTAGTTGCTTCCTCAGAGTTGGTGCTGTAGTTTTCTACAAAAACTCATTTGTCATCACTGAACTTAACCATAGTGAGAGAGTTCAGTTCATTGTCACCAACAGGTACTGCCTATTGATATGATAAATATTAGCAATGTAACTTAGAGCAATTTCCTATTTAATATATTGCACAGAGAAAGCATCAATAAATTTGGGTAACCTGTGCAGAGCCATGAAGTCCTTTGGCTTTAGCAGGATGTCTTGAGTTCAAATGAAACTGAAAGCATCAACAATGGAATATTGTCAGTTAACCCTGGTCTGAATTTCCTAAAGACCCACTTATTCAAACATACACACCTTAGGCAAGGTGCTGATTCCAAATCTAACACCTACTGCCACCATAAAATTTAAACTAGTTCTTAAATTTTTCAATTATTTTCCCCTAACAATTGAACTAGAGCAGTTTTCTTATCTGTTTAATTGTCAGTACAAAAACACATTTTTCTAAAGTTAATTCTTTTATTCAGTACATTTATTTTTTGAATCTCCTTATTAATCTGTTTAAAAATGATTAATAATGATTTAGAAAATTATTAGCCCCTAGATAACATAGTTTCACCAATGGCTTATTGATTTGGTCTCCGATAATATTTCTATTTTAACACAAGAGAGAGATAACCTTTCAGAATGGATGTAACTCAAAGGAAATGATACATTCATTTGCATATGTTGAACAAAGTGAATATTTACAGGCATATAAAAAGATTTCCAAACTTTTATTGGAAATCTGACAACGTGTCCCAGAGAAACATTTATAGGTAAAAGATGTAGAATCACATAAAAGTGAAGCTCTCTGAATCATATAACGGGACACCTCTAACTCACAATGACTTTTTGAATTAGTTACTGACAGATAATTCTAAGAACTCTAAGAACGGATGTCAATTTGCCAAACTCCTTCAAAAATAATTTAACTGAAATATTTAACACATGTAATTACAAACAAGTTTCCCAAAGGCAATTGTTTCCTTTTATTTCTGTTACTGTAAAAGGAATAATTGCAAAGCAAATCCAAACCAAATAAAGTTTGGCAAAATATAGTATGAGTTCAGGCATTTTTTTTTTTCACTTTGGAATTCTATTCTCTCCTTCCATAAGTAGCATGGTAAAGTCTACTGTGTAATATTGCAACAAGCTGGAAACTAAAAGTAAAAATAAATGAGTCAATGATCAAAGAAAACAAAAAATTAATTTGATATGTTTTAATTGAATATTTGTTGATGACTTTCAGGGTAATAACACAAATGAAAAGCATTGTTTCTAAATGCTATTATTTCTCTTATTACTTTAGGGATACTTTGTTCATTGATCTGACATTTTATGAGTTCTCCTAAGGTGTTTATTTATATATACCTCATAATTGGATACCAAAAATAATTGTTCATATCTTTCATATGTTAAGTACAAAGGTATTAAATATTTCATGAGATGAAATAAAACTAGTAATGTATAATAAATATTTTATTGCATGAATTAAAATAATTTTATGCGTTACTTAATAAAGCAGAACAAATCTGAAAATAATTGAAATTTTGACCCACATATTTTGTCTAAAATGCTTTAAAAATTTTATCTTCAGAGTGTTTTATTTAAATTTTTAAAATGAGCAGTTGCTCATTTGACTGTTATGAATTGGAAAAGTCACAATGTATTTCAAATACTTCTGTCTATTTCCTGATAACTAAAAATAGTTTTAATGCATGTGAAAATTGCAAACTCAAACACCTTTCAGGTCAATAAGATGCTATTTACATAAAGTACATAGAAGTTCCTAAGTCTGGAAAATCCAAAGATTTGCCTGCAGAGGCCCTGTTTACCAATTAAAGAAAAAAAAAATAATCTTAAATTTCTCAGGCCTACGAAAAACTGCAAAAATGAGTTAACACTTTAAGCTGCTTTTTTGTGACTTGGCCCAAAATGTACTTTGGCTTCATCTAGCCCCAAATAATTTCTTCATTTTTACCCAAAATTTGACATGAGATTAATTTGACTTTCAAAAAAAAATCTTCTAGGAAGACAGGGGCGTATTTTCCAAGATCCTCCCACAAAGGGCACAACATCCCCTCCACAATAGGTTTTTTTCTATATTAACAATCAATTCATTGCAATTAGTTTGGGAAGGCAGATATTATTATTATTATTATTATTATTATTATTATTATTATTAAGATAATAAAGGACATTTTCAGTTCATTTTTGGTTTGCCTATGAGGATTTAAATTTATAGTTTGAGACAAATAAGAAATGATAAAAGTCACCTTGCTAAATTGAAGGGATTCTTCTTGCTTCTCTGTGAAAGCCAATGGGTAAGATAGCCAGAACTTGTAAAAAGCAAAATAGAATATGAAGCATGGTGGGGTGAGGGGGGGCATTGACAAAAGGCTGAGAGGGGATCTGAGAGGTTATGAGGGATGGAACGAGACAGTGGCAGTCTATCAGGAAAAGACTGTATTTATGTACTTGGTACTCCTTATATTCAAAAATATTAATAAAATAAAAGAAAAAAATTTGAAAGCAGGACTCTCTAAGAAATGAGGGTTAACTGTGTTTTCATTATAAATGATTGTGATTTCAGTGTCTGAGGTCAAATTCCACTTAGTTCTTTCAAAACTACTAAGATTCTGGGTGTGTAACACATGCATACAATCAGTCTAGGAGGCTGAGGCAAAATGATTGCAAGTTTGAAGTGAGCATGGGCAATTTAGTGATCTGTGAAGACTATTTCTCAAAGCAAAAACTTAAAAAGTGCTGGTGATATGATGCAGTGCAAAGGCCCTGGGTACCAACACCTTAACAAACAAACAACAAATAAATAACTGCCAAGAAATTGGGTGGAAATAAGGAAAGAGGATATTGTCAATATTTCAGGGGAAGTAAGATGCTTCTCATACACTTTTCCACTCGAGTATATCTACAAACTATTGTTACAGGCACCAGAATTCCATCAAAACAATACAATTCATACCTCTGCAACTCAACATTGCAAAACAGCTTTCATTTTGCAAAGAGGGCAAGAACAAATCACACAGCAGGGCATTCGGAAGGGGAAAGTCTGTGCTGGGTGCGGAGGGAGAGGAAAGATAAAGGAAACTTGCAATCAAACCCACTGTAAAGGGTCTATGGACACAGACACAGACAGGATCACTCCATGTTTGTCCCACACTTCTACCATCCGCCTCTTTATTCTTTCTTTTCTTTTTCTTTTACCTTTTTTTAAAAAAAGAGAAACCATGTAAAGATAATTAAAATAGTAGTACATTCTATAGCTGTAGTAAGTGGAAAGACCTTGATCAGTCAGGGACCATAGAGCAATGAAGTGCACGCTGAATGCTAAAACACTACTATTAAGAGCTGAATTACAACTACTATTGCTGTTTTGCAATATTTATTAATTTAATTAAATCTTTATGTGCATCAATACATTAACCTCTCAAGATTTTTTCTCAGCACACATTTTTATTATTAGAGCCCAGGAACTCTAATTTGAAATAAAACCTTTAATTAAAAGAGACTTGCTTTCTCACACTGCTCAATATATAACAGTCATCTCTAAAATGAAGCTCTCATATTCATATTTTCCATTTTTATGCATATACTAATTTCTATTAATATAATTAAGGATTATGTAATAAATGGGATGTCTTACAAAAGATAAAACTACTGAAGCCATCTGGTTTATGATTTTCATATTCACTTAATAACTTGTTTGCACTGAAAACAAAAATAAATTGTATAATATTTAGAAATAATCATAAATGTTAGGAAATCATTATAAAGAACTTGGCAAAATTTGCCTGTAAGACAGTCTTAATTAATATTTTCACTTAAGTGTTTTATGTCTTTAACATTTATTAGTTTCATAATTTCAGTGTTTTAAATAAATTCAGTACAGAAGCTTCTGCATTCTAGAGTGGGGCTTTTCTTTTCTCTCTTATTTTTGCAGTAGTTTCTTCCAATTGTGTTTCTAGACTAGTTTTACCAGACAGAGGTCAAATTATTTGGTTTTCTTCAGTCCATGAGTTTATGAAGAATGAAGCATCAAATCATCTCTGTATGGCTGCAAAAATGTCACCCATACGTAATGCATTACATAATAGTCTGCAGCAAGTGTCAAAGCAGAGATTTTAACCCAAACTATCTGGCTCCAACTCTGTGCTTTCTACCCCCTGGGCAAATCTATATCCTTAATTCATTTAATATATTATATACACAAGGATTAAGCCAGGGTGACTATTTTTGTCTTCCCTACTGCAGTATAAGTGGAAACTTCCACAGTGTCACAATAAATAAATGCATTTCACTCTGAAAAGGACATGTATTTCTAATAAGTAAAAAAAAAATTCTATACATATATTAATTATAAATTAATTACTACTTATAAATTCACATGTTTCTGTCATTCTCTAGAAAAGAATTTGCTTTTATGCTTTTTAAAAAACTGATCACTTAATATGCTCAACTTACAAATACAAAATTAATAACTTACTTTAGATTTAATTTTTCTTAGTTCTTTTATTGACTTTATTAAACAGACTGTGATTATAATCATTGTAACTATAATGTAATCTCTTGTCCCCAGAAAGTATATACCCTCATAGAAAAAATTGCGATCAAATAAATAAACATTTAGATAACAATTCTGTAAAAGAAGAGCCATAAAGCATTAAATGCCTCCCTTAAATAATAGACATTTCATTTAAAAATAGTCAGGTGAAGCAGGAATAATTAAATGTGCATTGAGCTGAGACTCTTTTGGTAAATGTTACATAAGCTTGTTCTATTTTTAACCCCCCCAAACAGATAGCAGCTGTTGTTTTAGGCATATATTCATTTCATGTTTTTTTTTTTTGTTGTTTTGTTTTGTTTTGTTTTGTTTTTTATTTCTTGTAATCCTAGACATCTAGTAGCATTAATTGTGAACAGTACAATAACAGTGTTGACGCCTTCTCTCCCGTGGAACATACAATCTAAACCGAAACTTACCTCCTACTTAATGCTGAAGCAATATTCAAAGTACCCCACTGATTTGAAAAGCTACTCACTTCACTTGAACATTTTAACATTTATATGGTCATTTGAACAGCATGCTTCATTCAGTACTTCTCAGGAAATCAACTTCTTGATTTCAAAGCCTAAATCTGAACATTCCAGGCTTTTAGTTTCCAGCATTGTTACCTTGTAATTTTGAAATTTCTCTGTTCTTGAAAATTTCAGGGGAAAAAATGCTGAAAACTTCAATAAGCAAAGAAATCTGACACTTCCCTATTCTTGGTACTAGCTCTCCAAATATCTGTGCTTGTATTTCTTTTTTCAGAGATAGATCTGGGTCTCACAATACTCCTCCAAACTCCTTCATAAGGGCTTTAAGCTTGGTGCATCCTTTAGATATGGAATAAACATAGGAGGTGAGAGTGTGGGAGTTTACTCATTAATCCTGTAGTTGTACTGCACCATATTATTCTTCTCCTACACAGAAAAATAAATAGCAAATCTCCTTGATAAAGGAAGACGGTAAAGTTAGATACTTGCAGTTCTAATTGCTTTTTAAAACATATTTCTCAAGTTTTATCTGGTGTGATCTCCCTTCTAATCTTTACTTTGGTGCCTGCAATCCTTGAAAAAATTTCTGTTATCCACTGATCAAACCAGCTTGCTTCTAAGCAATATTCTTTTGTGTCATGAGATTCAACCTTGCTTATTTATCAGAAGTCATTTATCATTCCTCTTGTGGTTGATTTTCATAAAAGCAAATGTTTCCTACACTGGTTCTTCTTTATTTTTTTTGAGAGAGAGAGAGAGAGAGAGAGAGAGAGAGAGAGAGAGAGAGAATAAAACAAAACAAAACAAAACAATAGAACAGAACAAAGTAAATCATAACAAAACAATGCAAGCAACACAGGACTTCATAATAAGACATCAGGAATCAACAGTGGCTACCATAATGTGTCTTGTTTTCTTTGAATTAGTTGTCCATACTTTCACAAACAATACAATCAAACAAAACAAAATAGTATATTGAGGGCTTTGATTTTCCTATTGTTTGATTTCTTGGATTTTCTATTGTTGGTAGTTTATAAAAGAAGAAGTAGAGAAATGTCTTTATCTCTGTTATCTTAATAGACCCAGAACCATATAACTTTAAGTACTTATCAACTGCCTTCAGATGATATTGCCATAGTTCAAATAATATCAACCCCATGGTGTATTTGACTTTCCAGTTTTATAAACAGAAGAGCTAAACTAAAGTAAATATTCTTGGATTGCTGTCTCTTGTGATATTTTTCTGTTTTTTAATTGAATATCAATTTTAATTTTATATTTCTGTTTTATTTCTCTTTTGTCATTTTATAAAACTTATTTTAAAAGGTGAAAGCACATGTGTCTTCTGGATTGGGACTCGTGAACCTTTTTAATGAAATTTCCTTGCTAACAACCCAATGTTGAGATATGGGAGAGGAAGTGCTAAATAACATTACAAAATATAAAATAGTATTAGATAATTAAATATAAGTATATAAATGTCTTACAAAAACTTGGAAATAAACCTATAGTCAAGCTTGAAATTTTGTATATCTAGTATTATACACACAGTTGCATTTTGATGCTTAGTTTTCAGTAAGCCATGAAAATCAAAACTACCATAGAATATAAATGTAATAAGAACTTTTAAATCTAGTTTAGATTTCAAAGTAAAGGCAATTTGAAACATAGATGTTTCAAAATATCTTTTAAATTACAAAATTTTCCAGATTAAGACAAAAGAATTCAACTTTCTCAGTCAAGTTTCAGTTTCAAATTAATAACATATTTGTCAAATACATGTAAATGCTATGCCATATTTTTTATCTGGCTACCTTAATTTAAGAGTACTTGTGAAATCTCTTGAGTTCATTTAAAATTTATTTCACTCAAAAAGTTTAATGTAGCATTTACTAAGAACAAATATAAACTATGGATCATCCCTGAAGAAATCTACACAAATGGATTTTATATCACTGACCAGAGTCACAGATAAGTGACTCTAAAATAATTACTTTAGCAAAATTGCAGTTTCTTTTTTATTTCAAATAAATACCAGCTGTAAAGTCCCCAGTGTCAATAAGCCAATTTTTTGTGTCTGCCCATTCTGTTAGGGGCCCGTGAATGCCACACTTTGCAACCAGCAGAAAGGGAACAAAGAGGGACAAACAGTAAATGGTTGCTGCTGTATTTTTTGAAAGAATATTTCAAAAGAAGGAAGGGAAAAAACAGATGTTTGAGGATCTTTCTACAGACACATAAGCAAAAATACTATATGAAAAGATGCTTAGATATATACAGATATGTAGATCTTTGCAGTGCATATATAAATTTTGAGAGAAGTTCGTGAATGTATTATTTAATGGCATTTACACATTTGAGGGAAGAAAATAGTATGCAACATCAATAAACTTATACAAAGATTTCTAGTCCTCTCCAAGCATAGTGGCACACTTCTGTAATCCCAGCACTTGGTCGGCTGAGGCAGGAAGATTGCCACAAGTTTGAGGTCCACCTGGGTTACACACTGGGTTCAAAGATGGTCTGAAACCCTGTCCCAAACACATAAGTAAGGGCCAGGAGTATAGCTCAGGTCACAGGACTTAGTGGATAAGGGCAAGATCCTGCAGTTTGATTCTAGATTTCTAGTCTCATTCAGATTTCTCATTTCAGATTTCTAGTCTCATTCCACCCCACCAGTACACGCACACGCACACACAAACATACACTCACACACACAAGACTGTAGAAACTGAATATTTGAATGCCGCAAATAGTGCTCTTTAAATGTCAACATGCATATAAGTTACATGAGGATTTTGTTTAAAAATATAGATTCCAATGTGATAGGTCTGGGGTGGGCCTGTGAAGCGGCATTTCCGTCATGCTGTCAAGGGTTATTCCAGGGTAAGGAGCAATCCTGAAATAGAAACCCATTCTTATTTTTGAGAATAAGCTTATTTCTTTTCAGTGTAATTTCACTATGAGGTAAAGTTAAAATTTTTGGTTTGTAATGAGTATGTGGAGAAGTGAGACCCCTTTTGTTGTTTTAAGATAAAAAAAAAAAAAAAAACTTTATGGGTTCTTTGGAAAACCATGAAATATTTATTGTGTTTATTCCTCAAAAATAAAAGCAAAAGAAGACCAAAGTGTGGCTCAGTATTCTAGAATCTTCTTACAATGTAATTGTATTCCATTGGTCCTCGCTATCAAAATCTATACATTAGCTCTGATTCTTTCTCTCACAAGGACTGTAACCTGCTCCAACCTTCCCGAAGGGATGAAGATTTAGTAAAACTCTTTGTATCCTAGTCTGCCTAAAGTGTGTTGTATCTCCTCGTCGTAATTCCTGAGTAGAAATTGGGTGATCTGCCTACTGTTCAACAAATCTTTTTACATATTTTTAGGATTTTGACTCCCTTTGGGAGCAATGATTTTCAACTCTCCCTAGAAATCATTTAAACATGCAACCATTTTAAATGGTTAGATGGTTTAAATGGTTAGATGATTCACAGAAACTTTGAATTACAGATTTTCAATTGACTAGTCTTAGTTTAGAGTCTTCTTTCTCAAAAGCTACCTAAGCTGGGCAGTAGAATTCACAGAGATGTACTGGACTTGATTTTGTAGAGTTGGCATGGGAGTTTGGCTCACCTGGGGAGTTTATTTAGATGTACATTTCACAAATACTGGGAACAAGGTTTTAAAAACTGCAATCTGGCTTCCAGCAAAAAGGCCTCTTTTACTTCTAAGTTTTAGAATTTAAATAGCTCTAGAGAATTTTTCTTAATATTCCAAAAGTACAAAAGTCATTGGGAGATATAAATTTATGCTCATTTCTGCATTTGTGAAGGCAATTTTCCATGAAACCAGTTGGAGGAGTCATAAGTTCACTGACTTATGGCTTGAAAGTGTACTATGGTTCTCGTTTAGTTGTTTCAAAATTAATTATTTAAAATGTATGTTACCATTGAGTGTGTGAAGCAACTTTGTTTCCATATAATAATGCTACAACAGATGCTCTATAGTTAAGATTTTAGAAGGGAAATTCAGAAAACAAAACCGTAGTTGGTAATTACATTTTGGAGTGTAAAGGAAGTATAAACAATGTTTATCTTTGCAGGTAGAAGATTACAGGGTTTTTTTCTTTTTGCGTGGTTTATTGTTGTGTGTATATGCTTGCTTTTCTGAAGTCATCTGAAGCAACTCAGCCCTCCCATATCTCTCTGATTTCAGCTTGGTTCACTTCCTTTCTAACATCAAAGCATTTTATTGCCATATACAGTATTTCCTAAAAATATCTGAAGACCACTAACACTTAGCCTAAATTCGCAGCAGTGGTCTTTTATAATTTTACCTCAGTCAGCCTCTCCTGAAAGCTACTTCAAACTGGTCCACTTCTCTGGTCATTTGGGGCTTATTCCTTAGGATCACATCCATCACTCTGTACTCAGTTAGGCACCACTGTAGCAGGGACTAGAGAGGTCCTTTTATCCATGGCCAAAGTCTAGATTTATGTTATACTATCATTTAATATCATTTAAAATTTTGCCATTAACAGAAAGAAATTCTAATGCTGAAAAAAAATTCCCTGAAACTCATCACGTGTACAAGTAACCCTCGCATTGCTGGATCCCCCGCTGCCTCAGGTTATACTCTCTAGAGTTTTGTAAAATAAACTTAGTATGCCTTCATGAAAGTATTACTGAACATTACCCTTGCATTAAGAAAAAATAAAAGTACAAGGGCATAGTGGGAGGCAGAGTGCTCTTTTGTAAGGGCACCCCAGTTGGCTCATGGATTAAAAGTGGGGCTTTGGAAGGTGAGTGGGTTGGGAGGACTCTGTAGTTATCCGTGGATTAATTCACCGTGGAATGCAGAGCCTAACATGCGCTGGTCTGTTGTATGTTAGGGCCTACGGTCTGGCAGGGTGTCTTCTATCTACTGTTCCCCCCTTCTCTTCTGCCTGGATGCCCCAACTCGAGCAGTGTGCCAATTCTGCCTTGGAGCCAGCAGATCAGGGAATGTAATTATTCAGTCAGAATAAACCCCTATTCCTTCAAGTTGTGGTCATCAGTATTTTTAACCAGTGACAAGAAACTAAGATAAAGAGGAAGAAGTGGAACAAGATGATCAGGAGGTGGTGGAGGAATAAGAGGAAGTTGGGAAACAATTTCATTATTCTCATTCTGGAGGTAGCTGTCTCCAATTCAAGCACACAAAGGATTGCCTAGGAAACTTTAAAATTGACTGTACCCATTGCCCATGCGTTCATAAATACAATGCTCAAGTGAGACAGTGAACATAGAAACGTTAAGCTCCACACGTGGTTCTTACGTGTTTCCCATGCTGAGAATCATTGATCTTAATTCTATCTCCCAATAAAGAAAATAATCTTCTGAGAAACACCCTTATAATGGTAGAAGTAAATATCAAACCCTATTGAGCAAAGCACTTTATCTCCATACATCGCAGAGTGAATCAACAGTTCTCTGCCCCCCCATTCTCTTAGAAGGGTTCTATTCTCATCACTTTTATCTTCCAGTTATGATAAAAATTGATGCAAAGAACAAAGATGCAAACACAAAGAGCAACTGATGCATACATGAATATCCCAACTCTCACAGTTTTAAAGCTATTAGACCCTATTTTGGTAGAAAAAACATTGAATTTCCTTCGGATTATACTATGCCTAGCTTTTGCTTCTAGAATTAGTTTTATTAAACACATAAGCAAAGGCGGGAGGGGTGGAAGCATCACCAGGCCTTCATAGAGCAATTGGCTTGCAATTCACACAGTACTTTGATATTAAGAAAAAAACGGTTGTTTAAATTTAAAATACATATAAGCTTGGATTTTATGAAACTTTGTGACAATACACTTATAAGCATCTATAAAACAGAATGTGACTGCTAACTTCTACAGCATTCCCAGGGTTGTGACTGTGCTACCAGGCTTACAACTAGCAATTAAGTGATCATGAACTTTTTAAACTAAACTCTAGGATGTATTTTCATGGGCAGACAAACTGCATATTTTTAATCTATGAAAATTTTCCTTCTTTATTTAAAGTCTGGATACATGACAGGTACCTGTTCCATTTTCTTCTGGGTACTTTTCGCAGTGAAGTTGTATTTTTTGGAATAGGATCAGAGCTGATATAAAGGAAACCAATTATAGTGTAGGGGCTTGGAAGAGAGGAGTGCTGTGGAGATTCATTGATGCTTGCGTTTTGGAATTCTTCACTAACAAGTTACTACAAGATAAACATGCTTTTAGTAAACTTAAAGTTACTTATCTTTTAAGTTAAAGCTTTAATTTATAAGTTATCTAATTATTGTTTTTAAGATTATCTTTCTCTAAAAAATAATATACATGTATATAAATAGCCATGTGTTACATGTATTTATTTGACTTCATTGAATATCATCAATGCAATATTTAAAAGATGGCTGCTAGAGATACATACTAAGGTTGTAGTTTTCAAATATTAGTTTGAAATTGGACAGTTTCTCAGTGTGTCATTTAGTTCCTGTGTCTGTGAAAGCTACCAAGAGAGATTAGTGAGATAATAAATATTAAATTCTTAATAAAATCATTCATGAATGCTTTTAGAATATTACCTGGTATGAAGGAAGTCCTTATAATTTGTTCTTCATTTTTATCACAATTATGCTTATTGTTGTTACATAATCAGATTAGTTTTAGTCACATGCTATAGAATTAGTCTATTGCTTGTTGTCAATTAAATGCAATTTGTCCCGTTTGCTAACCAGAGAGGTTGGCTTCGTAACCATTGCTATAAATAATGATTCAGAACTTACTAAGAAGTATTTATGATTCCATAACCTTTGGCTTTTCATTTTTCAGCTTAATTTGTCTTCTTAAATGCCACCAGCATTCTTGAATTATTCTCAAATTTTGATTTTTATTCTAGAAAATACTTTAAGCTGTTATATTAAAATATAAAGAAAAAATCACTGTAAGTTACCTATAGCAGATAAAACCTTGTCAAAATTTCATAGGGCATTTATTGTATATCATTTCACCCATTCACTGATGTCTATATCTTGTTTTTAGTCAACTACTTCTTTCCAAGTCTCTGAGTTAATTCAAATATTTTGTATACTGAAATTTTAAGTTGCAGAGAAATTTGTGCTAGTATATGTTTCTATGCAGTTATATAAATTTAAAACTGAGGGTGGCAATGCTTTGCATTGATTTTATGTGCTTTAAGGTGAAAACCTTTAGACCTTGGTTTGGAAGAAACAATATTTTTCCTATAGAAACAGGTCCTTCAGCTTACTACTTGGATTCTTTATTCTGAAAGCTGTTAACAAAAATAGCACTGTTAGTCCACTTGGTGGGGTAGGAGGCATTGAAATCCACTTAAAGTTTTTACTGCTTTAGGTTCAGTCTGATTATGTGGTGAAATTCTATTTGTTTCTTTTTATATTATCCTAACTTGTACCTTGCAAAATTAGCATTTCCACATAAGAGAGCTGTGGTAATTATTTTCTTAAAATTGTCAGAACGTACACTAATCTGGGGATAGTTATCTTTTTTCTTCTCTGGTTTATTGCAGATTTAAATTAAACTGAGATTTCTAAGGTGTTATTTTTCCAGGGCCACTGGGATTAGAGATGATGGATTTTGGGTACTCTGAGTATAGTTAGGCTCTTGTCAACGTAAGTATAAAGTTATTGCTGTGTGCAGTTAATGTATTTTCAAAGGTAATTAGAACTAAACATTGAGCAATGGAAGTTGGTTACAAACTTTCAGTTCACAATGAAATGTAACTTTCTCTGACCCCTAAGATCTTACATTCTTTATATCTTTAAAAACTACTTACCCTAAAGATCCTACAGGAAATTATTGTTGCAATTTTTTCATATTAATCAAAATGCCAAAAATGATTATTTTCCATAAATCTTTACATCTGACAGACTAAGAAACATCTGGCTAATTTAGAACCATTTATCTTTATTTGTTTTCCATATTATGGAAGAGTCTTTAATACTTATTTGTAAAGAGTTTTTTTAAAGAAAAACTAGCAAGAAAATTAAATAAGATGTAATTATTGATTTTTAATCTTTTTATTACTTTACCCCATGTTGTCATCTTAACATTTACTTTTAACTCCTAATATTACTATATTACAGGTTTATTAGGAATTTAAATTCTAGTATATACAGGACATAGTAGGTTTATGCCAAAAGCTAGAATACACAGCATAAAAATAATTTAATACTGGCTTTTTCTTTCCATATTTACACCTAAAATGCTCTCAATATTTTTATACATGATTTCTTTACTTTTCTGAATACTTTTAGTTTTTATGTCCTAAGGATAAGTTTAGAAAGACGAGTGCCAAATATCACAGATTAAAAATAATTATGGTAACAACTGTATTATCATTTAATAAAATTCATTGCCTCCTTTAAATAAACCAGATTATTATTACTGTTATTACAAAAACTCTGAAAAGTATAACTCTAGTATCATAAAAATATCTAATTTCAATAAGAAGTAGGTTTTTTATTGGAAAGAAATGCAGAGGGATGATTGCATAGAAAGAAACCAGCATATCCAATATCAAGTCATACTGGCTGGGTACATTTCAGAAAAAGTATTTGAACATGATGATACATGATGAGATAGAGAGAGAGAAAAAGAACAAATTAATAATGACAGAGATGATGTTTGAATGTTTAACATCCACTAGCTAACATATTGTAAGCAGTTTGCAAAAACCAACCATTTACATTGCCTGAATAGCTTTATAATATTCACATCATTATCATTTTACTCATTTTACAGATGAGAAAAGGAAGACTCAGAGAAATTTTGAATTGTGTAAGGTTAGTTTGCAAGGGGTCAAGTTTAGCTTACAGCTTTGAAAAAGATTAATGATGGAAGAATTTTCCAGAGCAAACATTTAACCTGAGACCTCCACGGAGAATGGGAGCAAGGCATAGGAACAGAGGCAGATGGAAGAGCATTTAGGGTGGAAATAACTCCTGTGAAGATGCCCGTGAGAGCAAAAAAAAAAAAAAAAAAAAAAAAAAAAAAAAGAGGTTCAGTTTGGGTCAAGGTGTGGACTTGGTGTGATTAGGACAAAAAACACTGATGCCTTAGGAAAGGGCTAGATCATTTAGAACCATGGAAAGAGATTGAATTTTGTTTGCATTTCAAAGCCACACAGCTCTGAGCAAACTCTCTGAATGGCATTTAAAAACACATTAGCTGGGGATACCAAAGGGTGGATGCGGGCATAGGTGAAGAAGAGGAAACAATTTAGGAGTCAACTATCCTGTTCAGGAGGTCAGAAGAAAGGCAAGGTCAGGTAAAATGCAAAAGTCTAAAACAATAAAAATATAAGGAAAAAGTTAAGAAAAACTCGTGAAATGGTTTTTGTACATAGAATTGATGTCCATTTTAGAATGACTTAAAATTCATCCAGGGGGTAAGATTGGAAAGGAAAGCAGAGAAGACAAGAAAAAATCAAACACGGCAATTATATTTGTGTCAAAACTCAGAGAATACAATACCAAAACTGTAATCCTAGTATACGCTATAGATGCTGAGTGATACACAGTACACTTCAACTCTTGTAACACATGTACTTCCCTGCCTCTGGTTACTGAGAGGAAGATGGATCACCTGTGTGGACTGAAGGGAAACTACTTTTCACTTCATTTTCTTATAAACTACAAACTTCAGTTAAATAATCTGTTAGTTTTTAAATTATAAGTAAAGAAAGGCACACTTTGGTTTAAATATCTTTATCAACACTGGTGTCATTGGGTGACAGAGGCAGGTTGTAAAGGTAAAGAATTATAAGACAGAAAAGTTGAGTGCTCACTTTTGACAGGAGAGACCTGCAGGACATTCAAGAGAACCTGTCAAGAAAGCAATTGCATAAGGAACAAAAAAGAAAAATCTGGACAGATGACCTAAGTTTGGGAACTTTTGAAGAAAGAAGGGATTACATGACACTTTTATGAGAATGTCAAGCTAGAGAAATGAGACAAAATATCACAAACCCTTAGATGAAACTGAGAAAAACCCTCAACAGAACTAGATAAATAACTTAAGAAAATATTTCATGAAATATGATAGACTGCATGTATCCTACAATGGAAATGAACAACAACAACAACAACAAAAGATTGGAACAAAGGATTAATATCTAGACTTTATAAAGAACTAAAAATATCAGACTCCCCCAAACTAGAAGACTCAGTTCCAAAATGGGCTTCTGAGATGAATAGATACATCTCAGATGAAGAAATACAAACAGCAAATAAATACATGAAAAAATATTCAATGTCATTGGTCATTAGAGAGATGCAAATTACAAAAATGCTAAGATTCCATCTCCAGAAAGAATGGAAATCATCAAGAAATCAAACAATAATAAGTGCTGGCGGAGCTAGGGGAAAGAAAAACACTTTACTGAAGGTGGGAATATAGACTGGTGAAACCACTATGGAAATCAGCATATAAATTTCTCAGAACTAAGACTAGAGGTCCTATTCAGCCCAGCTATTCTCCTTAGTATTTTTCTGAAAGAATGTAAAGCATCACACCATGGAGATATATGTGTTTATAATATTTTTGTGGCAGCACAATTTATAAGAGCTAAATCTTGGAAGCAACTCAAATTCCCATCAACCAATGAATGAAAAAAAAATTCGGATTTTTTTAATGCACAGTTGAGTACTACTCTGCCATAAAGAAGGATAATCATGAGGCATTCCTAGCTAACTGAATACACCTTAAAACCATAATATTGAGTGAAATAAATCAGACACACATATTCAAATACCACATAGCTTCTCTGGCGTAAGAAACCAAAAGTTTAATTAAGGGCCAAAATTTATATTAGGTATTGGAAAATGGGAAGAAAATATTCAAATTAGAAGGGGATCAAGGGAGGGGAGAGAGAAAAAGGAAAAAAAAAGGAATTAAAAAATAAAGAAATTGAAGAAAGAAACAGAAGCCAAGCATTTGTAAATAAGCAGCAGAAGAGGATTTGAAGGAAGGGGAGAGGAATGGGAAAAAAGTTGAGGCAAGATATGTCATATACAGGTACAAATAACTTATGATGGATATCATCAGAATAGCTATCTAAAACACATGAATTAAATTTTTTAAATAAAAAAAAGATTGGGGCATATTGATACCCACTCAATATTTTTAAATCAGCAAACATGACTACCAAGAAAATTAATTATTAAATTAATTTGTCTGTAATTTAATTAGTATAAAAATATCCTGACATATATGTTGGGAATTTGGAGCCAACCCGTACTGAGTCAGAATATATTTCAGGTTAATATTACAAGTAAATGCTTGGTTTTTACGACTTGCTGTTTTTTGTAGATGATAATATACTTAAAATTCTAGTTGCCTGAGTATAATATGATTTAGTTTAATGTAGATCTAGATGATAGAATTATGTTTAAAATTAACTAAAAAACCAAAAACACATGTCATCTGGTGTCTGTCAGATGCATTAAGTTGCAATTATTTCGTCAACTTCATTACTTTGTGGTTCTCCCGCTAGCTATAAATATTTTATTTAGGTTACATATTCTATAATTTCATGTGACTGGAAATCTTGAAGCATGTTTGAAGTTTTAAGCTCTTAAATATTTGTTTGGACTTGAAATAAATAAGGAAAAAGACTGAATCTGGGTGAATATTTTAATGCTTTTGAAAGCCTCTTTTCTGTTCTTGCCCAGATTTTATATATAGCCTTAGGTACTTCATTTTGTAGTAAATTTATAATATAAATTAAAAACAAACAAGAGTAGCTAAGCAATACCAGAAGGAAGTTACAATCCCATATGAAAAAATTTGAAAATATTTTACTTTTATTTAAAAAAATAAATCTTTGTCGATTTGATCTCTTTTGGCAGTTACATTCCAAAAGCTTAAAAGATAGTAAATCTGGGGGCTGGGGATTTAGCTCAGCGGCATAAGCACCTGCCTTGCAAGCAGGCGGTCATGAGTTCGATCCCCGGTACCGATAAAAACGAAAAAGACAAAAAAAAAAAAAAAGTAAAAAAAAAAAAAAAAAAAAAAAAAAAAGATAGTAAATCTGTTTTCTGAGAATATTTATAATCAAAATGACGGATGTACATAGACACACACAATAGGTTTCTGTACTACTAATCTCTGTTATTTTATAAAAAAAAAAACACTTTTTGCTTTCATTTTTTGATTACTTGATCAGTTTTTCATGCCTGTATCTTTTAATGGAAATGACTATTTTGAAGATAACAGTGTGCAATTTATTAACTTATTATGTTTTGCAATTCTGTATCATTGTATTTATTCTTATTTTGCTTTTAAAATGAAGAATTTAAATATAGGAAATAAGTTCAAAGTCTTACAACAAAAATGACCACTATAGCTTACTAGATGTATGGACATCATTAGGTCTACCTGCAGAAAAAAAATAATTATGACTAAGAGATAGAAAATGTGTCTGTTAAAACAAGCTAAAACTTAGTGTCAGAAGTGATAAATCCCACTTAAAGAGTGGAGTTTCATGTTGTAAAAGTGCCCAACTTACTATCTCCCTTTCTTCTTTCTTATTCATTTGCTTTTCTATGTCCCTTGCTTTGGGTGGTCAGTGGATGACTCAATGGTAAAAGAAATGACGCAGGTGATGAAAATGCCTATTAGGTTTAAAAAAATCAAACATGATTCAAGCATCCAGAGTTCTGAGTAATTTACAGCAATCTTGCTAAGTTAGATCTACTAGTGAATTAATTTCCTTTACAACCTATAAGGTGAGGGAAGGATGTTACAGGAAGAAAGAAAATCATAAATTTAGTTCAGTGAGGGAGATCATTACTTAGTTCTTTATTTTTTAATTTGCCTTAATTTTACAACAAATTTTATTTTGGGAAAGTCTTCCTTATGCAATGCATAAAGATTCTGTCATGAAGCAAAGAACATAACTGGATTCTTGCTTAGAAATATTATGAAATAATATTATATATGTTCTGCTTTACCACTCTAAAAATAGTACAATGCAATCATGTTTTACATTAGGCCGTAACACAATTAAAACTAATGGCATCAATTTATACATATATATATATATATATATATGTATATATATATATATATATATTATATAAATATATATATAATCACTTGATTAAAAGAGAATTTTAAACCCCAGGCAAAATATTCATGTAGTATTTGAAATAATTTGTTATATTTGCACTATAATTTCTCTGCAAGGTCATGGAAAGAGAAAAATGTTCCCACACTCCCAGAAGGGAAAGTTTCCACAAAAGATATTTTTTCAATAAAATTTGTATAGAACAATCACAAGAGTTAATTGGTAAGACTGTAACTAATTCGTGAAACCACAGACCACCCACCCCTTTGCCTTGGTCTGAGAGAGACTATGGTTTTAGATTTTTTTCTTTCCAGTAATTTCAGCTTAATTAGCACCACATCATATCTGGAACATTAAAAAAATTCACAAACAAATTTTGAGTCCTTGTAGTTACTCTAGAAGAATGGATAAGCTATGGGATGTTCTTTTTCATTAATTTTGTCATTTTGCTTTAAATCCTCATAAGTCTATATTTGAACAGTTACAAGGTAAATTCCTTTTACTAAAGCACAAAAGTTTAAAATCACTAGAAAATTTATGTCTGATAAAATAAAAAAACATAATTAAAATATTCAAAAAGAAATACGTTAGTGGTTCATGCTTCTAGTTTTTAAATGTAGTTTCAAAATGCTGTTGATTTCTGATCACTTAATTATATTGTCCTCATTCAGTTTTGCTTTATGAATTTTGTGTTTTTGCCTATTCTGCAAAATATATTTTAATTAAAATTCTGAGATTCAACTGGCAACAAAATTGGAATAAATAGAAAATAGTTCTTTTTCATAACAAAAAGTTAATTATTTGTCCTCAAAATTGAAGTCTCATAATTGAACTTATTACTTGAGCCTGGATATTTATTGTACCATAAATCACTGAGCAAAGTAAATGAATATATATATATATATATATATATATATATATATATATATATCAATGTTAACTAATTGTTTCGAATTCGTCTTCAAATTTTAACAGGAAATATCTATCTTTTTGTGGTTTTGCTTTACTCTGAGCACAAGGTAGAAAAATAGGCTTGAAGAGTAACCAAAAGGTTAATGGAACAGTAGTGCTACAATAAATGTTCCCCTTCTCTTTTCCTCCAAAGTCTAGATTTTCATTTCCTTATCTCTAAACACATGTGATAATGGGAAAAGGCCCATCTCTTTGAACTTCAATTTAGTCAGAAGATAGAGTCATAACCCATTTCCACAGTCAGAGGTTTCTTATTACTTTTTTACTAGACTTAGTTTAGAGGAAAAAAATTAATTAACAATAGTTTTACAATAGCATTGAAACAAATATGTTAGTACCCCAAAATTTTTCCCACTTAAATACTTTTTATTCTACCTCCTAATCTAATGTTTAGTGTTAATCTTTAAGTTTCTAGTCTACAGTATACATAAAGAAAACTAATCTTAATTACCAGATAAATTGGGTTAGACAGGTTTTTTAAGAATGTATGAGAAAGTGAAATACGTAAATACTAAAGCTTCATAGATTGATGTTCCTAATATTTTTATGCTAATATCTCTCACTGAGAATCTTGCAAAAGCCTTCCATAAAGCAAATATACTGAACATTTTCTCACAATTTTAGGATAAATCCTGTACAGTCCAACAGGCAATTGGCAAAACCTCAGTTTTTAAAATATCATATTATTATTTGAATGCTAAGTGTTGTAGAATGCAAGAAATACCCACACCAAAGTTTCAAACAATAAATACTGGAATACAAATTCTAAATCTTTAGCATACTGACAAGATATTTCTCAGGAATCAGATAAATTCCTTCACATAATTATGTAGCAAAAGAGTTTAATTTATAAATAAAATATATATTTTAGAGAAATAATGGGATCTACTTTTGTCTTTCATCTGGGTGATCCTAGAAACCCATTACTTAACCTTATTCCCAAAGACTTAAGTTTAGTCCAAAATTATTCTACTTATTGGGAGCAGCCTAAAGATTTTTGTTTCAACTTCATTTCTAGAACTTTATAATAATATAAATATAAATATGTTACTGAGATGTGTAAAATTTACAATTGCTTATAAATTTTACAGAAAATTTTACTTCCTAAGGAATAAGCATCTTTGATAAGTGTATATAAAATATTGCTTTTTATTTTAAGAGGAACAAAACCAAATAAAATAAAACATAGTAAAACCAAGCAGAATAAAAACAATGAAAGTGACATAGGACTTCAAATCAAGATCATTTTATAAAATCAGAAGTAATTAATAGTTTTGAACCAAAATGTTAACACTAGCTATTGCTACAGTATATATTGTCTTGCCGTGGGGCTCTTTCCTATAGCTTTCTTTTTTCCAGCACAAGTTGCCTTTTAATACCAGACTCCTTTCTGTTTTGCCTATGAAACTATGTTTTGCATGAGACACACAATGTCATTCTGGTCATATTCAAAGTTTCTTGCTACATCTTAGGCGCTCTGTGTTGCATTGATGCATACAGGTTTTAGTTCTTTATATCCCTTCTTCTGTATCCTTTGACTTCCCAAATTTTAATGTAGCTATTAATTCACATAAAATTTTTCTTATAATAACATAATAGACAATGTTTCAATACATATATGTCACAGTCACAGCTCAAAGCTACAGACCAGGAAGCCAGACTAATTGGGGTCAAATTCCTAGTAGTATGTAAACTTGAGCAAGGACTTTACTTCTCTGCCCATTTCTCATTTATAAAATGGGGTAACTCCAGATGTGTGGATATAGAGATATTAGAGAGGATCATACAAAGTTCCCACTAAATAAATGTACATCATTTTGATATAACCTGAGTATAAAACATTTTCTTATATCAACTGTCATATATCAAAATGAGGAAGAACAAACACTTAAACTCAAGAAATTAACAGACTAAATGATGTAGCCCTATAGACTTCCATAACCTTTGAAATTCTCTTTACTTAACACATACGATGACAATAACTACAAAAAACAAAAATATTAAATACATTTTTGGTAATATAACTAATAGATTTTTTTTTAAATTTAGAAATGAATAAGAATGAGCTTTCTGAAAGAAAAAAAGAACCATGACACGTCAATGCCAAATCAATGAAGTGCCCTTTTTAAATGGCTAACATTAAGGACAAAAGCAAAACCATATTTTCTTTAAATTGTAAATTTACTTAATCACAACCACTTTGAATCAGGTATTTTTAAGTATGAGATTATATTATAGTTTATAGCAACTCGTGTGATGATAATTTACCCTGAAGTGTTCTCACATTAGAGGTACAATAAGTAATTTTTCTCTTTATTAACATCTAACAATACTTCATGAAAATGGCTACTCAGAAACTGTGGAGACTCTGTTAATGTTCTAGCATACCTGAAAAGTATTAACCATATTCAGGAAACACTTTGTATAATATTTTATAGTATATCCACATTTTACATGGATTATGTTGGCCTGCCTCCCCCCCAAAAAATGTGCCACAGCTTCCATTAAGGAAAACATAAAACATGCTTCAGGAAATATTAAAATGCTCTATGACACAATTGTTGAAGAGAATTTTTCATAAAAACAGGCATAGCTGAAGACATTTTAGATATGATTTTGATACACTGCACAATCCATGAAAAAGGAGTACAGAGCTGGAAAATAATAAAGACTTAATTAACTAAACGACCATGTAAGAATACTTCATGATTCAGGAGCTTCTATAACATTTATTTATTTAAAAAATGAAATTAAAATTCAAAGAATTTAGTAATTATCATTTAACTTTGAAATAATTAACTACCAGAAGGAAAATACAAAGATAAAGGTAAGATAAAGACAGAAAAGACAGTAATTCTACTGTAGACAAAAAGAGACCTTTAAGCATATGTTTGCATGTGTGTATATGTAAAGCAAAGAGTGGTCCTGGTACTTTGAAATGATTTATTAAGTAAAATACTTAAAAGAAGAAGCCCAGTCAGTATTTATTTTCATAGTCTTTGCAATTATATTTCTCTTTCTTTAATAACTTCACATGTTATTTTTCCCAACATAGACTTATAAACAATTTCATGTTTGGTCTCCCCTTAGCCATTCATGCTGTAGTCCATTCTCCTCTCTGTTTTTTTTAAAGGCAAAACAAATATAATTCTGTCTATTGTCCATAATTTTGCTTATTACACACACTAATCAAATAAACATAAAAACAATAAAATATTTTTCTTGATTTTAAATTAATAACAGACTCCAATGATGTGCTTTCTTAAATATCACAGTTATGAAAGTATGAATAAAACACAAATTAAGCTGTTCATATTTATTCTCAAAGGAAGATTAAAATTAATTGTAATTACTGATCCCCTTATTAGTAATTATGCAGGTTTGAATTGTTAGCCTCCAGTAGTTTTTGACAAATTCAATTAAGTTGCAGAAATATATAACAGTAGGTTCATTCATGCATTTAATCACTTATATTTTGATTCTTTAGCAAATATTGACCACCTACTCTCGAATTGATACTGTATGCCAGCCAAATAGTAATTCCTGTTTTCATGCAGCTTAAAATTTATTAATGAGAACACAATTAAACCAAAACAATTGTAATGCAATAGACTGAGGACAAGCAATTAAAAGTAACTCAGATTCATTTGAGTACTTCTGCACACTAATTTCACCGGCTGCCCATTTCTCTCACACAGAATGAAGACACTAGAAACCTTAAAGAATAATGTAGATTTGTATCCTGGAGTTTCCTGAAGAGACAAATGAAGGCAATCAAAGAGATACTGTACAGAAATCTTCCTTGTAGTTCATTCTTGGAATCTTTTCATTTTACCAATAATCTCTGTTGTAGGAGGTATTAAAAATCTCTCCTCTAATTTTTAAAACCAGTCTTCTATTCTTGTTCTCAATAACCAGTTCTAACTAACATATCCTTCTTGTAATTTTTATTCTTTCTTTGCACTCTGTTCATGACTCCCAATATGTAACACAACCATACTACAATCTTTCTTCCACTTTCCCTGCTTCCCTTTGGTATAAAAACTTGGCTAGTGAAATCCATTGTTACCATGACAAAAAGGATATAAAACACAAGAAAATGTTATTTGAAACTTCATAACTATTTGACATTAAAAAAAGACCAAAACAATTAATAGTAGATGTATAAAACCAGAAAATTCTGGTATTAAGAGATGTTTGGATATTTCTAAGCAGAAGCAGAATGCTCTCAGGATAATGGGGTGCCATGGGACTCTATGCACCTGGAGAGGAAGAGGAGGGTAGATACTCAGTCACATCACAGAGTATATACTAAGCAGTATATTATGGTTTAGATCTAGAGTCTTTTAGAAAAGCTCCATGTGTTCAGAAGTGGGACTTTTGGAAGGTGATTGTGTCATGTGAGTGCTGAACACACAGTGGATTAATCTTTTGATGAGTTCATAGCTTAATGTGCTGTTGAGGGTACGGACTTGTTGGAAGAGAAGTGTCGCCTGGGTCACACCTTGGATGGTATATCTTTCTCCGTGATTCTTCCCTTTTCTATTTCTTTGCTGTCCATTGTTGACCATCTTTCCTCTGCCATGAATTTGGAACCATCTAACAAGGACTAAACACATTGGGAAACTGTAAACAGAATAAGCCTCTCTTTCAAATTATAGGTACCAGATATTGTGTCTCAGTAATGCAAATGCTGAATTACACAGAAAATCAGCTCCAAGAGTAGGTTCATTATTGTGGTTCAGAAGTTGTTGGAGCTGGTTTGGGGGAGTTTTGGATAGTTTGGAGATGTGTAATAGACATGCCCCAGAATTCTTAAAAAAGTTTTGCTAGATGCTTCTACTTGGAGCACAGATCAGAATAATGATAGAAATACAGATAATAAGATCAGGTTCAGAGTGTTTCATTTGGGACAAGAAGGCCATTGGCAGTGGGACTAATGGCCATGTGTGTTAAGTTCTGGCAGAAAATTTCTCTATTTTTCCCATATGAGGACTTTGCAGAAGACTGAAATTAAAGGAAGTAGATTAATTCACTTGCAGAGAAAATTTCAAGACTTTCATTGTGCCAGGAATATCATATCTCTTTTAGTGGGATTTATGGTGGTAATTTAGAGCAAAAACAAACCATAAAACTGAAAAAATTAAAATTTTCCCCAGAAAGAACCAGATATAAGTTTTGGGTAAAAAAAAAAGAGATTAGGGCCATTAAAAAGAAAGGATTTTGTACAGTGTCTAGAGGGAACCCAGGGAATCAGAAAAATGGCAGCCAACACAGGCTCAAAAGGGCAAAAGTGGTAATGTTCCATTGGAAAACAAAGTAGGTAGAAGAGTTGGCCCCCTTAACTGAGAATGCCTACCAAAGGATTTGATTCCCTGAGATTCATTTCAAACATGCTTAGCCTCCATGAACTCAGAGGCCACTGCACCCACGGTCAATGACTACAGAGCTAGCTGATCGCAGACCTTGACTTCAACCATTTCATGTTGGTTTAACTGATACAAAGAATACAAAAGGAGTGGTATCAGGGAATTTTCCATCTAAATTTTAAAGAAAAGTCTGCTGTAAAAAATAGTATGTGCCTGGGAGCAGAATACATGGAGTTTTGAGTGTGAAACCAATTTGGAAATGCACAAAGTTGGAAATTCCAGTGTCTTAGTTAATGTTCCCATTGCTGAGATTAATATCACAGCCAAAGTTTAAAGAAGTAAAGGTTTATTTATCTCACAGTTTGTAGAGGTTTCAATCTATAATCAGCTGGCTCCAAGCAGGATGGTACATGGCAGTGGGGCAACCACTCATGGTGGTGAAGACAGCAAGAGCAACCAGAGAGGAGGGATGGGCTTCTTTCCATCTTTAATGTTGTATGTGGGCCATGCACTCTGAGCTGGTTTAGCACTCACACCCTTAATTCCAGCCTATCATGCTCTCCAGGTTCAGCCACATCTTTTATCTTTAACTTTTTTACTCTATGGTAAAAAAGGAAAGCAGAATTTCATCACAGAATAATAGAATAACAATAATTAATACATTGCATGCTATACTCACAGTAGGTACTTTGAATTCAAGGAGTTCAAATTATGGGCATAAGTAATTCTCTAATTCATGAGAAAGCACATCTTCCTCTTCAGTGAATGAAGAGACACTAATAGTATAGCTAACTTTCAGTTTTCTCCCTTCACTAATAATACAACTAAGTTGCATTTTTCCATTCCTTCATTTCCCCTCACTCAATCCTAGGCCCTTTTTTTCCCCAGTTTTTCACATTTTGCAACATCGATTGTGCATTCTATACACTTTTTTACTTTTTCAATTTCTCACACTGGCAAAACAATACAATGTTCACGCGAGTCTGATTTCTCACTATTTTGTGTATGGTCTCAAGTCTCATCCATTTACTTATAAAACTCAAGCTAAGACTTCTTTCTAGCTGAGTACTACTCTTTTATATAAAAATACCACATACTTTTTATCCATTACTCAGTTGATGAGTTGTTTCCAAGATTTAACTATTACAAATTGCGTTCCTATAAACATGCATTCGTATATATTGCTGTGGTATGATGTTTTTGGTTCTTCTTGGACGATACCCAGAAAGGAAATAGATGAGTCAAATGAGACCTCTAATCCTAGTTTTCTGAGGAAACTCCACACTGATATCCAACAACAGTGGAGAAGGGTTCCTTTTACTCCACACCCACGTCAGCATTTGTTATTGGTTGATTTCTTTAAAATTGCCCATAGTTCTGGACAGAAATGGAATCCGTGTTTTTTTTTTTTTTAAATTGCATCTCTCAAATGATAAATGATGTTGGACATTTTTTCATACATTTAATTGCCATATGAATTTCTTCATCTGAGATTTGAGTATTCATCTCAGATGCTCATTTTTGAAATGAGTCTTTGAATTTGGGGAGTATGAGTTTTTTCAATTCTTTATATGTTCTAGATAGAAGTCCTTTATCTGAGCAACAATTGACTAAAATTTTCCCCCACAAGTTGTTTCTTCATTCTATTTGTGATTTCTTTTGATGTACAAAACTTTGTAATAACATGAGATATCAGTTGTAGATTCTTCAAAGTATTTTTCCTGTGCAGTTTGGGTTTTGTTCATGAACTGCCTACACATAGGTCTTTAAGATTTCCATGTGCTTTCTCTTCTAGTTGACTTATTGTTTCTCTTTCAATATTTATACACTTGATTCATTTTGACTTTAGTTTAGTGCATAGTGATAGACATGGATCTAGTTTTAGTCTTCAACATGTGAACAGCCAGTTTTTCCCGCACAATTTATTAAAGAGGTTATCTTTCTTTCAGTGAATATGTTTGACCCCTTGGTCAAAGATAAGGTGGCTGAGAGTGTTTCTAGTAGTATCTGCATTTTTAGTCTGTTCCACTGATCCTCAACTCCCCATTTTTGCCAGTACCATACTGATTTTTATCAAAATATCTTTATGGTATACTTTTAAGTAATGGATTGTGATTCCTCCTGTGGCAGGATTTGCCATTCTAGGTCTCTTCTGTTTCCAAATGGATCTTAGGAATGTTTTCTGTAGTTCTGTGAGTCATGCTAATGGTGTTTTCATTGGGAATGTATTAAATCTGTATAACAGTTTTGAAATTCCGGCATGTTCACATTGTTGGTCCTTCTTATCCATAAGCAAAGGATATATTTCCATTTTCTGATGTTCTCTTTGATCTCCTTTTTAAAACTACTGTAATTTTCAAAGTATAGATCTTTTGCTTCTTTTATTAGATTGATTCCTCAATATTTCATTTTTTTTTGGATGTTGTTGTGAGGGGTGTGGTTTTATTAATTTCTCTCTTAGTGAGTTTGTTGCTTGTGTACAGGGGTGCTATTGATTTTGCGTTTTGACCTTGCATTCAGGTATGCTATTGCTTTAGTTAATAAATCTAGAAATTTTTTGATGGAGTTTCTGGAGTCATCTTTGGAGAATATGATGTCATCTGTGAATAATGATAATTTAACTCTTTCCTTTCCTATCCCTATTCCATTTATTTATTTATTTCTCATATCTAATATTTCTGGCTTATGTTTCCAGAACAGTATAAACTATCAGTGGTGATAGTGGACATCCTGGTGTTCCTGATTTCAGAGTGAAAACTTTCAGTGTTTTGCCTTACTTAGTATGATTTTGGTTTTCGATATTTGACAGATAGCTTTTTTTAAGAGTAAGATAAAGATTATCTATTCCACTTTTCTGTAGGGCTTTTATCACAAATGAGTGTTAGGCTTTATCAAAAGGTTTTTCTTTTTTGTGTCTATTGAGATTATCATGTGATTTTTGTCTTTGCTCTTTTGACAAATAAACAAACTATATTTGGTTATTTGCATATGTTGAAACATCCCTTCGTTCTGGGGATGAATCCCACTTTGTCATAATGTGTAATATTCTTGATGATTCACAGCATTCTGTCTGCTAGTATTTTATTGAGAGTTTTTGCTCCTATGTTCAGGAGATTGGCCTGTGGTTCTCTTTTTTTTTTTTTTTGGTTGAAACTTTCTGTGGTTTTGGTATCAGCATAGTATTTGCCTCTAGGAGTGAGTTAGTGAGGTTGCTTCATTTTCAATTTCAATAAAGAGTTTGAGGAGTAATTGACTTTATGTGTTTTCTAAATTTCTTGTAGAACTCAACAGTGTATCCCTCATAACCTGATTTTTTCTTTGTTACTAAGTTTTTAATTATATTTTAAATTTCATTAACTGATATTAAGTTACTCAGAAATTCTTTATCTACTCAGTTTTGATAATTCATATGTACTTAGGAATCTGTTTATTCTGTATTTTTCAACTTATGTGAATAAATTTTTGAAGTGGTTATTGATAACATTCTGAATTTCAACAGGATCTGTAATTTTGCCCTTTTCATTCCTCATTGCATGAATTTGAGTTTATCTTTCCTTTTTTTTTGATAATGTTGACTAGATATTTTTCAACTTTTTTATTACTTCAAAGAACTAAATCTTTGATTTATTAATTATATGTATTGTTTTCTTGTTCTTCATTGCATCACTTTTACTCTGATATTTATGATTTTTCTCTCAATTATATGCTTGGGCTTGACATGCTCTTCTTTTTGAAGAAGTTTGATGTGCAACATGGTTTATTTTTGCTCATTCTGTTTTCCTGATGTGAGAATTCACTGCTCTGTATTTCCCTCTTAAGACAGTTTTCATTTCATTTCACAGGTATCTGTATGCTCATTTAATTTTACTTATTATTTAATTTCTTTTTTAATTTCATCTATGACCCACTGATTGTTCAGAAGGGAGTTATTTAATTGCATATATTTATGGAGTTTTGTGGTTTCTTTAGCCATTAATGTCTAATTTCTTTGCATTATGGTCAGACAGTATGCAAGGGATAATTTCAATTCGTTTGCATTTACTTCAGCATGTTTCATAGGTTAGGATTTAGAGAACATCCTATGTGCAGCTGAGAAGAATGAGTATTTTTATTTTGTTGGTGGAAAACTCCATATTATTTTTTTAAGTCCATTTGTTCACGGGTTTGGTTTAGCTCTGATATTTCTTTGTTGACTTTTTATCTAGTTGACCTACTTCTTTGTGACAATGGAGCATTAATGTCCCCCATTACAGTGCTGTAATTGCTGATTTGATTTTTCATGTCTATTAATATTTGTCTTGTATAGTTAGGAGCACCCATATTTGGTGCACATACATTTATGATCAAGTTTCTAAGGTTTGTCTTTATCTCTTTTGATCATTATTTGAAATTCACTTTTTGCAATCTGGATAACTATCTCTGTATTTTCTCTGGGTTTGTTTCATGAAGTGTCCCCCTACCCCCAGCCTTTGACTACCAGTCTGTGAATTTCCTTTTCAGTTAAATGTGTTTCTTTTATGCAGCATATTGTTGAACCTTCTTTTCTGATTCATTCCACCAATCTGTTGCTTTTGATTGGTGAATTGAGGTCATTGACATTGATGGCTATAACTGATATGTGTTGGATTATCTTTGTCTTGTTAATTTCCTGTTGTTGGTTCTCTGCTTTTCTCCTGTTTAACTGATTGCCCTTTCTGATGGTTTCTTTTAGATTTTGCTTGCAATTGTGGTCATTTTTAACTCTGTCTATTATATCTTTCAGTACTTACTGTAGGGTTGGATTTGTGATCATAAATTCCTTCAGTTGTTCTTTGCCATGAAAATATCATGTTTCTCCATTAATATTGAAAGATACTTCTGCAGAGTACATCATTTGTGTTTGGAAGTTGCTTTCTTTTAGGATTTGAAATACTTTACTCCAACCTCTTCTTCACTTGAAGGTGTGTCTTGCAATATCTGCCACAATTCTGATGAACTTTCTTTTATAGGTGATCAATTACTTTTCTCTAAGTGATTTAATATTCTCTTCTTGTGCTAAATTTCTGTCATCTTGATTGTTGTATAGCTGAGTGTAGATTTATTTTGGTCATGGCTATTTGATGATTTACATGGCTCATTTATTTGTATGTCAGATTCTGTTCCATGCCTGGAATATTATCTATTACTTCTGCAAATAGCCTTTTATGTAATCTGTGTTGACTTCAATATTTTAAATGGCATCTATTAACTTATATTGTTTTTCCTTGAATCATCTTTCAGCTGTTTAATTTTTATTTTCTGATCCTTTGTCATTTTTAAGATATCTGTGTTTTTGTGATTATTAGCCATGATCCTGTCTTCAAGATCTGAAAGTCTGTCTCCAGGTTTGTTCAAGTTGTTTTGCCAGCTTTTTATGGAATTTTTATTTCCTAGATATGCATTTTGAATCTGTTTCATACATTCCATTTCTTTCTGTACTGTTGATTCAAGGTTTCCAACATTTTTCTACGGTCGTCTATTTTTTAAAATGTGTGTCTAGTTTAAATCAGTTCCTTCATTATTGTTGTCATTTATTTTATTTACCTGAGAGATTATTTTTCTCTGTAGCTGTATGGGTTTGTTTCTTTACTTGGATTGCTTCAGCTTTCATTTTTGAAATTTCAGGTATCTTCCATTTTCTTTTATCTCTATGTCTCCTGAACTTGTTCTGAGTGTGCTGAGATCTGAGATTGCAATTTGCTTCTGGTCTAGTCATTTTCTATTTCAAAATTGTTATTTTGTTTTCTATGTTTACCTTTTTAAATTTTTTGTAGTAGGTAGCTATATCAACAGTATCTAGGCCTATCTAAGAAAAGCATCGTCTTTAGGAATATCTTCTATGTCAAGGAGATATCTTCATTACTTTTCTTTCTCATTTTTGAGATAAAATACCTGACACCCAAAGTTAGGGCAGGGAAGTTTTATTTCTTTCAGGTTGGAGGTTTCAGTCCCTACTCAATTGACTCCCGGGCAAAATGACATGGCTGAGGGGCAATGGTTCATAGTTGCCCCAAACAGCAAGCATGAACAGCAAAAGAGAAAAAGACATGTCTTCTTCCCACTGTTCCACTCTATAGTGGCTACGCTCCTGGGCAGGTGTAGTGCTCACATCACCAATCCAAGCACTAGCCAATGAACTAATCACAAATGCAAGATTCAGCCACATCCATGATTGCACGAAACTTGGGTTGGGGACATCTGACATGAAGCATAACAGGAGATTCTTGGTTTGTGTCTGTGATATCATCCTACCGTCTCAATTAATTAGGAATGAGATGTTGGTATCTATTTGGCTCAGTTCTCATTCTTTTGGTGTTGAGTTGTGATTGGGTTATTATCAAAGAGATTCCCAATATTGTTACAGAAGGGAGAACAACTTATTACAGCAGATAACACATCCTAGTTGAAGTAGTTTAATGAGCTCTAATAATAACATCAAGTACAGTATAGAAACTGACAAACTGTGGTAACTATTACCTTAAACTTTAAACCATAGGAACAAAATCTACAGTTATATACAGAACTGGTCACCTATTAGGACCATGTATGAAAAGTGTTTCAGTGCTGAGGGTTTAGCTCAGCAGCATAAGCATCTCCCTGGCAGGCACCAGGTGCTGAGTTCAATCCCTGGTGCAAAAAAAAAAAAAAAAAAAAAAGCTTTTTCCCTAAGTAAAGTGATTTTACCCTGTGGTGGAGAAATTTAAGAAAGATAAAAAAGGAAACTGAAAAGAAAGTAGAAGTAAGGTTAAGGACAAAGGATGATCACAGAGGCTATGGGAACTAGAGAAGTTGGTAAGAAAGAAAGAACGTGGGAGGAAGCAAGTCATTATATGAACTTGGTCTCTGAGTCAGGAGATGGAATTAGTTTTTGGTTGCTAGAGTTCAGTACAGCCATTTTGAATGGAGAAACATAAAGACAAGAAAAAAGAAGAGAAAAAGGGAAAAGGAAAAGGACAATAAAAAATAGAAAAAAGAAAATGGGAAGTCCTACGCACCCACATCTATTCTGAGTGTCTTTGTCCCCAAGCACAATGGTGATTCACCTACCTTTCAGCTCCTGTTAATGTTGATTTGGACTTTTCTACCTCCCACTTGTTCATCGTGTGCACCCTACCCAGATCCTACTGACTAGGTAGGGGTGGCTCTCCAGATCACCTGGTCCCGCTCATGTAGTAGGAGAGGAGCCAATCCCTGAATTCTCCACCGAGTCACCCATGAACAAATCCTATGACTGCATGTGGCTTTGGAGACACATCCAAACACAAACCATAGCATGTAGGAACATGAATCTTCTACCGAGGAGAGTGCAAGGCACTGAGCCAAGCCAATCCAAGAGAGAGGTCATTTGGGCACAACAAGCTGTAAGAATGAAGCTTCTGAAATGAAGAACGAAGCTTAGAGTTCATGTGTGTCTACAACCTGCCACAGGTGCTCAATATGAAGCTATAAGATTCAAGATTTAACCTGGTGGTTTTTGGTCTTCATTTATTCTCATTCCCACTTATCATTTTAAGTCTCTCTGAATTGAAATGTTTACCTTGTGTCATTGTGTATTAGGAATATTTAACTTTCATATTGATTTATAAAGAGGCTCATAGCTCACAGTTTGCCTTGAGTCAAAAAGAACACATTGGACTTGGACTTTTTAGCTCTGATGAAACTGTTGAGAAGTTACTGATTTTTAGAGATAGTTCAAATAACATTTTATATAATAAGATGAACATTAGCATTTTGGGACCAGGCAGCAGAATGTTACAGGTTGCATATAAAATGTGTCCCAAGAGTCCTATGCACTCAGAGGTGGGACATCTGGAGATGATTGCATAGTAGTGGCACTAACAGTGAATTGATGCTTTCATAAATTCACACCTGAATGTGCTGGTAGGATTGGGTCTTGTGTTCCTGTAATACATCTTTGAAGGATACATCTTCCTTCATTTTATCCCCTTTTCTACCTACCTCCTGGGTGCCATGGGTTAAGAAAATTTTCTTGACTATGCCCATAAAAATGATTATGCCTTTTTTATCTTAAAGCCAGCCTACGATGGACTGAGCCCACTGGAAAATATAAGCCAAATAAACTGCTCCTTCTTTAAATTATGAGTATCAGATATTATGTTTGAACAGGGATAAAACTAACACATCATAGATTGAAATGGTTTTATGTATCTTACTTCTCATGATACCTCTTCTCCAAAGGCTGCATCATCTAGGTACATGGAAGGAGAGTGGAGCCCTCTGCTCAGACACAGAGCCTATTGGCAAATTTATTTTAAATTTTTCAGTCCCTAGAATTATGAATTAAAAATTATGTTAATCATAAAATTTCCAGACAATATGTTATAGCAGCATAAAGAGATCAAGATAATCCTTTTATGTATATTTTTATACTTACATGTGCTATTTAATCAATACTTGTATCTCCTTGTATATTCAAAGAGGTGGTCAGCAGAACACATGAATGATTAGTTCCCAGTTTATTCCTAGTACATTATTGGTTACTGCCACTAAAAGAGCTGAATAAATATAGTGTGGCAAGTGACTAAATAACAGTGGCTTTGATCTATCAGTATATTTATGAAATTAGAAGATTTATTTAGTTTAAATTTTCCCATGTAGTTGTGATAATAGGAAAAGGAAATTGAATGAATTAAAGAAATTAAAAAAGACAATTAATGGCATAATTTAACTGGAAGTAGAACAAGAACAGGTGGAAAATGAGAAGAGTAATAAATGAGAAATACAATGGAAGATTTTAATGATTTCTAATAAAGTAGTACTAGCAAATAGGGATAATGAATTAGAATAAAAACTGTCATTGGTAAGAGGATGGATGTAAAATACCAATTCAAATGCAAAGCACCTATACATAATGTTGGTATGATCCAAGGCAGGGGTGTAGAAGTGAACAAATAAAAAGAGGAAAAATCTCTTGAGGTCATGGAATTAATGCAGCAAGAGAACAGGATGACTTTATGTTGGTAGCAGGAGCAAAGGTGGCAGAGGCCATGAAGCATGTGCTTAAGAAGTTCCAAAATGATAATGATGAAGTAACTAGAGAGAAACATAGCAGGATCATACATAAAGTTGATGGACTACCCAAATTAGGATATAAAGATTCCAGTAATAAAATGTACTAATGGAAAAGACTCTAATAAAAGTGATATCATCAGAGAAGAACATATATATATATATATATATATTTGTGTGTGTGTGTGTGTGTGTGTGTGTGTGTGTGTGTGTGTGATAAAGGTAATATAGGAAATTTGAAAAAACATTTGAGATTGGAGATGAGGATTTTACAATTTGTCTCGTAAAATAGAATTTTAAAGTTAGGAAGGAAAAAGGTGTTCAGTTGGGAGCAGGAGATACAAAGAAATCAGTCCCGAAGAGAGATTGTATGAGTTTCCCATTGACCAAAATTAAAGGGCTTGAAAAACCAGATGGCTGCTCATGTTTAGTGACCAAGGAAGAGAAACCAATTGTAGTTTGGGCTTTCAAATTATCGCTAGGTATAACCATAATAATTTCCAAGGAAATTCCTGGGATTAATACAAAAGGAATCTCTCTCATTCCTCTTTAGCCAAATATGTTCATATTTGGTATCTTAAAGTTTGAAACACAAGGAAAAAGCATCACCATACTTCTACCAGTTTAGTAAATGTATGTGGAGCCTGGTGGGCAGACACACAAAGTTTAGCCTGTAGACCCTCACAGACAGAACATAACTCAATTCCACTTATACAGTAGAATGACTTCTGTTCTCCATAGACCTCTCATTACTAACTGATAAATTCAGCATAGGGAATTGTATAAAATTTGCAGGACTTCTGAGCTATTCAGTTTTCTAATTTTCAGTTATAAAATCATCTATCAGGAAGATTGGACATCAAATATGCTTAACAAAGGGCTTCTATTTCAGTAGTTAAAAAAATTGAGAAGTAGTGTTTTTAAAATGAATCTGTAAAATTTTAGTTAAGCCTCCAAATTTTAACTGTAAAAACTACAAGTATGAGTTTTCTGCAGTATATAATTTGAATCATTGTTAGTTTATTTATATAACTTTAGGCATTCTCTCTGATAGAAGAATATACGATTCAGGGAACTCTGGAGAATCAGAATCCATATGTACCACACAAGCAAACACACAGGTACCCATTAGCATCTGAGAGGGGATTATTTATTCATTTATATATTTATTTATTATGGGAATTGACTAACAATTATGGATTCAGGTGAGTTCTATGATCTGTCCTCTATAAGCTTGAGAAACAAGGGAACTGGAGATGTAACTCTCAATGCAAGTCCACATTCCTGAGAAGATTGGAGCCATGGGTGTAAATCTCTGAGCACAAAGGCTGGAGGTCCTGAGAAGGAAAATGTGAGTATTCCTGCTAAGAAAAGAGAGAGTTTTGCCTTTCCTCTGTCTTACTCTTTTGTGCCCTCAATTGGTCAAATGGGGCCCACTCACATTTGATGAGAGCAGATCTTCTGCAGTCCACTGACTCAAATTCCAATGTCTTCTAGAAATACCTTCAGCCATACCCAGAAATAATGCTTTACCAAATACCTGGCTATGTCCAGTTAACATTTAAAATTAACCATCACAGGGAAGATTATGAAGGGCTCTCCAGTTTCCCCCATTTGCATAAGTGAACACAATTTGTTCCTGCGCTAAACTTTCCAAAATGTTTATCGGAAGAGAAAGACTTACTGCCTGCATGATAGCATATAGGAGCTTGCCCTGGTGCATTACTTAGATAGATTATATATCAAGGACTCTTCATAGCACTCTCTAATGAATTAAGTGAGCATTTTTCTTCATTCCATATCAGTGCCAGGGATCAAAAAGCTGCTAAAAATCTTTTCTACAAGAAGGTGTCCTAGAAAAGAATGAGTTATAACTATTCTTGCCCAAAGATGCCTTTGTTGTAGTCTATCACTTCCTATGATTCAATAGCTTGAAACTCTGCCAAGCTAATTAGCTAGTCAGTAACTGTGATAGTAAATTTGCAAATAAGAAAACAAGGTCAACTCTATCTTAGGATATAAGAGAAGCTTTATTGCTTACCTTACTAACAAGAAAGAAACACAGTGTCTCAACAACTAAAGCTCGTCCAATATTTTCATGTAGTAACACGTGTTTTTAGAAACATTTTTGCCATTTGTTTGTCATGAAATTCTTAGATAAAATGTTTCTGCCAGTAAAACAATATCTTTTAGCTATTTTATTTTCAAATTTAATTTTATCCACTCAATAAACATAAAGTGAGCTTCTAATATATGCAAATACACACAACACTATGGGAAATACTTTTTATGAAATTAACTAAGGCATGATTTCCTCCTGTCTTAATATCAACATTGCCAGGGTTGACCTTTCATAGTCACTATGAGATTTTCTTAGTTTTATCTTCTTTTATGATTTTTTTATAAATGTGTGCAAGTGAAATACTTTATTAAAAAAACCCAGACACTAATGTTTAGCTCTTTCACAAGTTTCAAGTCCCCAGCTATCAGTGATAATGGTGTCCATCTTCTTGGGTGATCCTAGCATTAACTGAATACATAAAATGCATAAGATATAAATGAATCCCAGCCTGGCACTCAGAGACCCAAAAACTCTGAGCTCCTTTTGTATGCTTATCTGACAGCTCAGGCAGAAAATTGATCAAAGTCATTTGCATGTTTTTAGTAGATTATTTTCATAATTAATTGAATTAACTTTTAACTACTTTTAAAATTCTTTTTTAATTTGAAAAAAAAACAGTGTGATTTCCCCTCAAACACTATTGTAGCATTAGTATCTATGATAGATAAGATTTATAATGCAAAAGGGCAAGTGTACATACATTAATGCTTTTAAATTTTGCATCTTATTTTTAAATTATCTTATTATTGTTACTTTTTATTGTGTTTTACTCTTGTACACAAGCCTGTAAATATATCAATGGCCAACACTTCTTATTTACTTTATTTACTATGCACCAAATACTACTTTCACATATAGAGGTATTTTAATTATTTTAGCCCTCACAAAAATGTAGAAGGGTGTTGTAGTGGTAGGTGGAGGATTAACTTGATTGTCTTTGGAATTCACCCAGGGAATTAGGGCAGCATACTTGTGTGTGGTTCATGATGGGTCATAAAATTATGGCCTTAGGGTCTGTGTCTAGTACTTCACCGTTTCCTCTCTGACTATCTTCTATTATGCTTTCTACTTGCCAAGACTAAACATCTTTATTCTGAAAGTCTTCCACCATGATGATGTGTTGGTGTCATGGTGAAAGCTGAACATGGACTGACTCCTCTTAAAACGTAAACCAAATTATACCTGTCCTCCTTTAAATTGTGTGTGTTGAGGGTTGTGTCTCAGTAGCAAAAAACTAATACACAGTACAAGTCAGTTTTTCATTTTATAGACAAAGAAACTGAAGCCAGAGATCTCCCATAATCTGGGCTGGCTCCACTGCTAAAATGTGGGATTAGAATCCAGGTAGTCTGGCTTTGGTCCAAGGGGATAACCACTGGCTATCCCACATTTACAGGTGAGAAATGGATAGGTAGACAGGAAGTAACATATGATTTGTTAATATTTTCCAGTAATTTCATGTTTTCCATATATTTATAACTTTCTACTGCCTACTTGGTTCATGGTGGGAATTTGGGAATCACAGTTGTATGCCTCACTAATTGGCAAATTGAAATTTCTCACTTTTTTTTTTTTTCTTACCAATGTCTTGTCAAATTATTCACAGCTGGTTTTCATGTCTTTAATTCTGATCCAAAGTCTTTATTTTGTGGTGTGACAGGGATTTTTAACAAGCTTGACTGAAAAATAATAACCAAAGGAGTCCCCTCAATCATAATATTTGTAATGAATATTTTATCTAAAGCATTCTTTATTATAAAATTTAATCTAGTGGTCAATGAAGAGGCAACATTTCTTTATGCTTGCTTCTCCCTTTTTCATACCAGCTTCCCTAGACACTTTGTAACAAACAAGACAGGATTTTAAATTGATCTCTATCTTTAACAAGTCATTAGAAATCACTGACATTGCTCTCAACTGAGTCAGTGAGTTTGGACACCTTCATAGAGATCTTAAATAAAATGAGCCTTCATATTCTATTTGTTTTTGTTTAATTTGTTACCCTGTATCTATGCTATGCTATGATGTGTGTCTCAGAGTTACGATAGTGATCTTCCAATTAACATCAACATTGCTGGTGGCAATTTACACCTATTGATATGTCAACAACTAATTCAAGAGCATAACTTGTCACTTTCTACTTCGTGCCCCATTTCCAATTGTCACAAGGAAGAATTCACAATTCTTATTGCTTTTCATATGTTTCATGCTCTTCCACAAGCCACTTATTTTATGTTTAGATGTGTCAAACTATTTTCCCTGTTGGCCCCTAAAATTTTGTCCTGCTTATTTTTTTTTAATTCTGAAAAAATACATATAACCAAAAATGCATATGATAAAAGCAAAACTATAATTACAAGTAAAGATTTGCTAACTGATAGAAAAATGTTGCTCAATTAGGATATTGATCCCTATCAATGATATGCTCATTTCAAGAATATAATGAAATTTTGCTGTAAAATCTGTTATTTATCTGTTTTATGTAGACTTCGAGTTGCAGCTAGAAATTCATGATGGTAAGTGTTAGATATCTGTCAGCATAAATACACTGTACACTGTAGTTTTCCATATGAATGTCATAAACACTATTTGTAGCATTGTAATCACCAGAATCTCAAAAACATTGAAGTGAATAAAATAATAAAAGTATTACAAAATATAATTAATGTTTTACTTTTATTGAAAACTGTTTAATCTTTTCTGATTCTCACTCAGGCATGATTTAATTACTATTCATATGTGAGTTTTTGTCTAAGTAGTGAGTCAAATAATGAATAAAATGTAATGAGATCCTCAAATTCTCGCATTATAATGGGTAAAAATTTTAAACAATTGTTTTAAATCAAACTTCATGAAAGTGCTGTTATTCAACCCTTTTACCTACAAAATGATATTTTCCACGAGTCACCTTGATCAGAATAAGGTGATATCCATCACAATAGAAATATAAGCAGCTGCAAAGAACAAAAAAAGAACCACTGAATGTACTTTGAAACAATATACAAAAGAGAATTTGAACAAAAATTTGAAGAATTAAATAGTGAACCCCGTGGAAGCTCTGCTCTTCCTTGCCAGGTGTTCCCAGCCCATCCCGTGTGAGCTGGGGCACTCTGTGTGGAGTCAGTACTGTTCCCCCAGTGACTGCAGAGGCAGAGGAGGCCTGCAGCACCACTGACAGGGCCACCAGTATGGCGCCTCATTGATGGGTTACCTGGCAAAGTGTTAATGACCCTCTTTGCTAATGTTCAAAAAGATCGCAAAATGTAGAGCAAGGATAATGATCATGGTGTGTTGGTAAATGTTTAATTAACCAGCTTTCTAGAAATGGGGAGGACAAGGAATCTTCTTGTGTAGCTTCTCACAATTTCTAAGACCAAATTCAAGCCAATGAGCTGATAGCACAGGATACAAAGCTGGAAAGAGGTATGTAATTTCAGTTCTTGAGAGTTAAGTCTGTGTGACCTGATACCAGCACACTTGGACTGGTTGATAATTTTCTTTAAATTAGCAACCATTGTGAACCCTGTTTCTGGGTCGTATGTGCAAGTGCACTGCGTCCTTAAATGTGTGACTGTGATCTGTCAGGATCTGTGACATTTTCAAGACCTATCTGAAGTATTACTCCCACATTAAATAGGAGAAATCATTTATTTATCCTTTAGTATGATACAGATTTTATAATCCCCATAAGAAAGCACTACTTTTGAGCTATCAATATATTTTTAAAAATAAATCATTAATATGTTGCATTTGTTATAACTATAAAATCAAATTCATTGTTCCATAACTTTTTAATACTTAGAATTATGTTAGTTTTTTATTAGTAAATACTGAATTACATAATGTTTACATTCCTGTGGGGAATTGCTACAACATGTAACTGTTCTGATGCATATTTTTTGCCCTAGTGTAGAACATAATTATGGATTTTCCATTTCTTTCTCATTTGTGTAATATTAAAGAAATAAAGTTCCTAGGGACATGATTCTGGGTCTAACCTACCACCATATTTTAAACTTAAGTTTCCCAAGGACATTTTTGGATCTAAATTACAACTGTTTTTATAATTTAAATTCCCTAGGTATTCATTTTCTAGGCCTTCCATTTGAGCCATACTGAAACAAAGTATACAGAACTTAACAGTAGACATTATTAGTTGTGAGATTAATCTTAGTTAAGGAATTGAGATCTTTTCAGACTTCTTAGCATTGCTAACTATGGTTCTTTTTATCTAACTGCTAATGGGATCTGCAATGTATCCTGATCTCATTAAGTAAACAGCATTTGCATGGGTGCATTTTTTCAATTGTGGGAATCACTGTAGACTTTAGTTATCTTCCGCTAGTGACTTCATTTTGGGAAGGGAATTTTTCCTACCATATCAGTGCTTTCCAGGCCTTCACCACATCAAGACCTTTTCTCTTTTATTGGAGTTTGTGAGACCCAGATTCCTTTTGGTCTCTATCCATGCAGATGTGTGCATATCTGTATGAAAGATCACATACTGATAATAAATCTCCTCCTAACCCATGCCTTTGTTTTTGTCCTGCCCAGACTTCCAGACAGTGTAATCTGAATAATGTAGTTTTCTTTCTTTGGTCCCATCTGCTCCATCTGCAAATGTTTAAATACGCTTTTAGGTTTCTTTGAAAAGCACATATCCATCGACACAATGCACAGCATTTTATAGCCCTGAACCATTGATGCCTTTTAAAGGCCAGACTTTTCAGGGTTGTGTTGATCACTTCCTAATGCCACTGCTCATGTTCCTCATGTTCGGCGACTTTGTAGCTAACACTGACATCCTCCCGTCTGTTTTCACTTTAATTGTTTTATATTACATTCTGTATTTGGGGATGAGCTGAGTTCTACTGCTCCTTGCTCTGTCAGATCTTTGGATACTGCTGCTGAGTTAGTGCCTCCTCCTGAGAGATGGAGGTTGGTAAATGGTATGCTGGGCCTCACATCACTTTAGAATAGGTCACATCTGGGGAGAATAAAAGCAGGAAGACTAGCAAAAGGGACCTGGACCTCAGGCACTTGCTCATTCCAGGGTCAGATGCTATAGTAATGCTTTCAACAAAGAAGCTGCTCTTGAGAAACGATGCCCCTGGCCCCATATCCTTCCCTCTCCAACATCACTTTTTATTCCCCAAGCTTCCTTGTCCCATGCCCATTCTTCTTTCTGTTTTACCTTTGCCTGTACAAATTCCTTCTCTTTTCTTATATTCATTAGCATTGCTTTCTTGGCATTAATTTTTACCCAAGAATCTATTTGGCTTTATGTCATTTCATAAGCTTATATTATCCATGTGCACTTCCCAAGGCTCACTTCTGAGTGATTTCTTGCATAAGTCACTTCTTTTTCTCTGTCTTTCTCCATCTGTACACTTTGCCACAGATTCTCTTTTTTCAGTCTAAATTTCATGTAAATTTCTAGCTGTAGTCCAAAACACCATTGTGTTTTGTGTATCCATCTCTTGTGTATCCATCTCTTTTTCCTACTATTCACAGGAATACCCTCTGAGTGAAGATTGGACCCCAGCCAGTTGTGAGCTCCTTTGACAATGTGTCACTCATTTCCATGCTCATCTCTGGCCACTATCTACATTTAGAGACTCTTTCCTCTGATGCCTTATTGACCATGTTCATCATGAAGTGTTATTACCAGAAAATGTGATAAAATAAAGCCCCAAAACTCTCTCTGTGGCTTCCATAATACTTTTGTTTTCTAAATTATTTTTTTATTTTAAAGAGAGTAAGACAAAAGAGGATGTAACAAAGCAGATCAGATCAGAACAATGCAAGTAACACAGCATTTTACACAAGACAACCCATAATTAATGGTAACTACCATAATGTCTCTTTCTTTGAAATAGTTGGGCTTAGCTTCATATGCGATAGTATCAAACATAATAAAACAGTATAAAACCATTCAAGAAAATGAAAGTATTACAGGGATTTCAGAACCAAGGAGCAGAAAACGAACAATGGATACTATATTATCTCATTTTCCATAGAAAATTTATTTGTACTATCACATATAATAATATCCAATAAGATATAACAGGATAGAACCAAAGGAAACAGAAAAACAAAAGCATAGTAGGACTTCAGAGTAAGATGATGCTAAATCAGCACTGATTATTCTAATGTCTTGTTTTCTTTAAAATAGCTCTTTATATTATTACAGATAATAAAATCAAGCTAGTATGAAACCATTCCAACTAATGAACACAGACAGTATTGATATGTCAGCAATGTAATGGGGAGTCATGATTACTATAAACTCTTCTGTTCTCTTACCATTTCTTACACTAGGTTCCATAATACCTTGAAAGAAAAATTTCTTCATCCTTAGTGAAGACATTAGGAATAATTTTCTTTTATTTTAAAGCCAGTTTTATCTTTGCCTATTCAGTCTCACAATTTTGGACTGAAATACCTTCAATATTATCTTTTCATATTCATTAACTCATTCAATCAATCAATATTACTGTGTCACAAATATACATTTGAAAGAACATTGAGTCATAATTCCTCTAAATTGTTATACTCAGGAAATTATTATATGGTATAATAAGAACTGAGTTTTAAATTGCTAATAGAACTTGTAAGAAAGATACCTACAGGCCAGGTGGCAAAGCATGTGATCTGACTGAATGAATAGGATATTTAGGTTTTCCATAACAGCATAGTGAAGATGCCTGCTTTTGCAAAAAAAGAATACCATTGAAAGAGATAAATCATATTAATATGCTGATGCTTGTAAAGTTATTTAGGTTTGAGATATTTGTTGAATAGATGAATGAAATCTATTATTTTAATTGTTCCATTTAGTTTAAGAGCATCATCAAAAGTAATTTTTCCCCCTGCCATATCCTGAGAAAGCAACAAACATTTTCTTCTTGTATATATTGGTATGTTAGTAGCTTTTTAAAGTTTAGTGAATAAAAAATGTTACAGTTAGATGTGTGTTTTGGCTCTGAGTAAAAGGAGTCAAAAGCAATCTAATTTGATTATTAGCATTGTGCTTTAGGTGATTGGATGCCACTTGATCAGAAGAGAGGAATTAAGTTGATTTGACAGCACTACAATTTTGCTTTTACTATTATTGATTCATTGAATTCTGGCTCTTCTGTTCAAGGATTGCTCTTGAAAAAGGCAATGATGGGCACATGTAGCCTAATCACATTTCATTGTCCACTTTCCTTGTGCAATGATAAATTTCACTACACAGATTAATTTTAGCCCAATTTTGTCTAATAGAATGCAACCTAAAAATGATGGTTTGACTAAAAGCAGTTTCTTTTACAGACTGCATTAAAAGGAGAAAATGAACCAGACATATTTTGCTTTATAATTTTGACTTAGATTTTATGGAGGTGTATTTCCAAAATAGTGGTTACAGTCGTGTGTGGAAGTCTAGGAATAAAGGGTCATCTGTATGATTAAATCGGTTCAAAGAACTATATGAACTATATTGAAAATCAAAGCAGTATTATATTCCAAAGTAAGTATATTCATTTCTCAGATAAAGACAGGCTTAGAGTTATTTCAGTCAAAATAGAAAATGCAAATATTTCTGCACTAACTTCTATTCTTTTTCCATTTTATTATACAGGTGCTTGTCCATTAAACTTTTCCTAGCATGAATGCTATATTTTTGTCCAGAATGTATAGCCTTATAATACTTTACATGTTTAAATGGTACTTACAATCAATTTTTGATGTGTATATCTTCTTATTTCTGTATCACTTTCAATTAACAAATTAAAAACATAACTGTTTGCAAAAATGCAAAGTAATTTGTTTTAGAGGGTTGGTATTGTGTACGTTTCCAGAAACCAATTATATTTGTAGGATTTGAAGGTTGCGATGAACTGGATCCAGATTGATGCAGGCAATTAAAATCTTTCTTACATATGTACCAAGGGAATTGTTTCAATATTGAAGACTTAATACAGGGAAATGAATTTTATTTAATGTACATAATTCTAGTGCCATGGGAGCATAGTGGAAAAAATCAATTGAGAGATATAAAAAAATTCATTCAAATAAGCTGTTTATTTTGTTTTGGTTGGGTGGGTGCCTGTGTGTGTGCAAGAGAGAGGAGGAGACAAAGAGACACAGAGAGTCAGAGAAAATAAGAAATGATGGATTTAGACTGATTTTTAACTCTTAACAATATATCATATCAAAGATATCAAATAAAGTTTAAATTTTGTCAAAAATTACAATATATGATAAATAATAATAATAAAGAATATAGTTTAAGACTTTGTAGTAATGAGATGAAATAAGGGAGGAGGAAGAAAAGCAAGAAATGTGAGACAGGAAAAAGAAAAAGACCATTACCAGAAAAGATGGAATACATAAAGTGAGATGAAAGTTTACACACCCAAATTCTTGTTGTTTAGTTACTGACTTTATTTTCAACTGATACATAAAAAGATGATGACTGCATTTGATGACAGGTTACCCTGTAATATTATAATGCACACATCATATTCATATCAAGGAAAACATAGTTTATCATCAAATATTCACCTTGTTTTGAAAATATTCAAAATCATTTCTTCTAGCTTTGTGAAATATACAGTGCACTATTAATATTTATATTCGCCATACTGTGCAGAAGTACATCAGAATGTCTTACTTCTTTCAAACTGTAACATAGTAAAATAAGGTCATGAGTGTTTCCCCATTCTTTCCTTATTTTTAGTCTCCTTAGCTTCTGATAACCATCATTCTACTCAACTTGTTATGCAAAAACTTTAAATTTCACTTATGTGAAATTTAAAGTACCACTTGACTGTTTCTATATTATATCACTTAAAATAATGAACTGCAGCTCTATGCATGAAGTCCTAAATTACAGGATTTCATGAATTTCATTAATGTATATTAATTTCATTTCATTAATGGCTAATATTCCATTGTTCATACTTTCTTTGTCCATCCATTGATGGATATCTCATTTGTTTCTTTTTATTGATATTATGCATTGTGCTACACTAAACTCAAAAGACTTGTTCATGAACAAGAAGAACATGCATTGTGATACACTAAACTCAAAAGACTTGTTCATGGACAAGAAGAATAAATATTGTTAAAATGTTCATATGCTTAAAGTGATCTACAAATGCAGTGTAATCCCTATTAAAATATTAATAACAGTCTTCCAGAATGAGAAAAAATTCCTTAAAATTTATGTGAAGTCACAAAAGCCATCTTGATCAAAAAGAATACAACAGTAAATAACTGGCTTCAATTACACTTCAAATGTGCAGTAATAAGAGTTATGTGATACTGGCAAAAACAGATACATAGAAACATGGAACAGAATGGAGAGAAGAAAAAAGTCATTCATCTGTAGTGAGCTGATTTTTAATAACATGCAATGAATTTGCATTTGATAAGATTTTCAATAAAATTTGAATGTCAACATGCAGAAGAATAAAATTTAATTCCTATCATCAGTTACAAAAAGTAACTCAAAATGAATTAAAGACTTACATATAAGAAAATACTAGAAAACTAACAAAAAAATTAAAATGCTTCAGGATATTGAAATGCCACTTTTTTGAGAAAACTGCAAAAGTAATAACAAAAATAAAAATAGAAAAAGTGACTTAATCAAACTAAGAGCATTATAATGAAGCAAAGAGTCACTAACTCAAAGACACAGCCTACAGAATAGGAGAAAATATTTGCAAACTACATCTGACAAGGGGTTTAAAACCAGCATATGCAAGAGATTTTAAAAGTTTAATAGTATACAACAAAATAGCCCAAATAAAAACTAGGAAATAGTTCTAAACAGACATTTCTCCAAAGATGAAAAGTAAATGACCAACAAATATTCATCATCACCAAATATCAGGAAGTATAAATCAAAACCAAAATGAGATATTACTTCATTTCAATAAGAATAACTATATTAAAAGACTAAAGACAACAAATGCTGGAAAAATGTGGAGAAAAGGAAACTTTTCCAAACTATTTGCTGAAATTAAATTAGTACCACCCTTATACATAAGAGTGTGAAATTTCCTAAAAATTTTAAAACTATCCAATAATGTCCCCGCTCAGTATCCATCCAAAGGGAAAGGAAATCATTATTTTTAAGAGTCATCTGCATTTCTGTGATTATTGTTGAATTCTGATCCTTGGAACTCTGAGCCTCAGAATGCAACTGCTATTAAAATTATAATACTTTAGATATTTACTGGCTCATTTATTTTTAAAAGTTTTCTATGCCTCTAAAGAAATAATGGAGCATGAAAGAATTAAATGACCTACCAAAAATAGCCAATGGATTATGTAAAATAAGAAATTCTCCTCCACTCTTTCTACCTCCAGAATATGTAATAATTCACTATTAGAGTTTCTGTTGAAATTTTTTAACAGTATACACCAGGTCCAGTTGAATTTGAAACAGAAATAGTCTTCTCTTTGTAGGATTATACGAACTAGGCAAATGACTGTGGAAGCAGAAATTGTACAGAGGTCTTAATTGAAGAAATCATGATTATTATTTGATCTTTAGAAATTGGTCCAAATATGAAATGTTCCCACTGTTATAGTCAGAGATATTTTAAAAAGTTTTTTAAATTATTATATCTACTTAGTATATTATACTTTTTAAAAAAATCAGAAATACTGAAACTCAAAGTATTTGTTTAAAAAATATTAAGAATAGATTGCCCAGCCCGTCCTTTCTATTCTTCTCATTATATGCTCTGACAGGAAGAAAGCATCTTTTCTATGTCTATAAATTGCAATATTCTTTTCTAAGTTTGTTTCCACATCCAGCAACGTGTGTGTGTGTGTGTGTGTGTGTGTGTGTGTGTGTGTGTGTGTGTGTGTCGGTCTGTCTGTCTGTCTGTCTGATCGCTCACACTGGCCTTAAACATGCTGTGTCATCCAAATTGGCCTGGAATTCACTGTGATTCTCCTGTTTCAGCCTCCAAGCACTGCAATTACCGGTTGCACCACCATTCCTGGCTCTCTTTATGTGCTTTTATTCAATGAATTATCTCTTAGAATTCTAGTAATGCTAAATTTGAAGTATGACTTCATCTATAATATCATCAAGTCATCAAAACCATTTCCTCATGTACATCAATGAATTAATCATAACTAAATTCTTGGTATCCAGCAGCTCTCGGGGCTTGCCGGTGTGAGTAGTCACACAGAAAATGTTTCTAAAACTCCATTCGTGTGCCACCAGCATCAGTGCTTTTCCTCTCTTTATTTATCTTTGACATTTGTTGATCAATTTTCTCAATTATTCACCTTTGAAAAATAGTAAATGTATTTGTTACTACAGAAAGAACACACACACATACTCCTTACTTTCTGTGTTAACTGAATGACAGGTGTGCACTGACCAATGCCAGAGAGTACTTTGAAGAAATAGACATTATCCTTGCTTATGATGTACATTCATTATTTCTGTGGTCCAAAGAGCAAGCAGCTTTGAAGTTTCCTCTTGATGAACTTACTTGTAATTAATATATCATGATAATTACCATGATAAAGGCATTAGAGTAAATCATGTCTAAATGTCCAGGTTCTCTAGAAAAATGGTGAGAAACAATAGGGAAAGTAGGGGTGCATACCGACCATAAAGAATTGGCTGACAGGATCACTAAGGCCAAGAAGACCCACAGGCTGTAGCCTGGAAAATCAAAGGGCAACATTGTAATTTACTTTGAACTGAAAGCTGAGTTCTGAGGAATGAAGAAAGAGAGAGAGAGAGAGAGAGAGAGAGAGAGAGAGAGAGAGAGACAGAGACAGAGACAGACAGAGACAGACAGACAGAGAGAGACAGAGAGAGACAGAGAGAGAGACAGAGAGAGACAGAGAGAGAGAGAGAGAGAATTCTGCTCTCAGTGTTCAGATGCTGTCTAATTACATAGTGGAGGATGGATTTCTTTACTCAGTCTATTGATTCAACTGCTATTCTTTTCTAGAAATACCCTGGCAGACACCCTCCCCCTCCCTAAAATATACCACCTGAGCTATCTTGGCACCCATTAGCATAATAAGGATGGCAAATAAAATCAACCACCACATCATTTTCACACAAATTGCTGTATATTAGAACAATAGAAAACAAGGATTGGCTTTGCATACAGGAGCACTTAGAAATATTAGATATAGAGAACCAGTAAGACACTTTATGTTGGTGTGATCAGAGACATAAACTATAGTATTTTTATAGAGAAATGACTTGAACTACTATGTAAAGATTCAAATATGGTGACATTCTCCATTAGTTGATAGTATCAACTCAGAAACTATACAACAAGCTTCAATCAATGAAAAATCTGCAAATTAGATCATGAAGAAACATCTGTGAATGATGAAACTTCATGGCTTAACAGGACCTTTAAAAACTTTTCTATTGATATTATAATTTAGTAAATTTTGGAAGGATGTGTCCGTGATCAAGTGTTACCTATATATATATATATATATATACAACTGTAACGCATATCCTTTTAGGAATAAAAAAGTTTAGTTTCCATGGCTAAAATGGATTATTGAGGCACTTAATATATTATATATTATTATATTATTTTACTGGTCTTCTAGATATATAGGGAGTTTGTTTAATGTTATCTGCAAAAAATCCTCAAGCAGTTAATACATTTCTATTGTTCAAATCGTGTTCTTGTAAGCATACTCAAAGCTAGACAAGCAATACAAAAATCAAGTCTTCTGAAAAATTCTGATAGAATTTTCCTTATGGACCAGATAATTGCATCCACAGAAATTCTACCTAAAAGTAATTTGCTGAATAAAATTAATAGTTTAATGTATAAGAATCTAAGAAATTTGATTATTGATATTGAATCAAAGTCAAGCTTTCTATGAGAATGTGAATATACCGATTTTGGGTGTTTCACATTTTTGTGTATCCTTATAAAGTGGACTATACAAGAATGTGTTATGATTCTTCAGTTTCTGAAATGTCAGTGCAAGCCCATTTCATTAAATATCTTAATATTATAAGAACAAAATCTCACATAGGATACCCCAAATAAAGGTGGGATGGTAGCAATCATTTTAGGGGTCGAATCTAAAAGAGTAAATGCAGCCAAAATTTAAAGAACTCAAGTGAGGAAAGTTTTCAGAACTTTTCACTTCCTTCATGTTTGGGGTTTCTGCTAAACTTTCTGTTGAAAGCAAATTAAATTAAATTCTCTCTCTCTTTTTTTTTTTTTCTTGAAGTGGTTTCTCAGTATGTTGTTCACACTAGTCTTGAATTTCCAGGTCCATGAAATCCTCTTGCCTCAGCCTCCCATTAAGTGGTACAGTACCATTAAGTGGTACACTACAGCACCCTGCTTAGACTCAATATATTGCAGGTTGTCATAAAATTACTGGGGTACAATAATGAAAAGAGGAAGTGTCATATATCCTCTCCTTGCTCTGCATTGTGGTTTAGGCAAGAGGACCTACTCCAGATGAGTGTGTATTGTCAAAGCGAGGTCTGTGAATGAGCTAATGTGAGGTCTTACAGAATCTATTTGTATGCCGGTTACTTTGGGTCTATATACTTATTTTTGATTTAAGATGCCAAAATGAGCCATATGTAAACAAGCTTTCCCAGAAGACTCATGTCCAATGCAATCCTTTTATTTTGGCATGATGTTTTATCATAGTGGGCCTTTACTTTGCATCAAAGAAGACTGTGGTCTCTGTACATGTACTTTATCCTCTAACCCAGGGGCCTGTGAACTTTTTCAGTGCAGAATTAGATAGTAAAAACCTTGTGTGTGTGTGGAATATATGATCTCTTTGGAAACTGCTCAACTCTGCCCTTGGTGTGCACAGACAATGTGCAAATGAATAAAGCTTCAGCTACAAAAATAGAGAGTGCATAATTATCTAGCTCATAGTTGTAGTTTGTCAACACTGGTCTAACTTATTATATCAATATGTTCTACTTTTATTCTGCAGTAAATCCTCTATAATTCTTTGTTTTTGTAAAGGAAATATCCCAAATGCCCAAGTTATACAACAGCTAATTAACTTTTAACGAACTCTGGTAGTTTATGCTGACATGTTTCACTGAAACAATTCCAAAAGGACGAAAACAGTACACTCTAAGAGGCAGATGAGAGATACATGTGATGTAAAAGTTACTTTATTTTGTTGACAGGGAATATAAATCGAAATAAAAGTAAACATAAGCAGTGTCACATGCAGCAGTGTCCAGAAGGATGAGACATAAAAGAGGTCATTGGATTTGGCAATTAGTGAATTTCTTGTGACCTTCAGAAAAAGGCTTTCAATAAAATCATTGAGGCAGAAAACAAAATGTAAAATATTTTTGCCTGATAATATTGAATTATATGAAACACAAATTATTTTTAAATGACTCACCATAATATTTTTTACATCCATATACTTCCAGAATAATTTTAAACCAGTTTAAACAAATACCATACTAAAATGTGTTTGCTTGCAGCATTTTTTCTATGTGCATACAGGTATTGATTAAATTCTCTATGCCACACTTGAATTTAAAGCTATGACCTGTGATCTCAAATTGACTTCCTGACAGCAGTGATTAGGATGGTGGGTGAGCAGCACAGATGTACTTTTAATCTCTCTGTAGTAAATATTTTTTTTTCCCAAAGAAAGAATTCAGTTATTTTAAAAGAACTTTCATTGACATTATTCTTTTCTCAACTTCATTTTCTTGTCCCAGATATATGTTAAAACTGCATAACATCAAAATAAAATATTATCCAGACACAATTACTTTGTCAAGACAGTTTGCATGGAACTGCAGTAATATGAAAACCCCTTTAAGATAGAACAGAAAATGTTATAAATTTTGACTTGCATTCTACACAAACCAAACGTAATATTTAACTTGAATATGGGAATAAAACAAAATGAAGAAAAACCATTGAGATGTTTGATATGTTTTTAACATGTATATATGTATTTTGTTTCCTGAATGATTGGAGTTTTAAATACATAAGAGCTGGTAGAATAATATAATGTGTCTTTAAAATTCATCTAAGGGAAAGATACGTTACCATTAATTTCTCTTATAATGTTTTCTTTCATTTCTAAATTACTTTAGAAATTAGTTTTGCTACTTTCTGTTTTATGTTTTTTGTTTGTTTGTTTGTTTGTTTTTTTTACGGGGGGAGAAGAAGAGGATAGGATCTCATTTTGTAGTTTAGGTTGATCCTGAGCTCAGCATATAGCCTAGGTTGGTCTTGAACTTGCAGCAATCTTCCTGCCTCAGCCTCCTCAGTGCTGGGATTACAGTCCAGAACCACCACTCCCACTACTTCTTTCTTATGTTTCCTTACAAGATGTGGATAAAGAAAATGAACTCTGCTGCTGAGTGGCTGGGAGTCACCCAACAGAAGGGCAGGCTCGTAGAAACATTATGGCATATTTTCATGCACTTGGTTCAGCAGATCTAGCACCATAAAATTTGCTCATTTCCAAAGTCAAAATTACCATGAAAAACAAACATTTTAATCAATTTAGAACCCTGAAGCAGCCACAACTGCACAACTTGCACAACTAAGGATACTCACAAGAAAAGAGCTGTAGAACTCTTCTGACAGTGGCAAGGGAAGTGGGGAAAGAATGATCAAAATATGGAGTGTATTTTGAGGGGGATTAATAACAATATACACACACACACACACACATATATATATATGTATATATATATATACATATATATATATATTTCACTGTAATAGTTTTCTTTTAAATTTAATCTTTCACTGTATCTTGAGATCACACCTTGCATTTACTAATATTAGAGTAAATTTGATTACGAACCTTCCTATTACAGTCATCTGTTATTCTGCGCTGAAGGTGTCATCTTATTTTACATCTTGAGATGGCACAGAAGTTACCAGTTCCCTGTTTCTCCTTCCTGCTCATCCTGACAGATTTCTAACCTTTCATTTTTATTTTATTAAAGGGACATGGTTGCTGCATTCCTGTTTCCTGCGTTTGGTAAAAAATAATATAAATTCAATATAAACTTTACTTATAAACAAATTCAATATAAAGTTTTCTGTGATAAAACAAATGATGTGTTGTAAAGATGTATGATGGCAATTTCATTGCTTATTTGATGGCATGGTAGACAATTGCTAAAGAATTCAATTACACCTAAACGTATTGCTTTGTCTGTTTTATTCTTCTATGATTTATTGTTTCTAAATGTATGGGAAATGTGCACAAAACTTGTGATTGAAAACAGAAATGGCAGCATCCATTGTTTTGTGAATCACATCTAAGGATAACTATATTTTTAAATAAGAAAACTATATTGTTGATAAACTCATTGTTAGAAATATAAGGAGGATGAAAGATTAAGACTTAATGTGTTCAAGCAAAGTTATATTTTTTATTTATATTATCCCAAAAGTAAATATAAGTATTTTGGATCAGTGAGTTTTTCAGGTTCTATCCTGCCATTTGGATAAAACTGTATGAGTCAGTTGTTTATGATTGTATTGACAAAGAAAGTTTTTGCTATAGTTGAAAATCTCAGAAAATATGAATTGGAAATTTCTGTGGAAATTGGTATGTAACTTTTAGCTTCCTCTCCTGACAGTGGAAGAGAAACTTAATTTCTGCAACGATTTACATTTTGGAAATGTAATATAAACAGGAAGTTAGAATGTAAGTAGTTTTTCCCAAGTTTTCAACTCATTAAATTAGAAGTACACACAGCTGGGAAAATACTGACTTTTTTGTTTTGATTTGTTTGTTTTTTTAGTTAGTACCTGTTTGCAGTGCACAATAAATACATACGTTGATGGCAGCTACTGTGTGGACACGAATATATCTTAATTCTTTTTACATTGAAGATGGCCAAATATCCATTTTTTAAAAAATTTTGAGCACATCCTTCTACCCAATTTCCAGTTTTGTCTAATACTGTAAGTATAGACAAACATGGAAAGAATTTCTTTGACTTTCTCCACAATTGAGGAAATATTCTTCATAGAGATGACATTTATAGCTAGGCTATTAGATGTGCATGAATTTACCACCCCCAAAGGGGAAGGCGATCCTGGCAGGAGCAGAAATATACTGACTGAGGTGGAATAAGAATATGGGAGAATGTACATCTGCCTGTTATTTTTCACAGGATTCCCAAAAGCTTTCTATCTTCTTGGTCCCAAAACTGTCACAGGCCAGTACATATCTGTGAATGGAACTGGAAACCCAACTATTCTCACTGTCTTAAGGTAATGATTATAACTGCCTAGGGAAGAGCTGGGTTTGTTAGTATCTCACTGATTGCTACAGGAGACTAAGAAGGAAAATGAGCTAAGCAACTCTCTATGCAGTGATCTTTACATTATAACATTGACACTGTATTTTTGAGAGGCAGGGTAGTTTTCAGGATAAATTGTTGAAACCGTGTGTACTTGTGAAAATAAATTCATAGTGAAAATGTCTGTGCTGAGGGTCTACTTTTTTAAAATTATGTAAAATAAATGGAAATATCACTTATTTTGAATAAATAAGAAGAGTAACATGAGATCACCTTTTTAACTAGATCAAAAATATGACTTTTTTCTGCCAACAGCTCTTCTGAGGGAGTGGTATTTTATAGTAGACCTGAAAGACAGGTCTTTGGCTGCAGAATATGGCATAATTTTTGAAATATTCTGATGGCAAAGAAGACCAGTAAACAAAGCAGAATAACGAGAGAGATCGAATGACTAAGGAAAATAACTGAGCCTTGACTTACTTCTTCACTCAGCTTAAGACTGAGCCCTGCAGAACCATCCCTTACTTTTCTACTGTAAATCTGTAATTTAAAGTAATAATGGGTGACTGTGTATTTCAGTATTTTTCCCTGAGAAATACAGAAAGCAACATACATATTTACCCATTTGTTATAATGAATGGCAAGGTGATGTGCACATGTGCCAAAACGGCAAAATGGAATTTATGCCCACATTACAGTTTTTCTTGTGTTTAGCTAAGCATCACAGAGAGTCAAATAGAACCACATAACTCCAGGATTTGTTTAAAAAAATGTTTTCGTTAGGTTTTCTGGTAGAAGTAGTCCCATTTAGTACAGTGGCACGTGAATAATTAGATTTGCAAGTTTTGGAGAAGGTCGATGAATTTGTGTGACTATCTGTAGTGTTCTAAACAATTTTGATGCTGAGCTTTTTAGATGTTTTCTGTTTTAATAATTGGACTAGGCTTTGAGTGTAACAGTCTCCCTCAGTATATCTTGTGCTGCTGATGTTCACTGAGAGGAATATTGAAATGTTGCTTAGGAGGCAGATTTTCAAAGGATGTGGAAAATGGACTTAATCAGAGTTTAGGCATGAAATGAGGACTTCTATGTCTAAATGTAGCATTATTTTCAATTAGTTTGAACCCATAGAGTACAAAGCAAACTTTGAAACTAAAGAGGAAGAGAAGAGGAAATATAAACAAATTCTATTTTGACAGAGGAAATTCTGCCTTCAAAACATAACACAGAAAGTCGACCAGACCAGAAAGCATATTTCTGAACTTTTGCATATCCAGCCAATTCTTCCCTTCCACAAGACAGAAAATTTCACAGGAAACAGTAGCACTGCACTCAGGGTCTATGAACACGGGTAATTTAGAGCTTAGAGGGTAGTTACTGCTACGCTTAACACACTGCAGTTCTACAAAATTAGCACTAGACTTAAGTAGGATACAAATATACAGTGAACTACATAATTCTTTTGCCCATAGTATAGTACTGATTCGGTGAACTTTTAGTAAATGTTTTTATCATAACAAAGCAAAACTATGATATGAAATATATAAATGTATGGGTTTACTAGAGTCTGTTTATCGTATCCAAGTCTTTAATCCATTATATTTCTTAGCTCTCACTAACTGTGTGCTGGGTGAATAAATGAGAGGGATAACCCTTTATCCTGTAAAAATTAATTTGCCATAGGTGACTTCCTGTGCATAAATATTTTCTTTCTTTCTTTCTTTCTTTCTTTCTTTCTTTCTTTCTTTCTTTCCTTCTTTCTTTCTTTCTTGATGCCAGGCTACAAACACAGTAAGCTTTGATATGTCAATTTTAAATGATGGTATTCAATGTAATTGTGTATGGAATAATAATTAAAGGCAAAAAAGTTTTAATGTCTAATTAGGTATAGAGAAAGTCTTGAAAAATTTTACTAACCTATCAGATAGTTTGCATTATTATGCTTTAAAAACACCACCACCATTAAGAACAACAAAAACAAAAACAAATGAATAAACAAACATATATATATATATATATATACACATATATATGCACTATATATATCATATATACACCATATATACACACCATATATATATACCATATATATGATATATATAATATATACACTATATATATATATATATATATATATATCACCAATATATGCATTCAGTAAGGACCAACTCACTGGTCTACTACAGAATTGGGTAAAATGAAAATCTAAAAAAAATATTTGGCATTTTCTGGTTAAACTAGATTAGTAGCACAGTGTAGTATTTGACAGTACACAAAACATTTCTTTTCTCTCCCATTATAAACCTAATTGCCTTCGAAGCATACGCTTGGCCCATATTCTGTAATGGGAAGGTGTTAAATGCGTGATATATGTAAATATTTGATATTGTGTTGTGCATTGTAATAAACTACAGAAGATTAGAGCCACAAGAACCAAGGAAACCAAAATCTATAATTATTGGCATTTGTGGGACTTGTTCTAAGAACATTTAGCCATTTAAATTCAATTTTCTTTCTTTATGATCCTTAACGAAAAGGAGAAACACACAGAAGGATTCAATATACAGCCACTCTTTTTTCTCTTATTGAAGAATATAAAACAAATCTATGGCTTACCTCAATTATAAATCTTATATAACACACAACAAAGAAGATATAGATACTTAGAATAAATTTTGTCAGATTCTATCTTTAAAAGGATTAAGATTAGTTCAGATTACAAAAACAGTAGTATACTGACTTTGTGAAGTTTTGTTTTAAAATATTTTTTACAATAATATTCTTACAGAAATTTTCTTTGTAACTAATACTTTAATGATAGAATTTGTCATATTTGGATAAATCTTATTATAATGTTCTTCTGGTTTTATCAGTGTTTAGCTTCTGACATAGCCATTAAGAAATTCAGTTGATTTAATTTATTAGCACCTGTGTATTAATCAAAGAGGGTGCATTAATGGTACATACATTCAAGCAATTCTGCCTTAAATAATGTTTTGTAGTCTTCTTTGAAGCTGTTGGAAAACTGGCAATATTTGTTAGGAAATAATCAGCAGGAAATGAAAGAAAAAAGTGTGTTTTTAAACTACATTTAAAAATAGTTTTTTAACCTTCTCAAATAATACATATAGTTCCAAAAATAATTGACAACTAAAAATGTTCCAAGTATGTCCTTGAAACCTGGAGATAAAATAATTTGCTACATATTCTGCATAAAATTGCAGTTGAGTCTGGATTATAGGTACATATATGTTGTAGAACCAATGCCCCCTAATGTGCTAGAGCAAGAAAAAATATGAACAAATGAATAAATTACCCCTGTGTATACTTCAAACAACAAGCAAATTGGGTCTTTATCTAGAAACTTGAGACTTGTCTACAGGCCACTAATGACCAGTAAAACTGCAACAGTTGAACTATTATATGGAATCTGTTTTCATTTCCCACTTCGAAGACTGAGCTCAGATATTAAGTGTGCTTAAATTTGCCTTCAGGAACCTTTGACTTCCTTAATAGTATGGCCAACAAAACCTCTGTCTCATATTAACTGACCATAACAAATCCTTTTAAGTAACCAACATGCTGAAATTATAAACCATCTGTATAGTCATGAAAATTTACCAACATCACATGGTTTTTATTTCAAGAATGTTATTCATTGAAATTACTGCATCCATTCATGTTCTGTTTGCAATTTTGCCTAGAAGATTTGTTTGAGGTATTCAATAATCTGAGGATGAAAGTGATGTTTGTCACTACAATATTATGAAATACAGTTTTTTTTTTTATTCCTAAATTAAGGCACAGTCTAAGTCTCCCATTTTTTTTCACAAAAAGTAGTTTGCATAAATTCCATTGATCTAACAAAGTTGTGAACCACATAAACATAACAATTATGCATGTACTTCTTTGGACATCAGCTTGAATTTGGTGCTCTAGGAAGGTGACTTTAATAAATACATCAATTTTATTTGAACAAAATGTGACAAGATGTTTTTCTGAAAGCCATGAATTCATTATAAAGTAGCTTGCAAAATGAATTTCTATAAGTGGCAATGGAAATAACATATTCTGAAAAGCTTTAACGTCTGTAAGATCACTTGACCATAATTTAAATCTTTAAAAGTTAACACAGAATTTAAAAGTCATTTTAATTTCTTCTAAATGATTTTAAAACAGAAACATCTTACATATTATGGGTAAATTAATATATTTTATCTCCCATATTTATGTATTTCTTTCTGACTTTCAAGAATTAAACTTCCACCAAAGTAAATGTAAGATTTGTCAGATCAGATGTTTGTATTCCTGAGCTGTTTATTTGCCAGCATTGCATAATCTACCCCCAAGTGGCTGGTAGGTCTATTGTCTAGAAAAATGAGTGAATATTTATAAATGTCTGCAAGAGACAGGATTACCTCTCTAACATATTTAAATGTTTGTCTCTGTTAAAGAATGTTATGACATCTATCTAATTGTCACAGGTGAATAAGTGAGTTAGGAGTTATGTAAAAACAGCTACTGCTACCATCCAGTTTAGTATTAAAAAGTAGAGGCCAAGTGATATAATGCTAGTTTAACTAACAAACCAAGATTGTTACCATCCTACCTGATGGATTTCATGCATGTATCAGTTTGACCTTAAATCTAGCAGGTTCAGATAATCACCTAAACTATGTGCATTTGCCGTTGTTATTTTGATGCATACCTAAAATAAATAGAACCACTTTTCTGTAACTGAAACACAGTGTTTTTCTGAATGTTCAGTTTAGAACAATTTATTAAGAGAGAAACCTATGAGGTATAGGCTTAAAACTTAGCAGCTCAAGCCTGGAAGTCATAAAAGTAAGAAATCATCTGTGATTAAAAATAGTCATAATGCATTGCAGACATAGGTTTGACAAGCCTATTGAAGAGCGTAATCATTTCAGGAAGTAGTACAAAAATTGTTCCCTGTAGATTTGATTTGTCAGTGATGTTATTTCACAGATGGCAGTATTAGGCCTTTACATTTACTGTTAGAGAAATGTAGGTTGAAAGAATATGGAAGGTCAGATATAAAGGGCTTTGTTCACCTGAAAACCATTGCCTCAAACACTTCAGTCTCTTTCATTAAAAACATTTTATTGGATGTTTCCATGGGCTTGTGTCCTTTAAAATGACTGAAAATACAATACTCAGCTCAGCATAGACACATTCAACAGAGCAGGAACAAATTTTCTAGCCTTTAGGTATTTTTGTTTCATTACATTATCCATCATCCCATTATTTTTTTAATTTTAACTTTATAACCATTTTTGCATTTCCTAAATGTAGTATGCAGATAATTTTATTGTGGTTCTAGTTTGATAATTAAGGGATATAAAATTAAGGTAGATATATTTTTATGTAGTTTAAATGTCAAGCTATTCATTTGAATATAGAAACTTCATTTGTTTTTCAATTGTCCAAAATCATAATTATATATATATATATATATATGTGTGTGTGTGTGTGTGTGTGTGTGTGTGTGTGTATGTATTAATGTATGCTTATTTATTATTCAAAGTTTAATTGACCTTGCATATTATGTTCCTTTTTTACTTTCAATTTTATTTAGCAATGCCCATGTATTTTAAAATGGAAACTCCACATGAAATACTTGTAAAAACATCCTAGGGTTGGGGATATAGCTCAGCAGTGCAGCATCTACCTGGCAAGCATGAGATCCTGAGATGGATTCCGGGTACCAAAATAAATAAATAAAAAATTTTAAAATAAATTATAAAAAGCAAAACATTCTAAAATTTTGTAGTGTACACAATATTTTGGGGAGAAAATATTAAAAAATGAAGGTTATTCTAGAAAAATTTTTTTTTAAAAACCAACTTGAATTAAATCCTTACCTGAGACCCTAACAAATAAATGGCTACATTAGAAAACTGGAAACACATTTAAGTATTTTATGTTTGGGTCCCCCTACAAATTCAAATATTCAAAAACCTCCCTAATAAGAGGAGTTAGGGGTTTTAGGTGATTAGAATGTGATCGCATTAATGGAATCAGAACCACATAGAAGAGACTAGAGAACTCTCTTGCTCCTTCAGACAAGCGAATACGTAGCAACAAAAGGAACAGCTACAAATAAGGAAGAGGGTCCTCATCAGACCTTGAAACTGTGAAATCTTTTATCTTGGACTTTGCAACCATTAAAACTATGAAGAAAAATTTTCTGTTTTTTCTAAGTTACCAATGTATGTTGCTGTTAAAGCAGCACATAAAAGCCAACTGGATACTCAACATGTAATTTGATTTGATAATGTCAGTTAGAGAAATGAAGTTTGTCACACTGAGTGTCCAAGCAGAAGAAGGCTGGAAAACTTTTGTCTGGAATATTAGTAGATCTGGACTTTCCGAATTGTAATTTACTTTCAGAAGAAGCAGTACATTCATTTTTAATTTCTTCTTTTTTTCTGGAAAAAATGTACACTTGGTAACAGTAAAAATTTTAAATTCCATATTTTCAGTGAAAAACTAGTTACTCAGATAAAATAATATACATATGAACTTACTTTTTAATATATATCCACATTTAGTGGTCTGATAATTTCCAGCTCTCTGTCTTACAAATCATTCTGCTGAAGTTAGGGAATTTTAGAAGTGTTGACATTTATAATTCCTATTTGAACAGTATGTGTTTATCAATTAGATTTCTTAGTTCAATAGTCAAATCTTGTAACATGCTCACTGGTTACCACTTTTACTTTGTCCACTATGCCACAAAAATATTCCAAGTAGTATACAAAAGCTTTAAACATTTTGACAAAAACCCAGGATTCTCAAACTAAGGTACAAATCTTATAAAAGTACAATCTCTCAGGATGAGTCAAGATGTATATTTACAATTATCCAGAAGAGCATATGCAGTGCCTTCCATTTAGCATGTACTAGAGTGGGGCTTTGACTTACAAACTGAATTTGTCCATAAGGGATGGTTATAACTCAAGTTGATTGAATTCAACACTATTTTTTTCCATAAGAAGTAATTGAAAACAAGATTCTTGCATGGGTAACAAACGTGGGTGAGGAAAAGTAACCTGTCCAACTCCTACATGCATGCGTGCAGCCACTGGGGCTTTCACATGGATAGTCAGCATGGGCTGGGAGAACCAGCCTTCCACACTTCGGAGAAGACATGAGTGTCTAAAGAAGCCCATCCTGCACCCCACTGCCTGCTGGGGAACCTGAGTTAGGGGAAACACAAGTGCTTGACCCATCCCCCTACACTGTGGATGCGTAGCCAACATGGGAAGTACCTGGGACTCCACATCCACTCATACACAGAAACCCTGGAATATGTCAAGACAAAAGATCAGAAGAAATCTCAGACTTGGAGCCCACACAGAACAATTCCAGGAGACTTAAACATGCAGGAAAGTGGAAGTCACACACCCGAAATTTCTGGGATGATGGCAACTGAAGTAAAAGAACTATTTCATGCAGTTGTAAAAGAGATCAGATTAGAAATAATATCTCCCATATAAGAAAAATTTACAAACATAATAACATAGTTGCTGAGTGTATTTAAAGAAGACATAGACTTACAAAGAAAAAAAAAAAAAAGAGGAGCATAGGATAATAAAGGAAACCTTTAATGAACAAGATAGAGAACTGGAATGCATGAAACAGACTCAAAGACATATCCAAGTAATTAAAACTCCATTGAAAGCTGGCAAAACCACTTGAATGAAACTGAAAATATAATTTCAGACCTTAAAGATAGGATCATGGCTAGCAATCGTGAAAGGAAAGGTATCTTAAAAATAGCAATAAATCAGGAAATAACAATTCAGTGGCTACAAGATGATGCAAAGAAAAATAATTTAATAATAATAAGTGTCAGCAAAAAAACAAGAGTCAACACAAATGACAAAAATATATTATTTACATAAGTAATACCACTATTCATAATGAGGAAAGCCTTGAATAGAAAATCTCTGTGCTCTAGATATTTCTTTACAGCAGGATAGAAAACGTCTCTGATTCACTCAATAAAAAGTACTCTTGTTACCCAGGCTTTTGTGTTAAATCTCCACACGATCCCTAGCCTATTCTCATGACTATGTTTTCTGAACACTCTAGTGGTCTCAGAGATAAACCAAAATAAATTTTATGTTGAGTTCGCCATTCACATTTCACATAGCATTAAGGTTAGCCTATCCTTCATAGGCTTGTGGCCTGGCAATTTATTCTCTTCTTAAGTAATATATATTTCCCTTGGCATTTTCTTCCAGAAAAGGTTGGTTTTGTCACTATTGAAAAGTTGATGCGAGCAAAAGCTGTTTCTCTGTGTCACTGAATCCAGGTGGTATACATAATTTTCACAGCCCTTGTATCAGCACCGGCTCCTTCACCATGCCTGCCTATACTCTCAACCCCAGGTCTCACTTAAGAATTGTTGAAAGCAACCACTACTGGAATGAAAGGTTTCACCATTATCAATTTGGATTATCCTTTACAAGGTCTGCATTTATAGCACTAGTTTGTTTCAAAAATTACAGGCTCCTATAGGCTATAATCTGCCATCTGCCTTTCATTTATCCACTGATGGGAGCCTTTCTAACTTGTCTAACACTGTTGATCAGGAGTTACTGATCTGAGTAACACCTTTAGCAATTCTACCTTCCTTATGCAATTATTTTCTCTGTAATATTTTAGACATGATGGATTTTGACATGCTGTACATATTAGTGAGATAGGTCATGTGAATACCTTTCTCATTTTTCTCCACAAGTTCCTTCTTTTATTAGATTGTCATTGCTTCTTTTACCTTCCCTTCTTTTATTAGGTTCTTTCAAGCTTTTGGGGGGTCATTTAGATAGCAGTAATCACAGTTAGATTATAAAGCACTGACCAATATCACATCCACGCACATCTGGGCCCAGACTGACACTTATGTATGCGCACATACACTTTTCTGGCTTTTCAAGTCTTTGTTACAGCTGCACAAATAACCAGTATTCAGATCATAATGCAAGACTTTGCTCATAAATTAAGTCTAAAATCCAGTTGTAACCCAAATTTTTCATATGTGAGGCTAGTTGTCACTCAACTGTCCATTGCTTATTAAAGACATCTTTAATAATCAACTTGGAGTCTCAAATTTATTTGGTATCCAAGTCAAAAATAAATATTATTTCAAAGTACAGTTTAAAATGTCAACACTTTTAAACAAATTTTCTTCTACAGTAAATAATTTTAAATTTAAGTATTCATATTTCATACATCATCTGAGCTTCTGTAAGAAAAAAACACATTTGGATTTGCCTTTCATCTACCGATTCTCATTAATTACAAAGAAGCATCTATCTGAGGAAGCTTTTGACTATGTAGCTTATTACCTATATATTATAATACAAAAAGCTGTCACGATCTATCATTAGTCAGAATATTTTTAATTTATTAATAGTCTTTTTAATGGTATTTCCTGCCTCCCATTACTTCCTGTACTATTTACTCACTTATTTTCTTTCATCCTGCTGTGTTTTATATCTTTCATCTTCAAAGCTCCATGTCTGCATCATACATGACTGTCATAAGTTAGTGATACAAACTTCAAATGAAAATCTTCGGTTTAAAAAAATTACAGCTGAAATTTATCATTCTTGAAAATGTATAATTGGTCACACTATACTCATTCTTTTTACAGTTAAGATCATAAAGCTGAATGCTAGAGGCAGGCTGTTTTAATCATTCTAAGAAGCCATGAAAACAGAGTTTTGATCTTTGGAAAGATGATTTGGGAAAACCTGTGTGTTATAATTAACTTCTGATGTTTATTTCCCATGAAATTTGCAATGTTTCTCCAGAATGTATTTAATTTTCATTATCAAAAGACAGAGAAAAGAAAGGAAGACATCTTGCTGTCAGTCATCAAGACATCAAGTTTCAATGATTTCAATATTGTCACCTAAGTAGGACCTGTGTGATTTTGGATGAAACAGGTCTCTGGCTAATCAATGTTTTAGAAATTTTCCATAGAAAATTGAATGCAGAGGAGAATGAACCACCTTGAAGTTGGAAACAGAGGGAATGAGATAGGAAGAAATATTCTTACAGGCCTTTTCATAGAATAGTCCAGAGGTTAGTCTGAAGAGAGATATCAGAAAAGTTTTAATTTTTAAATATATTTACTGAAGAACACTAGAGATAGATAATCATATTAATTCATCAGCTTAAACTATGAAATCCAACAGTTTTTAGCATACTTACAGAATTAAGCAGCCATTATTAAACCATAACTTACAAATATAATTTCAAAGAGAAACCTAGTATTTATTAGCATTCAATACCCATATTCTCACCACACTGTCAGGCTGGCTCTTGGCAATGACTGATCTGCATTCTGTGTCCCTATGTTTCTCTATTCTGAACATTTCACGTAAGTGGAAGCACAACATATGTGGTCTTTTTGAATGTTTTCTTTCTTTCTTTTAAAATGATATTTTGGAGGTATATTCACATTGTGACATATATCAGTACATCATTCCTGTTTATTATTGAATAATATGCCACTGCATGGCCATATTCCATTATGATTACTCATTCATTAAGTTAATAGACATTTGGATTGCTTCCCCTTTCTATTAATTATATCTCTATGAACATTACATGGTACCTTTAAAGTTTCTTTCATGTATATAATTTCATACATATATAAAGTTTCTTTCATACATATATAATTTCTGCTTTTTGCTATGATTATAATTTGGAGAAGAGTATGAAAATGTTATCATCAAAGAGAACTAACATTTCCTCTAATTTTACATAGAAAAAATACATTTGATTACTTCTAAAGTTCAAAATAAATAATAAAGATGTGTAACCGCGTGTGGTGGCTCATGCCTGTAATCCCAGCACTCGAGATGCTGAGATGGGAGGATCATTGCGAGTTCAAGACCAGCCTTGGCTACAAAGTGAGCTCAAGGCCAGCATGAACTGCATAGTGAGACCCTGTCTCAAAAAAGACCAAAAAAAAAAAAGTGTGTCAAAATATTACTTTTTGTATCATACAATTTTACTTTTTGAATGAGAAAAATAATGTGTATGTAATTTTCTTAAACATATATATTACCAGAACTTTCTTAGAAGTATATAATAATGTATACATATATGTGTTTTTTGAAATTAAGTGTGCTATTTAAATAAGTTTCTCTGTTGATTAAATGGCAACTTCATGTTAAAGATGAAATTAAAAATGTATTGACTGTCTTTTATAAGCAAAAACTGTGGGAGATAATACAGGAGTAATATGTTACCTTTGAGAAAGAAGTTGATACATGTGACAAGAATATTCCTTTACTTAATTTAAACTCTGACTCTTCCTTGAAAACAGTAATTCTCTTTAAAAATTTTATGTATCGGCACCACATTTGCTTACATTTCTAGAGGTGAAGTATGCATCATCTTCTTTGTTATTGTCTCAGATCATCCACTTTCGTGTTTTCATGCAAAATATTTTCCTCATTGCTTTTGTCCATGGCATGCAGTGCTCTTAAGCCCCATAGCTATGTATTCGACTCTTTACTGGCTTGCTTATGGATCACCTAAATTCATTAAAGAATTTGATGACTAGCTGAAATATTTTTCTCCTCGCCAAATTGTTGATTTCATTTAATTATCAGTAATATTCATTAACATTAAATCTAACATTCTATAGTAGTCAAAGTGTGATTTAGCTTTCACTGTTTCCAAACTATATAGATCTGTGAAGAGTGACACCCCATTTATTGAATCAAAACTTCCAGAAGTAAAACTCAGTGAGTCTGCATTTTTCCCAAGCTGTCCAGAGTGTGATTAGGCACATGCAATTTGAGATACTGCAATACTGTCTCATTTCTATATTTTATTCAACATTTATCCTCCACCTTTGCACAGTGATCTACTCTCATGTACACATTATTCACTATCAATTATACTGCCCCTAAAAAAATAAGTCCCATTCTTTGAACAAAACCTTTTGCATTCTCCTGGCCTCATTTGCTTGTCCCTGTAATCTGAATCTTTTATCCAATACTTTAACTGTTCCATATCTTTAGCACCCATTATTCGTTTATTTTTCCAATCACAGAAACTCAGCAAACCCCGACCTGATATTAATCTAATTACTATTTTGCTAGATATTTCGTCGATCTGAAGAGTACTGCAAAGCATTTTGAAAATTCTGGAGATTACTGACACTATCGTATTTGTTACTCTTTGCAGCCTTCAAAACACTGCTGAATGGTTAGCAGTGCTACTGCTGAATTCCATATTTTGGGAATCCCATGTCACTTTAATCCCAGAACTCTCTTCTCTCAACAGATTCTTTTGGTTCCTATATCATACTTCTAAACCCCAATATCCACCTGTTTACCAGACATCCTCTAAAATTTCCTGTGAGCATTCTAAATTAAACATTTATGTAGTAGACTGAATAATGGCTCCCAAGAGGTCAGATCTGAATCCTCTAGAGCTATAAACTTTACTTTATTTGGCAAATGATCTTAGCAGATGTAATTACGTTAAACATATTGGGATGGAGAAATATTCCTGGACTATCCAGGTGGCTCTAAATATAAACACAAATGTCCTTAAAAATGCAGAGAAAATTTGAGAGACACAAAAATTTTATAGGCGATTTGATCATTCAGCCAAAGACTGGAATGATCAGGCAAAATCAAAGCATGTCACTGATAACAGAAACTGGAAAAGTCAGGGAAATAATATTCTTCTTAGACTTTAGGAAAGGAGCACAGCTCTGCTGACAACGTGATTTCAACTCCTTGACGCTCATTGCAGACTTCTGCCTTCAAGAAATCTGAGTAAATATATTTCTGATGTTTTAAGCTGCTGAGTTTCTGATAATTTATTATAGCAGCCGTAGGAAAGCAATGCGATCCAAGAGTTTTCTTTGCAACTTTTTCACCTCTGTTGTGGTGACTCAACTAACTTTTTCAAGATTTTCTATATTTTTATCTCCAGTATTCAATAAAAACATATTGTTTCTGTTCCTTAAATGTCTTTTGATATTCTTTTTTCTTGTACAAACTCACCAGCATTTTTCTTGCTGAGATATGAATAATTTTGATCTGATTTTCTAGAACTTCTCTAATGAAAATTGAGCTAAGTTCTTACAATTTCAGGAATAACCAGATTCTTTTGGTACATATTTGTGCTTTTGGCCTCTGGAAAATATGGTAAGTAGGGTTAAGTCTTGTTTCTAAGAAAAAAAAAAATTCTTTCTAGTCCTGTTACTGCATAATGCAAACAGGTCCAAACCAGAATCTGTGATGCATACAGATGCTCATTAAATATTTATTGGTAAAAATCTCATTTCATTTTCTGCATGTTGCAAAAATCTCCTCCACAATCTTATGCCTTAAATACTCTTCTGAGCGTCACTCTCTGACTCAATGTAGTAATATTTTGGCCTCAGAAGCAGCCAACATGCTAGTTGGATGAAGAGACAGTATTCTCAGATAAGGAGGGAGATGCACGTCTCAACAGATTTCCACACCAAGGGCATTACCCTGAATGCAGTAAATTCTTGAACTTGTCAGTTTTCCATTGAGTTCTTGCAGAGAAGCAAAAATTTGTAAAATTTTCAAATCTATCTATATGGATGAAATATTTTTAATTCTTCCAACGTAGACACTTTTTAATGCTAGTTCATGAAACCTTTGTATTGATTAGGTGATGATATAAGTGACCTGTATAGTTACCTCTGGAACGTGTGCTCCTGATAGGGTTTCTTTAAAAACTAAGAATTTTTTTTTTTCTTAGTCACTTTTTTTCATCTCTGAGACACAATACCCAATAGTCACAACTAAAGGAAAGAAAGGTTTATTTTGGCTCACAGCTTGTAGAAAATTCAGGGCATTGTTGGGTGACTCCAAGGCAGGACCACATGGCACAGGGGCCAGGGAATGTTGCCTAGGGTGGGTGTGGGGTAGCAGGGAGCAAAGTGAGGACCTGGGAGGGATATGTCCTTCCAGGCCACTCCTCCAGGGACAGGTCTCTTCCACCTAGGCCCACCTCCTAGCAGCAAGCAGTTGATTAGCCCTCTATTTAAATCACCTTCCAAAAGCACCACCTCTGCTACTGGTGAGTGCTTGCAGGTTTAGGAGACATCTAGATACTACCATAACATCATTAGTAGCATGTCCAAAAAAATGAACATCATACACAAATTCGTTAACCTGTTATTTCAATTAAGATACTTACCTCATAAGAAAATTAAACTGACTCAATTGTCTCTTTTTCCTGTCTCTTCCTTTACATCTTTCTTATATAACCCCGAGTGTGATCTTTCAAATGGCATACCTGTCAATCATTGTGGGACATTAATATGGCTTCTAGAGTGTGTGTTAGTCTTTGTCTATCTAGCTGTTCAGTTGTATTTTGTTTTTTTCACACTTCTTTTTTTTCCATAAATCTTTTTGTATTTTTTTTCAGCAATTCTTAGGAGGAAAGGTTGTGCTCTTTCTAGCTATACTACTGATTTGTTGCCTCCCTCAGATTGTTTAATACAAAAACTCTTCCTCATTTTTGAGACTGATTTTCAAAATATGGATCCTCTTAGGAGCACCCATACCCTTCTGTGTAGCTTAGGTGTACTTTTCTTATTGTCTTCACTTTTATGAATTTACAGTTTTACACTCTTTTTAATACTCTTTTTAATACTATCACCTGAGTGCTTTCTGCCTCCACCAACTTTATAAAAATCTATTGTTTATTTATATTTTTCATATGTATGAGTCTCATTCCTTCAATAGTATAAAACTAGCTCTTCTAAAACAACTGAAAGTAATAAAACCATTAATGAATGAACAGATTTTCCACAGAAACAACTGGTAGGTTAGAGGTCAAAAATAAAGTCTCTTACAGACAGGAGATTTGTGCAATTTTTATACACTTTGTTTGGAGAGGCCAAATAAGATATTTAGATGAGTTATGATAAAATAAAACTGCATGAGTAGATATCACCATGTCTGGACTCAATATATTTTTGAGAATGTTGTTGTTTCAATTAAATTAAAAAATTTAAATGATGTCAACAATGAATATCAATTTTCCCAAATATTACCTATGCCATGTATTACTTCACAGAACATAAATTCTAGTTTTTTTTTAATGTAGGAGAAGTTGAAGAACATATATTTTTATATTGATAATGTTTTAATTGCTAGGTGCTAAGAATATGCTATCAAAGTTGGAGGATCTGGGATAAAAATTCTAAGCCATTGATTAGTTCTAAAATGATCTTAAACTGAAAAAAGACACAAATCAAGGAACAAAGAAAGAAAGAAAAACATCACAGTGGACATGTTAGAAAATGACTTATTTCTGATCTCTGGATCTATATAATGCTATATATTCCATTTATTCATCTATATTTGACTGATTCTCCTAAGTAATGTGCTTTCATCTATTTTTTTTTCATTCAAACAAGTATTTATCAAGCCCTATATGTATTAGATTCATATGGTAAGAATAAAAACTGATGGTTGTGTGGTCTACTACTAGAGACATATACTAAAACCGATATATCTAAGTGTAGATAAGTGCTCCTACTATTCAGGATATATTTATAACAGCACTCACAGGTCTTTGAGACCCACACAGCAAATAATTTTTAGGATTATATTGATTCTGAATCCATGCATATTCATTTCTTTCACCTACTAGTATTATTAAATCATGTTCCAATGATGCACCAAAAATTTTGTTCCCAGGGATTAGATCATTTTATGTTTTAGAAAGTAAAGGCTATGAATTATGGTTAACTTAAAAGCTATGAATTTTTTTTAAACTTAGAAATAAACATATTACATTTTCTGATCATTAACCTATCTTCCCTAAATAATCCTGTTCTCAAATTATCTTTTTTAACCTTGAATGTGATTGCCAATTTTATCTTGTCAAGTCTTGTTCATTTTTTTAAACATTAATAAAACACAAAGTTGAGGTTTTCTTGTAGTATATGTGTATTTATTTTATTCATTCTGTCAGTTCAGTGAAGCAGGTTTCACTGGGATCCGTGATGCTAGAAATTCATATATTTCAATGATGTCCCCCTAGAGGCCAGAAATTATTGGAAAAACAGTTAACTGGTTTTATAGTCAACCTTTGTCTAGAAGATCATCCCTGGAATCTAGAGTACAAGCAACCTGTATTGCATCTGCAATGTGAATGTAAAGTAGAAATGGTAACTCAGCAGTAAAATACGCTTATACGAAAACCCATTATTTACTTCTGAAACTGCCAGAAGGCATTTTGCAAACATATTTCTCCTTTCAATTTTTAAAAGGTCGTGTTGGCTTACAAAGCAGCATTATCAAAAGCATTGTATTCACTGAGACATTTCTTTGCATCCTCTTTCTTTTCTCTACCCTTTTCCTATCCGCTTTGTCTCTTATTTGTCCTTCCATTACTTTCTTTGGTAATTAGACTGTCATATCACTTTTGGTAAATGCTTGGTGGTGATTCGGCAATCATTTCTGCTTTGGATATCAATCTCTGCTCTGCTCAAATCATAGCATTCATCATCAGGGATTTGCTTGTGACTTAATTAGTTATGCAGAGCCATGTGCTGTTTCAATTTCTAGATTCAGTTCTACAGATGGCTATCAAACTCTACTAGCAGTGCAGTTGTCTTTTGAACCAGAAGTTTCCTAAATATTGCCAAATTCAGCCAAACTCTAGTATATAGTAATAAAAATTGACTCTAATTGTAAGAGCGTTTCCCTCATGTTGTGATAAATTAACCATTCTAATGATTGTAATATACTAAAAAATATCCTGTAACTATCATAGCTGAGTTTTAATATGCTCATATGTTATGGCTATCCTATGAATGATGCTGAAATAATAAAATATTAAGAAAATAGATGTTTTAGTGTATTTTAAAGCTTATTTTCAATTATCATATTCAAACATGAATATTCTAAATGGATTAACTATTTCTATTTTTAGTACTTATTTTTCCTAAAACATGTCCAATAGCACACTCTTGATGGATTAAAAATCTAGTATTTGATGTATTTTCTTGGTTTGATGTATAAAACAAATAATTGAAAAGTGTCAAAGTTTGTCTTCAATATAATTTTTGATTCTATATTAGGATGTGGGCTTTATGGAAAGTATATCAGTTAGTGCCTAATAGAGAAACAGATTTAATGAAAAATTTACAAATATATAAATATTTGCAAGACTGGCTAACAATGGTCTCTCATAAAGTCAGATGTTGTCATGGTTTAAGTCCATGGCCCCCAAGCCTCATGAATTATGGACTGGACCAAATCTAGCGTTTGTGATTGGTTTGTTATCTAGCACTTGGATTGGTAGTGTGAGTGTTTTACCCACCTTGGGGCGGAGCCAGGATACAATGTAATGGCAGGAAGTGGATGTCTCTCTCTCTTGCCAGATCACACTTGCTGTTTGCAGCCAGCTATAAATGGTGGCCCGCCATATCACCCTGCCACTTGGAGCCTACTGAGTATGGACTGAAACTTCCTAGAACTGTAAGAAATAAAAGTTACCTTCCCTAACTTTGGGGGTCAGGTATTTTGTCTCACAGACAAGTAAAAAGTAACTAAATTACTAAATGGATAGTGTGAAGCAGCTGTTTGTGTACTAGAGAGCCAAAGGGTCAACTTGGGGTCCGGAGCTAACTGCTGTGGCCTATGAAGTCTTTGACACGAGGCTGAAGGGTCTGCCATGGAAGGCACAAGATGATGTTTATGGTGAAAATGAAGCCTAGAGCCTCTCCAAAGGAACTAAAGCAAACTATCCTCCTTGCTTTCAATTTACTCTATTCAGGGGACAAGCCTATTATTTGGTGTCACTGACAACCAGGGTGGGTCTTCAATCTTCAGTAAATCCCATCAGGCACATCCAGAATTCTGCTGATCCAATTTAGTTAGACCTTTCTTACATAGACTGATATAATCAGTTAGCTATCACAGTGATTAGATCACAGGGTGCTATCTTCATCAGTGGCTTAGTGAGATTTGATGAGTTAGTTAACAGCTGAATGTGTTACTAGGGTCTGGTGAGAAGTGATAGACCATTAGGATATGTTCTTTTTTAATTTTATTTTAAAGAGGGTAAAATTAGACACAACAAACAAAACCAAAAAAAAAAAAAAAAAAACAGAGCATAAGAAAGCAATATATGAGACATAAATTACAAAACAAGACAATCAGAGATCTTCATTATCTATTGTATTGTCTCATCTTTTCTTCCAAATAGTTGTCCATATCTTGACATACAGAGAATTCACAAAAAATAACATAATATAGAACTGATCTGAAAAAAGATGAGTAAGGGGTTTTAAGGTCTTCAAGATCAGACAACAGGGAAGTCAACAATGGCTGTCATAGTGTCTCTCATTCTCTTCAAAATAGTTATGCATAACTTCATGTATGTTGAAATCAAACAAAATCAAATGGGCTAAAATCACTCTGAATAAAGAATAATAGTATTGCTGGATTTCACATCATGACACTATGGAAGCAGCACTGGGTTCTGTAGAGTTTCTTTTTCTTTAGTTGGTCATTTCATCATGTGTTATATGATCAGCTCTCATAAATTGTTTATAGGTTCTACATATGCATGAGTTTTCACATGTATTTCTACTTTTTGTATTAGAGGGAAAAACAAACCAAAGCAAGACAAAATAAAGCAAATTCCTATAAAAACATGACACAAAAAAGTCATATAAAACCACAGTACAGTGGTTACTGCGTTGTCTCTTGTTATCTTCAATACAATTGTCTATATCATGGGCATAGTACAATTGAATATAACAGTACATAACAATATTAATAAAAACAAAACATTGTAGACAGTGTAAAACTTCAAAAGCAGGTAATAATCAAACCAGAGCAGGTAATCTAGTGAATCCTATCATCTTCTGTGTAGTTGCTTATACTGTCAGACTTGATACTATCAATCATGACAGATTTGAATAAAATCTGTCAGTATGGAACAGCAATCTAACAAAGTAGATTCAAATAAGATCAGTCATGATCAAACAGTGTAAGTTATACAGGGCTTCAGATTAAGTTAATAGGAAATTAAGGATGATTACTGTACTATGTCCTGCTATTTTCAGAATAACTATCCATGCCTTCAAATCTAGTACAAGTAGAAAAACTGGAACAGTATATGATCCATCTCAAAAGAGCAGCATGAGTAATGTGGGTTCTAAGTCCTGATACACTATTAACAATATCCTCTGCCTTCCTTTTTTAGACTATTCTTCCCCTTTTACTCCCACAGGGTTCACTGTGCATTTTGGGTCCCACCAACTTCCTCAGTTTTTAGATGGGGGGGGGCAACCTGCTATTTACCTAAGTGGTTTATGCCTTCTCACTCCTGAACTTAATCTAAGTTGTATTCCCTTACTTACAAAAGCCTCAAGGTTTTCCTTTGTTATAGCTAAGTAGTTCTCTATTGCATATAAGCATCCTGTCTTTCCAATCTATCTGCAGGTGCTGGTCATTTGCCCCTATTTCTCTCTGGTTCCCTGTCACACAGAACATTGTTTTTCTCATATTTGATTTTTGATCCATAAACCCGTTTTCAGGTTAATTATATTTCCTATACAGAGCATCTCAGTGGATCCTACTTCCTAATCTGCTCTACTTGTGTTTCTTTTCTTTTTCTTTTTTTTTTTTTAGTGTATCAAGGCCATCTATATTAGAAATTATAGCCAACCTTCTCTGCCTCATTTCTACAATGCTACTTTTCTGCCATTGGTTGTCTACTTTTCTCCTTTATTCTACTGTCTGCTCCATTCATTGAGGCCTCTCTGCCACTGTTCCTGATATCCTAGTATTTTTTTTTTTTTGTCTCTCTAGAATGTTCTTCAGTATTCTCCATAGGGTTGATTGGTGGTTGCAAATTCCCTAATTCCTCTTTGTCATGAAAGCATCTTGTTTCGCCATTAATTTCTAGAGATAGTTTTGCAGGGTATATCAATCTGGGCTGGAGGCTATTTTCTTTTAGGGCTTGGAATTCTTAGCTCCACACTCTTCTTGATTTGATAGTCTGTGTCCAGAAATCTGCTGTGATTTTGATGGGTTTTCCTTTGTAGGTGATCTGTTTGTCTTCTCTGATGGCTTTCAGTATTCAGTTCTTATATTGAATTTCTGAGGATTGATAAGCAGCAGCATAGAGAGGCTCCCTAAAGACACAACTCAGATGCCAGAATAAAACATCTTGTAGCAGACAGAGGGAGATGGATCCTCTTGACCTAGGAAGAAATTAAGGGAAAAGAGCTAGCCAAATACAAAGTCCCGGGGCCACCACTGGAGCAGCTAAGATTAGTGGCCACAGTGCTCTCACTGGAGCTGCTGGAACTCCAGCCTACACGACTTGCTGGAGCCACCCAACCTGTTATGGCTGCAACCTGCCAAATTTGTGGTCTTGCTGAAGTCAGAGGTCAACAAGCCCAAAGGAGAGCAGAGCCAGGGTGGAGACCTGCATTAACCCATGATGAATAAGACCCTCTCACAGGAAAGGGGTGACCAAGTGGATGACATGTTGGAATCAGGAAGTACAGATAGGAACAGGAACTGCAGTGACTTCAGTCAGTTGCCCCCTTCCCAGAGTATGGGATCTGTTTGGCCTGGGTCATGCTCCTGGTTGGGACAAAATAAGTTGCCCCAAACCAATTCCATAGGAGTGGCATACACTAATACAGTGAAGGCCCTAAAGGTTGACTGGCCTGAAGGGCCAGCATACACCCCCGCTGCTTGCACCTCAATAAGCAACAGAAAACTAAAGAGGGCAGAAATCCCTAGGCAGCCAGCTGCAGAAGAACCTTAAGCAACATGGAAAGGAACTGGGACCTCCACTATACACTTGTATGGAAGAAACCAAATCATGAGAAGAGAAAGGAATAAGAAAAAGCCCTCAGCCCCGAACCCTGAGAATATTGATTTAGAAGAGGTAAATACAAAAGAAACTGAGAGCACCAAACATGAAGTATCAGACATGATATCAGTGGACATAAAGAGATATCTTTAGAACCTCATAGATGAGCTCAAAAAGTGAAATATTTAATCAAGTAAAACAAGATATAAGTACATTAATAAAAGAAAGGCTAAACACTTCTCAAGAAGACACAGACAGAAGAATGGAGGAACACAAAAAAAGGAGAGAAACGTTCAATGAATAATACAAAGAAAACCTAGAATACATGAAGCAGATTCAAATAGATTACCAGGAAATTAAAAACTCCATTGAAAGCTGGCAAAGCTGCTCAAAAGAAACTAAGGATAGACTATCAAAACTTGAAGACAGGTTTGCAATATGAAAGAGCTCTTAAAAATAGCAAGGAAACAGGAAGTAACAAAACAAAGGCTAGAAAACGACAAGAAGATCTATAACTTAAGAATAAAGAATGCGAATTTACAAGCAGGGGTAAAAACAAATGCAATACAAAGGTTATTTACAGAAATAATTAAGGAAAACTTCCCAAGCATAGGAAAAGGAAATGATATTCAGATGTATGAGGCATACAGAACTCCAGCCACCTACAACCAAAAGAGTACTACACTCAGACATATAATAATTAGGGTATATTTTTATATCTGGCTATCTCTCCTCTCTCTGCTACCTTGTTGTCATGGGTTCAGCAGCTTTCTTTCACCACACTCCTTTGCTATGCCACTTCTACTTAGGAGCCAGTGACCATGGAACTCATTGACATTCTGAGTCAAAATAAATCTCTGTTCCTCGACAGAGATTTGTGTGTGTGTGTGTGTGTGTGTGTGTGTGTGTGTGTGTGTGCTATTTTGTCCCAGTCATGGTGCAATAAATAATGCAGATCTTTTTCAAGTCTCTCTTCTTATTTCGTACCTCTCCTTTGCTCTTTCAATTTCTTATTTTATGTAGTCTTCTACGTACTTTGCTGTGTCTACGAGACTCAGCATAGGGTAGCCCTCAGAACTACCTTATTTTCTACTAAAATAGTACGGGCACTCTAATAAGAATCTTCAAATGTTTGCATTTGGTTATAACTATGAATATTTTAACCAACACAATGACATTTAAATTCATACATTTCTTTATATGTAATTTTTTAAAACTATTATTATACACATTAGGTTTAGTTTTTAGTTTAATGGGACCTTTCCTGATTCTTTACTACTACATGAAGGATCCTGGGTATCAGACAATTCCTTTTCATTGTTGTATGTTGTATTCATGTTGTATGTTTCATGTTGTATAATAATCCCTGAAATGTTGCTTTTCTTTGTGTCTTGAAATAATGATGGTATTACTCTTTTGAATTTATCCTGTTTTTCTGATACTCAGTTCTGGATCACAGTGTGTTGTTTTTCAAGATCTTTCTAATTAATAACTCAAGAGAAGAGTATTAGTTAGTATTACTACTCATTGTTCTCTAGGATAGAAAAATCCTATCCTAGAGGGTAATTGTCCTATTGGACAAAGTAGTTGCTGTGTTCCTCAGTTTGGGTCCTGCATCCTATGGAGTTTGTAAGACCAAGAAGGGATATAGAAGAGTTATTGTATACAGTTTCAAATCAGAACACAATGTTCAGAGAACTTTTAACAATGTACCACTTTCTGAGGTGTATATTATTCTAATATTTTGTGTGCAGTTGTAATGAGGTGGTTTTATCTTGAGTTAATGAAAATCTGTAGTCAGAAGAGCAAATGGCATTAAGCAAAGATATTTTAGAGTATATAGTGTATGGCAGATCCTTGAAGTTTAAATAGAATTCATTGATTCGCCTAGGTATTATTAATCATATACTATACATTAATACTGTAACACATTTGAGGAATGTAACACATTTTAATGCAATAAATCATGATTCTCAATTTTTATATACTACATACCAGAGGATACTCCCCCAATCAGCACTTGTTCTTTTACACATGACAATTAAAACACATGTGCCACTGGTGAAATATAGGAAGGAGGAAACTTTTATTGTTATCGATGAATTTAGATATAACTTCAATGAGAAAGTAGAAAAAATATTTTTGAGTATAAATAATAAATTGTAATATTCTTTATAGTAACAACACATTTTTAATGATTTTTAAAGGGACGGATAATGCTTACTGTAGAAACAGTTATTTAGTGGTTAATAGAGAAAAGAAAGAAATAAAGAAAAAGTTTTATAATTGACAGAGAAGTCTGATTGTGATCATGAGTAAAATGATATAGTAATAGCATGACCAAAGTGATAGATTGGAGCTGGACTGGCAAATAATTCAGCAAACTGGTTTTATTACTGTAAACATAGTCAATGACTATCTTTTTGTTTTTTCTCTAATATTCACTGGTACATTTGAGTTTAATGTTGAGATTAATGCTGAAGTAGATCATAATAGTTGTTGTCTATTCTTACTTAGGGCCATGAATTGCTTATTTCCTAACATACTGATAACATTGTGGTTGGCTGAAGAAGAAATTTTTCTTGAGGCATAAAACCATAATTTATGAAGTAATGTCCATTCCAATAAGGAAAAGAAATATTTGGTGTCTTAAAGTTGGTGATCACATAAGATTGCTGATTCAAACATGAAAAATTATTCTTTGAATATTAGTTATCCAAAGAATGTGCCTCACAACAAGGAAGAACAAGGATAAAATTCAAATTTGCCAAGCCATCAAAACAAGATGCTGCCTGTACAAAAAGAGGTTACAATAACTGAACAAATTCAAATGTGTTGGTTCAAACAGTTGTTTGTTTCCTGATGATTCTTAGGGCTATTTCTGTGACTTTCCTGAAAATATATTTCATAGTCTGCAGGTTAAATATTAGCAAATAAACTTTGCAAATAATATTTTACCAAAGGCAATTTATTGCAGGATTATTTTTAATTTATTATTGAAAACTGTATCTACATCTTATATAGTACTATATGTCAGCATAGTGGAAGCAGTTTACATGAAATAACTCTCTTCTTTTCTTTATGATATTATTTTTAGCATGATTTTACAGACAAAAATAAAAGTGCAAAAGAATTTAAATAACAGGCCCTAGTCACTCAGCTATGCTATTACAATTTTACCATCTGTAATTACAAATGAAAAGTTGGTGTTTCACATAGGTACTTTTCAATTTATAATCATTTTTGTTTGTCAAGCATTAATTTCTGTTTGTTACTAAAGACTTGGTGACTTAGACACACAAATGTTTATTTCTCACAATTCTATATGCTCCAAATCAAAGTGCGGGCCTCTCCTGTATTTCACAAGCACCTGTGTCCTGGTTTGCAAACCACTGTCTTCCACCTTCCGTGAAGGAAATCAGTGAGAGCCTCCCTCATTGTGTCTGTAGACGAGGGAGACCAGTAACAGCATCACTATTCTCTTGCCAACCTAGGACACTGGTTGCATTCACAATGGCCCTGCCCTTGACCTAGTTGTCTCCTAAATCCTAACGTGACTAAATCCTCATACCATCCTGTCCATAATATTACACTCAGAATTTTTAGGATGCTTATTTTTTAGGAGCACAGCAATATTTGGAAAGGCCTTTTCCTTCAGTAAAAAACTAAATATTTTTTGTTAAGTGTAATAGCCATATAAGTTATCTTCCAAACTGGAACTAGTTTGAAGACGAAATGGTTATTCTGCATAATCACCCAAAAGTGGTGTTTACAAATGTTACCATCTTAGTAAAAGTAGTTTAAGTTTTGTGTTAAAACACTTACATGTCACCATAACCAGTTTAAAATTATAAATTTAAATCCATGCTTCATAATTGTGATGATTGTTTCTTTGAAAATTTGGTGAAATAGTCACCAAATTGATTTTTTTTCTTGCTCTACTATTCAGATCAAGTCCACAACACCATGTTGGATGTTTTCTCTTATGGTTTCCTTGAAAATTGTTCTCCCCTACATCAAGATTTCTCAATAACCAAGCCTGCTGAGTAATTCTGTTTAGCAATTGGTTGTCCAGAATGACACCTAACATCTAACACACAAATAGCCACCAAAAGTAACATCTGCTCCCCAATACTGTGGAAATGTGGTAATGAGATTAAAAAAAAAAAACTCAGTATCTAATTCATTTATTCCATTCTTCCTCTTCAATAAATAAGATGAATCTCAAGCAATCAAAGCTATGTAACATATGTAACATTGTGAATAGAAATTCTTTCAATTGACACTGAATATTTGGTGCAGAAAATCAAGTGTTGTTTCAGTATGTGGTGTGCAATAGCATTTTTACCATCACACTCCATTCATTCAGTATTGAAGGATGCCATTAAATTGATCACTACTACATAGAGGTCCTGATGATCCACTCAAGTAGAATAATATTAACACTTTTTTCCCCAATAAATAGTGCATTTGAAAATTTGTTTCTGTAAACATAGGCAGACGGACTTTGAGAATTACTGGAGGAAAATAAGCAGAAGGTAGCTCATAAATTAAAAAATGTAGATTAAATAAAATCTAACTGTCTTTTAATGTAAACTGGACTTTTATACCTCACTGAGGATATTTCCATGTACCCTTATTATTGAGAAATGTGATACAATCTAATTTACTTTGAACTTGAAGATTATTATTTGTGTACCAAGTCCAAGAAAATTTGGGATACAATGTAAGGTAAACTCATAACTATTTATTACTATTCTCAGTAGGGATTTAAAACTTACTACTTAACCAAAGTGTGTCTGTCTATTGTCGACAGTAAATGGTAATTTAAAGTATGTGAGGCAGAAAGGAATGATAATATTTCACTGTTACAGCCTGCTCCATCCTGTTTTATGTGCATTCCCAAGATGTGCATATATGAACTCTTTCTAAGGACCAGGCTCTGAATAGTTATTGACTGTTTCAGAGAATTGAGTTTAATACATTTGAAAACTTGATATAAGAATTGATAAAACAATTTTGTGCAACAATAACCATATTTTGAAGATTACAAACTATCAGAGCAGCATCTTTCTCTTTGAAATCATTATGTCTAGATAAAATGTGGTTAGAAATAATTTTATAAGATATTCATATTTGTATTATTCTGTAGCAAGGAGAAGATTCAAAGTATTTTATCATCTAGAAGAAGGTTTATCCCTCTGACATTTATGTAAGTCAGAAATTTCTTTTCTGGCATTTCCTGCTGTGGTTGTATTATAGACATGTCTCCCTTTTTCAAAATAACAATTTTTAAAAATATCTTTGGAAGATGTTTTCTAAAACTTGAAGTCCATTCCCTCATTGGATGAAAAACCTTGAATAAACAACTCAAATTTTAAATGACAGATGAGGTTTGTCACCAGTCTTTAAAGATCTATCTCACTTGCAAGGCTGTAATAATCTCAAATGCTCATTGATATCAGTTACTGCAAATCTGAATCCAGGCTAGCCTTTACTCCACTTTTTCTCAGTTCAGTGAGGTTCTACCCACCAATAAAGCCTTATATCTCTGAATTTTCACATCTCTTAGTGTACAGATGAAGAAAAACAAGGAAAAGTACAAAACTCCCACCTTAAATGGCAGGAATACTAGAGTAAAGGGTTAAAACATAGGCAAATTCTCTTGCTAGAATGACATCAATCCATTTCATCTTTAGTTCAAAAGTTGAGCAGATTGTTAACTAAAGCAATAGTCATATGATAAAAGTATTAGTTATGAAATACAGAATACCTTTAATGAATACTTATTGCATGCCTAATGTGACAAAATGCTTTACATATCAATGAAACAATGAAAAACATAATGAGACAGGTAAGTCCTGATCCTCATTAGATTTGTATATTTTGAAAACAAAGATAATAAAAAAGTATTTACAACTGTGGAATGTTGTTGCAAAGTTAGATAGTTAAGTACCTCTCAAGCTCAGCTGTATTTGCTTTTTGAGCCATGCTTTGTGTCTGTCCTGGGATAATTTCCTAAGCACTGTAGATTCTTTACCTTAATTTACTAGATGCCAATTGTAGCAGAACCATGAGCAGTGACAAGCAAAAAATAATTATTTCCAAATATTTCCTGGAGAAGGGAGAGAAAATTGTCCTCTAAAACTATCGTTGAGCCCAGTGAAGACAGAAAAATGATCTCTAAATAGAGTAAATTAAGATCATTAATGACCTTGATAAACACAATCAGGACCGTGTCATTGAGAATATCAGAATAATCAAACTTTCTGATGTAGATCATGAATTACTGCTTTATATAGAATATTCTCCTGATTTTAAGCTTTAAGAATATAGAATAATATATATAAAACTAAATAAATTCTATTTTTCAAGATTTTTCTAAATATGATTCTATAGTTATATACTTATAAGAAAAATGCCATTTTAATGTTATATTACAATACTAAGGTAAAAAGACATTTTTGAAGATCTTCATATATATGATGCTGCTTCCCAAACAATAGCAATCATATAGGGAAAATTATTGTTAAGGAACAACTTTATCATTAAATCAGTTGAGAATCTGACTTGAAGTCAATTTGCTTAGAGCTTTATATGGTTCTATTGATTTGAATCATAAAAAGATACAAAACATAATACATTTGTACAAGTTCAATATCATAAAAAGTAAAAAGTCCTATAAAATTCTAAAATGATAACTAAGTATGTTAGTGAGTGCTGGAATTTTAGTACAAAGTAAATTTTTTTTCCCTTTTTGCCAAAAACCTGCAAGAAATCTGTGGAATGAGTCTGATATGTTGCTTTACACTGTTTCTGACCTAGTTATTCTGTGTGAGACAGATACCAGGGAGTCATTCTTTAGAAAGTAGTAATTCACAATCCATAGAACATAAATTGAAGAAATGTTCACCTTGACCTTTATTTTAAAACCTTGACCAATGCTTTGGATATTCCAATGGAGACTTCATTTTCAGTTAGTTTATTTTCTGACCTGGAAGATTGAAGCATATTTACATTTATAAAAAGCTTTGACTCTCATGACTAATGGATGTTAATTGCTATGACAGTGACATTATGTATCTTTTCCATATTTCTAGGTTACCTTTTATAGGAAAATCTTTGAGAACTAAATTACCAGGGCTTTTAGAAAAACTGAAATATACTGCTTTTTGACAATATAAAATTACTGCTAACATAAAGCTTTGTATAGACCATCTGAGATTCCAATACTTGTAAAATATTTCTTAGAAATTTTGCATTTTACTACTTTAATAATTCTGACTTTCCAAGTAACAACATGAACAAACAGGGTTTTTGTGCTTGGGTGTTATATAAATCTTTATTTTATCAATACTCCTGTTTTCTCTTACTCTGGTCATGTTAGGTATAACCTTTGAACTAGCAAATATTATTGATGGGGCAATGGCTTCTGACAGTATTTTATAAATACTCCAATGTTTATTATAATCCTTTCTAGCTGGTTCTTTCCTGTAGGACATTTTAAATCTTGTTTTTTAATAGAGACTCCAGTTTTATAGGCTGACACATTTAAGAAAATAGTTGAAATACACTTTGGTCCCTACCAGCAATGCCTTCTTTATCTTCTGTTTCCAGCTGTGTTTAACTCAAATCCAGAGAGAAATTTTCAATTTTAAAAGTTATACAGAGAAGATAAAATAAATTAAATGTATTCAACTTGATGATTAAATAAGTAATAATCAATGGGAAATAGCTAATGGAACTTCTTAATTTTATGTGTTCAGATTTTAAATATTTGTGCTCCTAATCTTTAATAAAGTAGCTAGATAAACTCTAAATCTTTGAGTATTAGTAGAGCTTTTCTTGCCAGTAAATGTGATATTTATTACAGAGGATGTGAAAAGGAATCATATTTTACTCGTTTTTAAAAGTTTAAACTTTTCTCTATTTTTTTGTCCTAGCTGGACTGCCTAGTTATCATAGAATAAGTAGTTTGACTTTCTAATAAAATGTGATGTCTGGAACAGGAAGTTAGTAATTTAAGAGTTCTGTTTTAGAATTACATAGTATCACTTATTTTCTTGAATTTACTAATTTCATATTTTTGAGCACTGTAATATGAAAGTATGTATTTCTTCTTGTGATTCAGTATAGTAAGGGAAATCATTCATAAGAGACACAATTTTCTATGAATGGTGGATCCTACGCCAATATTTGATAACAACACATAATTGATGTAGTTCATTTTTAGTAAAACACTTATTTGAATTATTTTATTCTTAGATGAGACACCAGATAGTGTTTGAGTAAATAATTTTCCTTACATATGGAGATTTAAATATGTTCATGTCAGTCAATAAAAGTTTACCTTTCATATTTCCTGATAATGTCAAACTCTTTATCCCAAAATATGTCAACAAAGATGTTATATACAAAGATAAAAAATGTTCTGCAATTTTACACTTTGAAAATACTCTGTAGAAATCCTTGTATACTTGATTTTCATATTTTGGAAGCATGAAAGACTAGTTGATGATGAGATGTCAGGTTAAATTCTGTGTTCTTACAATTCTTATATAATACAGGTAAATAAATGTTTCTTCGGTGAAGGCCATTGTCATTCATCTCACCTATATAAAAGATTCACTTTCACTGTCACTGTGTTTGGCAATACAATGCATATAATCTCAGGTACGTACACAATTGAAAAATAAAGACTGAGAAGAAGCTATGAAGAAATATTCTCAGGACTCCATTTTTCATGATCTATACAATTCACAGAAGAGCCAAGAATATATTTCACTTACTCAATCCCAAGTAGGGATTTGAAAGTTGAAAATCTATATGCTGGCACAGCTAATTGCAATTATAAGAATGATTTGCACATAAACCTTTGGAATCTAGCTTTGTATAAGACTGTCATGCTACATAACTTTGTTTTTACTATTATTCTGACTGGGCGCCTGTATTAGTGAGTCTTCCCATTGCTGGGACAAAATGCCTCATATTCACAACTTAGAAGAAATTATTTATTTGGTTTATGATTTCCAGCGGTTTCAGTCTGAGATTGGCTGATTCCATTGTTATAACTCAAAGTGAGGCATAATATCACGAAAGAGTAGGAGAGAGTCAAAGTGCCCACTTTGAGGTTGGTGGGAAGCATAGCATAGGTGGAGAGGGCCAGGAAGAGATACAAGCTCCAAAGTTACCACACATGTGAGCCACCTCTAATAGGGCCCCACTTCCCAACAGCACATTCAGCTGTGACCATCAGTGGACAAATCCATTGATGAGCATGTCACTGCCACCATCCAGTAATATCTCCAAGAGTTTCTTAACTCACTGAAATTTATAATTGAAATTAAGTGGCACGATGACACTAAACTGATGTTTAATATCATCGTTTTTAAGTGTATTTTAAAACACAGACAGGTTTTGTTTTGGAACATACACACACAGAGAGAGAGAGCCATCAGTAGCCTTTATGTGTTGCTTTATAAAATTATTTTAACTTCTTGATTTGACCCTGTGATAGGACACAGAGAATATATACTAATTAAATATAATCAACTCTTATGATCAACAATATAAGTGTGAAATTTCTCAAATTACCATGCACTTTCAGTTGGCACAGTGTTTTAGAAAAAAATTATGTACTGGACTCATCCCTCCTTTTAACATGCTTTCTTGGATATCATGACATCGGTCCCACTCAGCACTGGGGCAATACATCTCCTGGTTAAGAACAAGACCAAAACCTCTTCCCTCTTTAACCTCAATATAGGCAGGTCCTGGGCTTCATTTTGAGTGGATACCTTTAAGTTTCAAGAACTCAAAACAGACTTTGGAGTTAGGACGTTCTCTAATTTGTAAACCACAGAAAGCCCTGCTAAAACCAATGTGGAGTATAATGGCTCCTTACGGTAATGGATCCCTAGAGAGTTTAATGAAATACACAGTCTAATGAAATCAAAGTTGAGTACCATTACTCACGGTGAGAGAATGGTTTAGGTCTGCTAAAAGTATCATATAAATTTTGCTGGTACTATCTGCACTTTCCATAGTATAGTTTTTAAAAATTATTATTTGACAAAAGAATTTATATTTCAACTTTCTGCTGAAAATAACTTTGTTGTAAAATGTGTATTTTTTGAGACTAATGCATGAGGTATGAAGTAGAAGAATTAGATTATATGATGCAAGAAATACTACTTACCATTTCTGTGAGCTTTATTCTCTATTTTTCTCTTATGTTCTATTTGTACCTACATTTAAAATAAGTTTCAATGTAATCTTTCAAAATTGTACTAAAAATGGCAACTTGAATAACTCTTAAAAAGAAAACATTGTATTTGATTGCCTCACTTTTTATCAAAGTCTAATTTTGAGCCTGAACTGAATTTGTTCTATCAACAAAATTCATTCTGAGCTAATCAGAGGTACTTCTATTCCATCCTAAAACTATTCAACTTTGTACATGATTTATTGTGTACTTACATTACACTTTTCCTGCCACAAGACAAAGGAGATAGATCAATGACCTTTTCTAATTCTATGATTGTTCTGTAAAACTGTCCCTTGCCTTTCAGATTGCTTTAAAGATAAAAAGTGCACATGACTTTGAAAACATTTATCTTTCCTTAAGTATATTTGAGGATTAATCATTTTGCTATTAATCTTACTTGGGGTTTAACAACTAAGGCTTATTTTGAGTGGAAAAAGATATCTACCATTCCAATACTGTATATGTCTGTTTATTGATTTATCTCTATGTATGGAGAAATTGATCAGTCAATTGGATTATACTATAACATACAAAATCTGTTGCAAGAAAATGCAGGGGATGTATGTTAATATCATGACATAAGGAAACATACTCATCTCTTGTCATGAAGAGGTACATAAAATTTTTTTTGAGTGGTAGTAGATTACATTCAAAAATTAAAACAGCAAGAAATTAAAATACTATTGACAATATAAAGTTTAAAATTACCTATATTTCCTTCAATACTTTATAGCTGACATCTACTATTATAATTTCACTAGTAATATGCTTTAATAAAATGACTATAATTAAGGATATTTTTAAGTGTTAGAGAAAATGTAATACTTATTCCTGTCAGTGTCTTGCACATATGTATTTTTTAAAATGTTGACATCAAGTAATTATAGTAACACTCAAATATTCATTGTAATAATATTCAATGTCCTATAAAATTTAAGTGAGTTAAATATGTATTATTCTGAAATTAATTTTTAGGTTTAATTTTTAAAATAAGTGTCAATTTATTATAATATTTGATGGTTGTAAGAATGAAAAAAGTCTATAGATCTATGAGTTTGTTGTGGAAACTTCTCTTCAGACAGTCCCAGGAGAAACATTAGCCATCAGGAGATGATCTAAACTCTAGGCTGTCAAAGGCCCAGGCATTGGGTGATTTGATCCTTCTACTTATCCCATTTACCATTTTGGAAACCTACATATATCGTTCAATACAAATTAATTTGATGCGGCACTATTTCTATCATAAATTATTTTTAATAAATTAATAGCAGTGAAGACTTGGGTATTTGGCAACCTGTCTAACCTAATAAATGAATATATATATATTTAACTATTATTTGTGTTAAGAAGCCTAAAATACTAAATGACAATACAAATAATGATTAATAAGATTTGAAGATATGATTAATATTATATGATGTTGAACATGTTATTTCTAAGCATATATCTGATGATAAAATCACAAATAAGTGATTTTGCCTTATGTACAACTAGCAATGGTAAAGGCCATCCATGTCTGCCTGTCTTCTTTGAAAAAAACTTATCACTTCACTAATCAATTTTTAAATCAGATTACATAGCTGGTTGTTATTGTGTAAATTGTCTAAAATTTTATGAAAAACTGCTTCACATTACTAATTATTATGAAAATAAAAATCAAAACCACAATAACATGTTTTCTTATCCCACCTAAAATGGAAGCTATAAAAAGACAGGAAAATGGCGAACATGTACAAAAAGAGAAATCACATGCAGTGTTTTTTGAAATGTAACTTAATACAAGCACTATTGAAGAAAACAGGTAAATTACTCAAAATTTGAAAATTTGAAGTAATTGTGTGATTCAGTAATGCCCACTGAGGATATGACCTAAGGAAATTAAATCATAACTGGAGGTAAATACTTGCACCCCTATGTTTGACAATAGCCAAGATATGTAATGAATCCAGGTCAACAGATGAAATGTTGTTCAGTCATGAAAGAAAGTCCATGAATGGAACTGAGGAATGTTATTTTAGTGGATAAACCAAGAACAAAAAACAAATATTGAATAACTGACCTCACCACAGAAGAGATTAGTGCTCAACAGACGTGAATAAGAATGAGTAAAGAGGAGGAGGTAGAGGTTAGATACGGTGTGCCAAAACACAATTAGGTAACTCAAATGAGGTTTAGTAGTCAATAACACAGTACAATGATCATAATTTCCAGTTTTTAATGTTTCAAAATAATTATTTGAGGAATTTGAAAATTCCCAACACATAAAAATGATGAATGCTTGAGAAGACAGAAATGTTAATTACTCTGATTGGATCAGTACATTTTGTAGTCAAATTACTATATCAGATTATTATAAATAAGTTATAATCAAAAATAAAAATATTTAATGACACATATTTGTAATGCATATAAAATTATTGATATGTTAAAGACTTAAAATTTCAATTTATAAAAATATATATGAAATATGAAAAGCAACAATACAATACATATAGATTTATATATTTATTAAGGTGGAAATCATTTCACCTACAATCCAAGATAATTAAATTTTAAAATGTGTTTATAACTTTCCATATCTAATTAGTGTTTTTGCATGCAAGTATATCACCTATTAATAATAGTATATGGGAAATCACTCTCTCATACACTATTAGAACTTTTTAGAGGGCAAATTTAAATGTACATTAAAATCAAATTTATGGTTTTTTTTTTACTTTTTAATTTTGTTCTAAGAACATGAAGAGATTCACAAATTAAATTATAGGATGATAATCCTATTTCTTTCTAATATTAAAAAATTAGTTATATATAGTACTAAAAACAGGTTAGAAATATACATGCAGTCTAATATATTTTTGTAAAAAATTATATAAACATTGAAGAATTAAAGGGCTAAAATTAACACATACTGCTTATATATATAATCTTTCAAAGTTTAGACTGCGTATGTTTTTTTCTAAATATTCAATAGTAATCATGTTATATTTTAAGTACTTTTATGTATAAAAGACATCTTATTCCAAAGTAAATATATAGGACACACACCTCCATTACTGCAGGAACACTGCTACCCTTGGCATCTACATATCCCCCTCATGCACTCAGAGGTCAGGGTACTGGGATGTCCTTGAATCATCAGTGTGATTGTATCACACTGATGTGTGATACCCAATAGTAGATTAGTCTGCTGATGGATTTATAGCTAAATATGATGCTGAGAGATAACGCCTGGTCAGAGAAGGTGAACCAGTGGAGGAGTGACGTGGAAGGGTTTATCTCTTTTCCTCTTTCTTTGGTCTTTCTCTGCTTCCTGTCCACAATATCATGAATAACACTCCTCTGCCACATCCCTCTTCCATGCCATCCTTCGTTGGAGCAGCCCATAATAGGCTGAAACCTCTATAACCTGTGAGCCAAAATAAACTTTCTCTCCTTTAAATTTTGAATATCAAGTTTGTGTCCCAATACTGAGAAAGTTGATTAAGCCAACCACCATGCCTTTGAGTCAGTCAACTCACAATTTAAATAAGTGTTGTAGATATTTTATTTTATTATTTTTTACTAACAAGCATTACTTGTACCTATTAATAGGTTCAGTGTAATATGTTAAAACATGTGTGCAGAATTCAGCAATGAAACCAAGCCTTTTTGTTTTCACCTCCCCAACCTTACATCCTTCCTAACTTCTAGTAATCACTATTCTTCATTTAGGCAGAATTTTTGGTTTCCATACATAATTTCTTTTTCTGTGACTGTCTTATTTCTCTTAACCAAATATCCTTCAGGTTCATCTGTTTTGCTTCAAATAATATTTTTCATTGTGACTGGATAATAGTTCATTGTGTATATTTCCAACATTAATTATTCATTCATTAGTTAATGAACCACCAGTTTGATTTCATAATTTAGAAATTGTGAATAAAACAAAAGATCTTTAACATGCTGCTTTTTTAAAAATTGGATTTATGAAAAGAAGTAGAACAGCTGAATCATGTGGTAGATTGTGTATCAGTTACTTTCCCATTGCTGAGGCAAAATACCCCACTCTCAAAAGTTAAGGAAGGAAAAAGTTTATTTAGTTTACAGATTTAGAGGTTTCAGCCCATAATCTTCTGACTCCAAGGCAGAGTAGCTTGGCAGAGGAGTATCCTAAAGGAGAACCTGTTAATGGCAAGATGACAGCAAAAGCAAACAAACTACTTTCTGTCCATTATATTATATCTAGGCACCTGGATAATGGCAGTGTCAAATCAATCAGTGGACTGATTTATTAATCATTTACCGTTAATCCTTGCACTCTTAGTCCTAGTATTCCCCCATGAATCAATCACACACTCTAGATTCAGTCACTTCTGAAGAAGCCCCACCTATGACAACATGAGGTTTTGGGGGACATCTAGATACAAGTCATAACAACATGACTTTAGTTTTTTTGCAAATCCTCCATACTGTTTTCATAAGGGTTATACTAATTTACCTTCCCAACAACAGTATATGAGTTTTAATTTTTCTTGACATCTTCATTAGCATTTGTTATATTTGTGTGTGTGTGTGTGTGTTTATTAAAGACATTTATCTTGTCTGAGATAAGATGATACATCATTGCAGTTTTGTTTACATTTCTCTAGTGGCTAATGACATTAAGAATTTGATATATATGTTGGCATTTAGAATATTTTACTTGACTTGAAGATGAGTATGCTTACTTTGTAAGGCATATCTTACTATGAATTATAATATAAATTTCTTTTAAAATTAACTGGATAGAAAATGAGACAATAACATAAAAGAAAGCAAAAATCATTTCATGTCATTTTTGACTGCAGTTGCTTATAGCCTTGTAAATAAAATTTATAGTCTTGTTTCTCTTCAGATTGTACAAAATCTTTCATATTTTAGTAGTGGCTAAGATAAATATACTATCATAAACTTTTACTTGAATTTATCATGAAATCAAGTAAAAGATGGACATTCAATTCAAGATGATCAAAATGAGCAAAGCCATGTAAATGGATTTTATTTTTATTTTTAATTTTAGATGAACTTTTAAAAAATCATGTATATACACACATGAAAAATTGGGTGTGCAAGTATTGATAGCAAGGCATAAGCCAAAATTATGTCATGGAAAGATGATTTCACTTATTTTTGTACACAATGACACAGCATTCAAAATGTGATACTGGCTTTGAGGATTATTTGGGGTCACTTGACAAGACTGTGATTTTGGTCAGCTTGTGAAGTCAGAGCCCCGGGGGAACAAGGCTAAAACAGCATTTGTGATACATTCTTTCCCAAGATTAGTCTTGAATGTCTTAAAGTGCTTTAAAATGAGGTGACGGGTGCACACTGGGATTAAAATACACATAGTACTCATCCTTAAAGGATTAGAATCATGTTACACCAATTGTCCAATGGTGCCCCCTGAGAAATGGGTGCCAGAAGATCTTGACAGATTTGCTGTGAAAATGAGGTTTCTTATGACCAAAGAGTTTAAGGGAAACTGGATTATGTGGAGTTAAATGTGTTTCTCTACTGAAGAACTTATCAAAGAATTTAATATACTAGTTTGAATTATGAATCATTAAAACAGAATATACAGAATTTTTTTAAGTAAGGCTTTAGGAACACTTCAGATATCATATATAGTAACATCTAAAGGGACTGGGATACTACAGCATATACATTGCAAAGGATTTAGAATACAAAAACAAGAACAATTCAAAAATTAAATGATGCTCAATGAGTAATTTGTAAATACATGTTGTGCAATTTGGCTGCAATTCCAAGATGAAGCAGAAAATTTTTGATATCTTCAAAGGTATATTTAAAAAGTATATATACAAAAGTCCCAAGGTGTTAATTAAATGTATTTCCAAAGATTTAAATAGAGAAATACTTTGTTGAAAGTTAGTGCAATACTTTTGAGGGGGCATATAAAGGTAGAAAAGGTAAAAATTAACAACACAATCATTTTGGTTTGTTTTAAATTTTTATCATTTTCTCATTACTTACAAAAATAATTTGATGAGATAAAGGGATAAAATTTTAAAATAGTTACATGAAATTTTGTTTATGCCCTGTTTGATTTGCAGAGCCATACTTTGAAGCTTTTAGTGTTTGTACTCCCCTGCTTTTAAATGGTAATTACCTAATAATGGATGAATATAATAAAGTAATGTTTTTAGCTTAAAATTAATATATACTTCCACATCCTTCCTTGGTTTTCCTGTTACCTGATGAATTTTGTTGAAGGCTGATCTTGGCAAAGTCACTGTCAATTAGCTCACAGAATTAAAAAAAAAAATTCCTCAAAGGGGGATGAAATTTTGAGAAAAAAATGGAAGAAATCACATATGATTTATGACAAATATGTCAGGTCATGTATTGCAAAAGAGACAAAGAAGAAACCAATGCTATTTAAAAATATAGAAGTCACCAGTGCCATTTGTTCTTTCATGAATATTTTCTTTGCCTCACTCATATGATGGTAACCAGCAGGGGCTGCTCTTAACATTACAGGCAAACTAAATTTCTCTAGAGCTGAATTATTCTTAATCCTATAACTCAATATAACTAAAACACATTTATCTTGGTGAATATTTTATGGTGAAAGTACTGTCTTTTTTTGTAATACTTTTTCTGTGCTGTTAAGTTTTGTCTTTAAGCCTTCAACACAAGAAGCTTAAATATTAACCAAAATACCATTATTCTACTAATCTTTATAATTGTATCAGCATAGACATAATAAATGAAAGCAATTTGACACTGTATGGTCAAAAGATAAACTGCATTTTTAATAGAAACAGAAGAAGGAGAAAGAAAATGGACTTTCATTTAATAGCTGTGACCTCAGATATGAGCTGACTTTCTTTGGGGTGGTTCTCAAAAATACACAGTGTGAAGCAATTAAGTTTAAAATAACAAGATTCTTCTCTGCAGGCCTTTGGATAAATTAGAATTTAAGACAGGTTCTGCCCGATGACTTTTGAAAATGTGCTTGGGAATACAGGGAAATATTCTGTGTGTTAAGATCCACACAGAAGTGGTGTTATTTGTCAAAGGTTAACTGTATTGTGTGCATTACACCTGCCACTTTGAAGGGGAGTAGTATAAACCTCCACGACTTCTAAGTTGTACTGTGATTTTCACAGCCTTGTCTCACTACCCATTTTATTTATGTTCTACTCTTTCTGGAAATGCTCCAAATAGTTATATAAATCACCTGTCTTATGATGTTTAAGCATCATAGCTAAGAAAGTCTGATTATTTGAGATAATGCTGCTTCTTTTATTATTTCCAATTAAGGGATGTACTGCTGATCAGATATTATAAGCCTTTCCAAGTGCCCAAATTATATTTTGAAGTAGACCTCCCTCCCAGTAACTCACACAGATAGCTCATATGATTGCAAACAACATGTCTGAGATAGTCAAATTTGAGACTCAGCCTTAATTAAGGAGTTTGGTACTCTGTCACTGTATTTATGCATGTAGATATTAGCTTGTGGCGCTATCTGATAAGCAGGATAGTCACTGAAACTGAAGTTCAGAAATTTAAAGTTTGATGGAGAAAATACTGTTTGTTTTTTTACACAATCTAAATTCTTTACAAGGAGTTACCTTATGTGAAAGTACACAAATAGCCACAACTTTATCATCTTGGAAAAAGTTTTACTACTGTTTTTTTTTTTTTTTTTTTTACTTTTTACATTTGGATTATTGTTTAAATTAATTCTCTATAAAGTAATTTTAGAAAATAATCAAAATTTACTTACATTTGTGTGTAGTGTTCATTTCTTGTGAATATTTATTAAACATTTACAATGTTCCAGATATCTTCTTGGTTTTAGAGGTGCTAATTCAAACAAACTCCACCTTCTGTCTTAGGGATAAGTAAGTGCAGTGATAGGACTATCCATTGTGTGTTATATGTCCAGCTGAGATGAACACACCACAGTAAAGATCAGTAGCTATGGTTGGTAGGGAAGCCTTATTATAAATTTTCAAATTAGACCCTGAGAAAAGATAATATATAACGATTTTTCTTTAGAAAGATTAAGAGAAAGACATACTTAAAAGATAAGCAAGTTATAAAACTAGCTTGACTTCACAGTATCATCTTGTGATTGTATTCATTCTGCTTTCATCTTATCTCCTATAGGTCTAAATATTTGCTTTCTTATGAGACCTGTCTCAAATAAACTCAACTTACTTGTTCCAATGGGCTATATACTATTTCAAATTTATAAAAGAACCATTTAAAAAATTATTCGTGCGTAGTTGTCTACATTAAGTAAATGCATAAATCAGTGACTTTGATTTTTGTTTTCTGTGTCCTTTGCTATTTACATTTTATCTATGTTACTTATAGAAAATCAGTTTTTACTCCTTTAATTTACCTTGGCTTTTGTCTATAGAGCCTGAAGCTTGTAATATAGATCCCTCTCGTCCAGACATTGCATCCTTTCCTCAGGAACAATGTCTGCATCAGGAGGTACTACATTACTCGCTTTCTGGCAGGGAAAATGAAAAATTCATAGTAATGCTTGAAATTTTATTTCTTATTAATATTGGCTGAAAATTATAGATGTGTCTATAAATGCAACAAAATTAAACAAATATAAATGTTTCCCATTGATTACACTGGGAATGCTACTTACTAATCTACTTACTCATGTCTCTGTTATTCTAACATCTTATGGGCAGGAACAGTTCATTTAAATAGTGAAGATATTAAAATATCTAAAATCAGTATATAATTTAACTGTATATAAGTTTTTTTAAGTCTGAATAATCTAAGAGATTATATGTATATTTATATGTATATGTATTTTTCCTACATGAATAAATAGCTCCATTTTTAATTTCTATTGCCAAGTCTGTATATGTTCAAAGATCAGTACCTCCACAGATGACGTACTATATTTGTTCTTTTGCGGCATTCCATTTAAAACTAAAGATTCTCTTTGTGCTCTTCCACTAAATATTTCTTCAAGTTTCTGGGACCATTTAAGTTTCGTTCTGGCATTAATGAATGTGTCAATATTTCCGCCCCTCACCATCAGTCTCTGCATGACAGTATTGCTCTTGGCACAATAAATAACTGCTAGCTCTGCTCCAGACATGGTAATCATGTATAGAATTTCTTTATGCTTTTAATACTCTCTGTAAATGACAAATATTAATTACCCAGGGATATATGGAATTTTAACTTCCATAATAACGTAACAGTCATCCAGTAGTCTTAGCCATTATGTCATGAAAACATCAGTTGAATTTTCATAGTCTTTTGGCTAAAGTCAGAAAGGAAATCTTGAATACTTATTATGTTACGAGGTTGGAATTATGTTTATTGTTTGCATGGAGTCTAGTTATAAAATATACAGTTTCTCAATTGGCAATATTTAGAAAAAGAAATCATGAGCAAACAGTCATAAAAATAATAATCTACAAGAGAATAGTTTCAAAACGTTTTTTATGATGTATTCAATAATAGATTATTTTACTTCATTCTTGGGTTTGGGAATCTTGAGCTAGAACGAATTATGTCTATTATCAGGACTGCAGATACTTCTTTCATCACAGTAAGCTTAGAATGAAATTGCAGCCCAGAATGTTTTCAAATGGCCAATGAAAATTCAGTGTTTCACCTTTCAGAGTGCACTTAAAAACATTTGGGGAATGTTATTTCAAAATGTTTAGAGTATCAGAAGAAAAATATTACAAATCTTGGAGTTACTAAGACTTCTGTGAGAGTTTCACTAATCAATATGACTTATCAGTTTTAGTATATTCCTTTTAATTATCTGTTCAGTCTGTTTTTTTTTTTTTTTTTTTTTTTTTTTTTTTTTTTTTTTTTTTTTACTGGAAAATGGCAGGGAATGCACCATCTATGGCCAGTAGGTTGCCCAATTGTTGCCAGAGTCATTTATAGTTTTAGGTCCTGTCTTAGTTACTTTTTACTTCATCACTGAGACAAAATACCTGAAGCCCAAAGTTGGGAAAGGAAAGGTTTATTTCTTACAGTTTTTGGATGTTTTGGTCCACACTCAGTTAGTTCCCAGGCAGGTGGGCATGGCTGGGCTGCAATTCATGGTGGCTGCAAACAGCAAGCACCAATCAGCAAAGAGCAAGACACACCTTCTTCCTGCCATTACATCACGTCCTGGCTCCACCCCTTTGTGGGTGGAGCACTGACACCATCAATCCAAACACTAGACAATGAATGAATAACAAATGCACAATGCAAACTTATGAGGCCTGGGGGACACAGACATAAACCATGACAGGTCCCAAGCAAGATACAGACTTGCTTCTTAGGAACAAGTAGTCTTGTTGAAGGAACAGAGGTATGTTTCTAAAGTTCTTTAAATTATAACAGCAGAGTGTTATTAACGAATACTGATAAATCTAAGTGTAGAAGAAACTAGTGACTGTATTGGGAACTGAGAACATAATCCATTTAGTACTGATCATATCAAGTCCTCAGAGAAAATAGTTGCTGACCCTTTTACAAATTGCAGTTCTTTATGTTTTTTTAGTGGTTTGATTTTGCAAAATTTTTATGGGTTTTTCTTTAAAATTTTCATTTTACGCATACAGCATTTTAGTAAATGAAATAGAGTAATTGTCTCCATTTTGCAGATAAAAAATGGGAATAAAGAGAAGATAAGCTTAATTCAGGCTTACATTAGAAGTAAATGTAACATTTAGGTCCTTATTTTAGTTCTTGCAGTGTTAATACTGTTGTCTAAAGCTTCTCAGTTTCTACGAGACAATAGCATCATACACAGAGGTTGCTTATATGGAATAAAAAATATTAACACTTTAGGATGAGTAAGAAGGAATATAGAAGTAATTTCAGTTGCTTTAGCAGTTAGGCCCTGCCTTGTTTGTGTATCAGGGAGTTTGTGTGGTCATCAAGGAGGGCAATGAGGGGGATGGGTTTGTTGTCTCTACTATCTGGGGGTGCAGATGTATCCTTGACCTTCTTCTGGAATTTTAGACAATATATCAATATTATAAGAATCTTGACCTTATAACTATAGCACCTTTACTGCATGAAAAAATGACTCATCCATAGAAGTATAATCTTTATTGCTTCAATTCAGTTAGCAAAGTGCTTTGTTGACAAATGATTTTTTTTTTCTGAAACAGCAGGAGCGGGGAGGGAACAGTAAACATTAAAAATGATAGTGACAAACTTATCCAAATAAACATTCAATACTCATCTAGGGAGAGGTGATCAGCCTGAGTTCACTCAGCAGGGGTGAAAAAAACAGCTAGGATGAGGCTTCAGTCCTCAGTTTCCCTAGGGGCGCTACAGCTCTTTCCCTATTAGGCTTCAGAGACATTTTCCCAAAAGGCACTTTAAAAGGACAGTATGGGGCCTTTAAGAGAGCATTGGAATTACAAAAGCAAAAAATTGAAGTGGTTTTGCCTACAAAAACACCTTCTTTTTCTTTGCTCATTCCTCTCCTTACACTGTTACTTTTCCTGCCAAATTTGGTTAACTCCTTAATTATCTAGTATCATCTTGTCATATTTTCTGGAAAAACTCATCTAACACTCCCCTCCATGTCCTCCTCGATGCTGACTGAGCTATTTCTGTCAAACTTAATTTAATCATCTATTAACTTATTTGCCTCAGATAGCGTCTGAGAGCTTACTATCTTCAGGATTTTGTATACTTCATAGCACATTTTACTTGTGTGATTTTTAATTGTTAAAATAATAAATACATATTCTGATATTCCTCTAAAGGCAGACTAGATAGGAGATACAAAATGCAAAGCAAATCCATAGGGTAAATGGTATGTTCTGAAAACATCTAAAATTAACACTAACAAAGGAAACTGTATAAATACTTTTATTCCATGGAGAAATGTCCCATCCATTCTTGAAGCACTCTTTCCATTTAGTCCCCTTAAAAAGATGTTATCAGAAATATCTCTTACTGAAAAATGGACACTGGGAAACCTTCAAGAGTAAATGAATAGAACTTGCCAGTAGTAAAACAAAAGAGATTTCCTCTGGGTTAGGAAAACTGACCAGTAGGACAAGGATCTGACTTTACTGAGATTTGTGGACATCAGGTGAGGCCTGTAAAAGTACATGCCCTGGGTTTTTGCTTGACCACCATATCATATCTCTTTTATCTTTACAGCTCCCATTGAAATAACTAGTGCTTCAAAAGATCAAGCCAAGTCCTTGATCCTTCTGAGGTTCCCCAAGGAGCTAAAATTCTCCTACCTAGTTCCTAGGAGTTGCATCAACCCATTGCTTCTCATCATTGCAGTGCTTACCCCACTTCTCTGTTGGGAAATGAAACTTCAGGGATCAAAGCTAATGTACTGACATGTAATTGCTAATGGACAGTAGACCAGCATGTTTGTTACCATCAGATATTATGGTTGTTGAAACTTATTTTAAAATTTTAAAACATGAAGATCACACCACAACATGTTATACTGAAAGATGTTTTGATACTATGAATACTTTTTTTTTTTTTTTTGGTCTTTTTCGTTTTTACCGGTACCAGGGATCGAACTCACGACTGCCTGATTCCAAGGCAGGCGCTTATGCCGCTGAGCTAAATCCCCAGCCCCATACTATGAATACATTTTCTATGATTCTAGTAAAGGCAGCAGGATATACACTCAAAAGTGATTTTGTGTATAAAATTATCAATTTCTCAAGACTTCTGAATTTTGCTGTGTGTATTAAAGATAGAGAAGACATATGCTTAAAAGTAGATCTCAAAATAGCTTGATATCTTCTGAGTTATTATTTTATGGAAGGCACTATTTACTAAGCAGAGAGCAAATTGTATTTGCTCTTTAGAGTATCGGTTATTTTGGAGGTCAAAGGAATCCCAAATGAATCCCCTTCCAAAAAAAGAAAAAGAAAGAAAAAAGAAAACAAGGCATAGAGATAGACATTGATTTGCTGTAGTCCAAGCTAGCAAGCAGAGAAATTGAAACTATTACTAATCTTCCAATTTCAACACTTTGCTTATTCTAATGACAGTTTTCCTCTGCCCCATTTTGAGGTCTGAAGTCTAATCATAGGTATAAATCTTATGTTTGGTCACATATTTGTTTAATTTCACAATATGAATAATAAGAACTCAAATATTTTTGACGGTTATTTCAGTGTCTTTCCTGCTTATATCCTACTTATCAGTAGCATTTTTCTTTATTTATAGGGTACTACTTTGATTTGGAATTTTTAAGTGTGTTGTATTTTGAGAAAAATGTATGAGTAATAGAAGCAAAAATTGTTATTTGATAGTGTGGTTGTAATACCCATTTTCTATTAGAAATAAGAATAACTTATTTATTTCTGAACTTTAAAAATATGAATTATACCAACTTTAAAAATATGAATTATACCAACTTTATGTATTTTTTTAAAAATATGTCAACTGGTATCTACTTCTGGTAGACAACTGCTGGTCAAATAGGATTAAAGAAGCAATGTGCAACACTGGTTGTTTATAAGTTAACTTATTTAATACAAATATTAGGAGTTGTGATCCCTCCATGGGACCCATGCAGCTGAGAACAGAGAAACTTAGTACAGCGTGAACTGTGAACTGAACTCACTCATAGGAGTGTCCCACTGGGTTTTAAAAACTATCTACAAACTGACCCGGCCAGGTGCATACCCTTTGGGAACAGCTGTTCCCAAACCTCTGAACCCAGAAGAGAAATCCTTCTCAGTTTTAATCTTTCGATATCCTTCCAACACTCTACTGGTCCAGCCTAACATGTGCCAGTTGGCAAAGGAGCAGTGTCAGAGTCCTGCTTCAAAACCACAAAATAAGAGCTGAGAAGGGCTGATTTGGAACTGAGAGGAAGAGCTTAGTGAGACAAATACATTCAAAAATACAGATTTAAAAGGCTCCAAAAGTGATCTTCAAAGCCCTGGATTTCATTTATAAAAACATCGTAATAGGAAACTGTGCCTAAGTTGGGTCTCCATGAAAGTCAGTTAAATAAATGGCTTTAGAAATATTCAATTGTGTATTTGATCAGACCATAAATAATACAGGTAGCTTCTGAAATACTTGTCTGGCCCAAGAGTTCCCCTGTACTGTGCCGGCGAGTGATCCACAGGCCTAGCATTGGGAAATGAGTCCTGGTTGATCTTTGTTCTAAATTTCAAGCAATATCATTTCCCTCTCTTGAGTTATAAGTTTCTAAATTATAAAGTTGGGAATTTCAAATCAATGATATTCTCAAATCATTTTCAAAAGAGTGCTGCATAATTCTCTTTACAAAGGACTTAATTTTCTAGGATTACCAAATCAAACTACCACTGTTGTTTCAGAGATCTGGGCTTCAGAAGTCTCATCTAAAAAATGTTAAATCGGATTGTCTGAAGTTGATTCTGACTCTGACAAGGAAAGAGAACTGATGAATAAAATTCCAGAAAGTAGTACATGAAGGAAAAATATGTACATGATGAAAATAAATATGAAGAAACCAAAGGAGGATTGAGTAAACTATTTTGATCTTTATAGCAAGGTATAATTATCTCAGTGCTTTGATGTAGCTAATATGATTCTAACAATAAAGTATTACTGAAATCTGCAAGCATCAAATGACTTAAATTTTTAAACATTCTTGAGAATATGAAAATAGACTCTTTCCAAATTACCAAAAATAAAATCTCTTTGTCTTCTTGTAAAATAGTTCTGGATTATGCACAGGAAAATGTACCCCTATTGTTGTGTTTTTTAATAGCACACGATAGTTGAACACAAATATCAGGATTTTACAGAAAAATGTGATTTTTAAAAGTGAGTACAATAAAATGCTAACAACATTTCTATAGCTGACCTCCTAAGTTGTCTGATCTAGAAAGTGGTTAGAGGAAAACAGGTGTTAGTAATCCCCACACAATCAGGGCTTTGCAGTTGGAGGTGGAGAGAACCTCAACCAGCTTCTTTGTCCTCTTATTAAAAATTCCTTCATATTAAACTCTTAACCTGTTGGTCTCCTAGTCACACACATACTGTACTCAGTGTGTGTGTGTATGTAGACATGGGGAAATGAATGGATTAACATCCTTCCTCTGAGTCAGTGAGTTAATTAAAGAATGTGCATATAAAATGGGGTAATGAATTATTTAGCTGATAACAAACATGATATAAAATTCCATTTATGAGATTTGATTTTATTCATTGTAGAGCTGTACAAATTATTAACAGAATGCAAAAGCACTTTTGCATTTTCAGATTTATTTTCAGGTGATATGTTTGTTGTTGTACCACATATCTCCATGGTGGTACTTTATGGAATGCTTTAAGTTATTTGACTGGAGGATGATACTATTTGATTAAGAAGGAAACTGTATGGCCTAAAAGCCCAAATGAATCCTGTATTTTACCCTTCCTTTTTTCTCTAGCCTGGGACGGTCTTTAACCTTTTCAATGGTGTATTATTTTTCCAAAATGGTTTTTTTAATCACTTTAAATAGGGAATTACTTGTTAAATACTAATAGCTATGGAAAAACTTTCCTTTGCATGTCTCTTTAAGATGGGAAATTTTTATAAAGCGTGCAGAATTACTTAAAATTCAAACCTTAGAGTAACAGCAAACTGCATGTTCAAGAAAGGGAGCTTAGTTTGGGCGTGTACTTCACCCGTCCTGCTGGTGGGCAGTGCTGTTGGCCTATGTGCAGTATGTCCTTAGGTACCATTTTGCCGAGGGTGGTTTCCATCTGAGTGTGCTGACTGCCCATTCTTTCCGGTGATTGTTCCTTATCACTTGCAAAAGTGTCCTGGTTGGAAAAAGAAATGTTGTGTCCCTTTACCAGTGTAAATGGTATTCTGTGAATTGGTTGTTCTATCCAACTGTAAAATGAGCAATTTCTCTGTTACTACTTTCCAGTTTAAATGCCCTTTAATTATTTTCAAACTAGAAATGGCAGTTATTATTCTTTACCTTAAGTAGCAATACTCACAACATGTTTACAGAAAGGCAAATCACTGTAGTCTTTTGAAAACATAAACATATATATATATATATATATATATATATATATATATATTTTAATTGTGATTTTTCTTTAAAGCAATGAGCAGTGTCTGTGGCTCGGGAGGGAGACCACGGGATTTACAATATTGCCTGGCTGGGCTGTGACCAAAGGCAAATTTAACTCTTTAAAACCTCTATTTTCTCTTTCACAATGTGGGATATTAATGTTTTTCAACAATTACTGTCAGAATTAAACTATCCTGTATGAAATACCCAGAATAGTGTTGGATATATAGTCACTGAATAAAACATGGGAGCAATTATAAATTATTTTTCAACCAGATAAAATCAAGACGTATTTGTAGGAATGGAATACAGTAGCTGTTTTTTGTTACCCTCAGAGAAAACCCCAAACTAAGTAGTTCGGTAGTATTCAGCACAAACTGAGCTTCCTAATGTGGTTGATCCTTTATTTGATACCAGAGATTAGAATCCAAAATCTACTATTTTCATTAATTTTTATTAGTGCATTTTCACAGTACGTGGTGTTTCTGTTCATCTCAGGCAGTAAGTGCATGAACTTAACACATCCTGAGTTTTTATTTCCCTTCCCTTCCCTCTACTCTGGGCCTAATTCTCTCATTTACGTTATTTAACGCAATGTTTGTGACACATAATGATGACATTTATTGAGGATAGTGGTACTCGTGTATGACACATCTTAATTCTTTTTATGCACCCCATCCATCCTCCTCTTCTTGTCTCCATATCTTGTTCCCTTTAACATTTGCAAAAGATTTCCCTATTCCTTTCATATATCTTTTATTTTATTCTTTATTTATACTTTTGTTAATATCATATAAGGAAAATGATACAATATGTGAACTTGAATGTTTGACTTATTTAAATTAATATTATTATATTTTCAGATTTCTTATTTCTTTTTCTTCCTTGTGTGTGTGTGTGTGTGTGTGTGTGTGTGTGTGTGTGTGTGTTTGAGACAGTCTCACTATGCAGTTCAGGCTGACCTTGAGCTTACTTCATAGCCCAGGCTGGTCTGGAACTCCCAATGATCCTTCTGCCCCACTTTCTGAGTGCTGGGATTATAGGCGTGTACCACCCACACCCAGCTTTCCTTCTTTATAGTTGACTAGTGCTCCATTATCTACAGGAACCAAATTTTCTTTAGATTTTGTAGTATGATGGACATATAGACTGCTTATAAGATTTACGTATTATTACTTGTGCTTCTGTAAACATCATTATGCATGTAATACTGTAATACATTGTTTTTAACACTTCAGCTAAAATGCCTCATAGAGGAATAGTTGGATTGAGGGGAATTTCTATTTTTAGTCTTATAAGGATTATCTTCACTGATATCCATAGTGGTTACACTAATTTTCATTCCAACCAGGAATGTAGGAGTTTCCATTTCTACCACAGTCCGACAGCGTTTATTATTTGATTTCTTGATTATAACCATTCTGTCTAGAGTATGATCAAATCTCATTGGTGTTTTACTTGGCATCAATCTATTGGCCAGAGATGCTGATCATTTTTTTCTGCATTTATAGGTCTTTTGTATTTATTCTTCTAAGAAGTGTCTATATATCTCATCTGTCCATTTTCTGATTAGATCTTTACTCGGGGGAGTTTAATTTTTTTTTTGTTGTTGTTGTTGTTCTTTATGTATTCTTTCTGTTTGTCCTCCAAACAAGATGTAGCTGACAAAAAATATTTTCCCGTTCTGTAGACTATCTGTTTACCTCAGATAGTCTTTTGGTTGTTTGCTAGGCTAAACCTTTTTCAACTTGATAGAATCCCACATGTTGACACTTGCTGTGGTTTGTTGTACAATTGGAGCACTGTTCAGGAAGTCCTTTCCTATTCCTGTACCTTTTTTGTCTTCCAGCATGTTAAGTGTTTGGGTTTCAATATCTGACCTTTGATCCATCTTGGTTTTAGTTTAGTGAATGGTGTGAGACATGGATCTAGGCTTCAGTCTGCTTGTGGACCATTTGCTAAAGAGGCTGTGTTTCATCTAGTGCATGTTTTTGGTCCCTTTGTGAGAGATTAGGTAGCTAAATATGTCTCTAGTTGTTTGCATCCTTTATTCTGTGCCATTAATCCATATCTGTTTCTGTGCCATTCTGTTTTGTCACTGTTGCTTTGAATTTAGTTATCATGATGCCTTCACTTTGCTCTTGTTGCCCAGCCTTGCTTTGACTATTTTGAAACTATTCTGGATCCATATGAATTTTAGGGCCATTTTCTCTAGTTTTGTGAAGAATGCCATTGGCATTTTGATTCAGATTGCCATTATGTCTCTGTTTTTAAAACACAGCTGTTTAAAAATATTAATGTTGCCTATCCAAGCACAGAGAATACTTTTCCAGTTTTGATTATCTCTTTAATCCCTTTTTCAAACTTTTATGGTTTTCTTTGTAGATGTCTTTCACTTATTTGGTTAGATTAATTGCTAAGTATTTAATTTTGTTGCAGCTATTGAGAATGATATTGTTTTCTTAATTTCCTTCTCAGCAAGATTATTGATGCACAAGATTATTGATGCACAAGATCACTATTGATTTTTAAATGTTGATTTGGTATCTTGCTAAATTACTAAATTAAATTAATATTTTTGAAGTCTTTTGGTAGAACATTTAGGTCTACTGTATATAAATGATCATATCTACAAATAATGATAATTTGATTTTTTTCCTTTTGTGTATCTACCTATATCTATCTATATCTATATCTATATCTATCTGAACATATATATGGCCCCCATGTCTTTTTCTGTAGGGTTTGTACTGGAAATTGAACTCAGGACCTTGTTCTTGCCAGGCAGATGCTGTGTCAGTGAGCTATGTCTCTGGCCCTCCTTTATGTCTTTTCTTGTCTATTGATATGATCACATGGCTTTTATTCTTTCTAACTGCCACAATTAATTTGAGAAGAGGACAATGTGAAGTAATTTTCCCAACACCAAGATCTCTTTCACCTTTTGCCAATGTCTTATGTCTCATGCTTCTGTCGATACTGGGTGAAACTCCTATTCTGCATTCAGAGATTTTCTGCTAGTCCCTCCCCAGAGGTTCCCTGCCCCACCTATCTCATTTTTTCCTTTGTGCTCAGATCCAGAACTCATCCTCTCTCTCTCAAGAGTTCACATTTTCAGCCATGGAATCTGTCACCTTCATGGACTTGGTTTAGAAACTGCTTTCTGCCCTGTGATAACAGCGTTTGCTGTTCAGGATTTCCTGATAACTCAGTTTTTCTGGCTATTGTGGAAATGACAAGAAAGCTCTCACTTTGGACAACAGTTCGGTCTCACTCTCCCCAGGAATGATAACATGGTGTCCTTGCTATGAGATTTAGTGCTGCCTTCCCTTTTGCCATACTGAGCTTCTGTCCATCCAGAGAGGGGCTTTCTATTGCCTGCTGTGAGCTGTGAAAAAGATGTCTCTGGCATGCTATAGTGTTTGCAGGGGATGATAGAAGGGAAGGGGCCAGATACACAGGGTCTGACCCAGGAGCCTGGCTCTGCAGTATTAGTGCATTCCTTCAGAAAGTTCAAATATTTAAAAATGTGAATGTTAAGCATTTAGCAACTTGAACTAATGAAGAAGCAGAAAAGCTAAAAATCTTATAAAGTTATTTTGTATAATTGTGTTTGCTTATAATGAATTTGAACACATTTAGAATAAACTACATACTTGCAGAATAAGATCATACTATGACATAAAGAATAACATTTCTCTGAAAGAACAGAATCAACAGATTTCTGTATTCAACAATAAAGTTCCAATCTCTTAGATACTTAACTCATTTAATAAAATTTTCAGTGCACTAAACTTTACATGAGTGAATCATGTATCCAATAAAATAAAACAATCATGTATTCTTTAAACATTTTTCTCTATAAGGAAAGTTTTTATTTATTCATTTAATCTGAGCAAGCTGTTTTTCAGGGTGAAGTTATGTTGACAATATGTTCCAGATTTACACGGAGATCAACTGTAACTACAAACAACCATCGTTTGGTCAGATAACACAACATATAATGTGACCTAATCTCAGAATTAAAAATTAAGTTCACCATGGGAGAATGTTTGCTCAATTTTGACCAGAGCATGTAGCTTCAAGTCCTGACCTTGTGTGTAATTTTGACAATATCTCTGCTTCTGTTTTTGAACATTCTTAGAATTCTCTTATTGATGTGTCTTTACATTAAAGTATGATTCTACAGGGTTCAATTCACCAAATCTGCTGTAACAGGGAGAAACACGTGTGGGATGTTTTTACTATTTCCCAGAGTTACTTAGATCATGCTTTCATTTCTATTTCAGTAACAAAATATGACATTTCCCAAAATTATCTCACTCTTATTATAACTTGCACTGATTGTAATGCCACTTGAAATCCTTAATGTAACAAGGTAGGATATAAATTGATGCAAAATTAAGCTGATTAAATATTAGCAACCATTTATACAGCAGTTAACAATTTTAGTCTTTGTTAAACAAAGGCAGTAATATGTAAAAATTTATTCTCTTCAGAAGACAATTGAAAATGTTATCTTTAATGCATGAACATTCCTACCATCAATCATGCCCTAAAAGGTTTTGTCATACCTGTTGATTTTAAGAGTTATTGCAAAGTAGACAAGTTGAAAGCTTTTGTCTAATGATGCCAACTACCCATTCTACTCACTTCACAAGACTGTTGTGGGACTTTAAGTAAAATAATCTATGCACAACTATTTCATATAATAAAGTGATATATATATATATATATATATATATATATATATATATAAAATGTATTTGTTCAGTTAATATCGATACTCAGTGTCTACTATGTGCCAATGCCTTTAGGCGTATAATAGCATACTAAGACTCTTCTTTATTTCATTCAACTCTTCTTAACAGATTAATATCTATATTAATTACTTGTCAGTTTCTCTTTCTAAATATTACTCCTGCATATTTTTTCACCACTTAAAACCTTGATTTTATGTTCTTTCAACCAATGCATAAGAAGAAACACAAAGGTCAGTGGTATAGCTTTCAAAATAGTCCTTAATGTGCAGTATTCTGTGCTCACAATGCTGTCCAGATCTTAATGCCCACAGAGAACACCAATCTTGCTAAAAAGTGGGTTCTGATTCAGTAGAACTTGTTATTTTGTACCCTTTCAAGCCCCTCACGGACATCATTCCCTGAGCTGCAGGCACACCTCAGCGGCAACGCCTTACTGTTTTAAGCCTGAGAAGACAGTCCTCTATGTTCCTTTTATACGAAATTTCTGCAAACACTTTCTTTTCAGCAAACATTTTTATAAATACTTAAAATTTTGAGCTTTAAACAAAGTCTTCCACATTTGCCCTACTTTAATACATTCCATGTATGGAAGATTTCAACAAAAAAAGAATTTTTGCTTCATATTTTATGTGGAAAACTCTCACTCACTTTAATTAACCAATTCAAAACACTAAAATCACAAGGTCTAACTGATGTGAGCCTCATGTGTTTTATCCCTTGAGCATTAGAATTCAGACCATATTCTCTCCATTGCTTGATCTGTCTTGATTACTATATGCAAATATATAGGCTGAGTAATTGGAACATAACCTAACACATGCATGACAAAGTTAAATTAAGGCAACACCTGACTTCAATCCAGTTTCATGTAGACTTTGTATTAATCATCCATTTTTTTTGTTAAACATACTGCCTTTCTGCTTTAAATTCTATCTAAACTTCATGCTACTTTGAGCACTTTGAGGTAGTTTAATTGCACTGTTTTCATTGTTTAAAAAAATCACCATGTAAATGTTTATGGTCTTTATGCTTATTTTCCAATTGTTTAAAATGAATGAAATCATTACTATTTAATGATATTTTTAAACACAGATTCTTGACCGTGATATATATCCCCCTTCTGAATTTTAATTTTATATAACATATATTATATATTAAAATATATATAATATATTTTATAGAATATATTCTATAAAATTATAGAGTTATACATATCATAAGAGCCTTATCAAATGTAACTGAACATATTTATTTGTGTTTCTTGACTTTTCAAATGTAAGTATGTTTCTTTCAAGGAGAAATCTGGCCATCTTTTGAGGTTTTGTTCAGGTGCTGCTCTAACCTAAAATTTTTGCAACCTGACTTTAATGTCCTATACAATACAGTCCCCCTGCCTAGCTCAGCCTATGTACACTTCAGTTATAGTATACAGTAACGTTAATACCATCAGTTTAATTTTTTGCCCTGCAGCTACACTTGCAGGCAGGTTTTTGCCTTGGATTATCTTTCTTTGGTAGCTGTATTCGTTTTACACGGATTTGAAACTTTCACATAGCAGTACTTAACTCCATCTTGTTAAATTTTTATGATAGATACATAGCTGAATTTTAAATATTAAATATCTGACATCTCTATTCTAAGTCAAATGTAGTTATACCTGACTGACCATGAAGACCTGGGAAATGATAACTTTTCACAAAGTTTTTCAATAGGTGTATTTAGTATTAAGTAGGTTTCACCTGACGTTACCCAGTGTGTGTGCTTTTTTTAAAATGCTTTCAAATGTTTTAACAGTTGTTCTAATAAAGTGTGCAGTTTTTGTATTTTCTCTTTAAATGTGGGCAGAACTGTGAACATTTCAACCAATAAGTTGTGATAGAAATGATGCTGGAAGACGTCCAGGGTTACTTCTTAAAGATCATATAGATTGCAACTAGTTTTCTTGACATACTCATGCCCCTGTCAGGAATTCAGCTGCCCTGAGACTTCATGATGGAGATGCCTTCTGTAGGTACTGAACCGAACTCTTAGCCAAGACTACATCCTAAGCTGCACAACAAGTTGTGAGCCACTTATAGTGTCCAGTTCTAGTAAAACTTCAGAGGAATACTACTACTTTCAGAGTCAAGTGACACTTGATTTCTTCTAAGTAAGAGATCCTAAATGTCAACTACTAAACCAAGGTTTTCCTCAGTTTATGACCATTATCAATAAAATGGTTGTTTTAAGTCAGTCAATTTTAAAGTAATTTATTGCATAGTGATTCTAGTGTTAATCAATTGAGAAGCAGAATTACAGGTTAGTCTGAACTCAGTTTGATGCCTCTAGGAAAGTTTCTTTTCTCTCATTATGCCTCAATCTCTTGAAAACTATTAATAATAAATTTTTTTTTGGAAACACTTTTATCTATATTAACACATTTCTATATTTACAAATAGGATTGATATATATATATATATATAATCTCTGTAAATAGGACCAGCGCTTCAGGAGTAGGCTTTTGTAACTTGAGAACTTGAAGTGGAGACTTCCTCTGAGTAAGTCAAAGGAAACTCTCACCTGGATATTTACATACTCCTCTGAGTGTGACTTATTTCAGCTATAATGGGAACCATCCACTAGATTAATGACACCTGAGCTAGCTGTGTGATTTCCAGTTCATTTCTAATGATACTCTCTTTCCATTTCACCTTGTTGATTGAACAGAGGGAGTAAAGGTGTGACTCTGGAAGATAACTTTAAGTTTTGCAACCAGAGTGTGGATAGAAAGCATGGGAAAGAAAATGGCAGAGGGAAAAGTTAAGTAATAACTTGTCTGAGAAATGAAAATGTGAGAAACACTTCAAATATTAACGTCATTGGAAACAGGTAAACAGACAAAAAGCACTTTTCTGAGTGTTATTTTTCTATTGTGAAATATGACACTTAACACGTTCCTCAGCTGTGGACAGTGGACTTACCAAAACTCCCGGAACGTGGATTTACTGTTAGCCTTAATGGATCTTTCCCTTAACAACAAAGTAGCGGCGGGCTGCAGTAATTTCTAAATAGGCAAGGCCCTCATTGGGATAAATGGATAATGGAACAATGGCTAATGATTTACCATAAATCACTGTTAATATTTGTCGTTGCTCTCTGGTGAGTAATTGAATGCTCAGAACAGATAGGCCTAGGAAACTACACACTCCGTATTGTGACTTTAAGATTGACTTGTAGAATAATACTAGGAAAGTAGCTTATATTGCTTAAGAAATAGAATGATTTCTATAAGGTGAAAAAAACCCTTCATATTTCACATTATTTGCGACGATTATAAGGAGATTGACATATCCATACTTTAAAAAGATGAATTGCCTACAAAAGATAAGTATAGGGAATTATGTTAACTGCACAACAAAACCAAAGTGCCTAAATATAACACCTGAAATAGTTACATTTTAGACATTTTTAAGCCTATTTTCTTTGTATTAACCAATCTTGATCATCAAGTATGACAAAACCATTTATATTTGTGCACCGAGGACACTATTTTCAATAATCTTCTGTGTAACTCTTACTTTATTACTTTTTTATTGAATAAACTAAAATATTTATTGTCTAAAAGGCAGTTGAAAAGATTTTAATGAGTGGAGTTAGTTTGTCACTGGGTCCGTAAATTAATTAATACACTGCTAATTTATCTGTCATAACTTATTCCAAAGGACATTTAAATAGTCACCACGAATATTGTAATTTACTGTACAACATATAATATACATTATTAAAATATTAAATATATTTAAGGAAATCAAAATGAAAATTAAAATTTCCGTTACATTATGCAAACATAAACATATCCTCTAGTTCTTTCTTTTCCAAAAGTGTTACTGTGACCCATTTTTGTCCAGACATCTTGCATAAAGACGAGCACATATCAAAGTTCATTTTGAAAATTATTTTCAGAGTGTAATGCTCTAGTGTTTTTGTTTTTAATCCAATTTTTCTTTGTTCCTGTTTTGAATCACTGTATCATTATTGACATGCATATATAATGTGCATGGGAAAAGCACATAGAGTGGCTCTTTTAGCCACTTCTTTAATGTGTGTGCTGTCTCTCTCTCTCTCTCTCTCTCTCTCCATATATATATATATATATATATATATATATATATATATATGTATTCAGATGATCAGAAACATTAAATAAAAATTCCAATTGTAAATCAATAGTTTTGATGATTATAGAATCTATATGTTTAGATATTCCCTGAAGTTAGGTAAAATGGTCTGGTAGTATACTGTTTTGGTTAGAAAGTATAGAAATATCTAAACAAATTGATACACTAATATAATGTTAAATTTATTTTTAGCTCATTGCACTAGTAAAATAATCATCAGTAATTTCTATACTAATTTATATTAATTTCTAAAATTTGTATATTAATTTCTAAAACTAAAATTAGTTTATGTTCTGTATAAAATATGAACAAAGATATTAAATATGCTTGGAAAACACTAAATAAAATACTGTGTGTGCTAGTCTTTAATTATATTTTTTCTTGGTAATTTAATAGAAATCCCCAGGAATGTCCCAAATTTATGTCACATAATGATTACTTCTGGTACCCAGCAGGCACCATGCCTCTGAGTTATATCCCCTGCCCATTTTTTTTCATAGATATTTATAAGATCAGTGTTCTACAGTAAACAATTTGGAATAATGTACTCTACGTGACATTTTCTGTTATGAACAATCTCCTTCCAACTATCCTGTCACTGGCCCACTGCCTTTTCTCAATCAGCCTAGAGTTTCAGCTATCCCGTTGTATTATCATGCTTGTAACTTCATATTGAAAAAGACTTTTAATCTCTTCTCCTTCTAGAATATTTAAGGGAAACATCAGAAAACTGTAGACTACATGGTCAGCAGTAAAAGTCACTTTCTGATATATGAGTAGTTCTAAGTAAATGACTTCCCAAAATTTCCTATAATTAAGATTGAGTTTAAATAAACAAGTACATCAAATTATACATTAAATATGCATATATTTTAAATATGATCATATATTTTAAATTTACATATTGTCTACTTTTAATAGTGTGTCTGTAAACTATTTTTTATTTAGCAAAACATTCACATAGTTACACAAAATTATATTTTTATGGATGCACAAATCCATGTATCTTGGCCAAAGAAAGTTATCTGTACAATGTTTTTATACATACTTTAAGATGATTATAACTTAAAATTTTACCTTAGCACTATTTAAAACTATTTACCTATTAAGGAGGAGTTATTAACAAAATAATTAGGACAGGTAAAAGTACATTATTTTTTTTTTCTCTTTCCTCTAAATACAATTTTTAATACTGGCCATATGGGCTGCTCCATACTGACACTCATCCACTATAGAACTTCTGGGTTTGGCCCTGGGTCAAGGAATTTTTCCAGTGAACCATTGTCTTGGCCTGACATAGGACCCCCCCCCCCCCGCTTGGTTCCCCATAACTATAAATACATCTTATTGTTTTTTTTTAAAAATGTCTTATTGTCTTTATTCTCACTGTGGGTTGCACTGGACTTGGTAGATGGGAATTAATTCACTAGAATTCCAATAGCTTTTCAATGGGATTACAAATCAAATATAGAGAGCCCTTCCTGAACTTTGTCAAGATGTGGAAAGTTTGTATGTGTAATCCCATAGAAAAGTTATTGGAATTCTAATAAATTCATTACAATCTATCATTTTCAGTGCAATCCATGGCATATTTAAGTGCTAAGACATATTTATAGTTCTGGGGAGTCAAGAGATGCTAAGTTTACCAGAATGAAGGTTCATAAGAACAAAGGCCTTGACTCAGAGCCCAGCCCAGATTTTACTAATTCATGAAGCAAGTGGTTTGAGGGTGACTGACTGTGACAATGGTGTAAAATGCTTTAGTACTGTGAGGTGGGCTAGGTATGAGGCCTGAAAGCACCTTTGCAATATACAAAACGAAGGATATTCAGGAAGACTAATTTGCATAACACAATTCAAGTAGCATCTCTTGTTTCATAGATGAGGCTTCAGTTCTGATATGGGAGCATTTCTGTCCTGGGAAGTCATAGTCTCTTATCTGGAGGCTCCATCTCAGCCGACAGCCATGAACAGCCCGGCTCTTCATCCCACCCAGCTCAACCACGTTTTTGAGAGTCATGGGATGTGGAAACAGTTAGTATTGCCTAGCTTCAAAGATTATGTGTCAGCACCACAGCTAGCCCTGTTTACATTACTTAAAGCCAATTGAAGGAGAAAGGAAATGGCCTTGCCAGCTCTGTAACATGTCAGCACGTGGAGACAAGGCCAGGTTTAGCCAAAATGGAGATAGTTGCTCTTTGTTCAAGGAGAGTTACTCAAGTGATCCTCCACAACAATTCATATTAATAGGGTATATATATATATATATATATATATATATATATATTTAATATTATTTTTCAAATATAGGACTTTTCATTGACCATTACATTATGTAGTTCTTCACTGTTTTTGACTCAATATTTGAATCAACCAATCACAAATAATTCTGTAATAAAATATATGCAGGTTTTGTCATTTTATAAGGTTTCTTGCTTAATCAGATATAAAATTTGATTGGTTTAAGATTGAAATCTAGGACTGAATTATAATTTTACTTGTCAAACATTACGTTCATGCCATTTTTCCCTCTCTTTTCGATTTATAATTTTTCACTACACATGTTCTATTTATTTAATATTCCATAGAAAATACAGCCTCTCATCATGGCATTATCCTCTTTTCCTAGGTGATGATGATTAATCAATTACAAATTTATGAGAAAGAAACACCTGGCACACTTCCATAAACAAATAGGCTTCCTGTGGTTTTAAGGACAGCTGAGGGCATTTCAAAGGGTCAAAGGTTGTGTGAGTAAAGCTCTCTGCACAGCATGACTTCCTCCTTATGAGTGTTTCTCATAAATATGCACCCTTCCACCAACATACATGCATTTATGTATTTATTTAGCTTTATTATTTAGCAGACTACCTTTCAAGGTCTATAAGGAAACAAAGGATGTAAGGGAGAATCAAAAAGATTTAATTTGAAAATACACGCATTTGAAAAAGTCATCTCTTTAACATATACTCGTCAACTGCAAGTCTAACAAGAGAAGGAAACTTTATGAGTAATAAAGGTAGAGCTCAGTGCCTCCACTGAAGTGACAAAATCCTACAAGGAAGGGGCTTCCCTGGGCGCTGAATGTAGGCCCTGAGAAAGCGTGTGCCACCAGCTTCCTACACCTGCTTTTCCAGACCTCTGCTCTTGCCCCTGACTGTGCTTCAGTGGAAAGTTCTTCTGCTATGTTTTCACAATTGAAGGGTGGAATACTAAACGGATACAGTTATATCTCCCACCTTGTGATGTTGCATGCATGTTTATCACACTTTCTCTAAATGCAGGTTACTTTCCAAACCTGCCCAATTTTACACAGTCATGCTATGCAATAGATTAGTTACCACCCATGTGCAAACTGAGTTTCGATATTAATGTAAAAAGTAACGAGATAGTAAAAATTTAAGACATAAATACAATGGAAAAATTTATTTATGATATTTTAGGTTGATTATATATTCAAATGCTAATAGATTAAGTATATTGGAGTTAAGAGAAAAATATTGTTAAAATGAATTTTGCTTTTTTATTTTTGCTATTTTTAATATGCCTACGACAAAATTTGAAAGTATATATGAAGCACACATGATATTCTTTTTGAGTAGCACTGTTCGAAGTGTTTAGTTTTGAATATTTTCTCTATTTTTAAAATTATTTCATGTACAATAAATTTTCCACATTTTGATACTTTTAAAACAAAATAATAGGAAAGTAACACTGGTTAATACATTGCATATTGTTATCTTCTAAGTAATTGTTCAGATTATAAGATATAGGCATGAAAAAATGATCAGTCAAACAATCAAAGCACCAACCATTCTTTTTCCTGAACTAACAGAGATTAGTAATATAGTTATCTATATTATTTTCCCTTCTTTCTTTTCTCCTTTCCTCTGGCCCAGTTGTTCTCTCCAAAAAACTCTTCAAAAATCAAACCAAAGTTTCAAAAGATTATTTCCCTCAAAATAAACTTCAAAATACCTACTTTTAAAAAATTATTTGTCAGAAATGTTGAAGTTAAGAGACATAATTTTTCATCCCTAGTCTGACAGTAAGCAACAAAATTGTGTAAAATAGCTGTATACATTTTACTCTTTTCTTGAAAATAAGTTTCTATTGAGGAAAAAATTGTAAATATTCTTAAACATTAGAAATTAGAAAAATTTGGTCAATTTAAGAATTAAGGCATTTCGCTTTTTAAAGCAAAGCATTATCTCATTTCTTATATAATTCTTAATATGACCATACTGAATAATATATATATATATATATATATATATATATATATATGATGGCAAAATATTTGAATCTTGACTTAAATATTACAGTATGGAAAATGTGGAAAATATTTACACATTATAGATTATCTCCAGCACATTAACAGATGCTCTGAGTCCAGTAGACTGAAGAGGTTTACTATTTAGTAAACATACACATGAATATAGACCAATCAATTCACAATATAGTCCTTGCATGTTGAATGTTTGAGGCAGCAAGAGTACCTTATACACTGTAGCCTTTGTTTATGAGGTAATCCTATCCGAGGTTTAACATTATATTTTGAGGATTATTTGTATTTAATTTGAAATACTGTTCTATGTATAATAATAATATTTAGGTGGTACATTTCATTAAGACAATCTGTTTTCTCAATATTTTTCACTAGTCAAAACAATCATTAATAAAAACAAAAATATATCCACACATGTGTACATGCATATATGTATTTGCACACACATGCACACACATAAACATACTCATATGTATGGGTATATGCATATGTACCACATACATACCCATATGTGGTTTCTTTGTGGTTAATACAGTTATTTCTTTACCCCCAATCTTTCACCTTGATTTTGTGGTGATTGTCTGTGGAGATTCTTATTAATTAAGAAGTTTTTTGGTACACTTTAATTTTTAAGATTCATTTTTAGGTTACTTTGCTTTTTGTGGTACTACTAAGTTTGCAGAGAACTGAAATGAGCACAGAATTCAGTCAGTTCATTACAATCTTCTATGTTTTAAAGGATGTACCTAAGTGTAGTCATTTACCAGAAAGGACCATCACTGAATCATCTGAATGATTTGTACCAGATCAAGGTAATTCAATTGTTTCCCATTATCATTAATGAGAATCTATTTCCTTAACAGTCCATGATTTATTTTTAAGTCAACAATGGACACAAAGAAGGTTGAATTAAAGCATTAATAGCATGAAGCCAAAATGCATAGGTAAGCACCTTCTGATTCATCAGAGTGCTACTAAATTCTTTGGCACAAATATGAATTCTGCAAGACTAATCTTTATTGTGGTGCAATTTCTCAAGATAAGTTGTTATTTCATGAAGGACTTTGATCTGAAAAACTCATGACATTTATCAATCAACCTTATTAGGCATATGTGTTTTGTTCGTTCTTTATCTATGGTAGTTATTGTCTATGTCAAAATGAACGTTTCCATATACACCTGATTTGTTATTTACTACTTCTTCATTAACATGTGTCATTCTTGAGTCATTATTTGGATTTCATTATCTGGGAAAGGCTTCAAATGTGAGATTTTTCCCATCCAAATTAATGGTTCTTTAAATTTCATAGCACAGTGAGTTTAATTGTGAAATAAATCTCCCTCTTATTCTTTCTCTACTGATAAATATTGAGAAAAAAGAATCATATTCCCACAGGCCTGTGTGAAACTACATATATTTTTATATATTGTTAGGGTACACTGATCAGATTTTGACCCTCTGATTAGGTTTATCTTATGAATTCAAAAGGGAAATAAACCTTGCAAAATATCCCCGGGGAAAGTACAAGAAACTGAGTTTATTTTAGCTCTATAAAAAGTTACAGGTGGATAGAAAAATAATCAGGGTTATGAATTACCAATGGAGACAGTGACTAAGTGAAATTTGCCCTTGGATATATTTAATGGAAAGTACAGAAATACTGATTATTTCCTGGCCCACTGAAAATGTGTTCCTTTTTCATAGTAACCAAATAATATAGCTGGTCTTCTAATAGAATGTTTTAGAGTCACTGAACAATTGAGCGAGCTGTAAACATATTTAGATTATAAAATAATACAATTTACATTATTACTTCTTTGAAATGAGTGAAACCTCAATGAATATGTTATGAAACTTGTATAGTAATTCTAAATTTCATGCATCAGTTTTAACTTTCCTATGCATTTGTGAATAGTCATTGAAAATACTAAGTTAATGCTAGTACTACAGTTTGTGAAATGTGAGTCTCTGTTTCTAGCACAACAATGAATTGAATGTACTTTCTGTTTTTAACTGCAAAAGTGATTTTATAATAACAAAGTAATCTGAGTTGGGAAAGAGTCCATATGAATATCTCTTTCTCATAGATATTGGGAAAGAGGAAAAATACGTTCAAATGGGAAGGGGAATAAGTGATGGAGGAGGGCAAGTGAAGGAAGAGAAAAGATTTTAAAAAGCAAAAAGCAGGAGCTGGGGATTTAGCTCAGTGGCATAAGTGCCTGCCTTGCATGCAGGCAGTCATGAGTTCAATCCCTGGTACTGATAAAAAGGAAAAAGACAAAAAAAAAAAAAAAAAAAAAAAAAAAGTGAAAAGCAGGAAAAAGGGAAACAAAACTTTTATGAAACGGAGGTGAAGCAGGGCTGAAGGGAGGGAGAAGATTGGGAAACAAAGGAAGAACCAAAGTATATCATGTACAGGCTCAAATTCCCAATGATGATTGGGAATCATCATGTATATATGAAATGTACCATCATGATCATTATGTATATATGAAATGTACCAATAAAATTAATTAGAAAAAATAAGTATCTCCATATTTGTTCTTTGAAAGCAATATCTATATTTATATAAATCATTTTCTATATCACTTTAATTCATAATACTACAAAACCTTAGTTTATGAACAGTTGTGTTTGAACAATTCAGTATACCAACGAAAGCATTTCTGTAAAATTTTGTTTCTGTTCACAAACTGCATTGGATGACAGACAGTTCTAAAGCCATCTTTCCCAAAAGAATAAAACAAGTTAAATTTGCAAGCTGAAGTACCACTAAATGCTTTATCTTAAATCATTTTCTTTTTTTGAATTTTGTTTTAGAAAGCAAATGACTGTTATGAACCCTGATTTTGTATTAATCCCTTTAGGAAAATTTCCTAGATTCATTTAGGAAGTCCCTCAAATAGACTGCTTACAACCCATCAGAAATCTTCATTTGGTAAAGATAAGAAGAAGGAGGGGAAAAGTCAAGACCAGAGGAAAATAGGAAGTGCTCCTTATCTAGTGCATGAAGGGGGTGTAATTATTTAGACTTGGAGTTAATCTTTATATTCAAGAGATAGCATTTTCTGTGGCTATTTGAATTTTGCATTTCTGTTCTTTTGAGAGGTATTAATTGCAAAGGTTTAATTGAGAGGTATTAATTGCAAAAAATGATTTTTTTTTTTACTATGGTACAAGATTTTATTAGTTAGTACAGCAAGTTTTGATGTTGAATTTGCATGGACATTCGAAATACATGAGAAGACACGATTTCATCCAATTTTGGAATTAGACTGACTTAATTTAGCTTTACTATGAAGGTTAAATCTATGGAAACAATAGAAATGATAAAAAATATCTACAATAAAGAAACAGAAAAACTATACATTTTCTAAAATCTTATTTCTCTATAATGAAGAAAATCTCTGAATCTTATTTTTCTGATTAAATTAGAACACACTTTCTCCTAGGTCTGCATCTATTTATGTATGTAATTCTATTCAATGGTTAAGTCTAAATTTATAAAATAGAAATAGTTGTATAATTTTAGGCTGACTACTGGTCTGGAAATTATATATAATTATTTACCTTTGAAGACTAGAAGAAACATTACTTATTTTAAACAGTTCAATAGTGTTTTCCCTGATTTCTAGAATACAAATTATAAGTAAACTGTGTAAATTTCAGATTTTGAAGAAGCTCTTAGACATTAAATTAATCTTATAAAAGATTCAAGACTGATGAAATTTTAGGGGACAGTAGAAAACAAATTGTAATCTAAAAGTTAATTTTTTAATTTATTCTTTTTCTATTTACCTTGAGATCTTACTGTACTTAGCAGTGGATTACTGAGCTTTATCATAGTTTCACAGAAAATGCTAAATATAAATCTTCTTAATATCACAAATTTCTTTCTTTAGAATCAATGCAATTTAATTTCATTCATTGCATTAACATCTTTTCAGAAGCAAGTATTGATGAGAATTATTGATCTTTTGACAAAATCCATTTCATGGAGTGCACTGATGCGATTTAGTTGTTCAGTCACATTAAGTAGGACCTCAAATTATTTTTTTAACCTAAGAGAAATCTAAAATTGGGGTACGGTCTTTAGTTATCACTCTTATTGAATGGAAAAAATAAACTGAGTTTATGTATTGAATATTATAATTGTGGTTATCCAATATATAGCTCGGTAGTCAGAGTAAGTAAAAGGAAGACTGGTATAATTTGCACACACAAAAATAAAATACACAAAAGAAACACACTTAGTACCCACCAGAAAGAGTCCTGGATCCTTTCTACCCATTGGGAGCAGATGCACGTATACTTTTGCAGTTATTTCCTCTGAGAATACATGATCTGTTTTTCACATAGTTATGATGTGGGTTGATGCACAGTAGACAAAAAATCATTATTTAAGGAAGTGCTATGGAACAAGACAATGAAATACTAGTATGTGCTATCTTTACAGGAACAAAAACACAGGGATGTAAATCTCATGGAGGATCATGATATTAAATTTGGCTACGCTGCTGCTTCCAATCACTTTCAGTAGCCCTAGTGAAACTTACATTTTCAATTACAAATTATAAATTACCATAAAATTATAATACATCAGACAGACTTATGCCTTTTATTTGCTGCTTTTCCCTCTAGACAAAAATATCCCGTTGATGTATAACAAGATAACCATTTTTCAGTTAACTCATGTTCTGAGTATCCAGTTAAAAGTGAATAACTTATTTGACACTACAGAACCACATGAGCATTCCTTTAGTTCTGCAATATAATCCTTAATTTGAAGTGAAGTTTGATTGTTTTAACTACAAAACATAAAGGCATCTGCACTACATCAAGACCTTTAATGGAAACTAATGGAATTTTTGGCATAAAATAGTAGAATTAATTAGACCCAGCAATGCACACTGTTAAACTGCTAGCCTGCTATTTTACACTGATTGGAAGTCATACATACTTAACAAAAGACACTGAGTTGATTGCACAAAGGAGTCGAACATGCTTTTCACATTCGCAGAGTAAGTTATTATCCTCAGTCAAAAGATTATTGACTTTTTAAAGGAGATATTATAGAGAGAAATGATTGCTACCAGGATGACTGGTAGAATTATGTATGAGACAAGTAATAACTTTAATTTTTCATCTGCTGAATAAATGGCTTTAATTTTAAAATACTAGTTAGTATATATGAAATTTCTGCTGAATTAAGCAGAATTACCAAAGCTAACTTTGAAATGGACAATGGAAGGGGAACATTAAATAAAACCTGTTATATTTACATTTGCTTGTTTAATAGTTATATCTTTAAGGATGTTTCCTATGTCTTGTTTCTTAAATATTGTTCTGAAAAAATTATATTTGCTTGGATACACTTTATTGTGGATTTATACTAACATGGTATAATAAAAAAGGGTTTTGATTCTTATATAAAAATGATACATATATGGAGATCTGATGATAGTTTATTTAATCTGATGATAAAGAGAACAATAATATCAAAGTAAACCTAAATAAAGATTTAAAAATATGTGGTCTACTTGAAATATTTCTCCTGTAACTATGTAACTGAACTTTGCCTGATCAATTTAAATACCTGAAAAAAAATGTTTCAAAACACACACTTCCTACTCATGGAGCTGTTACATCTATCACGTTACAGAACTATCATTATGGAATGTCTACCTATCCATACATGTAATTACCTATCTTGGAGATACGATATGAGATAGCATAAGCAGATATGATCAGGAGTCACTTCTGGCCAGTTGGCCATGAGAACAGGTCGTATGGGTTTTTACAGGATGATACAATTAATTAGGTGGAGAGCCTCCAACATCACTTGCCCTGCTCAGACTTAGGAGATAATATGTTCCTGAAAGACCTTGTCATATAAATGTTGTAGTCATTAGTGCTGGTGTCCTATTATTTTTTCCTCTGAACACTTGGCACATACATATAATTAATTCTATAGCTTGGAGCAATGTAACTAACTTTGTGTACATGAACAGTGAACAGAGATATAGTGTTTCAGTTCTTAAGCACAGAACTAAAATTTAAGTGTGAGATTTCAGTTTTGTTATCTCTTAAGATGGTAGGTACCAGTTAGTTTAGATCAGTAAGAAATGTAAATAGGAGATATAGGAAAAAATTGAGCAATTATGGTTTAAAATTCTTTCCTTAGCATTATTGAGGGAAAGGATTTATCCTATACAAATTGTTATAAAGTTATAAATATTTATTTTATTAATTCATTGATATTTAATGATTTTCTGTTTTGTTAATAGCCTTAATTATCCCAAATATTACCAGGTACGGGCAATCAGTTCCTCTCTCACCTTCACTCTTCTTTTCTCTCCCTCTCTGTTTTCCTATGTGTGTTCTGTAATCTAAAGAGTTTTAAAATTTATTTTAATTATATGTACAAATAAAAATGATGTATATTAATGGAGTATGATAATACTTTAGTACATTATCATTTTAATCAAATAAAACGTATCTATTTTTGGACATTTATCATTCCTTACAGTGAAAATATTCATAATCCTTCCAACTTTCTGAGATAGAGAGTATGCAATCACTACACTCTCTGTACTGTGTAAACACAGTAGTGATTCTTGTTCCTGTGTAACTGCAACTTAGTATCTATTGATAAGGCATTCTCATCCTTCCCTACACCTCCTCCCACACTCCTCAGACTCTCCTAACCACAGCTCTACTGCTGATTTCTATAGGAAATATTTATTCACATGAGTGATAATCGTTATGTAACTGTACTTCTTTTTCTGTGCCTGGTTTATTTTATTTAATACTCTCTCTGTGCTGTTCTGATTCACAGATTCCAGAAACCACAATTTAGTTTAATAAATAAGCACAGTCCTACAACATCACAGCTTGAATGTCCTTCTCCATTAGTTGTGAGTAACTGTGTAAAGTACCATCCCTGGGGTTAGTGTCCACATTCTACCGTATTTAAGTAACAGATGTGCACCATGGCAGTGGCCATTTACTTCCTTGAAGCCCAAAGTGATTGTTGGCTGCATCCTTATTATTCAGTATTCACAAGAGCAGCAACAGCATCACTGTTTGTGTTGGCAAATGATACACTAATCTGTATTTTTCACCCAGTAATCAATCTGTAGCATTTGTAAAAGTGAGTAATCAAAAGGTAATGACCAAGAAACATGAACGTGCAGTTAAAAAAAAAAAAAAAGTGGTAGAAATGAACTCGAAAAGCACTCTTAAATTCCACATAAAGGGATTCTAGAAGAATGATCCACCCTGAGAACTCTGCTGACATTCAGTTGTTTTGAAATTCTGTATCATTGTTTTTGTTCTTTTTTCATTTTAAAATAATAATAATAATAATAAGGACTCCAAATACATAAGTATGGAAACTTAGAGAAGATGAACTTGTTAACATAAATTAGGGAACTGATGTAGGAAAAGGGTGAACGTGTCCCAGAGGAAGTGCTCTGGCAAAATACTTGACATTAAAAGAATTCTCCGCGACATTTCACAACACTGAAAGTGTGAAGGAGAAAAGGTTGGCTGCTGATCCAAATGTAGAAAGGAGTATGACAGTTCACCAAGGCTTAAGTCATTCGCTCCACATCCGCAGCGCTGTGACACAAAGACTAGCGCTCCTCTTTTGCTCATTTGCTGTTAAATCAATAACAACAGCAGCACAACACTTAGATTGTGGCTGTTTCTAATCTTTTATATTACAGAGTTTTAAATAACTATTATTTTCACAGTTTTTTTTTATTTTTTTATAGTCAACAGTATGAATTTTTAATGTTTTATGTATATAAAGAGAGAGATGATTTTCTTAATTAATAGTATGGTTGGTTTGGACAGTTTACACTGTCATTTTTTACAATCCTGCACTAACAGGTAGGTGAAGACTACCTGGATGCAGTTAGATGCAGTTCATTAGCTGAATGAATGAATGAATGAATGAATGAATGAATGAGAAATCAGCTGGGAGAAAACTTCGTTGGTAGTGTATTATTTAAAGGTGTTATATTTGGCACTTTGAAACAAGTTAAGACAAGCTTTTTATACAAGGAGTACTTGACTGCTCTTAGGGATAATGTCCTCTTTCATCTCCTCACAGTTGCCATAGGTCTTTCTTTCCTATGTTTTTTCCTACATTTTAAAAAATTATTTGCCTTTATCCACTTACTTAATTCTTCCTCACATTCAGATTTTCACTAGATCTCTTTCTAAATGACTTTCCTTTGTCAACTCTTAAAAATTTCGAAGTTTGTATCTTTCACTTACAGCATTTCATGCAGTTACAAGTCTACATTTAGTCAAATGCTTATTTCAGAAATGTCCTTCTTGGCCACTGTTACACATCTTTTCCACAGGTTTCATATCTGATGTACAAAGTTCGCTATATTTTTACTGATTCTAAAAAGTGAGTATGGAAACAATAAGATCTTCTCCCCTAGCATTCTTTGAATCATAAGTAACTGTTCCAAGAGTGATGTACTTTTAGCTTAGGAAAGAACTTTATGAGTCACACTGTCTGTATGACCATGTCATGCAGAAATTATTTCCATCCAATTAGAAATATTATTGATGTTGCAAGGTTGAGGAGTGCTTATTATTAACTGAAATTTTTTCTTAATGACTGGGTTTTGACATGACTTTTAATTAAATGTAGGAACATTTTGTCATGTAAAAATAGAAATATAGTTGTATAGGAAGATAGTACTAAGATAAAGTAAGAAACATAGTAACCAGGTATGCCTAGAAAGGACAAGAAATAGGTATTTATTGTTTCTTACAATTCTTAAAGACTGCATTTTGACATATCACACATTTAGTACTTATACAATTGATAATTTTTACCATTACACTTTTGAAGAAAATATGATTTTATGATTATTTGCAAAGGTCACAGAGATGCTATAGAAGGTACTTTATAAAAGATACGAATCCAAGTGTGTTGGACTTTTGCATGATCTCCTCCCTGTCTGTTCCCCAGGCAGAATTGTATTTTTTTTCCCCAGGCAGAATTGTAAAGGACGGTTGTCAAAGTGCTTAGTGTTAGCCTGCAGTGATCATGTAAAAGCCTTTTCACTGGCCTATATCCTCTTATTCTGTTTCGAGGATATTTTCTTTACAAATACATAGCTGAATACATTGTTTACAAACAAATGAGTTTGAGGATATTTATACATTCATGAATCTATCACACCATTGAAGCCAGAAACATATCTAGGAATCTCCCCAACATACACAGAAAGCTTCTTTCAGATCCTTTATTGCTATTGTTCATGTAAGTATGTGGTAATAAATCCCAAAGTAAGACTTAACCAGTCTACTAGCTTTTAACTATACAACAAAGTGTTATTAATTAAAGGTACATGCTAATAGCAGATCTCCCAAACTTGTGTATCTTATATAACCAAAGTTGGTGTGTTTCAACTATCACCTCCAATTTTTCTTCCTCCAGGATTCTGGAAAGCACCATACTCTTATTGTATGAGTTTGACTATTTAATATGTCACATATATGTGAGATTATACATGGTGTATCCTGTGACTGGCATGTTTCACTTGGCACAATGCCCTACTGGTCTATCTACGTTGTTGCAATGGCATTGTTTCCTTCTTTTTTGAGGTTGAATAATGTTCCATCCCAATGTTCCATTGGGCTGTTCCATTCACCACATTTTTCAATCTATTCATGTTAGTGGATACTTACATTGTTTCTGTGCTTTTGCTATTGCAGTTAACTACGCAATGCATATAGGAATTTGGTTATCTTTTTAAGATTCTGATTTCATTTCCTCTGAATACATAGTTGGCAGAGGAATGTTTGGATCATTTGGCAGTTCTAATTTTATTTCTTTGAAGAAACTCCATACTGTGTCCTACAACGGCTGCACTGACTTACATTCCCAAAACAATGTGCAGAAGTTTCCTTTTGTCGATGTACTCATCAAAACATATCTTTTTGTAAATAGATTTTTCTTGACTGAGGGGAGATCATATCTCATTGCAGTTTCACTTGCTTTTCTCCAATGAAAATTGCTGTTTGACATTTTTTGTGTACCTGTTGGGTATTTGTATGTGCTTTTAGAGAAAAACCTTTCAGATTCTTTGTGATTTTTTATTGAATTATTTTTTTGCTGGCAAAACAGTTGTATAATTCTTTGAGTATTTCAGATATTAATCTCTTCTCAGATGTATGGTTTGCAAATATTTCCTTCCATGCCATAAGTTGCCTTTTTGTTGTTGTTGATGGAAGCTTTTCAGTTTGATGTACTTTCTCATACTTATTTTTACTTAGGTTGCCTATTATTTTGTTGTCATGATTAAAAAAGTTTTCATTGCCAACACCATTTTCCAAGGATTTTTTCCTATGTATTTTTCCAAAGAGTTTTATGATTATCTGATTTGAAGTGTTATACACTATTATTCCATTTTTACTTGATTTTTGTGAAAGGTGGAAAGTAAGGTTCTAATTTTCATTTTTTCTTTCCTTTTGCTTATATGAATGTCCATTTTAACAGCATCATTAATTGAAAGCATCCTCCTTTTCTTACTATGTGTGATTGGTGCCCTTGTTGAAAATTCTTTGACTATATGTTACATTCATAGTTATTCTGTACCATTTTTCTAAATATATAGTTTCATGTTTTATCATACCATTTTTATTACTCTCTATAATTTCAGATAATCCATTGAGAAAATGTGTTGTTAATATATAGAAATGAAATAGATTTCTATATTATTACATATTCTGTAATTATTCAGAATTTATTAGTTCTCAAGCTTGGTAGATTCTTTAGAGTTTTATATTGAGAAAATCTGCTTACATACAAACAGAAAAATCTTTTATTACTTAATTTCTGACTTGAATTCCCTAACTGCATATTTGCTAGGATTGCTGCTATTGTATTACAAAGAAGTAGTGAGAATGAACATTTTTTTTTTCTTGCTTGTCATTTTAGAGAAAAAGTTTTAAACTTTTCAGCAATGAATATGATTGCATTGGCTTTTTATATGTTATTATTACATTTATATACATTATTATATACCGAATTTATTGAGCTTTTGTAATGAAACATCATTGAAGTTTTGCCATATGTTTTTCTACATGTTTTGGATGACTGTATGAATTTTATTCCTCACTCTGGCAATGTGATGCATCACTTTTTATTTGAATTATGTCAAACTGTTGTTGACTTCCCAACAATAAATCTCACTGATAATGATGAATTAGCAAGGTGTTTTGTCTTGTCTTGTTTTCCCACACTTGAGACTGAACTCAGGGCTCCATCCTTGCAAAGAGCTCTGCTTTAGGCCTGAATGTGCTACTTTTCAATGTGCTATTGTATTTGATTGTTTGGTATTTAGCTGAGAGTTTTTCCATCTCTATACTTTCTTGTAGTGTCTCGCTTTTTATGAGGCTAACATTGGGATTATTAAATGAATTTTGGAAGAGTTTTCCTCTTTAACTTTTGTAGAAGAGTTTGAAGATGTTGGCGGTAATTCTTTAAATGTTTGACAGAACACAACTATGAAGTCATTTGATTCTAAACTTTTATTTGGAAGCTTGCTCATAGCTGATTTAATCTTTTTACAAGTCATTGGTATATTCAAGTTTTCATTTCTTAGCAGTAATCTTTTTTTAAGAATCTAGGTATTCATCTATTTTGTGTAGGAAATCTAATTTTTATATATAAATGTTCATAGAAATTGTTTATGATTCTGTATTTCAGTGGTATCTGTTTGTAAATGTCTCTTTTATTCATTAATAATTATAAATTGTTTCTCATACTTTGTCTAGTCAATGACCCCAAAATTTTATTTACATTTTCAAAGTAATTGTTTAACTTTCTATTCTTTTGTCCCTATTACGCTATGCATTAACCTCTATTACTTCAATTCTTCTGATGACTTTGTACTTAAAAGTCTTTTGCTGATTCCTTGAGGTATAAAATAACATTTTTATTTGAAATACTTTCCCATCTCCTTCTCCTGCCCTTTCTTCTTTCTCTTCTGATGATCATTGCTGTAAACCTGCTCCTCGATTAGATTTTTTGTATAAATTTAGACACATAGAGATTCTATTTACAATTTTCTTGATTTAAAAAAAAATTTCTATTTTTACAAAACTTCAATTTTTGTGTATTAGAATTCTTTTATCTTCTTTATGGATTTGGATATTCAACTTGATCCTTAATTTGGAGACATTCTGTCTTCATTTCTTAAGGTGTCTGCCCCTTTCCTCTTTTATAATTTTAGTTCATAGATGGGATTCTTCAGCTAAACATCTTCAATGGGTTTTTTTTAATTTTTTTTTCATAAAATTTGTAAATCTCTAATTCTTTGGGTTCAGTTTTTGTAGCTTTATTAGTTTTTATCTTTTATTGTTTGTAGTATCTTGTTTCTTTGATTCTTCATGTCCCCTGAGGTTTAGGGAAACACCACACTTCCTCAGTTGCTTGGCTACCAGCTCTGAAATCTCAGAACTCTTCCATGAATGTGCCCTCTCTTTACTCTAGTTCCTTCTTAGATAAAACTCTTAAGTTTGTGTGCTTCTTTCAATCCTGCAAATAGAGTAAAGGGCTGATACTTACTTTCCTTGACTGTCCCAATAGGTTGAAGGTTGTATCCTCTCTCGAAACACAGCAGACATGTTTGGAATTGCTGAGAAATTTTCACTTGCGATGGCATTATGAGGTGTATATGCACATAGCACTACACATACTCCTAAATTCTGTTTCTTCTTATCCTCTCTCTACCAGAAATATTCTAGAGTATAAACTGTGTCAGCTGAGTTTGTTTATTGATTAATAGTGTTCCTAGATCCAAGTGCTACATATCAATGAAAATTATGAATTGGTGCATAATACTTTCTCTTAAACTGTGTCGATTTTAAGATTCAAATAGACTTGGATGTATTACAAATAATTCACAAATATATGATTTTTGTTTTGTTTTTATAGTCTTTAGATTTAGGCTTAGAGTGGGTTAGGGGAGGAGAAAGTCTCTCAAATGAATTGAATTGAACTGAACTGAATTGAATCAGGAATTGACTGATAATCAAGTCTCTATTTTAATATTTACATTTTTAACTGTGTATCTATATGCCTATATCAGAACTGGAAAATTCAAATGTCTTTTTATAGTTAAATCTTACATCTGTTCATTTATTTACTTTTAACTTTTTAGGAACCAAGTATTTCCAGGTTTTTAGTCTCCTATGTTGGCTCATCTAATGAGGATTTTCCAAATCTGCTTCTCTGATCATTATATACATAATAATGGATTCCCTCCCTCCTTTATTTGAAATAGAATATTAAATTTTCTTAAAGTTTTAAAGGGTGTCTTCGGAAGGAGTAGATAAAATTTTCTAACAATATGCCAAGTTTAAAAAATTTAGGCTTTGTGGACCATATGATATCTGCCATAATTTCTCAACTTTACCACTGTATCATGAATTCAGATATCTATAATATATAAGTAAATGCAAAAAAAAAAAAAAAAGAAAGAAAGAAAGAAAAAAGGGCTGGGGATTTAGCTCAGCGGCATAAGCGCCTGCCTTGCAAGCAGGCAGTCGTGAGTTCGATCCCTGGTACCGATAAAAATGAAAAAGACTATATATATATACATACAAATGGATATAGCAATGTTCTCATAAAATTATATTTTAGAACACTACAATATAAATTTCGTATAATTTGCATAATTGCAAAATAGAATTTATGTAACTTTTCTTATTTTTCGTTGTTTGGTTCTGTTTATTACTGTATATTTTGGAGAATGGGGATTTTTGCTATGCTGGAGATATATTTCAGAGCCTCATACTCGCTGGGCAAGTGCTTTACTGAGCTATAGCCAGGCCCTCAACCATTTTAAATGGTAACAACAAAACATTTTATAGTTTGTGGTTTATCTGAGGAGAGATGTTTGTCTAGATTTGGTCCATAAGTCATACCTTAGTATTGTGAATTATTTTCACCGAGGACTGAAGTTTAAATTAGTTGCAGAAGCTACAAAAATTTCATAGAGAAAGATGTAGCACATAACTCCCACATATGCTTACAAGGATTTTGACTTCCTCCAATATAAATATAAATTTATCTTTTGTTATCACAAGTTTCCTAAGTGCATTTTTCCATAATTTGTTAAAAACCACAAATGAGATGCACATTTCATTCTCTCTAAGAAATGATAAAGCTGCTGACTTACCAGCCAAAAGTGATTAAACCAAATAGCTGGCTGACATATGACATAACAATATATTAAGAGTCCAAAATGTCTTTACAAATACCAATGTATTTGGATCTACAACAAATGCTAGATTTTAAAAGCTATTATCATATATTTTGTTGTTTATGTTTAGTAAAGTATTTTTATACACTATATTGTCTTTGCTTATGGAACCCATCATGACATCAGAATGGAAAATATACAGCAAGAATACAGCTAAGCACCCAAATAAGAACACTCAATTGCAATAAAAATAAATCTAAAGCTGGCAAAATGCAGAATGAACTTAAGGAATTAATTATGAAGCTTCTTTCAAATGAGTCCAAATAGAGGACAGGATTAGAAGAATAGACTTTTTTCATGTGTTTCACTCACCCATTCTCATATCCAGAAGTTTCTATCTAATAAAGCTGCAGAGAAAGAAAGAATAGAGAAAGGTTGCAAACAGCTGAACTCTTATTTTTTTGAGTATGCCAGACAAATAATATGCATAATACAAGTAAACTTGGGAGAAAAGGAAAGTAGATATATTTTAGCAGTCTACCTCCAAGTGACACAACACAGATGCTAAAAAATTCTACCATTCCTTGCTTCTATTTGAAGTGTAAGGTACCAAGTGAGCCTGATGTACTTCAGTCTTACTATGCCAGGCATATTTGTCTACAATTTCATCCATTCCTCTAAACAAATATATTGTATCAGGTAAGGAGAACTAAGGTTCACAAAAGTTAACTAAGTGGTCTTAAGTTTCTACATCAAATAAGCAATCAAATACAGAATATCTGGTATATCAGTTGCTACTATCTTTTAGTGTAGATGTAGCCACATCGGTGTTCACTTTATGAGATTAGATTGGATTCTTAAATTATATAACAGCATCAATGTTATTTGTTTAAAATGCCTCCATTTTATGTGAAGGATGAAAATAATCATAGAAATGATACAGCATGTCTATTCAGTAGAAATTTTAGTATTCTTTATCTGATCCTCTTATAAAGAAAAGGATCTATTATTCTGAGTTCAAAAATGTCTGCTTATATTTCAACAGTAGGGCCTTTGATATAGCAGAGTTCAATAAGTATTTTTCCTCTAGCAAGCTAGGGGACCTAAGAAAAAGTTTAACAGTGATAATCAAAAGAACCTTGGGTTTGAATGCTGATCCTATTATAGCAATGATTAGCACAGGTGGACCTTTCTCCATGTTCAATGACTGTGGGTAATCCTTAAATAATCAAGCAGCTGCTAGATACCAAGAAAATGTCAAGTCGAACACCTGGGTGTTAAACATTTATACATGCTGTAGGCTACTTTTGATGTGTCGGCCCAACATGCCAAATGTCAGTGGCTTCACAGAGCTAGGCGGAAAGCACCTCATTAGAGCATGGATAGTTTGCTTGGAGTCAAAAGCTGCAAAGAAAACCATTCCCTTAGATGCAGGGTGCTTATTTTCCTGTGCACTGAGCTTACTGTCATTTTCAGTAGCCCAGGTCCTCTGTTGTCTCTATGTCTACAAACTACATTATCCTTTTTCACTCTATGAAAAGAACATCGAAAGAGCTTCATTTTTTCCAAGCAGAACAATACAAGTCAGTTTAATGGCCTAGGATGCCATTATATGAAGGAGCAGCCTGCACTGGCAGCTCCAAATTACACTAGGGTTCTTGGCGGAGTTAATGACTGGAGGTTGATGCTTGTACTCCATGTACAGCACAAGATAAGAAAGCATAGCGGCTCATAGGATGTTGTGCAGACAGAAGCATGTTGTCTGATTGCCTTCCCCGACCTTCTGTGCAGTTCTCTCTTCATTGCTATTGGACCGTAGGTGCAGTAGTTTGTGAGCTGCTTGGGGGAACCCGGCTCACAAGCAAACTCATTTTCTTTTTTCCAAAGAAGCTGCCTGAGTTCATAAGCTGTGGTGAGTACCTTACTAAAATCAATGTAGAGTTTATAAGTGAAAAAGGACAAAGAGCATAACACAAAGTGAAACTTGATTTTTTCCATCCAATTTAGAGGACAGCAAATTTGATTTAAAAAATCAAATGTCAAGGAAAAGGAATGTTATATATTAAGTAAAGAGCTCACAAAAAAATGAAAGAAAGAAAGAAAGAAATAACAGTTCCATGGGGAACCATTTGATTCTACCATACATTCCGAAATTATGTAACTTTCTTCATACAGTTTGAAAAGGTAATTGAAAATGTAAATGTCTCCTCATTTGGCACATAAAACCTATTGACACTTCAATGTTTATTGACACTACATGATATAAAATAGTTCACACCAAGATTGAATTTTATTTTAGCAAGTTCACAGAAACTGTAATTTAAGAAATTATTAAGATACATGTTTTATTAGAATTCATAATTGGCCATGAATTGCTGCATCAATCAAAATTCTTAATATGAAAATTAATATAAATTTTTCATCAAAATTGACAGTGACTTTTAAAGAGATAGTTTCCAGTAAGTTTCCTCAGTAACCTGGAGTTATTCTCAGTGAGTGGTTTTCGAGCCAGATAAAAACCTGTAGCCAAATTTGAACCACTGGGATGATTTTGAGAACTTGACACCCAGTAAAAGAAATTTCTGAAAAATTTGTATAGTGCATTTTTAGAAGGCTTAGTGGTTCAGAGTACTGCAGTTATGAATAATCATGCAATAATATTTCTTTTCCACTGGTGCTAATTTACAATATTCACTCAATATTTGAAGATAACTGTAACATCCATCATAAATTGAAGCCTCAACAATCCTTTTATCCCTGCTTTTAATTCCAATCTATCTGTACCTATTACACATAGGATACCAGATTCTGATGGCATTATTTTTTTAAATTTTATTTTGAAAAGAAAAAAAAAAACAAATGAGAAATAAAACAAAACAGGGTCATTCAGAAAAAAAGGATGGACATAGTACATGATTAAAACCACAAATTAAGGTGACCTACAATGGTTACTATGATTTCTCTTGTTATCTTCAATAGAATTGTCTATATCTTCAGGCACAGTAAAATTGAACATAGCAGTATATAAAAATATCAATAAAAACAAAACATGGTTACCATAGTATATCCTGTTATTTTTGGAGTAGCTGTCTCTACCCAGAAGTCAAATACAAATAGAGAGACTGGAACAGAATATAACCGAACTAAACAGAGCGAAGAAAACAATGTGGGTTTTAAATCATGGTAGACTATTAACAATGTCTTGTGCCTTCCCTGTTCAGTTTCCCCGCTTTCATGTTCACAGGATACATTGTACATTTTGGGTTCCGCTAATTCCTTTAGTTTTTAGATTAGGGAGTAACCTATTATTTATTTAAGTGGTTCTGAACCTTTTTACCCCTGGGCTTGATCTCAACTTGTATTCCTTTACCTACAAAAGCCTCAAGGTTTTCTTTCCTTATAGCTAAGTAAGCTTTCTACTGCACAAAACTGTCGTGTCTTTCCAATCTATCTTCACATGCTGGATGGGCTACCCCCACTTTTCTCTGATTCTCTGTCACATACAGCATTATTTTCTCACCTTTGACTTTCAGTCCATAAATCCTTTCATGTTGATTATATTTCTTATACAGAGCATCTCAATGGAACCTATCTCCTGATCCACTCTGTCTGCATTTCTTTTTATTAGTGTATGGAGGCTGTCTATGTCAGAGATTATAGCCAATCTTCTGTGCCTCATCTCTGCTATGCTATTTTTCTGCCATTGGAGGTCTACTTTTCCTTTTATTCCACTGTCTGTCCCATTCATGGAGGCCTATCTGCCACTGTTCCTGAAACCCTGGTGTTTTTGTCTCTCTTGAGAATGTCCTTCAGTATTTTTTGTAGGGTAGGATTGGTAGTCCTGAACTCTCCTAGTTCCTCTTTGTCATGGGAGCATCTTGTTTCTCCATTAATTTTGAGAAATAGTTTTTCAGGGTACATCAATTTGGGTTTGGAATACTTCACTCCAAGCTCTTCTTGATTTGATGATTTGTGCCAAGCAATCTGTCGTGATTTTGATCAGTTTTCCTTTATAGGTGATCTATTTCTTTTCTCTTTTAATGTTCTGTTCTTGTGATGAATTTCTGCTGTCTTGATTATTATATGTCTGGGTGTAGCTCTGTTTTGGCTGTAGCTGGCTGGATTTCTGTATGCCTCGTATATCTGAATATCACTTCCTTTTCCTATGCTTGGAGAGTTTTCCTTAATTATTTCTCAGCATAACTTTTGTATTTGTTCTGTATTTTACTCCTGCTTCTTCGCTCACATTTTTTATTCTTAAGTTATAGATCCTCTTGTCATCTTCTGGTCTTTGTATTGTTACTTCCTGGTTCCCTGTTGTTTTTAAGGGATTTTTGCTTTCACGATCACACATTGCAAATCTGTCTTCAAGTTTTGATTGTCTATCTTTAGTTTCTTTCAAGCAGTTTTGCCAGCTTTCAATGGAGTTTTTAATTTTCTGGCAATCTATTTGAATCTGTTTCATGTATTCTAGATTTTTTTTTTAGTATTCTTTATTGAAGGTTTGCTTCCTTTTTGTGTTCCTCCATTCTTCCATCTGTGTCTTCTTGAGAGGTGCTTAGCATTTCTTTTATTAATCTTCTTATATCTTGCTTTACTTGTATTAGTGCTGTATTGAGTTCTACAATATCAGGAAGATTTTTTTTTTTTTATGTCAGCTGATGCTGCTTTGGATACTGCAGTATGCTGCCCTTGATCTCTTCTGTGTTTGCCTCTCCTGGACCTTTCTGGAAGACCTTCCTGATTTTTTCCAAACAAATGTATAGCGAAGGCCCCAGGTCCTTTCTGTATTGTTAAGGTTACTCTGAAGTGTGCTAACTAGGTTTTGCTGCCCTCTTCAGTTTGTTGTTGATCACTGAGGTACAAGCAGGAGCAGTACAGCCTCCCTCTGAGCCAGTCAACCAGTGGGGCCTTCACCACGTTGGTGTGTGACACATGGACAGAACCGGTTCAGGACAGCTTCAGGGGCAAGTTTATCCCTGGCTATTGCGTACTACCCAAGGACCCAGCCCAAGCAGTTCTCACCAATCTGCTCTGTGCCAGGAGTGTCCAACTAAAGCTGGGTTTAGGCCCATCCTGTCTGATCTCAATATGTTGCCTGTCTCGTCACCCCTTCCTGTGGAGGACCAAATTTACTCATTGCAGGCCAGTACAGATTTCCATGATGGCTCAGTTCTCGTTTCCAGAGCGTCCTTCCTCCAGGGTTCTCGGGCTCGCCAACTCCCGTCTTCACAGTGACCCTGAGTCATCAGATTCCAGCAGTAGAGTCTCCCACACTGTGGGACCAGATCCAGTGAAAGCATGTCTGGCTCCAGCCTGCCGTCCACGTTTTTCTTTTTCTTTTTCCTTAGTTTCTTCCTCCCTTTAAATCTCTCTCCTTTTGTTGGGTCTTCTCCATGGTGTTAAATTCCAGTGTCTGAAATATTTTTCAAAAAGAGGATCTCCACTCTGCTACTTATTGATCCACCATCTTTGGAAACCCCACATTGTTTTTGAACAGTATATCCAACCAAGGTTGGAGCCTTGGTTGTGTGTTTTGTGTGTGTCCCTTGTTTAGCCTTCTCCTTGACCAAAGTCGTTAGTTATCTGTTTGTATTTAAACCAAAATCTAGTTCTTAATGGTGAATTTATGAAGAAATTACGATGATCTTTAGATTTCTAGACCTGAACCATGTAGATATATAATTCATACTAATAGTATGAGCTACTATTTATATGTGAGCAGAAATCAAATGCAGTATTCATTTAGTAATTCTAAAACTAAATAGTGTTTGCATGATAAAGTATGGTTTATAGCAAACTTTTCATCCTGCAAACCTGAATTTATGACATGAACAATATGCAAATAATACTATATAAGAGAAATACAATTTTCATAGTATAATTTTATTATAACTGATGAAGTCAAAAAAGGGCATCATAGTTACTTTATGAGATGCAGTACTCAACACAGACAATTTAAGGTAAGAAAGTTTTATTTAATTTACAGTTTTAGAGGTTTCAGTCCTTAGTCAGATGGTTCCAAGATAGGAAGATGGTTCCAAGATGGTTCCAAGACAGAGGGGCCTGGTGAGGAGAAACAATTCATAATGTAGCAACAGGAAGCAAAAGAACAGTTAACAGAGATAAATGCTTCCAGGATGCATCCCCAGTGACCCACATTCTCTCCCTATACTGTATCTCCTAACACAAGTCTGTTGTAAGCTTATCTGTGAACAGCACACTGGTGAGTAGAATCAGACCCCCTTAACCCAATCACCTCTCAATCCCCTCTAACTCCCAGGAGAGCATGAGGCTTTGGGAGGATATGTAGTTGTAAACCATGACAAAAGAATAAAATAAAATCAAAGATAACCTTCTATTTAAGAACGCAGAAATCAATCCCAACATTGTAGATATATACCAAATCTAAATGTAATCAAATTTTCAAATATCCTACTACCTTTTTAAAAAATCTTCTTTTAAGTGACCTATATACCCATCAATAAATGGGTAAAAAAAATGTAATATACGTATACAATAAAGTACTACTCAGGCATAAAAGAAGGACAAATTTGAGTAATTCATAGGAAATTAGATTTAGAACATTAGGCTAAGCAAAATAATAAATATTGCCTGGTTTCTCTTAGAAGAGAAGGCTGAAATATAAATAATTTAAAGATATAAATAACAGATAATGTAAAGAAATAAAAAAACAAAGTTATGCATTTCATATATATTTTACATGTGTATATAATAATATGTAATACATAAATATATAAATATATAAAAGATATTTTAGGTATATTAGTAGCATAAAAGAGAGATAACAAGAAACAGAGAGGTAGACTTTAGAAGTAGGAAAGGTATTTGAGGAAAGAGAAAAGGGACCACTGAGTGGAAGGGGAAATAAAAACGATGGAGATTATATGTATAAATCAATTCCCCAAGATGTATATATTTAACATGTATCACAAAGATATACTGACAATAAAGCCGTCCTTTCTTCATGAAGCTGTACATAAGTACAGTGAAGGTTTTCAAGATAAGAATAGTCTGTAGTCTGTTTTAAGATGAAAAACTTGATTGTATTTATCTCTCAAGTCAAACATACATAACTTTAAAGAGAAAATAACAAAATATTAACTGCTATACCTAAAAAGTTCATTAGTAAAGGGAAGCTAACTGTATCATAACTGTAGTTCCAAATCATAGATGAAAATATATAATATTGTTCAAAAGGATAGGCTCATGGAATAGATATTACCAATTGCCTTCTTGTTCTACCATTTACTACTTGAATGACCTTGGTTTTTGTTTCATTTTTAATTAAAATGCAATGATTGGGGCTGGGGATTTAGCTCTGCGGCATAAGCACCTGCCTTGCAAGCAGGCGGTCATGAGTTCGATCCCCTGTACTCATTAAAAAAAGGAATGATCATCAGGGTTACCACCTAACACAGCTTTGGCAGAATTATTTGAAATAAAAGGCAGAAAAAGCTCAGCAAATCTTTAATTCTATTACTATCATTATAGTCTTTTTGATTATTTGGTGAACAAAGGTGAAAAAGGCTACAGTTTTCCAATGGGATGAAGAAAAACTTCTCGGAAATTTACCCTGCTAAGGAATCTGATTAACCTGGGGTGAATTACAAGAAAGAATAAGTACAGGCAGGGTAGAATAGGTAGCTTGTTGGTGACTGTATGAGTATATGTCTGTTTACTAACAGACAGCTATGATATCTTGGTATTCTGTGTGGCAACATGTCTTAAGATATATTCCCCAACCATACATTGTTCCCTTGCTCTCAGCTTGGGCAGTCTTCTCCCATACTTCACCAGGCTTAGGCTACGTGACAACAGAAAGTGGCAGAAGTGATGAGGGTTCTTTTCTGAAATTAGGCTTTACACGCTATCGATGCCTCAGTGTCTCTCTCTCTTCAATCCTCCATGCCTGTCTTCACTCTTTGGAAAGTCAGCTGCCTTCCAGTGCACCACTCTAGGAATAGGCCCACGAGGCTTATCTGACTAGCAAGTGAAGACTCCCACTCACAAAAACAGGGTGAGGCCATCCAGCTTCAGAGATTATAGCCCGAGTCTTCAAGTTGACCTCAGACTCCTAAGAGCCCCTTAAACAGACCCACCCAACTAAACTGCTCCCCAGCTCCCAAACTTCCCAAAGGTGTGAAATAGGATTTGTAGTGTGAAATAGTATTTGTTGAAAGCTTCTAAGTTTTGCATGACTTGATTTGCATCAGGAGATAACTAATTTGTCCCAGTTGTATATGAAGATGAAAATAGATCATCAGAATTTATATTCTGTTATTGTATTACCACCTCCTGGAATTATTTTTGTTTGTACTTAATAGTAATTCTTCAAGAATTCTGAAAACTGCTCCATTATAAAGTAGCTGTCATATAAATATTCCATTTTGTCTCAAATATAATTCATGTGTTTGGAACCAGGAGACAATGCTATTCTACAAAAAGAAAAAAAGGAATATATGTTGATAATAAGTACATTTAAACCAAAAATATTTTTAAAAGGTGTAGGATGTTGTTGTTGATTTTGAGCTTTGTTCTATAATGAGATGCACATAAAATTAATGTTGGTTCACAAAGTTCTCATGTGTCATATTTGAATAGAAATATGGTGCTTTCAAATTTCTCAATACGGTCAGAGTGGGAATTTTTATTTTTTTCTTTGTGGTGAGGATCTTGCTATTTCCAGGCTGATCTTGAACTCCAGGACTCAAGCACTCAACCTGTTCTAGCCTCCTCTTTACCTAGGATTACTAGTATGTGTCACATTCTTGGCTCTCATGCTTTTGACTTTTTATTAGAATATATTTGCAATGTATGTTTCCATTTCTTGTAAGAAGTTTGTCTTAGTTACTTTTGACTCGTTACTGAGACAAAAATACCTGAAGCCCAAAGTTTGAAAATGAAAGGTTTATTTCTTACAGTTTTTGCAGTTTTCAGTCCACACTCATTTGGCTCCAAGGCAGGCAGGCGTGGCTGGGCCACAGTTCATGGCGGCTGCAAATAGCAAGCAGGAACCAACAAAGAGCAAGACACACCTTCTTCCTGCCATTACATCACATCCTGGCTCCACCCTTATGTAGGTGTTGCACTATATCATCAATCCAAGCACTAGACAATGAACCAATCACAAATGCACAATGCAAACTCATGAGGTCTGAGGGCCACAGACATTAACCATGACATTCCACCCCTGGCCCCCACGACTCATAAACATCCTTCATACAAAAGACATTTAGTCCTATTTAGTCTACCTCCAAGAGTTGCCGAAGTCCTAACAGTTTCAGCATTGCTGAATAGTCCAAGTCCCAAATGTCCTCCAAGATCTATGGCAAACTCTTAACAGTAACCCCCTGTACAAATGAAACAAGGTTAATTATTTTTGAAATGCAAAGGCACAAGATAAACATTACCATTCCAAAAGTTACAAACAGGGGAATAGAAAGCATTGGAAACAAAGCAAGTCCAACATCCAGCAGAATGAACATTAAGTCCTAGAGTTTCAAGCTCAGCATCTGAAGCAACCTGGTTATAAGCTCTAAAAGGCTTGGGTGATTCCACCCACATGGCACTTCCAGGGATTTTAGCTCCTGCAGATTTTCTCTTAAATCCTCTCTGCTCGCATTTTTTTTTTTTTTTTAAACTTTCTTTGAATCATCCACGTTTCTGGCTTTTCCTAACTTTTGGGGTCTCCACTACACCTTTGACTTTACTTTTACATCTTTACAAATTGCCCTCTCAGGGACACACTGCTTGGCCAGCCAGGCCCTTTGCAATCGAGGTGGAAGCCATCTTACCCTCAGAATTTGTGTATTTTTCTTGCACCTAAAATGAGCACCTTGTGGATGCTGCTAAGGTCTGCTGTCAGCTGAAGCAGTAGCCAGGCTTTTCTCTCTCTTGGCTGTAGGCGTCAGTGCCTGGATTGCAGGGCTCTGTTTACCTGATTGTGAGGAAAATCTTCTCTATGTTGCCGCCATTCTGGAAACTCATGTGGCCTCTGTTGGCATTCTGGAACCTCATGTGGCCTCTGTTACCATTCTGGAGCATGGTGCTCTGAAGCCTTCTCTTCTGAGCAAGTTTTTTTCACCTTTGCATGAGGCTACAAATGGTGGAGACTCACTTCCTGGGCTGCCCCTGGGCCATCTTTTTTATCTTTCTGTTTCCCCTTAACAATCAAAATCTCAACTCTGTCTTTACAATCCACAGCCTTCCTGGAATTTTCCTTCTGGCCAAACTCACAGCTTTGTAAATTAACCTGCTGGGCTCTTTGCTCTTGATTTGCAACATAAAGCTAGCTGAAAGCCCCCAACAATAGCCATGCCACAGCCTCAAGGTTTGATTGCTTTTTAATTTCTTTTTCAAGATTAGTCAGTCCATTGCCATTTGTCTCAGTCTCAGGCAAAGTTTCTGGACATGAGCAAAATGCAGACAAACTGTCTGCCAAACTACAACACATATCATGGGGAGTCCAACAACCAATACAGTCCTTTTTCCCAGCAGAAACCTCCCAAGCCTCCCAAGCCCAAAGGTCTTTACCATGAGGCTTTCTATCAGCTTTCTGGTCTCCTGAGCTCTGACCAGAATCTCCTCTACAGAACAGCCTAAGCTGCTCCAGCTTTATGCATCCAGGCGACATTTCTGAACCTTACCAAACTCTGCCCACAAGCCATTTCCAAAGCCTCTGGAAAAACATGGTCAGATACAGTCACAGCAAATGACTCCATTCTTGGTACCAAATGTGTCTTGGTTACTTTTGACTCGTCACTGAGACAAAATACCTGAAGCCCAAAGTTGGGAAAGGAAAGGTTTATTTCTTACAGTTTTTGCAGTTTTCAGTCCACACTCAGTTGGCTCCAAGGCAGGTGGGCATGGCTGGGCCGCAGTTCATGGCGGCTGCAAACAGCAAGCAGGAACCAACAAAGAGCAAGACACACCTTCTTCCTGCCATTACATCACATCCTGGCTCCACCTCTATGTGGGTGTAGCACTGACATCATCAATCCAAGCACTAGACAATGAACCAATCACAAATGCACAATGCAAACTTATGAGGCATAACATAAACCATGACCAAATTGGTACGTGCACATAATACATCATAATTCATTTTTTATTCTTTCCTCATCTCATCCTCCATCTCTTTATAGCCTTCATTTTTAAGAAACATGTCCTAATTCCCAATACCTATCTTGTACTTTGCTTTTTACATATCATTTGGGTTTTTTATAGAAAAGATACTTAATCTTGGATACTGGTTTTCTTTACTTAACATTATGGTCTCAAGGCATCCATTTTCCTGTGATGATTCAAATCTATCTTTTTATGTCAGAGTAGTACTCTGTTGTGCAAATGCCACATTTTCTTAATTCATTCATCTGATGATGGATATGGCTTCTTCTAAGAATAGTTATTATGAACTTTGTTGCCGTAACATGGGTCTGCATATCAGAATACTCTGATGTCTTTAACACTTTTGAAAAGATATCTAGAAGAGGAATAGGTGGGTCAAATAAAATTTTGGTTCTGAGGATTCTCCACAATAATTTCCATGGTGGTTGTATTATTTTACATTCCCACCAACATGGTAGGAGCCCCTCCCCAACTTGGTCTTATCTTCTACAGTGTTAAATGGATATGCTGCATACATAATTTCTATTAAATTCTGAGTTTACTTTTCACTACATGAAATATATTCATTTTCAAAGACAAATTTAAAAAATGTTTAAAAGTATAGAGTCTATAGAATACCAACTTTAAACAAAGAGAGCAAATGGGAATCCTATTATCCTATCTCAAATTTCTATGTGAATACTTCTATGCAAATTTTTCCATATGTAAAAATATACATTCTTCTGTGAATTTATTTATAATTTATTCTAGTTTAATTTTCTTAACTTAAAAGATAAAATAGTACATAGAATGTGAGTTTCTAAATATCTCCCAAAATACTTACTCAACAAATATCCATTACAGTATTAATATTCCATTAACTATCAGAAATCCAGAAGAAGCTGGATTTAGCTTCTGACAAATGACAACCTTGTAGTTCCCCTCAATACACTAGTATTGAGGGGAAGTGACAGAAAATGATTGAAGACATCTTGAAAAAGTCTTGCCATACCTTCAGGAAGTGCAGAAGGAAAGGTCCCAAATGAAGATGTTCCGAGGAGTCTAAAAGAAAACAGGCACCAACTACATTAAGCATCTTACGGGATCAAAATCATGAGTGCAAATCTTCTTGACTTTGCCTTCTTACTGGTTGCTCAGATTTCTACTACATAGCTGTCCTTTTTTTTTATTGCCAGCTTTGACTCCATTTCCTTGTCTCTTTGTTCTCCAATTTGTCTTTCCTTCTCCAAGAGTTCACAGAAACAGGGCTGGGTGTGTAGCTTGGTGATTTTTGACTTGGTAAACCCATACCTGAGTTCAATGCCCAGCATCTTCCCCCACCACAAAAAATTCACAGAGACAGCACGAGACACAAATAATGCCTTGTTATGCCAAAAGTACTGCATTGTCTCAGTACGATAATATTCAGTTTTCAAATCATTATCCTGTCTGATTGCTTTAAAGAGCTTGCTATGGTTGTCCAACTGTTTCTTTAATCTTCTTTTTATAGAGCTTTTTAATTTACTTCCATTTAACTCCTTTGTGATTCTGTATTTCCATGATTTAGATCTTCTCTTTTGGTCTGGAAATACTTTCTTGAAATGTAATGATGAATGGGCTGAGGCATGATTTTAAAATGAAAAAAAAAATTAAAATATATGGTAGGCATAAATTGTACTTGTACAGCTTGATTATGTTTATGAAATGAACACACCTACATAATTGACAGAGAGGTCAAAGAACAGAATATGGCTTTATCCTTGAAGTGTATATCCTGTTCCTTCCCAATCGCTGCTTCTATCCAAGACTGTCATTATGATGGCTTCTAACAAGAAACCTTCTTATTTTCTTTCATGTTTTATATGAATGGAGCCCATATGTAGTATTTATTATATGCCTTCTTTTACTATATGTAGCATATGTAACATCCATTCATGGTATATCTTACTCCGGTTAATTTATTCTCAATGGCGTAAGAATTTCCACTGATTATATTGGATTTCACCTACTCTTTATATTTCATGTGTACAGATATGTTTATTGCTGGCTGTTTTTATACTTTTATCAATCACACTGCTATAAGATGTTATAAATGAAAAATTTCTGTAAAAAGTTTTAATTTGCCATCATCGGTCAATTTTTAAACCTTGTCAAAATGATCTCCTTCATAGTTGAGGCAAATAACAAAAAATATTGAAAATACTGTAGCACTTCAGTAGAACATATTTCTCATATAAATTCTATAATAAAAAATAACTTTTTAGAAGAAAACTACTCAGGGAAGACTATAAAGTCATATTTCTAAAGTAAAATATATTCTAAATTTAAAATACTTGAATTTTATAGTTTGAAAATAATGACCCTCCAGTTAGCTATACAAGTTAAATAAAGGCTGTTTAACTTTCATAGACTTTCTACTGCTAAGGAAAAATCCTATAAACATACCACATATGATAATAATATATCAAGTGCTTTAAAATTTGGGATAAAAGCTGCAGATAGATTATTTTTATTAAAATGGTTTTCTATATCAGAATAGTTCATGTTATTCATTTATATATGTCATATTCTGATTGTGTTTTAAGCCTTTTTTAATCCTATAGGAAATAGGATTCATTAAAATTTATTACAACTTTATTAAAAACAAGTAACAATATAAAATATATCCAGACTAAATCACTTGTGGCAGTTCTGGTGCTGATCTATTTTTTTTTTAAGTAACACCCTTACACTAATTTATTAGACCTTCATAAAAGTATTTTTTACAAGGTTTTTATTCTGGCTAGCCAATCAATTGTGTTAAAACTAATCATCCTTTCCAAGAGAAATATTCTTTATTTGCAAAATAGAAAATAAAGGCTACTTCATTTATTATTTATAAATATTTTTCAATACTCTCATGCACATATATTAAAGGCTGTGATTACTACCAGTGAACAGTACTTTAATTTCCTTGCAAACCTACTTTGTAAATCTGCTACTTTCAGTACCTTTTAGAGGTGTAAAGACTGTTGGGTCCTTAAAACTACTCCCTAGTAAATGCACCTTCAGGATAGTTCATATGTTTACCTGTAATAAAGAGGGGTGGTGGCAGGACAAGCAACTCTCATAGTAAGTCTTTATTGGTCTCCTTAGCCGGTCACCGTGTAGACATATGCCCCACAGGAGAAAGACAAAGGCAGATGCTCTGTGAGGACAGCAGATAAGCAGAACTCAGACCCCTTTGACTTAGGGGAAGCTGTTTTGTAGATGTATTCTTTATTGTCTCTGGAGAATAAACTTCAAATTTAGAGATCCTTTTTTGACCCCATTTACTGTTCATAGATGGAAAAGAAACATGGATATTATTTTACTAAAGATAATTTTGATAATAGCTTGAAAGATGTAACTAGCTGAATCATAAATATCAGTAATGTTTAGGTACATTGTCACCTACTAGATAAGAGAGATTATAGTAATAATTTTCTTCACTTTTTTTCAAAATGAGGAATTGAAAGGAGACCAGTAGCCTTCATTTCATTAGCTTGAAACATTTTCTAGGACAAAGATCATTCCTTCACAGGGTAAAATATCACTTCCTCTCTTCTTTCTGCAGGATCAAAAGGAGAAAGAAGCAGAATTGGGTGAGAAAACAAAGGGAAACAGACCAAGGGAGGGAGGGACAGAGGAAGAAAGAAAGGAGGAGGAAAGAGAAAAAAATCACAAATCAAATATTCAATTATTATTTTGTATGTATACTTTTAGGCTTTATTTTTTTAATATACTTGAATACAGTCTAGCCACATAGAACATACTTTGCAAGTTCTTTTAATAACTTTCAGGGAAAATTAGAATAAACAAAGGCAACACAATAAACACAGAAGATGAAATCACTTTTAATTGAGTCATGTAACAGTATAGTCCTTGTTATTAAGGATAGACACATTTAATGGAGCTGAGGCAAGATACTATAGGAAAATATACTCACTCAAAATGCAGATTTCTAATTAAACTCGCAGGACAGGAAAGCAGAGCAGTGAGATAATATTTATGGGGAACTTTCTAGGCATCAGGAAGTATCTTAGTCACTTCATGCATTCAAGAAATATTTACTAAGAGCTCCTACACAAAGAACAGGAGTGACAATAACATGCTCATGGGGTTGAGAGTAAAGTTAAACAAATGAGGAAAAACAATGGATGATAAGACTAATGCTTGCTTCAGGGAAGACAGGGCACAGAAGAGGAGGCAGTGTGGCACTGAGTGGTCCTACAAGCACAAAGGTGTTCAGACAGAACCAGTTCCTGAAAATTGCCAAGGACTTATAGTAGTCACTTTTCCAAAAGTGACAGGTTCACTGACTGTCATCAGTAATTTAAGGATCATTGTATTCATAGTAGCAATAGCAAATATTTATTTAATAGTTACTTCATGCCTTCATATCCAATATTTTGCATATGTTACAATGAAACTCAACTGCAGTACAATGTGAACATTCAAGTCTTTTTTTTTTTTTTTAATTTTTATTTAAGGAGAAAAGAAAAGAAAGAAAAAAAAAAACAGTGAAGGGGTACAAATTATACAGATTTACAGAATAAAAAAATGCGCAGTAGGAAATCACTAGTTAATGGATTACATATTGCCATCTTAGAAATAATTGTTCAAGTCACAAAATTAAAGCTTGTAGAGTGGACATTCCACCAATGATACTGCAAACAGTTCTGTTCAATGATCCAATAAAACTCTGTGATATCATTTTCTATCTTATACTTTTAAATATACATGCAGTTATATAGTTTAGAGCACTTTCTTTTCCTCTCTTTTGTACAGTGACTATTACACATTTTGGGTTTCATTGCTCCCACGGTTCTTGTTGCTTTTTTGGAAGAGAGTAAAACCAAATGTGACATAACAGAACAGAATCGGTCAAGTCAAAAGGGTGGACATAATAGATAATATAAAAACATAATACAAGGTGATCAACAATGGTTACCCTAATGCCTCCGGCTATTTCTAATAGAATTGCCTGTATCATTAGTTGTAATACAATTGAACAAAACCGTAAAGAATAAAACCAACAAAACCAAAACATTGGAGACATTGTAGGTCTTCAAAAGTAGATAAAAGTTAACGAGAATGGGCATTGTAATGAATCTCATTATCTTCTCAGCTGATGCCTAAACTTTCGAACCTGATACTATCCAGCAAAACAGAATATAGGAACCTCAGTCAAAAACAAGATGGTGAGAGCAATACAGGGCTTCAAATCGAGATAATAGAAAGTCAAAGTGGGTTACTATATTATATCCTGCTATATTTTTCCCTGTAATTAAATGGGTAAAAATAAAAAAGTAAATAATGGAGTGGAGATTGAGAAAAAAAGAGGGCATAACAGCGAAACAGGGCAGATCAAAACATAACCATTTAAGCAGAACAGTGTTTCACCACCAGCTAATCCTGACCCAAAAATAGTTACCATATTGATTCCCTCCCTGAAGTCCTTGAGTACAACTTCATACACTGTAGCATTAAGTATATCAAAACAATGTATATCCATTTAAGAGAATAACAGCATTACAGAGCATTTAGAATCGACCAACAGAAAATGAACAATGGTCTCTGTATAATCTCCTTGTCTTTAAAAGGTTTTTTCTTATATTATCGTACATAGTAAAATCCAATAAGATACAACCTGTTTAGACCATTGGAGACAGAAGAACAAAAGCTAGATGAGACCTCAAAACAAGATGGTACTAAATCAGCATTACCTATTAAGATGTCATTTTCTCCAAAAAAAGCTGTTCCTATCATCCAATCTTCTCTGTCTCATTTCTGTTGAGCTCTTTTTCTGTCAGTAGCTGTCAGTTTGTCTTCTTCGTTTTGGTCTCTGCTCTATTCGTTGTGGCCTCCCTGCCCCTATTTCTGGGTTCTTTGTATTTTTCTTTTTTTAGAATATCCTGCAATACTTTCTGTAGGGTTGGATTGGTGGTTGCAAATTCCCCCAGTTCCTCTTTATCTTGGAAGCACCTCGTTTTTCCATCAATTTCCAGGGACAGTTGTGCAGGATATCTCAATCTTGGCTGTAGATTATTATCTTTCAAAGCTTGAATTATTTCTCCCCATGCTCTTCGTGATTTGATGGTTTGTGAAGAGAAATCTGCTGTAATTATGATGGGTCTTCCCTTGTAAGTGATCTGTTTCTTGTCTCTTACAGCTTTTAATATTCTGTTCTAGTATTGAATTTCTGGAATTTTTATTATTATATGCCTGGGTGTTTCTCTGTTAGGGTTGTAGGTAGCTGGGGTCCTGTATGCCTCATACATTTGAGTATCTTTACCTTTTGCTAAATTAGGAAAATTCTCCTGGATTATTTCTGTGAGTAGCTTTTGTAGTTCACTTGTTTGTGTCCCTACTTCTTCTTTTATGTTCTTAATCCTTAAGTTATGGCTCCTCTTATCATCTTCTTGTCTTTGTATTATTGCTGTGTGTTTCTTTGTTATTTTTAAGAAGTTTTTCATTTCATTCTCCCATGTTTCAAGTCTGCCCTCCAATTCAGATAGTCTGTCCTTAGTTTCTTTCAAGCTGTTATGCCAGTCTTGGGTATATTTCTTGATTTCTTGATAGTCCCTTTGCACCTGCTTCACATACTCAATGCTTTCTCTGTTTTCTCCATCAAGCAATTCTCCCCTCTTTTTCTGTTCTTCCACTCCACCATCTGCTTTTTCCTGGGTGGTGCTTAGCATTTCTCTAACTATTCTGCATACTTCTAGCTTCAGGTCATTGATAACTTCATTCCTGAATTGGTCTATGAGGCTCTCTAAATGGCGCTTAATGTATATTGGTACAGTGTCCACTATTGCCTGATTCTCAGGATTGGGGGTCAAGGAGCCTTTTTTGTTGCTTCCCTTCCCCATATTTTCTGTTCCTTATAAAATGTAATCTTACACAGGAGGCCTGGCTTCCCTGCCTGTCAGCTACAGCTTGATCGAATTGCGCTGGCTAGTTGTTCCCGCTCACCGCTGCGCCCCAGGGAGTTGTGGAGGAGGCAGCCTATGTGGAAGTCGGTGGCTCCTCCGGGCCACCGTCAGGCTCTGGGATCTGGGCTAGGCCAGCCTAGGGAGTCCGCGAGCAGCGTCCCTCCGGCCAGGCACCTTTCACCAATCCCGTCCGAGAGGGAAATGCGCGGCTGCAGTTGCCACCGCGCCCTGCTCTTACAGGACTGCCCGCGCCCAGAAAATCCTCCGCTGGAGTCAGACTGCGGTAGGGAGTCAGTTCCTCGCTCACCTCGCCACCAGTCAGCCTTCCTTCCTGTCCGTTGCGTTTCCGACTCCGTTCCCAGACGCCCTTTCCCAGAGTTTGGGGGTCGCGTCTCTCCTTGCTGAGCCGCTGTGGAGGTGGCCGGCCGCCGCGCGGCGGGAAATCCAAACCGCGGTTTCCAATGGCGCGGAGTCGAGCCTCCACACCGAGATTTTTCTGTTCCTATTTTAGCGCCAGGACTGTATTCCAAGTTGGATTCTCTCAGCCCAGTTCGTTCCTGAGTCAGCAGAGCATATCTCTACTGGTTCGTATCTCCTTAGTCTGCATCATTCCTGGCCTCTGAGCCGAGCCTTTAGAGAGCGTTCAGTAATTGCTGTTGTCTGTCCGCCATGTTCTCAGGAATCCCCGAACATTCAAGTCTTGAGGGTAGGTTGTCCTAGAAATTGAATCCTGGCTATGTTACTTATTAGTGTTTCACTTATTAATAAATTCCTTAATATAACTTTATCTTTTGTACTCACATTGGAATGGTGGATGCAACAACGCCTCCCTCTTAAGACTTTTCTGAGAACACATTAATATAGTACTAATTAACATTTATTGGATATGTGTTATGGTTCAGCACCTAAACAGGGATTATTTTTATCCTGCCAGGATTAAAAACCATTAGTGTAAGATCAGAAAACATGTTTTTTTTTTAAATAGCCCAAGATGCAGCTTTTCCTAAACTCTTTATATGTTTTCACATGTGAGATGCTATAAGGAGATCTATTGAAACATTCTAAAATAATTGCTTCACTCTGATGAATAATGAGGACTATTATTACTGTTATGACTTTTTGTGATAGTGCCAAAATACTGTGAGCATTTTGAGTTAGAATTATAATCTATTAATATTTTAGTGTCTGATACATAAGACGCTCATAAGAAACATTTGTTAAATCAATAAACTTTGCAACTTCTTTAGATGGAGTCTTTATTTTTAGGTGAGGCCTTTGTTCTTTCTTCTCCCAACTCTATCAATATAAACATCTTTCCCTTGCACTTTCATTTCTACTCTTTCTGCTTCACTTCACATTTGATTATTTTCCCCCCAACTACATGTTCCAGTGAATTTCTACAGATGGAACAATCTACTGTTGTCTTTAAAGCCTTTGGTTTTATTCCTTCCCTTGCGTGTTTCTTTTTATTACTTTAAATATATCTGCCACCAAGACATCTTTAAAAGAGAGCTAAGCACCTTTTCTTTTGATTATTTGTTCTTTGATTTTTTCTGTTTTGAAATAGATATGTATAATACACCCTGTACTTCTATGTAGATTTCATAACTTTTAAGAAATTAACTTTAGCTAACTTCATTAAAGCTTGGATCAGAAAAGCAGTACTTTATAAAGCTCTTTAATTTCTTATTTATAGGCTTCTCAATTATATTTTTACTTTGATTTGTGAGATATGGTGTGTGCATGCATGCATGCATGTATGTGTGTGTGTGTATGTGCATGGGGAGTATATTTAGAGCTATTTGCCTTTTTACATAACTAAATAAGAATTCTCTAAATCTTACAGCCTGAATATAGATACTAGATCTCATGGGTCATTTTTGACTCACTGTGATCTCAGCTTTTTTCTGAGGGTGCATGTAAAACGTGCGCCCTGACAGACGCATCTTTTCATGTACTAGAATGCAATATAAAGGTTAAAATCATTTACCCAACCAAAATCTAATCTTTTGTCATTCCACTTCCTTGGTCAATCGTCTTCAAACTTGGATCTTAAACGTTTCCAAAAATAACATCAGTGGCCTAAATGAAAATCTCCCTTTATATTTTTTTTTTCTTAACAGACGAGAGAAAAAGGCTCAGTCTCTCCCTTGATGTGAAATCAATTTCCTTCTTTGTATTGAGGCTTGTTTCTCTTGTACTAAGATTACATCTAGTCTTCTTCCTCTTGCTGTCTGTGTTCTTAATGCATTACATGGTTCTGCTGGAAGGAATGTTTCCTTATACTGGGTGATTTTAATTAGTCTTTTGAAGTTTCTTTTGAAATCCTTCTTCTCTTCCTTTTGATTATTTACTGTCTACAACCACACTTAACTCTATATCCTTGTTAAATACTTCTCTATATTACTGTTTCTGTTTATTCTGGAATTTAAATTCTGCTTATCGGGGTGTTGGTCTGCTTATTTTCATTGTGTGTGTGTGTGTGTGTGTGTGTGTGTGTGTGTGTGTGTGTGTTTGTGTCTAATAACACAGGCACACATATATTTTTTTCTTTCTTCAGCATTCTGGAGAACTATAGTAAGTCTTGATTCTTGCACTGGGATTGAAGAAAAATAAGTGTGTTCCAGCAATGAAGTAAATTTTATGACAATACAAGTGTTTTTCAGCAGTCTCTCTTTAGTTAAGGCTTTTCAAAGATGTTCTATTGAATTTTGTCTTGAAAGTTGAGGAAGTATTTGCCAAAAAACATAAATAAAAATGAAATACCTTGAAAATTGTGATTTTAAAAGCAGCTATCCCTTCCAAAGGAAAGTACTTTAGTTTCTCAAAGACGCAAGCCACAAAGGTTGGAATATTTGCCATTTAAAGACACAGAATTTGAAGAACATTTAATGCGGAAGAAATTTAGCTTTCATTAGACAAAACCATAAAATACCTTGCTTGCTACTCAAGTGATAAATTTTAGCCACTTAACTTCTATTACAAGATACAGATATAGTTATAGACATATGATGCAGAATTTTCCCTACCTATTTCATTTGAATGATTTATGCATACGATATAATTAAATATCATTGCACGTTTTGTCTTCAGTATCACATTTAGGAATCAAATTGTGAGCTATAACAGTTGAATAGTTACCACTTTGATTTGTGGTTGAGATTTTATGATTAGTGATAAAATTAGAATCAATACAATGAAAATACATTTCTCTACACCAAAAGCTGGGAAAAGACATATATTTTTTATTACAATGGAATTACATTAATTTATTTTAATAATTCGTATTTTAAAATATTAGACTTGTGCACACTGTATGTGAAATAATAGCATACGCTGTCATTTAGAGGTATTATAGAATATATACATCTGAGTTTTCAGCAAGAAAGTTATTTCTTAATTTGTTTCCTTTGAATAATGTCAGATATAGAATACTTTATATCTACTTCAATTGTAAGTGTTTGCTGGTAATTGAAGATGTGACTCAGGACACAGTAATGTATTAGTGCTAAGCTTCAGTGTTTTTAGTTCCTACTGTGTTCACCCTGAAATTAACCTATATAAATATCTTTTCTAAAGTGCCTGTTTTCCTTTTATGGATATTTTTCAACATTTTTCATTTATTGCCAGACCAAGATGTGGGAGACTCCCTGCAGACATGTTCACTGATAAGAACACCTACTAGTGAATTTTATTAGCCACCTACTTTGAAAATTATTAACTAATTAAAAGTGGAATATTCCCTCATCATCTTTTAGTTTCTCACTTTTCCTTCAACTTCTGGTACTAATTTATTAGAGAGGTGGAGTGAATTCTGAATGTGCCTGTGATCTTTTTAAAGCATTGCAATAAAGAAGGTTAATAACAGCCTATATATCATCAGTCCTATTTTAAAGAAATATTCATTATTTTTTAAAAATCTCTGTTATGCTTTAGGGTAATACTATGAAAGAACATCTATTGTATGTGTTTTGAGAAGTGCTGACTGCTTTAAAGTAAACTAACATATGACAATTATCTAAATAGGCAAATATATTATGGTTAGATTTTAATTACTAAAATTATCTTTATTAAAAGTGATTAACAAATAATACTTAATGGCTAAATTACATAACTAGGTCATTAAATCACTTGACAAAGAATTTTTAAATGGTGAAGCTAACAAAATAAGAATGTTTAAAACCACTGTCTCTAGAAAATCAATTAAAATGTAAAGAGATAATATTGTTGAAAGTATAATCTGTATACTTTGAAAGTATAGTTAATTGAAAGTATAGTTAAATGAAAGTATAGTTAATTTAAGTAAAGTTTTCCATTATTTTCAGCTAGTGAAAAAGTACAATATTCACATTTTCCTTTTATTCATCCAAAAGATGTTTTATTTCACTTGAGCACCCTGCCCTAGCAGGAAATTGGGAATAGGTATGGCAGGACCCCTCTTCTTAATCTCTTTGAAATAGGACATCATACCCTTAAATTAAACAACAGACTAATGTATGCGATTGACTATGGTTTCATTGGTTTTTAATAAGTAACACTAAAAAGAAGTATTATGAGTTTATTCATCAAATATTTTTGGTTGCTTCCTTTGTACCAAGTTCTGTTCTTGGTGTTAACAACACACTAGTGAAATGCATATAAATATTTCTGTCTTCGTGGGCCTTAAAAGAAGAAAAATAGTTTAGCCAGGCATGGTGGCTCATGCCTATAATCCCAGCAATCAGGAGGCTGAGACAGGAGGATCATTGTGAGTTTGAGACCAGCCTGGGTTACAAAGTGAGCTCAAGGCCAGCCTGAACTGCATAGCAAGACCCTGTCTCAAAAAAAAGACAAGAAGAAGAAGATGATGAAGAAGAAGAAGAAGAAGAAGAAGAAGAAGAAGAAGAAGAAGAAGAAGAAGAAAAATAGAAATGCAGGTGAATTTAAAAGTATAATAACTATTGTATAATCCTACTGTTTTCATGTTGGACAATGATTACTGGGGTTTAAAGAAACGCAAAGAATCACCACGGTGGTAAAACTGGAAAGTCTCATTCTAATGGAAAGATTAATTACATCTGAATTAGTGGAAGATGGCCTGAAGGTGTGTATTAGACTCATATACTCAATAAAAGGGTAACTGTGATGAGAGACATTTATTATAGACAGAGTGAATGATGAAGTTATGTAGATCAGTTAGAGTGAAAGTCGGTAGGTGTGATCATTATATTGTCATGCTTGGGAATGAATACAATTAACGAAGACTGTGGAAGAAAAACTAATAATAATAGAAATGATGTTGCTGGGAAGTAGCTGTTTTACATAAATAATGCTATTTATGCTTACTTACTGCAAATAAGATTATGGCTCTCCCAGTTGTCACCTTGTAAGAGTAGACACTACCCATCAAGAGTACAATTCACAGCCAGGATTTGTGCAGGCATGTGGAATCCCAACACTTTGGAAGGATGAAGGAGGAGGATCAGAAGTGTGACTACAGCACCGACAACTTAGTAATTTAGTGACCACTAAACTCAACACAAGAAAGAAAAAAGAAAGAAAGAAAGAAAGAAAGAAAGAAAGAAAGAAAGAAAAGAAAGAAAGGAAGGAAGAAAATGAGAAACAAAAAGAGAGAGAAAGGAAGGAAGGGAGGAGGGAGGTAGGGATGGAGGGAGGAAGGAAGAAAGAAAGAAAAAATAAAATAGAAAAAAAGAAAGAGGAAGAAAGAAAGAAAGAAAGAAAGAAAGAAAGAAAGAAAGATAATGAAAGAAATTAAAGATTGGTGATGTAACTCAGTGTGGAGGCTCTGGGTTCAGTTCCCTGTTCAGTAAAAACCAAAACAAAATAAATAAAAAATAATCTGCTTATACAAAGCAAAATAGTTGTTCAATGAATTAACAAACAAATAGAATTATTTACCATGATGCTTATTATGTTATTAAACATTTAGTGACTTAAAACAAGTCATTCATTATTTCAAAATTTTACTGATTTAGGAGGCCCGGGAAGACTAGCAAGTCTTCTAGTGAAACCAGGTTTCACTAGGCTTCAATTTTATCAGAGGCCCAACTGGGAAAATAAATTTGTTTCAAGTTGGTCTAAACTGACATCATTGGGAAGTAGAACAGAGTGTTTGCTTTGTTACTCAGTCCTATAGAGAGGGCCCTGTTCTTAGTTGCGGAAACTCGCTGGCTGCCCTCCTGACTCGGTCAAATGCAAACCTGTCTTCCAGTTTGGATAATCTATCTTTTGTTTCTTTCAAGCAGTTTTGCCTTCTTTTCATAGAGTTTTTAATTTCCTGGTAATCTCTTTGAATCTGCTTCATGTATTCTATATTTTCTTTACACTCTTCATCAAATGGTTCTCTCCTTTGAGTTCCTCCATTCTTCCATCTGTCTTCTTGAGGGGTGCTTAGGATCTCTTTTATTAATCTTCTTATATCTTGCTTTGCTTGGTTAAATATTTCACTTTTGAACTCGTCTATGAGGTCCTGAAGATATCTCTTTATGTCTACTGGTGCTGTGTCTGATATTGCATGTTTGCTATCCTCATTGTCCTTTGTATTTAACCTATCCTGGTAATTTTCTCAGGGTTGGACCTGTGGACATTTTCTTGTTGCTTCCTCTTTCCATCTTTTTTGTTTCTTCCAGGAAGCCCCAGTTTCTTTCTTTGTTGGTTACAATTCTTCTGAAGCATGCTGGCTAGGTGACCCTTCACACTGCAGTGTGCTAGTGAGTTGCAACAGGGGCAGCATATGCCGGCCCCTCCCCTCTGGATCAGTCAACCTGCTGAAGCTTTCACTGTATTAGTGTGGCCGCCTCCCCTCTGGGTCAGTCAACCCGCTGAGGCCTTCACTGCATTAGTGTGCGCTGCCGCTGCCATAGGGACTTGATTTCAGATAACCTATAGGTCTCAGCCAGGTCACATGACCCAGGCCAAGCTCACTCCACCAATTTCATTTAGGAAGGGAACAACTGCCTGGAGAAGTCACTGCTGCCCCTTGTTCCTGCCAGTCCTGCCTGATCCCAGAATGTCATCTGTTTGAGCCCCCTTCTCTGTGGAATGATTTTATTCCAGTCACTCACTACAGGTCGATACTGGGTCCCCACTAGCTCAGCTCTCTGTTCTTGGCTCACTGACCCCGACCACAGTGTGACTGCGTTTCCAGTAAGTTGAAGTGGTGGGATTTCAGATGGCTCTGTAAGTCAGCACCACTCCGGTTTGGGTGCTGCAGCAGGAGCACTGAACCTTTAGCTATTCCAATAGTAGCACCAGGACTTATGTTTGATTGGTTCTTCTCCATCTTAGTTTGTTCTTGGGACGAGAGAATTCATCTCTCTCTGTTTGGGACTCCCCATGCTGTATTATGTTGAATTCTAAGTTGACTATCTCATGGAGCCTCTGTAACCTGCTATTATATATCTGCCATCTTTTTAGATAGACAATTTGTCACATTTTAAAAGAGAGAGGAAAGAAAAAACACAGGAAAAATAATTTGATTAAGAAAAGGAATGAGGAAATATACAATAAAGAACAAGGGACAGTTAAGGTATTTTTCTATCACTTCAGAAAAAAAGGTAATAAAATCTAGATAAAAAAGATATAATGGAAATAGGAAGAAGTTGACTGAAAGGTGTTATGTAAGAATCTATATAAAACGTGAATTATCTACATGTTTTGTCTCTCAATGCTTATAACTCAAAATAACAGGCAATTTTTTAAAAGACTGTAGGAGGCTAGGAAGAATAAAAGAATGAATGCATAAATGACAAACTCAAAATGAAAATAACCAAATATTACAGGCCAAGAAATCTATTTTGTTTTAACCATGAAATGGCAACACACTGGAGTTGAAGAATTAAAAAAAAAAAAAAAAGACCTAAAATCCATATATTAGACGTAAAGAAACTATATCCAAAAACATTCAATGAACCTGATGGCCACAGAACAGTCAAGGTAACTTGCAGGATCCAATTTAAAACTATTCCAGGTCTTTCATTGGGCAGTAATTGCTTTCTACCAGTGAGTTTAGTGGGGAGGTGAGGGTACAATAGACAATATTAGTCACTTTCCCAAAACTGGGACAAAATAAATTGACCTGCAATTTAAAGGGAGGATTATTTTTGTTCACAGTTTCAGAAGGTTCAGTATATGTTTGATTGTAAGGGAGAAAAAGAAGAGGGGAAGTGCTTGGCAGAGGAATTCTGCTCACTCCATGGCAACCAAGAAGCATAGAGAGAAAGTGAAAGAAGTGGATACAAAAAAATAATCTGTCTAGCTCACCCTCATGACCTGTCTCCTCACCGCTGCCCTACTTCCTGACACACTTGGCGAAGGACCAATCCATGGGCTGATCCATTGGTGAACCTGTATCTCCTACCATCTAGTCACCACGTCAAAATCCTACCTCTGAATACATCAGGCTTTCAGGAGGACATTTCAAATCTAAACCATAATAGAAATGAAATTTGAGGAGGTAGCTGCACAAGAGAAAAAGGATGAGGGTTATTTGTGTAGAGATAAAATATTTAATAGATTACATTTCTAAGAGAAAACACAGAAACAGAAAAATATGTGACAAACTCCAGCAAGATTCATATGTTGGAAATATAAGTAACAGTCAAGACACATAGACTTTAAAAGACCTGAACACTGTCAAATATTATCATTTTGTTAAGTAGCTATTAGTTTGGGGTGCAAAATCTCAGGCAACTTTACTGAAAAAAAAAGGAGGAAAATTCACCTAAGAAAAAAATTATGTAGTATTACTTCTTTTTTAAAATTTTATCTTAATCTTTCATTCTGAAAAATTAAAGATACTGAAAAATAAACCATGACTACTTGGTAATAATAAATTCCTTCTGAAACTAAACTATTTAATGACGGTTCGTAAGATGAAGATAATTTGGTTGTTTATTAATAAGATGCAGGTTGCTTCCTTAATGAATCATTTTAATCAGTGATCCATCAGTTAATCAGTGTTAATCAGCGTTTCATTACTAAATAAGGACCTCATGATGAGGTGGACAAACGCCTAGTATTGCATGACTAATAAGCAGACATCATTTTTGCAAAAGGATTTTTGTTATTAAAGCTTATAATATTCAAAGTTTGGCAACTGATTTTCTTTAGGTTAACAGAATCCAGTAGCATCATCAGAGAAGTCCAGCTTTTGCCATCAACAGGCTTCTGAGACATCCACAATCATCATTATTTCTGCAATCGCATCAAGTACAAGGACCTGGAAAATAGTGCTAATTATTTTATGTGAAACAATAGCTTGAGAAAAAAAAAGATTTTTATATTTTTTAGCCTTTTTTCTTCACTTAACATTATATTGTCTATGTCATATCTCAAAAATGAGATTGCAGAGTGCAGAGATTAAAATTAGACTGGTTTCAGTAATTAATAAGTCATTGTCTCCTTCTCACGTGTCAAGACTGCTATATTTGGCTTTGAGCTCCAAGTTGTAAGTCTTGCACAGATAACAACCAATCCATGTTTCTGGTAATGACGTGCCTACTTTATTAATTTTGGCGAATCTTCCTACTCTAAGATAATTTGAACTCCAGGTCCCACCTTTGTCAGCAGACCTGGACTCAATCTACAGCACTTGATCAGCGGTTTAAAAGGCATCCTGTGCTGAGCCATTATCCTATCTATAGCCATTCTCCAGGCTACTTACCTGACTTTGCTTACTTACCTTTGGTTTCACTGTTCTGTTGTTGTTGTGTGAGACTTGCACAATTTCAGGCGATATTCAAAGTCTTGTCTTGCGCTGTCAACATTATGTTCTAAGTGATTTATAACATTTACAACATTACAACATCTCTGTATGGAAACAGAGATGGAAACAGAGACCAAATTTCAAAAATTGATATGACTTTTAAGAGAAAAAGATGTTTCAAAGAAGTAATATGTTTGCAGTAGGCCACTTCATGCCCAGAGATCAAGGGCATTTGAACTTTTCAGCCCTTAGTTATCAGAAAAGTGTCTGGATCTGGAAAGGATTTGGGGAGATTAGATTCAAGCAGAAGTTTTTGTACTGAATTTCAAAGAAGGAAAACTTGAAGGAAAAAGAATGGTAGAAAATCATTGATCATCAATGACTTTTTGTGTAAAAGATAAAATCAAGTCATGTTTCTGTCTCAAAAACTACTCATTTACCAATAGGAACAAAAAACTTATTATCAAATAAATATACTTATAATTAAAATAAGATAGCAGCATTCTCTAAAATATAAACTATTAATGGCTAAGCAACAACGCTTTTTAAAAGCAAGAAATGCAACTGTGGAACACATAGAACAAATTCAGTAATGGAAGAAATTTCTCACAAGTGTCATGAATATTGTGATCAAATATCTAATTAAATATAATCTCTTCCCTACAAAGAAAAAACTCCTAGCATAAAAGCATACTATGCTAGACATATTTTCCCAATATCATGTATTATACAAATCAAAGAGACACTTAGTTAAGGGGCTGTTCAAAACTCGAATAAATAAATAAAGCTCATTGTTTATGTTGGCACTCTTACTGGTCAAACTTTAGGACTTGGAAGACTATTAAAACAATTCCTATCAGGAAATTCGAATTAGCATACAGCACAGACTCTTTTAAACAGTCATAGCTCATTAAGAAAATTGTGCCTGCAGCTCCTCTCTCCAAGTACATATACATATGCAACACTTGTTTTATTTTAAGACATTTCCTATGTTTAAATAATATTACTTTTTGAAATGTTAACCTTCATTGATCCTTAGCCAAAGGACTCAAAATTAAAGAGCCACAAAAATTATTAATCTGTAGATAATATAAACTGGGACTGATTGACTTAATTTTGAATAGTTTCCTTTGATGTCAATCAGCAGATGATCGTGTCTAGAATTGTTTTGTTCATCTTTTTGTGCAAAGTTTTAAAAATAATTTCTATATAAGTAGTAATTTCCACATCTGTACAAAAATGTTGTCTTTTTTGCTTTGACAAACCTTTGAATGTTGAAAAGATAAGAATAATGTTCTAGGCTAAAAATAGTTTGTATCTTTTAAGGGATGTGAAATAACAATTTCCACACAATGAAATTCATAGAAAAATATGTAAATAGTTTAGTAATTCCATACTTGATGCCAAAATAAAACAGTCCATAGCATGTTTTCACTGTGTCAATCTTACATATCTCAGGAGAAAATCACCATTTTACAAATAAGCTTCCGAGACACCTTGTTTTTGTCTTTCCCTATATTGGAGATCATTGAAGATGGTAAGGAATGAATGTTTTATGTTTTTGATATTTCAACTAATTTACAAATATTGGAATACAGCATAAATATATTTAAAATGTGGGTGAGAAAAAGAAAACACATAAAATTAAACTTTAATGTAACAGTATAGAATTCTCTTAGTGAATCATTTAAGTGAATGTGTAATAGAAACATGGTCCAAATAAAAGAAAGGCATTCCCAAAAGAAGTGCTGATGCTTGGGAGACAAAATTAGTATTTAGTGGGGAACAAAAACAATATTAAATATCATTAGCTGTCAGAAAAGATAAACAAAAATGCCATTAGATTTTCAAAACTAAATTGACAATATTTAAGCTTGTCTCTCTTACTATTTCACTTAACATTGTTTTCAAGTTGCATCTGTTTACCTAAGAATGCTTAAAACTGATTTTTCTTTATACACAACATGTGAAGAACAAAAGAGAAGACAGATAAAAAGGAAGTGCTTACCCCAATTACCTACTGTTTTTTCAAAAATATTTTAATATATGCTAATTTGATACATTTATACTGCTAGTTTATTTTTGTTCATTTAAATGAAAGTTTGTGATACTATCTGCTTGTTTCTTTTTTGTAAAAACCATTTAGGTCATGTCTTTTAGTGTTGATAGCTACTTTGAAGCTAATTATAAACAGTATATTAACTATTGTTATTCTCTTACTATTTTGTTATGATTTTTTCATGTAATAAAAACATCTACTTTAACAAGTTAAATTAAGCAAATATCTGACTAATACGTGAGACACTAAGCATTCTCATGCAATGCTGATAGAGACTGAAAAACGTATCTAAATGGGAAGATTCTTGTGGTTCCAACCACAGGTATTGCACAGACGAGATGGTTAGGGTGAGGGGATGGGCAGGCATCTAACTCTGTGTTCAGAAAGGTGGTGTAGAAACCTGCAAGAGCCAGGTAAGAAGGAGAGCTCGAAGAAAATGAGGAACTTGATCTACTTCTTTTCTATTTACCACATCTATTTTTGTGTATGTGTGTCCCCACCTCCTCAAAAGAACAAAAAGTGCAGGAATTATCACTGTAAATGGTAAATACGATATATGTTAATCCATTCTCATGTACTAGAAGCTCCATCTCTGAGATGACTTGTAAATGAATCTCTTTGGTAAATAGGAAGTAACTGAATTTGTTGTGTACAACATGAATATGTTTTTGTTAATTTAGTTGGAATACTACAATACACATGAAATATTGTTTAGTTCTTACGGATCAATTAAATAATTACCATGCAAAACACTATTCACCATGTCTCACTATAATAAGTCCAGACAAGAGATATGCCTAAAAACCGCATCTTATGAGAAAGTAAGAAGAAACGTCAGGTATTTCACCAGTATTATTCTAGTTATCTTCTGATAGACTGATTTACAACATGGCAAAAAGGATAACAAGTAGAAGTAACACAAAGAACTTTGTCTAGGAAAAATTACGTTTTTTTAAAAATTTTTAAAATTTGGTTAAAAAGACACAAGAGGATAACAAAAAATCAATACAGATAAACAAACAACAAGAAACTAAATACAATCACAATATAGGTTTACAAACCAAGGTGATAGGAATTGGACAATGGTTGTCATATTCTATATTGTTAACTTCAAGAGGGTTGCTTAGATTAACAGATGGACATGTAAAATTGATCTAAACATCTGAGTATTAACTGTTCTTTTCCAATGCTAATAAAATTAGTAGTATATTCATTTTAGCTATCATATATATACATATATATTTCTATTTACTAATTTATGAATTTTTCCTTTTGTCCTTCTTCATTCTTCCTTTTGCTTATTCTAGTTACTTTTCCCTTTGAACAGTTTCTTACCCTTACACAATATTAATTGTAGATTTTGGAACTTATATAATTTTTCAGTTTCTTACACTAGGGAGACAATACGATATTTACATGTTAGATTGATTTATTTCACTTATGAAAAAATGTTCAACATCAATGGTCATTTGGGAAATGCAAATTAAAACAACACTGACATTCCATCTCACCCCAGAAAGAATAGCTGGAATTAAGAAAACAACAACAACAAATGCTGGAGGGGATATGGGAGTGGAGATGGTTACAACCACTGTGGAAATTAGGGTGAATATTCCTCCGAAAGCTAGGAGTAGAGATTCCATTTGACCCACCTATCCCACTTCTGGGATAGCTTCTTCCCAGAATTGAAAACATCATACCACAGTGATGTATGTGCACCCATGTTTATAGCAGTACAATTTGTAATAGCCAGATCTTGGAAATAGTGCAAATGCCCATCAATCAAGGAATAGATTAAAAGATGGGGTATTTTTATATAATGGAGTACTACTCAGTTATAAAGCAAGATTGCATCAAGACTTACTTATAAGCAAATGGATGCAACTTGAGACCATGCTTATGAGTATTTTGTAATAAAGTACTTTACTGTTTTCTAAGTTTGGCAGCAACATAGAAAAAAATCATTTGCTGAGAATTTAACAATGTTGGTGATTCAAAAACATGCAAAGTTTTGTCTTATGTGAAATACAGAAGAAGAGAGAAATGATACAAAAGAACTTCTATTAAAGAAGAAGAAAGGAAAAAGGGGAAGGGAGAGGAAAAGATTAGCAAGGGAAAATGTTGGGAATGATCTAAGTATGTTAGGAGCATGTATAAATCTTCTAAATTGAAACCGATTAATTTGTATAATTAATCTATGCTAACCAAAATTTTAAAAGTGTTATCTGTACACAAGCATTTATAATCATACTTTATTTAGAGTTTTCAAGAAAATGATTAATATAGTGGCTTTGAAATCAGAAGGAATTCAGGTAGTATTTATTAAATACTAAGCATTTGATAGAATGGCTAAGACACTGAATCGGATTTTGTAATGATAATGTTTATGCTGAAATATTTTGATTCTAACAAACTTCCCATATAAATTTTTAGAAAGAATCTAGCAGAAATCATCCACCTTTAATTTATATAAGTAGCAGTACAAGTTATTTGAACTTACTCAATTGCACAGTTTTACACTTAAATTTTTTCAAATATATAAATGTTACCATCTTCTGGGTCAATATAAATGACCAGTATCCAGCAAAACTGATCAGAGTTAAGAAAATTAGCAGGTTGAAGCTTGTATTGTGTATTAAAAATATTGGAGACGCTTTATTAAAATTCCAAGTGAAGTGTGTTACTTTGAACAGTTTTCTGTCACTTTCTAAAACTGTAGCCACACAATAACTTGAAATTTTGTTTGTTTTTCAAAGTTCCTCTATTTTAAGTATAATCCTTCTTACAGCCTAGAGAAAGTAACTTATCTTCTAGATAATTAAATTGCATGTCAAACATATCCAAGCTTGGATAGCAGCTAATGAGGATGTAATATTAAAATGTCAAATATGTTCATACCATTTTTCCTCTTTCTGCCTCCAAACCCTTTGGTAACAACTACAACGATTTGCTTAGGCTTTGGTCCATGGTTCCTTTTCTTCACTCATATTTAGTAATTTCTCCTCAAGACTGTACTTTGCTGAGGGAAAGTACATTTTCAAGGCAGTGCTCTGTTTTGAAGTAAATCCTATATATATGACAGCAAAGACATATTAGGGGAGTAAATTTGACAATGTGTAACATTTTTCATTTCTTTCCATCTTCATTTGAGAAAGTTTTCAGTGCATGTTAGGTAAGGATTTTCCTTTGTAAATTATGCTGACCACCTTCCTATGGGTAACACCAGAGAGAATTTTAACCTGCTTATTAGCCTCTTTGCTACACAAGCAGAGAATTACAAGGAAAATACTGATGGATTAGCACTGAGTCACTGAAAACTATGTCCCTAACCATAGTGAAGGTCGTTAACATCTGAAGGCCCAATGCAATTCAGAATTTTATTATCATTGGCACTTGAAAGAAGTATGCAGCATGAGACAATATGTTGATAGAAACACAATCTTTCTGATTCCTGTTAAAGTTCAAAGTGAATTTACATGAAAAACATTGTTAGTGGAATGCAATATGCAATAGGATGAGGACAGAATTATCACCAGGAAATGTTCCATGAATGAGTATCAAGTCTGTGATTCAGACTCTCCCAATGGCCATAATTGGTTTGTTATTGTCTTTAAGTGCTAGGTCAGTCTGCTATATGAGATACTTATGATTTTAATACTCTTTGATGCAATGTTATACTCAAGTATGCAGTGCTAGCCCTCATGTCAATGATCGGTTTATTCAAAAATAATTTGTCACTATTGATACACTTAGAATCTGCATCAAAATAAGAATGTGACATCATATGATTCCTCACCAAGCCAGTAAAATTTATGTGTGGTGATGAAGAGTGTGCACCATAAAACTGAGCATTTTTGTGTTTGTCAGGTCATCATCAAGGTAATTTTATTATTGATGTTAAACTGAATGCTATTGCTTTAAGTGACAGGAAAGAAATCTTTATGAAGTGATGATCCAGTATTAATTATTCAAGTTTCAGCTGTTCAACTTGGATTTCCTTTTACTAGCCTAACCTGTGATGGTGTTAACTGATCTCAGTTATTCATCTGTTAACAAATATTTTCAAGTGCCTGTTATGAGCATAGCTCTGGAGAGTTAGGGGGAAATTAGATAAGCCCAGCCCCGCAAGTAAACATGTAACACTAAATTATTCAAGGGAGTGACTAGTGCTAAGCTGTATAATAAGGTGTTTAGGCTAGTCAGAGGGCCAGGGGAAACATCTCTGTCCCAGTGATATTTAACTTGAGATCTTAGAATGAGTAAGGGTCAGCAAACAGAAGTGAGGCAGTGACTGAGGTAGTTTAGGCTGTGAACAAATCTATTGTCACCTTTGATACTATCTTCTAGACAAATATCTCTCTGATCCCTTGTTAAACTGCACCTTCTGTTAAGCTACTGGGCTTTATCTGCAGTCACCAGTTGATTCCAGGAGCATCCTTGGAGGGGTTAGCAGAGCCTCTGGGTGACTCCTCCTCATCCCAGACTGCTGCAACAGTCCTGAAAACTGTGACTCTACAAAAGCCACAGCCTGTGGTGCCACTCCCTGTGCAAACAGGAAGGGAACAAAATCATGGTGGCCTTTTGTTGGTGGTCAGGGGCTTTATGGTGGGTTTTCTGTGATTTCTCTTAAATCTCCAGCCTGCTAAGTCAACTTCTGAAGTAGACAAAATTTTGTGCACATTAACTAACCGATGGTTGATTTTATGAATCAGTATCCAGTATGCAAAAAGAGAAAAAGAACAGAAAAAAAGAAAATAATGTAACATGTTTTTTTTGTGTGAAATTTTATAGCACTCAGGGCAATAGCTTCAGCTGGGACCTGTGTGTATGAGCACACGTAGGGAGAAAGAGGATAAATACTGGCTTTGGTTCAATAGAAGTTTTAAAATGAGTCAATCTCGATTCTGTCTCCCTAATAACTGTATTTTTCTGTATGTTCTAATCAAAGACATAGCTCACTTTCACTCAAAGAAAATGCTCCACCAAGTAAATCATGAATGACAGCCTGACTCGAGTTCAATCATGGTTCAGTATTGCACTGCTAACCTATCAGCTGTCAGAGAAGGCCTGTTGGTCAGTTTGTTTTATGTGCACATTATTTTGATGCACAATGATTTTAAGTATCAAAATTTCAAATCCAATTATGTTCTGTCTATGTCAACAACTCTAGCACTGTCAGTCGCCCATTCTCTTTCATGGCCATGTACATAAACACGCTCATTCTCTATAACAAGAAAGGTTATTATTTATAAAAGTTTCTTTAGCATTGTGTTATTTTCTGAAGGAAATCATTTCTCCCTGGAATCAACATAAGAATGTCTTTATGCAGACAACTCTGATACATACTGTATCAAAACTTACTTTCTCTTATAATTTATGTCATATAGTTAAAACATAATGCATAACTTTGTAGTATTTAAATTATATTTATGGCCATCGTGGTAGATCTTTAAGAAAAAATTATAATGTTGTTATATTTCACTTTTCCTTTAACAAATAAAATTGGAAATTGTATCTTGGCCAATTTCATATCATAACATTTCTTTGTAATAGACAATATTCCCTGAACTAGTACACTTTTAAGTATAGGATTTTCTAACTGGATTAGAGTGTGAGTTTATAAATATGCACTTATTGTTTATATCATGTGCTGTAATGTAGATGATTGTGTGTCTGTTCACAAATATATGAATCAATATAGTCATTCCCTTTCCTACTATTTAACAATGAGTTTTATTTGGCTTGTTTTTCATAAGAGACAGAAGACTCTCCTCCGAAATATAAAAATTATAAAATATCATGCTGATAAAAATACTTAAAGAATAAATGATGATTGTCTTAAAAGAATGAATACTGGGAAGCTGGTGAAAAGTTTAAGCTTGTTGAAATCACTCGGTCATTTATTTAAAGATATGATTATAGTGACAAATTGTCATAATATTTCAAATTCTTAATTCAAAATTAATCCTTTGCATGTTGTCAAAACAGCACAAATAATAAGGCCTACTATATACCTAAATGTAATGTCATTTCTATGGGTTGGTATTCTTTTGTGTTTATATGCTGAGCTAGAAGTTATACCCAGAATAAAAGCGACTCTTTCATTTTAGTGATTTAGTTAAACATGTGCCCTTTATCATTTCATCAAATTATGCTTTTTATGTTTCCCTTACATAGTTCAACAATGCAAATATTGGGTTTGCAGATAAGAATTCAATTAACATTTCAAAGAGATCAAATTAATTCCCTCTCCAACAGTTGCTTTTATTTCAGTCTACAAAGTAAAACTCAATTCTGTAGAGGAAAACTGATTGTAAAATCTTCCAGGTCACTTTTCTCAGCAAGAAACAGCACTGACCTCCTTTTTAACTGAATAGTTTTTAAATTAAAATCCTGGAATTATTGCTTTTTTTGGGTTATGTTCTTCAAAAGATTATCATGAGTGATTTTAATGTTAATATCAGGGAATGCTTGGGACCATGCCTGGGATATAATAAATGTAATAAACATATTAATGAATAATAAAATAACAAAATTCAAATGAAGCATTATTTTTATAGTGCTATAGGTTGTATATTTTCAAAACTGTTAAAGAAGATCAGAAGTATACCAAAGAGGAATAGAAGTATGATTGTTCTGCCCTGGTTCCTGTCATGAAACCAGTAATAAAGCAAAGAGAAAGAATTGGTAAAGAGAATTGAAATATGATATGTTGACTACCAACTGCCCACAATAATATAACATTATGCACTGCAAAAATGCACAAATAAAAGTAAAATTTTGAAGGAAAACATAATAATAAACTGACTAAATATTAGCCTATTTTTAAAATGGTCACAATGCACTGATAATTTTAAATAAAATTACTGATAAACTATTTCCCTTTTTTGGAGTGACCGTTCCATCAGCCCTGCCCCTTCTGCTATGATGTTGCTGAATTATAACTAATAATTTTTAAAAAGCTATTATTATTTTTAACCCTTAAATGATAAATTCTCATTTTGTTTTACAAAAAATAGATATCAAATCCACTTGAAAATGGATGTTTGATGGCATTTATAAGACAAATCTCTTCTTAGACATAAAGACTTTGTGGTCAGCATCATATATCGTTTATAGATATATGAGAATTATTAACTCAGAATTAATTGAATTCACATTGTTCCTTTGCAAGCTAACTCTTCTGGTTACTTATTTAATATCAATTTTTCCTATTAGACAAGAAAATCCACAAAATAAGGAATGAGTTCTACCACGTTCAATGATAAAATTCTACGTTCTGGCATGGAGTATATAAATATCCCATAAATTTTATTTGAATATTAGAGTTAATTAGTAATAAAGATTTAAAGATTTTTATTTGCCATATGATAATCAGAAACTTTCCTTTTATTGGTATAATAAGTGAGATAACTTCTGAATTCCAATTTTTAGTTTATATTCTGTTGTTGTGTGCAACACAAAATAGGATTTCACAGTAATATCTAATATTTGTTGAGTATTTACTATTCTAAGCAATATTCCATGCAACTCACACATCTCTATGTCTTTAGTTTGTTTTTCCCCCAAGAAATGGAATCTTGCTACGTTGCTCAAACTGGCTTTGAACTTGCAATCCTTCTTTCTCAACCTCTTAAAAATCTAAGATTAGAGAATGTGCCATCGTGTCTAGCTCTATTTCATCTTTACATCTATTACCTCAATTTATAGAAAAATATTCTGTAAATATTGCTGTGGGAAATAATTATTTAATTGATAAAGCTTTATAAATATGTATTATAAGAGCAGGACAATATATTTGCAAACTAAAAATAGAGTGACTAAGAATTAAAGCAGAAAGACATATTTATGGGCAGAAAAAGGCAAAAGAAGGAATGTCTATATATGCTTATTACCTTTACAGACTAAATGCCAAGAATAAGGGAGCACAGTTTTAATTTCAGCTACTCAGAGTTAAAAGAAGACGATTAGAGTTTCAAGTCCAGCCTGGGCAAAAGAGAGAGAATTTTTATCAAAAACCCAAATGTATGAAATTGAGAGGAAAACAGATTTTCTTTGTTTTTTTTTACTGTTTCTCTTGATGGTATCTACTAGTTCTGTCTTATCATTTTTGCCAGTTGTGTTTTTTTCTTAGAACAAATAGAGTTTTGTAAAAGTATTTCTGCTTATGGTTTTATGCAACCTTTAAAATGATGGTCAGTGATGGATTTAAAATATAAAACTTTGGGAACCTGCTTTGTGCCTATATCAGCATTACTAATTTGAAAACTAGATGAAAAATAAATACATGCTTTGATTTGTGTATTTCAACTGATAATCCTTATTAATCTTTAAATTGTCATACTCTTGATTAGTGAGAGCTTTTTCAAGGTAATTTCTTTTCATATACATATTGCATTTCATTTCATATGCATTCACATAAATGTTGATAGTAATATTTGCTGCCTTAATTGCTTTTTCATATGAAAAAGTCCCATAATACCTTTTATTTATTGAATCATACAATGAGTTCACTATTTCTCCAAGGAACCTTGTTTGTGCATAAAAGAATTTAAAGCATCAAAATCTTTAACATTTTCTTTGTTCAGGACACTAGATTAGACTGTATCAAAACTGTAATTTGCAGATATATGTAATCTACTGATAAGATTCAAATTAAATTAAATAATGTTTGAATTATAAAATAAACACAGAGGGCAAGGTATTATACAACTCAGCAGCTCAGCACCTATCTGGCAAGCATGAGGTCCTGAGTTTGATTGCCAGTATGCAAAAAAAAAGAAAAGAAAAAAGAAAAAAAAATCTAAGTGTTTAAAATGGGGACAATTTCATTTGGAGATTGATTTTGACCTTGTGAGTTGTTGGAAACATGATGGTCTTCATAATATAGTGAGAAAAAGTGAAGTTTAGTTCAAATCAGGCTGACCAAGAAAAGACTTACAACAAAGATGAATTAACTCTCAAAAGATAAGAGAGATTGGAAGTATAATTAATGAAAAGATTAAAATATTCCAGATATATAGAATTAGGAAACATACCAGAACTGCATTCTAGTGATGGAAAATATGTTTTTGTTTGACCAGTTGTTAGAATATAAAAATAGTAGAATAATGGCATAACAAGTATGAAAAATTATAACTAGACAATGCCAAAGGTTTGGATAAAGGTGTAAGATAAACAAATGATCGTGATTTTTCTTGATTAATAGTTTTATGGGTTACAATAAAACTGGGTTTCTATACCAAACAAATTTCAGGTTCAAAGTATCATAACCTGAAAACTGTAAAATTTACTTGTGAAACAGATCTGAGGTGAGAGGTTCAAGTTTGTGTAGCAATTCCCCTCCTGACAGTCATTTTAAGGACTGGATTCCTTCCAAGTTGTTCTTCTATCCATTGTGGCAAGAGTGTCATCTGTATGGTCAAAGCAGGATCAGCACACATCTGGGTTCTAGCCCCAAAGGAGACAATGTCATAGTAATGATGTCTCAAGGCCCAGGAAAGTATGTGGCATGTGTAACCTCCACCTCCACTGGTGCCAATGTACTCTTTTATCAAAAATAATTACCAAGAGGGAAGGTAGATACAAACAACCTGGAGAGTTACTGACTTATGTATAATTCTATTGCCATTAAAAAGAAAGTAGATTTTCATGAAGAGTTTGTAGGTGCCAAACACCAACTTCTCCTCTTGACTCTTTTCTATGTCATATTTTTCTAAGTTTCATTATTTTCTTCTGGCCCATCTGTTTCTATAGTAAAAGTATTTCATGTGCTTCCTACCCTGAATATTTTAACTAAGATTAGCAGGCCAGAGTCCAGGGAGGAGACAAAAACCCCACCGGTGGCTTGAATATAGGAAATACAATAAAATTATTAACTAGTAACAGCAAACACTAAGGTGCAAACGCAGTTTCAAAAAATCCACAAATAGCAGATGGAGGGAGCAGTTACTGCTACAAAGTTTGAACAAGAGAACAACAACAAAATAATGCAGCTAAAAGCTCTTCATTCCTTACTTCCTAACTTGCCATTCCATACTGAGATCCAGGCGTCCTCGAGAAGGGTATAACTAGGGTTGTGGGAGGGCAGCAATTGCTGAGGTGATGCAGGCTATCACTAATGAGCAGTAAGCTGTCTGCCAGCAACCTATGGAAAATTCCTGCCTGGGAGTTTAGTAAACTCACTAGAAGTCTTTCGCATAGGGTACTGGGTGAAATTCATTAAAAAGTTGGTACAATTAAGTACCCCAAATTCCAGTGGCAGCAAGAGTTAGAAACCATAAGAGAATTAAAAAGAGAATCTTTTCCTCCTGCAATGTCTCCCAAGGCGTGCACACACACACACACACACACACACACACACACACACACACCCCATCCAACAACAAAGCTTAATCTTGTGCCAGCTGGCGGAAGAAACGTGTCTATGGTCCTGCTCCAGTCTCATTAAACAGGCCACAGAAGATGGATTTGAGGCTACAGGGTAGTGGTATCTGGCACACTAGACAGACACGCTGTGAAAAACATAGTATAAGATGTTTGTTGTTTTGCTACAATAAGGTTCCTCGTTGTAGAACCCAGTGAGAAGAAGTGTCATAGGTTCTCCTCTCAATACAAACAAGCCCAAAACTCAACAAGTTAGGTCATTTTTATTTCATGGGTAATATCCAGTCTGATTTGATCTTCAATTCCCTACCATATTTTAATTAATAGTCCTCAGTAGTGCCCGGTAAGCATGAAAGAAAATACTACAGATTGGCAAAACAGCAAAGGAAATTCCACTCTCTTGTAGTTTTAGCTAAAGAATTGTTTGGATTCGTTTCCCCCTTATTTTCACACAAATGTCTGTTTCATAGAATTGCTTGTGACCAACTCCTCAATGACCCTGTCATTATCAGTGTGAGTAGTGAGAAAACGAAAACCCAAGCTGCAGATGTGTTCCTAGAGCCATCTGGCTCCTTTGGAAGGTAATTTACTTACCTAAAAATAATCGCATGCATAGGGGCTTCCCCATCCCTTCCCATAACATGCTCCTAAAAGTGTTAGCACTCTGTTCTGTTGGGTTTACAAAGAAAAGCATTTCTCCTATGCACACTGTTCTTTTGTTAATATTTATATGTGGTATTTGCAGAAAAGAAGCAACTCTCAGATATCCTTGCAAACAGGAAAAATCTGTTGATGAGATTTTTTTAAAAATTCAAAAGCGTTCTTTCAGGCACATTCAATCAGCGAGTGTGTGTGTGCTTCATTTAAGTAGCTGTAACAGTGTCATATCTGAAACAGCAATTTAGAGTTTGATTCCAAACTAATTTCTTCACATATACAGTTTGAAAGACAAATTTCCAAACAGCTATGATTCATCTTTGAAATTTTCTTGCTGGTTATAAGTGTACAATTATTGGAAATTTGAATTCCTCAAGCATGGGCATTGCAATTCACCATGTAGACAGAATAATCTAAGACACATATTAGGCCCTCATCCATCAATTTTTTGTTGTATGATTGAATAAGAGTAGAGACAGTTTAACACAGTGAGAGCAATGTTACCCAGTGCTGAACAGATGGTGGGTAATTTCCATTTTATCCCAGAATTCCTCCTCCAGAATGAGTGTATGAATTAACTTATTTTTAAATCATAAACTTTTTATCCTCTGAAATGTTGATGTCACATGATATTCAGGTAATGCACATCTGTACCAGGTAAGTGATCTTAAGCTAGTGATGGGCATAAGCAGCATGACCCTATAATAGCATAAGCAGTCTCCACTAGGATACTTGTATTTAGGACCACCCAGGATAAGGGTCTGTTCTCATATAAGCTGCTTCCTGAATCTTTAAACTAAATATACATGACACATTAAATAGATAGGACATGCTTGTATTCCAAATATCAGTTCTATGGCAGTGAAATTGGCTTACAAAGGAAACTATTGATTTCATGGTAGTCTATAATTTTACCTGGTATACTTGTATCATAAATTATAAAGATGATGCCACTTTATATTTTTAGCTTGTCAAAGTGTTTTCAAATAGCTTAGAAGTAAGAGCAAAGTGGAGAAACAGCTGTCCCTTGTTATTTTGTTTCCTGAATACAAATAGTCTTAAATTGCTGTAAATGGAAAGACTGGAATGAATTCAAACACTGCTTGTTTAAATACACTCGGGTTGATGTTTGTGTGTTGGAAGCTTTGGAAAGAGCAGCTCTGAAAGACACCACACATCAGCTTATCACACATGACAATATATGGGCATGGTTCCTCTTTGGGTTGTTAGAGAGAATTGTGTTTGCATCTTTCAGAAATTTTTATAACAGTAAATCACAGAAGATTTGACTAAGATATCTGAACTGCTGCATTAAATCTTGAAGCTTATTGTGACTTTTATTCTAATTTGTATTAAGCAAACAAGAGTTCTATCAGTGTAATGTATTTAAATCAAGTTCATGCAAATGCTTTAGACCTTCAAAACAGCTGAAAAGGGATGAGTATCTTCTCTGTTTCCTTTTGACTTTGGAGCACTTACTCAGTGGGGGGGGGGGAAAGTCTATTTGTAAAGATAAAAAGAAAGAAATTCATTGTTTTCCCTGTAAAGCCCAAGACGATAAATTAAGCTATATTATCAGGATGTTCATAAATTTTACTAAGTGGCTTTATTGGATATATGGTATTCTAAAGATTGTTAAACAAATTACTTTTCTTATATTTGAGGAAACAGCAAAGCAGAAAGTCTAAGGACCTTGACCAAAATCATAGGTACACACTGGTGATAGAATAATCAGTGTGTCCCTGAGGTTCAGAATTGCAATCCAGTGTTTTTATGATAAAACCAGTTCACAGTTCAGTTCATGGAATGTTTCTGATTACTGTATTAGTTCATGAGAGTTAGTCATTCAAGCTTCCTCCAAAGTTCATTGTTGTGCCATTACTAAATATAGCAGAATTACTTTGCTGTTTGACACACTCAGAAATTCCTTGCCTAACATGTGGGAGGGGGGTGTTTATGTTCGGTCTTTACTATTTCACAGAATACCCTAAGATTATAAAGAGACAGAACCAAGGAAGCAAAATGAAGTAAAAGAAACAATCACTGCAAAATCAAGGTTATTTATTGGATAAAGTATTTTTTATGTTGCGAATTAAAAATCTTGAAGAATTGTAAACCAAAGATTAGAGTTAATTGTTCTTTCCTCATCACAAGTTTAGACAAAAAATGCAGCACTATTACAGCTTTAAACATGTTCAAAAGCTGCATAGAAACAAAATTCTGTGTTCAGTACTGAAACTCCTAAAGTCACATTTTGACTTCCCACTGAGCATTCAGATAAGTCAATGAATCTCTGAGTCTAAGATTCTTCAGTTTGTGGCTCTGAAGATAATAAAGCTCCTGTCTCGTATCACACTGGCATACAATAAGTAATCTTTATATTATTTTATCCATATTATAATTATACTAAAAATAACGTTAAGTTGGTTGTTTAGAAAATGTGTATATTACATTTCTCCTTACTCTCCATAGACATACACATATACATAATTATTTTTCATTTATTCATGACACAAACTCAATGCTCATTATACAGTGTGGAAAAAAGGCACAACAAAATAAAATGTATAAATGATTATAGCACAGGCTGATTTTAGTGAAAGCCACAAGTCAGGTTGAAAATTCATCCATATGTTAGTTTCTTAAACACAGTCTCCCAATATTGGGAGATGATTTTCTAGATTCTTTCATGTCATTACATATTCATGTTATGACAAAAATCTACTTTCTGGGGACCTCTTTTTTCCATATAACTGACACAAAATATATCTAAACATTTCTGGTCACCTGGAATTTTTTATCATTCCTTGGGCTCTGTATTGTATCTAGTCCTTATATCATCGATTTCTTTCTATGTGTAAGGTTTCCATTCATGTCAGAAAATACATAGAACGTTATTTTTCCCCCAGGACAAAAACCTGTCCCTTTCCAAAACTCTTTATCTCCTTTGAAAACTTGCTGCCCTTGCACCCTTTCTCTTGCTTTCTTTTAGTCTATATTCCATCATTTTATATGATCTTTTCAGAATATATCGGTGATACACGGTAATGGCATGCATCTTAGGGAACCGGTACATGTGCATATCGTATCTTATATATTATACCTCACTTTCCACCCAGGTTTGTTTCTTTCTTCTCACAAAAGCCTCAATTCTTTACTGTGAATCCTGCCTCATCTAATTCGTTTGTTTTGTCTTCTCCCCCCACACCAACTCATATAGCTCATACCTACAGTTTCTCGAACTTCATCTTTAACCTCCAACCTGATGTCATTTCCTTTACATATTGTACTAAACTGTCTTCTCAAAAGTGCTGCTAAATAACAAATTCACTTATGTGTTGGTCTCCTTAAAGCATTTACTAATATCACTTTATTCCTTCTTACAAATCTTCTCTTCTGCAATGTTCCCAGTACATTTTTTCCTTCATTTCTCTGTTTCTTTGACATCTTCACAGCCTCTTTTCCTGACATTCTCCTGTGTATGCTTTATTTCCTAGACACTATCTTAAGCCTCCTTCTTTTATTTTCTCGACCTTATTTTTCTGCTTGTGACATTTCTCTCCTGAGCTTCCAGTTAGATCATACAAACGTTTCCAATACATCTACCACACAACATACTCCCTTGTGCATGCTATTCCTTGGATATTCCCCCTGTGTATTCATGAATCACATTGTGCATCATCCTTTTCTTCCCTTATCATAGCTGCTTAGGCTTCAAATCCTCTCAATGCTTCTTCAGAGGTGTCTGTTATCTGTTATATTAGTTACCTTCTCTCAGTGTAAGAAATACCTGGGATAATCAACTTGACAGGAGGAAAGTTTATTTGGGTCAAGCTTTGTGGGGTTATGCACATAGTTAGCTGAATTGGTTGCTTTGAGCTCTATAGTGAGGCGCTGCATCATGGTTCATGCACCCAGCCAAAGAAGCTGCTCACCCCAGGACAGCATGGAAGCAAATAGAGGAAGAGAAAGAACCAAGACCCCTTGTCTCCTTCAAGGGTGAATCCGAAGTGACCTAATTTCCTTCCTCTGGGTGCTATCTCCCTAAGTTTCCACCACCTTCTAGGTTGGGTCCAAGCCTGTAGCACTCAGGCCTTTCAGATCTTTTTTTTTTTTTTTTTTTTTTTTTTTAATCGGTACCAGGGATCAAACTCACAACCGCCTGCTTGCAAAGCAGGTGCTTATGCCACTGAGCTAAATCCCCAACCCTGGCCTTTCAGATCTAACCGGCGATCCTTGGATTCCATATTTCCTGACATTTTAAGTATTTTTCACGTTTTTCCTTTTTCTGCTCTTTTTTCCTCCAATCCATCTTAGTAGCACCAACAGGATATCCTCTCCAAAACAAAAATCCAATGTCATCCCCTGCTCAAAAAAATCATTTGCTCCTCACTGCTTATATAATAAAATTTAGTATTTTTAGCGTTATCCACATTGTGGACTTCATCACTTCTCACATCCTCTGAGCAATCCAATTTTGTTTCTCCTGTACTGATGATAGACCATAGGACCTTTGCATTGACATCCTTTCCGATGCCTTTTATATTTTTGAGCGAGGCCCTTGCTAAGGTTGAGCTCAAACTTCTGATGCTCATGCCTTAGCCTTTCAGACTACAAGAATTATATGTATTCACTAACATACTTAGCTCAGTAAAAACATTTTCCATCAATTTTGCACTTCTGTGACTTTGTTGAACTGTATCTTTTTCCATCTCTGTGTTATATACTTTCTTCAGAACTACAGATGGAAAGTTACACCTTGGCATATGCCCATTAGAATTGCTTCCATAGCTTGTATTCATTTATATTCCTAACACATCACAGTGTGTTCTGATCCTCTTTGGTACATTTTCTGTCCAGTTACTACATGGTATATACAAAATACCATCCAAAAATGCAATGCATGTCTAGAAGCATGCCAAATCAAAAGTATTTTGGCTGGGTAGTAAGAATACTTCTGTAATCTCACCAAAGTGAGCATGAATGAAAGATTATCATTTTGCTTGATGTTTTAAATCAGAATTTCCTGTCAGACTGCTTAGGTGTGTAACAATGCAATTAGTATTTTGATATAGATCTAGGTAGTATTCCTGGTGTTTTGAGTTCAATTACCTAAAGAACTTTGAAAACACATTTGATGATTTTAACAAATCTCCAAGAAAAAAATTTTATCAAATAAACAATGTAAATTATTGTGAGTTGTATAGTGTTATATTTTAGTCATAATATTACTTGATATGAACCTTTTATAGGAAGAACTGAAGCTTCATTTTTATATTTCACTTAACTTACACGTAACATTTAATGCATTATTTTCTCTGAGACTCACTTGTTAGGAACCCGTTACAGCATTTTATATCTGGTTTCATGTTTATAAATTTGTCACTAATTTTAATCTTTGTATTTATTATCTTAATGTACATGTTTGTATATAGGGTAAAAATTATTAACTTGTCAAATTATTTTCTTGAATCATCAAAATTAATGGAAACAATTTTTAGTATGCTAAATCACATTTAATATAAATTATCCTAAACCTTCTAGAAGTTATTAGGTAATGTACTCAAAAAGGAAAGGATTCCTGTGGCAAAATGACCTGACCTTTGTGTTAAATGGGTTAACTCAGAACCAGCTCTGTGGCCAGGGGAATACCATGTGCTGACTGACTTGAGCAAGATTTCTGGAATTTCCCACAATAGAAATAAGTACATATTTGTTTCCACACGTCAAGGAATGAATTCCTAAAATGGTGGGGGAAGGGTGAAATCAATCCCTTCCAAATTACATGATAGCTGTAGTGCAGAAGGGCAAAATGGATGAAATGAATGTTGGGAAGACAGGTGGAATGACTACCAAGATTAATTAATAACTTAGATTTCATTTAATGCTTTCACCATGAAATGGTTCACATAATACTACCAAGAAATTTAACACAAATCAATGAATTAATTAAAATACCGTCATGTTATATCCAAAGAAAGTAAAGAGTTATTGAACTGATTTTCAATTTAATGTGTCTCTAAATAATCACAGAATTTAAAGACTGCTGAACATTATGCAGGGCTACTTCCTGCTCACTGTTAAAATCAATATGAAGTTATAGCTCTGATATTAATGACAAAGACTTCAGAATTTATATAGGGTTTGGCTTTTTCCCCCTAAAAGAATTAACAACTATGATTATAGAGACAATACCTAAACATATAAAACAATTGAGCAATGACAACATTTAATGCTTCATAAATGGCTATAAAGGATGAACTCATAATATAAAGTAAATGATGCTTTAGAGGAAAGAAGTTTCTTTGTTGGCCAGTTCGTGTAGGTCTCAAATAGGTGGGAACTGAGATGAGTCCTCAAGAGCTGCATATTTGGATCAGTACAGAAAGGCACAAAAAACATTCAACACTAAGAAACCAAGGCAAACAACTACAGATGTTCTCTAAAGGCATCCACTGGATATAAGTGTGAGAATCAGAGAACTTGAAACAGGGAAGATAGCCAGCGAGTCTTTATTCAGGATTAGTGCAAGAGAGTATTTTAGAGGAAGGGAAAACATTCCTAAAATTCTGTCTTGGAAAATGGTTTCAGAAAATATGAAAAAAGAGATTTTGTTTATTTGTTTGTTTTCTAAATTAGAATTTCACTATGTAATTAGACTGGCACTGAATTTTTATGTAGTGCATACCGGGCTCCAACTCAGAGCATTCTTACTGACTCAGCTTCCTCATTGCTGGGTTTACAGGCATGTGCCACCATACCTAGCAAACATTAGACATTCTTGATCAGTTGCAAAATATGATCAGTGCAGTACATTTTAAAAATGTATCTCTTGCTAGAACCAGTGTCATGGGTAGGCCACCACAGGACTGGGGACAGCCAGACCTAAGCTTTTTTCCCTGAGTCAGCACCATTCACAGACTGCAGGGAGACAGAACAAGGCCAAACCAGGAAGCAAGCTCTGTCTGGAAACCAGTGCCAAAAGCAAGCTGCCACAGAACTGGAAAGTGACAAACCTACACAGGCTGGCAAAGACGAAGTACACATTTCCCAGCACTCCCAAAAGCAACTGGCTAATCTGGAAAAACACAGGCTGTGATTATAGCTATCAAGGTGAAATGCAAATTGTATGCCTATAGTGCTTTGGTTTTTACTGACCTCGCAGAAAAGGGCCAGCAGTCTGATCATAGATTCACAAGACAGCAGTACACAGTGTGACATCTAGGGAGGGATCTCCTTCTGAGGGCTGCAGTCCTTATTGGTCCCCTATGGTCTTATTTGGAAGTCCTATATCATTTTCATTGTTTTTGTGGGTTGGGTTTTATTCTCTTTTGTTTATATCAAATCCTATGGCATGAGCAGCTATTTCAAGGACAGCAAGATGTATTATGGTAGCAATTTTGGATTTATTATTGTCTTGTTTTGAAGTCCTTTATTGCATTCATTATTTTGTTTTTATTATTTCCATTCTGTCATGTTCTGTTTGATTTTTACTATATCTGAAGGTATCTGTAGCTATTTTGAAAAACAACAAAAGGCATTATGGTAACTATTATTGATTATATAATGTTTTAAAGTTCTATATCACCTATACTGGTTTGTTTTGATTGGTTTTATTGTTTTATCCTTTTTAAAATAATAATAATAATAATAATAATAATAATAATAAATGTATCTCTAAACTCATACAAGTCCAGGAGTATTGAGAAAATAATTTCTTAGGAAGAATGCACACTTACCTCAAATAAGTCTGATATGTGACAGGAGGGGTGAGTGCAGAGTATTAATCAAAATCAGTTTCCAAGTCAGGTGAGGCAGAACTGGAATTAGGAAATACAGCTCTATGAGATACATGGCTTTGAACAAATAATTATGCCTCTTGAGATTTCATTTCTATCATTTATGAAATAAAGAAGGTAGTCTCACTAGGCACAGATGGCAAAGATTTTTTAAGTAACTTCCTTTATCATCAGCTTTTGCTCATGTGAAAGAGGTGGCAAGATTTTGATCAGATCACCCAGGTAGCCAAAAACATGATTACTCTGTAATTTATATGATTATTAGATGTCAAAAGTTATTTCAGGGGCGAGGCTATAGCTCAGTGGCACGACACTTGCCTGAAAAGTAAGAGTTTCTGAGTTCAATTCCTGGTACAAAAAAAAAAAAAAAAAAAAAAAAAAAGCTACTTCAGTAAAAGAACAGTATTTTTGAGTCTGGGGGATAGCAGTCTCTCTGAGAACTCTGGAAAAATAAATTATTTAAATAAGCTAAGATAAAACAGGGTATAAAACAAATAGCTCAGTATGCACTTAGATTTTGATTGAAGTTGTGTACACTATTGTTTAACATCCTGGTGGAAATACACCCAAAAGAGCTCCCATAAGAAGTTATCTGTGTTCCACAACTGTGCATAAATACTCTTCGCAACATGAACTATATCACTAAGTCACATCCCAGCCTACAACCATTCATTTCCTGTGCACTTTTCTCACATCTTTTGTCCGATTTTTATTAACCCTTAACATCCTCTTGGATTCTCTCGCTCTGCTGTCTTTCTAGTACAATATCTCACACAGACATATTCATTTCCAAGAACATTCAATTTCAAATCTCTTTCAGCAAGTGAAAATCAATTAAGACTACCAATTATAAACTTGTTTGTTGGATTTGATTGTCCAAAGATAGTCATTTCACAGAGAGCCTATTTATTCTTTAAACACATTCAAATACTTATTAATATATAGATCATCCATTCAGACTATAAAGTTAGTCAGCATTATATGACCCAAATTAATGAGTAAATTGATATGTATAAGTAAATCATTTAAATCTTCATTATCAAAAAATTCTGTTCTTCAAATTCTTCAGACAATCCTAATGGATACATATTTGTAACATTTTGTTCACAAGATTGGTGGTATGGTTTGTGAATCCAAAAACTGAAAATAATGTTTAAGCTTCATTAGAGAAAACCTTCAAAGTCTATACTTTCACATTTTTCCACATGCAAAAGGAATTATATTGTATAAATAATAATAAATCATTTTAAATGACTGTCATAGAGGACACAAACTTCTCCGCATAAATGAATACTCAGCAAGCATACTGAGTTGATCACACACAAAAAAGGTTATGATTCCCTGCCAGTAAAGAGTTCTAAAAACTCATCTATTCCTAGTTGTTTACATTGGTTTACAACACTGAAAATCTCAGATTTTATCAGAAAGTATACAAGGATTTGTTTTTAAATTGGTGATACAGGTACTTACATAATTTTTATGTTACACGTTATTTTTCATAACAGAAGAAAGATTAGGTTAAGAGAGTTGGATGAAAGTTGTGAGAAAAAGAGGACATTTTACATGACATAAAGCATGTCACTTTTAAAATAAACAGAAATTCTGTGTTTATACATATACATAAATACAAACAATAATATATAGCATATTATAAATCATAGGCAAACATTATTGGTTATACCCATACACAGTCATGCACAGAGAAGTAAATATTCAGATTTTATTGGGTATAAAGTGGTCACTGGAGTGTAACTTTAGTTTGATAAGTGCCACCTGAGTCTGAATTTTTATTTCTTCCAGGAACATAATTTGCATTAAATGTGTTAATTTTCTTTGATATTGAACTAATTGCAAAGCAAGGCTTTTCTCATTATCAGTACCTTGTCTAGTGTGTTGACATATTTTTCTAATACCTCTGCCCTATGTTGTAGTTTATGCTTTTGTTTATTTAAGCTGATTTCTAAGAATTCATGTTTTCAAGTTTAAAGAATAAATTATATTTCACCTAAAGTATATACATTCCATATTCAAGAGTCTTTATAAAGTACTCATAGGATTTAACTTTTCAGGTAATAAGAAGTCTTTTTGAAACACCATCTAGATACTTTCAATTCTTGAACTTAGTACCAGTGAGACCAAGTGCATCAATCCTATTTTTGATATTAGCTTTATTTTGCTGGTTGATGAACTGTAGGCATAATTTCTGTAACATCATAATTTGTCAAGTTGAAATTATCTAAAAACTCATTTTAAAGTATTACTTGTATTTCATTAGTATTTAATTGAGTAGAGTCTGTTTTTATTCAGAATATATTTGTTATACAACTAAATGAATGAAAGTAAAGACATTATTAACACATCATTAAAGAAGAGTTACCAGTGAATTACTTGCCTACAGTTCTACCTGGCCTACTGATTGGCAATTACTACTTTTCTATTCTATTCTAGTCTAGTCTAGTCTAGTCTAGTCTATTCTTCCATTTTCTATTCTTCCATTTCTTCTATTTGTTCAGTTCAGTTCTGTTCTGTTCACTTATATATTTTTGCCTTACATTAAACCTAGGGCATTTGTGCTAAGTTATATTCACTGTCCTTTTTAAATTTTATTTTAAAACAGAATCTTGCTAAGCAACCCAGGCCTGATTCAAACATTTGATTATCCTTAACTTCCCAGAGCTCCGGAACTTCAAGCTGTGCTGCTGCCATGCCCAATTACTATTTCCTTATTCTATCAGTTGAACAAACATTTTGTGAAATTTTTCCATGTTTCAGATAGTGAATTTGTTTCCAGTTTCATGTTTATTCATCATCTTTGGTTCCTAACATTCTGAACTTTGCTCCTTTATGACTAAACTTTTGTCCTCTTAAATATTTTACTTACTACTATTAAAACTGTTTGGTTTTTTATAGCCTTGAATTTTAAAACCTTCTAGTTAGGATTTTGTTCACACATTTACAGCTTTGTTTTACTAAATTATTTGCTTTTATGTTCTGTTTTCATTTTTAATCACTACATATACTTCCTAATTTCACTTAAAGTGTCTAGCTTCTGATTTAGTTTTTGGGTATTATTCAATGCATGGATTGTTAAGAAGCTTATTATTTCATTTTAAAATACCTAAAGATACTTTAAATATCTTTCTTTTGCTGAATTCTAGTGTAATTACATTATAGTTATAAAAATGATTAAAATTATGAATTCTTTCAAATTTATTTAAATTTGCTTCATGATCCAGAATATGGTATATTTCAATACATATTTCTTTTATCATTTCAATAAAGCATTTCATATTGAGTGAAATATTCTCTAAATGTAAATTACATCAATTTGGTTGACAATGATATTCAGGTTTTCTATGTACTTAGTGATTTTCTGTGAACATGTGTATCAATTAGTAAAATGTTTAAATATCTGTTTATAATTGTGGAATTACTTATTATATAATACATTATATGCTATTAATTTTACATATAGCAAAATTTTCTCTTCCCATATTACTGTTAAAATTAATAATTCCATGTATTATACTAAAATAGTACATTTTGTGACAATAGTGTCCTATATATAGCCATACTATGCAGTTTACAATTGCAGAGGCCTTACAGAACCAAAACAAAGTGAATCCAGGGAGATGAATCAGGTATCAATTAAAATGACTTAGTTGAGGCATATCACAAACACTCTAGATTGAGAATGTTTAATGTACTATATAATTTATATACAAAACTGTTCATTAAAGTGTTAACTTGCATCAAATTATTAAGACATTCATAAAAAATATCTCTAAGAATGAACTACTTAGATAGTCAGTATTTGATTCATATAAAATTTATATTCAAGGAGTCGACTGTTTTGGAAGACATTCTATCTCCAAAGAGTTAATTTTATACAATGTTCTTCATGTTGTGTAGTGTCCATTTTTTAAACATAGGCTTCAGATATCAGCAAAATTATTTTGTTCATCAAATGGAAGTATTTACATTGAAGGAATTGCATTATTAAGATTTTTTATACCCCAAAGAGTTGCACTGTTTTATACAGTATTCTTACAATTTTATACATATATTTCTTCAACTTTTATAACTTTCAAAAGTCATAAAGTTCCAGAAAATTTGTAGTGAAATGACTAGTTTAACAATAACTTTCCTTTGGATCCACAATTTGACATTTCACTGTGCTCGTTTTAACATTTTCCGTATATATTATTGTGTTATTGTGGTTGACTATTTGCAAAGTACAGGTTGTGCATCTCTCTGCTCTAAATAATTGAATGTTTATCACTTTATAATAAGGGCAACTTTTTAAATAACCATGGTGTTCTTATCAAATTCAGACATTTAATATTTCTATTTTATCATCTTATGCAAAGATTATATAAATTCTCCAACTCTTCAGACAATATCTCTGATTCTATTATCCTGGTAGTTATCTCTCATGCTTTTTTCCTTCCATCTGCGATCCACTCAATGATTAGAATAGGAAAAATTGTCTCATTAGTGTTGTTTAATTTGGCGCTTTTACCTAAACTTTATATGCAATGGCCTTAAAGGTAGAGAGACAATTTTTCACCTAATAAAAGATAAAACTTAATACACTGTTGTCGATAAATATTTAAATACACACCATTTTTTTGAGATTTTAGCACCTATACTGCATATTTTCTAAAATGGATAATGTCTAACATCTAAGAAGTAGGACATGTTCTGTAAAGGAAAATTTCCAGGGGGAGACTCCTAAAGTATTCGCCTGTGGACCTAGCTTAGTCTCTTAATAACAGCTAGCTCTTCTAGCTGCTCCTGAAATTATATTGTCTAAATGAACACATAAACTAAGTTATTCTGTAGTCATCAGTGAGTAACAGTAGTTTTAAGTCACTGTGTAATTTTTAAAATTTCCTTTCCTGATCTGTATCTATAAACTCTCAGAACAATGTTCTGATATTGTTGTTCAGTGTTAGGACTCAGGGGGCAGGATTCTTGTTTTTAACTTCTACTCTACTTATCATACAGGAGATATTGAATATGCTACTCAAATTCATTAATTTCAGGTTTTTATCAATAAACAGTCAATAACTGTGGTACCTTCCAAGGGAGGTGATGGAAAATTCAAAAAGTAGATTACACCCCATCTATTTGATTAAACTTCTGCACTGCCTGGCCATTTTAGGTACTGACTGGTCCTCAGTAATCGTTAGCTGTTACTAGTTTCTAGAAACACTAACTTTTCTATCATTCGAATCCTCTGCTTTACTGCAAATGTCAGCCACCATCATGAACCCTGAATTTCTCTTAAAAGATTACATGACATTATTCACACAGAACAACCACAGACAGAGGAAAGTAGCTGCTCCAATTATTTCTAAAATAGAAAGCAATTCAAAGCAAGAACACTCTAAGAGCAAAAAGAAATCATGCAAATCTAATGTAACATTATTTTATGAGACAATTTGTTCAGCTATTCATTGAGATACAAGCCTTGTTCTCAGCCATGACAGATTTTGAAGTCTAGTTAGTAAAACAAGGAATACAGGAATTGCTAAAACTATATTTGCTTAATACTAATCAGGAATATAACTGAGTATTAGTATTACATAGCAATAATGTCATGCAGGTGAATGGAGAAACTGGTGCAGAAAACAGATTCTACAGAAGGCGGAAGGCAGCCTTAGATAGCTCACTTAGCTTTGAAAATAACATGTCAATAAGAGGAGGTAGTTGGAGAGAAGTGGAGAGAAAGAATTATATTCAGTGGAGAAAAGATAGATGTACACGTGTCCACACACACCAGAACTGACACGAATAAATCAGTCTGCCTCATGCAAAGAATTTGTTGGGTTTAAAACACAATATTAGAAAGAAGAATTGATCCAAATTCTAAGGAGTTGTTCTATCATTATGTCAACTGTCACTCCAATAAAACTTTTAATGTAAGAAAATGTTATCCTGAACAATTTCTGTTGCAAATGCACAAACTTTTAATTAAATTCTTATTAAAATAAGTAAAGTAAAATATTATAATTATAGCCAGAACTCATATAGTCAAAGATAGGACAATAGCTAAAATTGGCAGGATTTGGAGTCCCGAGTAAAACAAAGGGAAAAGGCATTTTGGAGAGAACGTAGGAAAGATGCTCCACTTGAGAAACTCATTTGTAATGTTGTGTCACAGTATTTGTTTATAAATTTTAGAAACACTTTTTATAACAATTATTTTATACAAGCAATACTTTAAATGTACTTATATTTTATTTTCTCACTTCAGATCACCTGGTTGAACTTAATTTTCCTTGTCAAAGATCAAACTTTTGCAGACTTCTTAGTGAGGTTCTGTTTGTCAGCCTTGTTTTATGTAAACTTTAAACTGTATTCTGAAGATAATATTCTACCATGTTTCAGGGGCATTATTGATGTAGAGAAATCTAAGTAGTGGATCATCTTGTATTCATAGAGCATCTTTTTACCTCCTTTCATTGTTTATAAAATCTTGTTTGGTGTATTTCCATTTACATATTTGGCATAGTCATAGATAAATGTTGTATTTGTGACACTCTAATTATGAAATCGAACTTCAACTCTTGTTTTTACCCTTATAATACTCCTTAAAGAGCTCAAGTCTTTAAAGGAAATGTCTAATAGGCCGGGTGTGAGCACTTAGTCCACTATTGCTCGAGATTGAGTGGTGAACAAGGGTTATTATAATTTTTTTGCTACTGTAGTAAAAGACAGACATAGATTATCATAGCATCAAGATTGCACACCAGACGGCAGGTATAACTCCCAAAACAGAAATAAGATTGCCAGAACATTTCAGAGGAGTAACATCTTGTAGCACTTGAATTATGGAAATAGCAGATAGAAACAAGTAGAAAATATAGTACCCTGGAGATCTGATGAAAACATTCTGGACTCAGGCATATATTTGGCCCTAGAATCACCAATGGAGCTTCTAAGTTACATGTACAAATATCTTCCACTCTACAGTGCAATGGATCAAAATTTCTCTGAATGTTCCACTATCGCTAATATTTGATCATTGTAAGCCATATAAACTAAAACCACAAAATAAGAGAAGAAGTAAGACAGGAGGAATGTACAGATACTGAAAACTTGGTTGCTGGCTGGTATTCATGAAATTTGCTTTGCAGAGAGCTAGAAAATTGATTTTTTTTTTTTTTTTTTGCATGAGAGAAGGGGAACAATAACAATTCTAAAATTCATGTAGTAAATCTAACTTCATGTATCTTAAAACTCCTAATTAAAAAATAGTAGAAAGGACTCTGTTGGTAGCTTTTAACAAAATGAGTCATTGGTGTTTTTTCATACCACCTAACCCAACACATATGAGAAAAAGGAGGAAGACCTACCAGGCATTTGTAAGTACACAAGTAGAAAAGGCATCTTTTATCATAACTCTAAAATTTTCCTCTTAAGGAGAATTAAAAATACAATTTATATATACAAATTTGTGTCTGGCAGCTAGCTGCAGCAGAAGTTGTCTATTTGCTGCAGCTGATGCCTATCAGACTGCAAGGCATCGTGTGAACCAGCTGAAGTCTGTCAACACGGAGACCAGCATAAGGGCAAGATGATAGTCAAAACAGGATGAAGCCACAGTCTAAACAAGATGACATGAGCATTTGTGCAATTAACAGCATCAGCAAAAGGAAAGTTATGTTTGGAATATTCTGCCGGGAATCTAAAAAAGGCAGAATGCCTATTTTAGCATAATAGTGCTGTGTTACACTTGATTGAATAGAATTGATAGCACAATGCAAATCACTGTGTGGACACAGTGAGGGATGAAGGAAAAGCTGGTAACAGAGTGGTAGCGTGTAGTCTTCACGCATGCTCTTTCCGTTGTAAGCAGTGTTGACCACAAATCCCAAGGTCACTTACCCAACTGTGTCTGCAGCCAGGATCTACCTCTTGCCAACTCTACTAAATTGTCAATATTTATTATTTGGTTTAATTTTCAAAACAAGTGTGCATGGTCAACATTATTATGCTTGACACGAATTAGCTATTTTTATGTTAAAATCAATATTATATTGCTGTTATTATGAGGTTAGTGGTGAAAATGCTTGATAAATATTTTATCATTTATGCAATTTTCATAGTAAATCAGAGCATCAAGTGCATCAGGGATTTAAGCTTGTGATATTGATTACTTAATTTAGTTTTCAAAATGACTGCATGATCCCCATTATTAATCCCTTTTTACAAAAGACAAAAATACAGGATATAATTTTCTGCATCATAATAGCAGAAAGAGTAAAACTATCAGATTAGACAAATCTAAGTTAAAATTCTAGTTCTGATGTTGGACTTTAAGCAAGCCACTTAATCTTTTGGACTTGATTACTCCTTATAAAACAAAAGCTTTGAACATGAATGAGGAGTAAATGAGAATATTTATTACTTTGCACATGTTGCTTGACATGAACGAGGTATTCACATGGCAGAATCAATATTATCATTGCTATTATTATGAGTTTAATGGTGAAAAGTAATTTATTAATATTTTATCATTTATATAATCCTACCAACTCACATTATTAAGTATCTCAATAATTTAAGGGGCTGGGGATTTAGCTCAGTGGCCTAAGCACCTGCCTTGCAAGCAAGCAGTCATGAGTTCGATCCCTGGTACCAATAAAAAAAAATAATGATAATAATTTAAGTTAGTAATTTTAAATTCCTAACCAGGGCCAGAGAGTGTGCAAAGGACTTTCTCCCCATGCTCATCTTTTCAAGTTTTTCTATTTCAAGAAGCAGATTCTCATAGTGGTTCTGATAACACAAGTAATAAATTTACTTCGGGTCTTCTTATTTCCAAAGCAGATGTTCATTTCACTTCTTTCAATCTTGCCACGGATTGAAAACCAGCAAAAATAATAGAATGGTTTGGTATTAATCCAAGAAGCAGCAAGTTAGTCAATGCATATTGCATTTCTAGTTGAACTTTATGGAATTATCTTATGAGTAACTATATTTTTAAATGTCATCAAGTATTTTTTGACAATTTTGTCATTAGGTATAATTTGTTATACAATACATTTATTTGTTAAATATGGTATAATATAGCAAATGCATTTACTTTTAATTAAATAATATAATGTATATAATGAACATTATACTAAAATAAGTTAATGTCAGATGTCAATTAAAATCTGCTTCCAGATGAATGAGCATATGCCTCATAATAGAAAAAGAATACTAGGGCATCTATAGTACATCATATTATTGGTATAGTGAATATTTTATGACTATTAATGAAAAATTTAAATCATTGCTACCCCTTACCAGAAATGCAAGGTCCTAGCTTCCATAGTTGTACGTTTTTGCCTTGCTCTGTTTCCTTAGCTACTTTTTAAGGACACCATCAAAATCCACATCACATTGTGTTTGGCTTTTTGTTGTTCTTCAATATGCAAGATATTTTTTCCATCAACTATTTGGTAATAGCATAAAAATTTGGTGAAATGTGCCTTTGCACGTCATTTAGAATCTTGCTGCCACGCAGAGTAGTTGACTCAATGTCAGCAGGTGACTTAGGAGAGATCCAGAATATGGGGTTTCACTGTAGATCTGCCGGACTAGAATGTGCATTTTTATAAATTTCAAAATGACATTTCTTCACAGTGATATTTTATAAACATAAAAAATCAACATGCTTGAAAAGTGAAAAAGGTATCGTTGAACTTAGATTTCGTGTTTAGTGAAAATTAGAGATATCCTTTTAGTCTATGAAAATTAGGTGGTGATGTTTTAATTATATCACCCTGAACATTTTGAATTCTAAATTTATTGTATTTTGGTAATGTATTGATGACTTAGAGTGATGTAAATCTTAAAAGCTTTCTAATTTCTTGTTGCTAAGGGACTTCAGCATTGTTTTTTGTTTTTTGTTTTTTTTTGTTTGTTTGTTTCCCAACACTTATATTACTTGAATAAATAGGTGTTTATTTGAAGTTAAAATACTTCATACAACATTGTTTGCAACTGAGTAAAGATGAGTTGAATTTGATGCAACTGTTACAAATAATGGTAATTCCTGGGGGAGTAAAATATGGTTTTCCAATCTTCCTGAAGAGATTTCACATTACCAAGACATCTTAATATAAATTCTTTTGGATCAGTGAAAATAGCATACCAATAAATTAGAAAATATAAAAAGATCTATATACATAGTAACCATTTATGCAAATTAAGCTACTTCATCAGGAGTAATGGTTTCTCATGTCAAGACTTTGGGCTTCAGAAAATGGAGTAGTAAGTGAAAACCATGAAAATCATGAACAGATTTTTTAAAGAAAAAGCTTTATGATTTATTATAGCCTTTTATGCTTGAGCCTTACAGTTATATCAAAGGTTCCCTCATCCACAGTCTCCACCATGATCTTACTGCTGTAAGTCTTGTATTTAAAATTCAATTTTTCATTTCGCACAACTGGTATAATTTTGCCTTTTATAATTGTTTACCTATGACTTGTACTGTTGAAGGTATCCATGAGTTCCATATTCATGGCTTCTGCATTCTTGTATTCAGTCAACTGTTAATATAAAATATTTTTAAAAACCTGTGTGTACTCAACACTGACATACTATTTTTTTGGTCAGTATTTCTCAAAACTTACAGTTATTTGTATAGCACTTACATTGTGTTAGGTATGATCATGTGTTATCATACCTAATACAATGTAAATTTAAAGAATATGAAACGTGTGTAAATTATACACAATATAATGTAATTTTTATAAAACAAACGAGTATCTAGATTTTCATATCTACAAGGATACACATACCAAACTGAAAGAAGTTCTTGGAGAATACTAAGAACCGAAATTTGAAAGTTATTTGTGTTTCTGGAGAGCAGAAATAGACATAGATCTCTACAGGGTTCTATTTTCTTAAAAAACCACTCAATTTAGAGGTTTGCCCTTTTCTTCTTAGGAATAAATACCTAAATTTTCATAACATAGCAAAACAAATATTTATTTAATTAGATAAAAATCTACAAAGCAGCAATGATTTTGCCCCAATAAAAATATACATGAATTGAAGATTTATGTTTAGCAAATTACATATGACACTGTCTCTCTGATGTGAGAAGCTGAATGTACAATTAAAATCCAGAATGTACCCTGGATATGTGAAATATGAAGTTGTTGTTCAAAGATAAAGGCATAGGGGTGGGGTGGGAGGAAAAAGAAAAAATGAGGGAAAAAGGAGACAACAGAAACCAAGCTTTTTTTAATGAGAGGAAAGTGGGTTGAACACAGGGGAGGAAAATGAGAGAAAAAAAGGCTAAGATATATCATGTAGAAGTACAAATTCCCTATGATGATTGTGATCATTCTACATATTTAAATTATACCAACAAACTTAATTTAAAAAAAGAAAAGGAATAACGACAAACCACTTCAGTCAGCAAAACCCCTTGAGAAATAATTTGGACAATATCTAAACTATTTTGATCTTCAATCTTATCTGAATGCTCTCAGTCTAATCAAAGTGTTGCAGTTATATACATCCATTTGAAACAAACAAAAAAGATTTTTAACTGTGACAGAACCTAAAAATTTTGCTTTAAAACAAAATTTACATCTATCCCTAATCATAGTTAAGATACAACTTTTACATAAATACGCCATTTTCAAGTTATTTCTCCTTTGTATTCTAGAAATGTTGGCTTTATTACATTTTGTCTAAGAAAGAAAATACTCAAATGTAATTTAATACTTTCTCATGTAATCTAAATCCTGTAAATTGCTTTAAACTTGCCCTGATGAACTCTGAAATAATAATAAAATATCAATAATTTGAGAGATTATTGCCTTCATCAAATTCTTTAAACAACCATCATTAGGATAGTGATTTAAAATTCACTCTATTTATTTGCATTGTCTTACTTCTTTTTATTTAATTGAACCAGTAATCTCCATCTTTCTAATAAGATCAGAATCCAGCATAGCTGAACCCAAACGGGCAATGAGGACCCTGGTTTCAGTCCAGGTTTCTGCTCCCAAATCGTTCATCATCATCACCATACAGTCATCTCCCTCTTCTGGTTAAAAGTACCTTGTTCCCACTAAGCTCATATTGGACCCTTATTCTCTGGAGTCCTCCATACTGTTTTTAAAAGTGCTTGCTTTATTTATTTATTTATTTATTTATTTATTTATTTATTTATTTTTGGCACCAGGGATCAAACTCAAAACCTCACACCTGCCAGCCAGACACTTACACCTCTGAGCTAAATCCCCGGCCCCTTTTATTCTTTCTTTAATGTGCAGAAACATACAAATATTTTCCCCACTGTCCTTCTTTCTCTCTTTCTTAAAATCAGCATGACAACTTCCACTTGTGTCTCTAGGATTTCATTGTAATTAATTCTGGCAACTTGTGGAATTTCCTAAGGTTATTTTGTAATCTCCTTCTTTTTCTCTGAAGTGCTAGAAACGTCACTCTCCACATCTTATCTGCAAAATTAATGATCATGTTCACGATTGAATCATCAAAGTCGCTGATTAAAATGCTCAGCAATAAGTCTGGAACTGACCACTGTGGAACATTACTTATGTCACTGGAACTTGGCAATGACCCATCAAATACAACTCATTCCATAATCTCAGAGCTCTGTGCTATAACCTAATGGTGGTCGAAACATGACACTATATCCCGATTTATTGATGCCTGTTGGCATACAGAACAGAACCAAACCCTGTATGAAATAAAAGTGTACTGGATATATTGCTTTTCTGTAAATTTTTCACATCTGTCATTCTATCAAGAGGCAAGAGATTATAAAAAATATGTAAGTACCTTGCTGGTAATTTAAAAAAGTAGTTATTCTTCTACACTTGTAATTAATAAAATAATTATTCTTCGCACATATACTAGTCTTTGGGGAAAAATGTTTTATATGTAGTATACTTGTTGCATTAAATATGATTTCTGCCTAAACATTGCTGTGCAGACTCTAGTTGAATTATGATCATAAAGTAAACATAGTATTCTTAACATATTTAAGAGATGTAAAACCTGAAACTTAGATGGATTTCCTGTTTTCCTCCTTTTGTATCTCTAAATTATAGTTTGAGGGTCAATACTTTGATTTACTGGTAACTTTGGATGGTGTCTAGTTACCCTCAATTTTCTTAGTGGAAGTGGTTTTGAACAGATTTTGTGTTTTTTATTATCTCTTTAAGGGATCCTCAGAGATCACATGAGCTAAGGTTATCAACATTTTCAGACGATTTCTGCATTCATATTCTTTTATAATTTTTGGTCTTCTTAACTGAGAAGTTGAAAGTTTGTACATTTTCACTTATCAGTAAAGTAGCTGATGGAGTGAGTCAATCTGTATTATAGTCTCCGTGGTCATTGTAACCGGCTTTTTTGCCAATAAAAGTCTGTTTCTCCAATTCAGTTCAGATACTGACTGACCTTGGGATTCACATCTTTCCTGGAATTTAATTAGATAATTGAACAACAATCAACCTACCCCAATCAGTGGCCATTCAAAGTGGAAATGTCAATAGTAATTCTCCTTTACAGAAGAAAATTCAGGTTTGATTTAGAGCTATTGGTCTGCTTTGTTAAATATGCCTACTTGGATGATTCGTAACAGTATGAGTTTCATTGTTTTCTTTACATGTCTCATATTAACACTTTGAAGAAAAATAAAATAATATGTATATCAATTCAATTATATTTTCAGAAGTATAAAATAAACATTTAAATATATGAGCAATAAGTTCCTAAAAGTAATTATGTTAAATTTCATATATATTTCAAATCAATTAAAATACCATTTATCATGGACTTGGGATGATGACCAGCTCTCAGAAGATGTTGATCATGCCATGCTAGAATTAATTTGCCTTTTTAAAGTTCATTCTGTGCATTTTATTATTTACTTTATTCTGGAATACACATTATCAACATCAAGACTATTTCAACCTAGGTGAACTACACAAGAGACTAAGAGTCATAGGAATGGTGAATTCTCAGTCTCTTCTCTCTTTGCTTCTCTTACTCTTCTCTCATCCCTTCTCGTCTCCTTCTCCTCCCATTGCTCCTTGTTCTCTCTCTCCCTCTCTCTCCCTGTGGCTCTGTGGCTTGAATGAACCTGAGACCTTCATCAAACTGAGCTACAGCCCCAGCCCAACACACCTAGCATATATATATATATATATATATATATATATATATATATATAGTTCTCACTAAGTTATAAATCACCCACCCAAGATGGGCTTGAACTGGTGATCTTCCTATGTCACCTTCCTAGAGAACTGGAGTAATGGTCATACACTACCACACACACACACACACACACACACACACACACACACACACACCCTCAGAACACCGATTGTAATGGAATGACTGCTAAGGAAACTATATATTTGTATTTGGACAATGACAAATTTCCTCTGTAGAAAAGTAATTTTTTAAAAAATATCTTATGAGAAACTTACTTGCTAGTATAGGCAAGGAAGCCAGGTATTTAAGTAATCTAAAGTTACCTTCAACTAGAAGAACAACATATGTACTTTGACCTTTGCCAGTGCGATCAGACATTATATCTGAAAACCTCTACTCTGCTGGCATTGCTCAAAGCTAGTTATTAGCATTTATTAGTCTTTTTCTTCTTACTATTTTCTTTTGATAAGTAATTTCTTAAGGAAAATTTAATATCTAACATGCAATGCCAAAATGCCCTCCAGCTCATGGAGATGTTATACTGAAACATGGTCAAATTACATCCTGCTTTTTTTTTTTTTTTAATTTCAGAAATCAAATTCAGAACCCTTCATTTGCCAGGTAGGCACAGTGCCACTGAGCTCATGATAAAATTCTTGGTCTCATGATAAAATTATGGAGTAAGTTTGAAAACTTTTATATTCTAACAAGAATCCATTCTGAGAATATATTTTTATTTAAAGCATTAAACATTTATTCAGTCATGAAGTCAAAATGAGAACATATAGCAAAACCTATTTTTATAATTTTATTGGCAAAATAAAATTAAGAAACCTTTTGATGACCCTAGAATTAATGAAAATAATTAAGTAATACAAAAGTCTCAGCCTGGAAACTGTCTCTCTACTTCATTTCTTTCTCATGAAGGAGCTAATCATCGCATAGGACTATGCTCTATCTTATTTGTACTTTTTGTACTAGAAACAATTGATCACCTATTTATGCACAGAAGTGTTTCTACAAATAACCCTATATTGAGTTAGCTCATTATGAGTACTGTGATACCTCTTCATCTTCCTCTTACAGGTTTTATCACTTCTTTCCTCAGGAAAAAGCCCGTATACAATGGTATATTGCCAAATGATGTTGCTAAATTTTAACAATAGGATAAAAAGGGAACTTGACCTTCAGCGTATGATAGCTTTTAACCTGCCAATATTAAGGCACTTCCTAAAGCTGGGGAAAATGCATATTCACTTGAAAAAAATAAACTAGCACAAGCTTTGCCATGTCACCTTCCTCTGAGTTTATCTGTCCAAGTATCTTTAGGCTACTTTAACAGGATCCCACCAACACGGTAGCTGCTTAACAACCTTTTTGTTTGTTTGCTTGCTTGCTTGCTGGTATATGGTTCTGGATACTGAGAAATCCAAAATGAGGTCATTGACAGGTCATGCGTCCAGTGAGGACTTTTGTCCTGGTTCATATGCAGCACCTGCTGCTGTGACTTCCCAGTCAGATAGCAGCTCTCTTTTTTAATCCAATTCATGAATCTTCCCTCTCAGGAACTAATCACATCCTAGTGTGCCTATGCCTTAAAATCCCACACCTTAGGTCTCAATATCAAAAATTTTGGAGAATAAAATCTTTCAGAAAACAGTACTATTGTGCTATTCTGTTGTTCTGTAGAATCATGGTAAGTACTTTTAAACTTTTACATTTGGTAGTAAAGGATTGACAACAGATTTATACAAAATAATAAATTCAAGGAAACTGCAGAAGGTTATTTAATTGTAACACTACACAGTCTTTTTAGCCAAGCTTTTCCTCATAATTTTAGAAAAGACTCTATACTGAAAGTATCATTTGGACAAAATATTTGTATTTTTACCACTTTCTGGTTAGTAAAACTACTCTATGATGATGACATTAAACCTGCTCTGCAGAAATTAATTTCCTAGCAGGGAAATAACTTGGAAACCTGTTCTAAAGTTAAGGGAATGGCTTTTCCTAAGTATCACATATAATGAGAGCACTCTTTATTTTACAGCTGGCTTTGAAACCAACAGATATGTAAGGAATGGTAGATCAGGCTGGGGATATAGCTCTGTGGTAGAACCTTGCATAGGTTTAATAGCCTGAAACAATAAAGTAAGGAAAAATAAAAGGAAATTAATTCATTTAAATCCATTGTCAGATTTAAAAACCAAAAATAATTCCAACATAAAAAGTTTTCTGAAGTTTGAAATGATAGTAATACATTAACAATGCTTATTTGAAAATATTGTAATTTAATTCATAGAATTCTTTCAAAAGAATTTCAAAAATACATTTCAGCTTTGCTTATTATTATTTCATAGTCAGAAACTATTCATATTTGCATAGCATTATGGTAGAAATAACATTAATATGTGAAAATTTTTAGAAGCCAGTAGTTCACACTCAATTTGTATTATTTGCTTAGAGTATTAAGAGTGACATAGTATTTCTGTTGCTCTTAAGTATACCATCAAGACAAGATTAAATTATGTTAATGATTGAGAAATTACTCTTTTCTGTCAGTCATCATTTTAGCTCTTGGAATACAAAAATAAGTAAGGTTTGATTTATTTTCAAAATTTCTTTGTTAATCTCAATAAGCGTAAACATTGCACACTATAAACATGAGCTAGGATTAATAATATCAATAAGAATGAAAATTGGGGAAGGAGCATTAGAGGAAGGAGGGAGGAAAGGGAAGGAGGAAAGAAGAGGCTTTTTTAAAAAGCAAGTTATATTATGTGTATGTACCTGCTCCCCAGCATGATCATCAAGTGTATTCCTGTACACATGTACTAATAAAAAATAAAATAGTCAAAATGAAAAGAGCTATCTTTAATTTTATCTCTTTAAATTATATAATATTCTTCTATTATATATATAATATATATATATATATATATATATATATATATATATATATTCCATAAGGAATATTGATAAGCAACAAATATAGCTCCACACTGTGCTAACAGAACCAAAGCCACACCCATCCTTCTGACTTTAGCTCATAATTGGGCTCTGCTCACTTCCACATGCCTGGGAGCTTTGATTGATGGGACCTAGCAAATACTTCAATTCACAACCCAGGAAACCGAAGTAACTCCTAAATAGCATGTACAAGTGTAATCTCTGAAGCGCTAGAGTCCATAGGCTCTGGCTTGATAATTACGAATTTCTTCCCAGCCTTTGCTGTCATTGTCCAACAGCATTCTCTATACCTCCTAAATAAATGGCATGTATTTTAATCAAGATCTTCTTCCAAAGAGTTGAGAAGGAAGATACCAGAATAGGTTTTGGGTTTCAAGGGGAGATCATACACAGATTTTAGGAAAACAGATTATCCTCAAAATGAAATACTTCCCTGACAATAAAAGGCAAAAAATCCTTCAGGGGCACCTAGACTGTTAGTTCTTGCTTCTTCCCTAGGTAGCTCTAAAACAAAGATACTTAACTTTCCTGGACTCAGGTGTCTTGTTTGTCAAAGAAGAATTAAGTGTCCGGAATCCCGTATAAGGTCAAATTTTGATTCAAAATGTATGTATCTCCAGAATATTTGATTCTCTATGTAATTTGTCATATTTTCCAAAACAAAGTTGCAATATAGACAAAGAACTCTGTATTATAGCCAGATAGCCCTGGATGATAAAATTAGATATCTTGCCTTCAAATACCATATACAAAGTATTCAATGAAATTTCACTACATGATTGAATATTGTTGACATTAAGTATTTTCAATAACATATTTTAAGATCATTAGGATGTAAATTTTCTGCGAGGGCTTCTTGGTAAATTTGGATCGTGAAGGTTAGTTGAGAGAGTAGAGTTTTATAGGAATTGCAATTTTAGGAATATAGACATGTCAAGGGAGTTGTGATTAATAGAATGAGACTAACCAGGGAGAGAAAAACAGAAAAACTACAAAGCTTAAAGTCACCTAGGATATCTGGGGATCTATCATAATAAACCCAGAGTAAAATTTTTGTAAGGATAGCTTTTTTTCCCTGCCAAGTGAGACACTTCAGTAAAGCTCTTCACTTGGCTTGTCAACTGCCTTCTTCCCTTTAAAAGGTGAAAGAAGAGGTACTTTGTGAATATGTTGACATCTGAGGTAATTGGAACAGAATATTGCTCTCCATCTACACTCTGAAAAGGAACTTCATAGTTTTGCATGCCTGCTTTTATTAATTAAAGGCAGAGCATTTTCCCCAGATATTAAATAAAGTGCTGAATGTTAGACCCTGAACCATTTAAACCTACGCTCTGACCCCCTAATAGCAGAGGTTGTATTATTACCTTTGTCTACAGTGGCCCTCAGTATGTTCTAGCCATATGGTAATTAAGTTGATTTGCCTAAAGAAGTGTTCTTGGGATCATGATGTCATCTCAAGGGTAATGGATGCTTGAGGGTTGTTGAATATTTAATTTATGAGAAGAGATCAAAGGAAAGAGATGCTGTGTTACTTTTCTGATATTTTAAGACACAGAAAATTAGAATTCGAACAAGCCCATAAAAACTGAGAGAACCTTCCAAATTTATAATCCCAATATAAAAAGAAAACACATTAAGCACAACATACTGAGGAGATAACTAAATAACTAAATATTTTTCATTATTTTATACTAATTTAATCACTTACATTAGTAAATATATTTTCTGTGCATTGTGACTGTTTACTGAACAATTTATGCTACATTCAGTATTTTTAAAATAAAGTGAGAATTGTTGCAACTATACTAAAAACAATCTGTGTTCTTATACATAAAGCATTCCCTGAAATTATATATATATATACAAATTAAACAACTTGGATTGGTTGTTAACTAATTATGTATGTTCCAAGATGTAACATATTTGTGACTATATTTTAGCCAGTACTATTTAATTTTTAATTGGTATATATTAAAATTTACATATTAAAATAACATCAGGTTTAAAGATACTCCTGACCTTAGTATAATCTAACATTTTATAAAACATACAACCTTCATGTTATTACTATTTAAAATCTGTAATATATGATAACTTATTTACTAGTTGATTTCCTTGACCCACTTAGGTTAATATATATGATATTTTTTCTCATGATGATGGAAATTCTGCCAACATGCAAATGAATAAATAAGAACTTGGAAAGACTGCCCCTTGGGACCCTAAATTTATTGATTTTTTTAAAGAATTACTTAGGCTTGGATACTAATCAAGTATTTCAATCTAACACATGTATTTCTTTTTAAAGTCTTGTTTAATAGGATTAGAAGAGTCTTTGAATATAGTTTGAGGTTAAGAACAAACAAAATTTAGTATATCTATATATCTATATCTGTATATATATATTTAGTATAATATATATATATTTAGTATAAAATATATATATAGTATAAAATATATATATATATTTAGTATAATATATATATATATATATATATATATATATATATATATATATCAGAGGCTAGATATCCTGAGATTCATGGAACATTATAGATCCAAAGCTGGTCGTAACTTATAAATTTAAATTATAACTTAAAGTGAGTTCACATCAGTACATAAAGAAGCACAATGCCTTATTCTTTCAACGTTTGCAAGTCATTCCTGCATGGATGAACCATGGTTTATAAAACCTTTTTACTATTAAAAGACACATAAATCTCATCCAGTAATTCACAATTAGAAACTAGGATGCAATGAATGTTTTTGAGTATGTTTTAGAATTTGAATCACTGGTTTAGATGGCAAGAACATATTTAATTTTCATAGATATCAGCAAAGATATCTTGCACAGACAACATCAATTTATACTTTCACCAACAAACAATGAATGTGATCATTTAAACTTTTGAGAACTCAACTTCATTTAGTTTTTTATATCGATAGAACCCAATGGATCAAGAATTTAACCTCATGAATCTTCTAGTCTAACCTATTGGTATGTTGGAAAAACACTAATTACAACTTCTTGTTTTCAGTCAGTGGGATTCTATTTATATGCCCACCTTGTAGGAAAATGTAATGATTGCCTTGTCAATTATATAGCAGTAATCTTACGCTTGTTGAGAATAATCATACCCAAATTCTTCTTGGACTAAGTTTCACTATTGTATTATTCAGTTAGCATAAAAATGCTTGTTAGTATTGAATATACATTTTTAAACTACAAGAGTAAAAGGGACATTTGCATACCTATTAATACATGAGTATGTATCATTGAAATGTAAAAAAATTAACAAAAATAACAGCCAAGAATAATAATAGGAGAGAAGTCAAGTATTCTAAAGGTAATTTATATTACTTCTACGTGTCCTTTCCTTGTCTGCAAATGAAAATACTCAATTGCTCCAGGAAATGTTGTGTTGTTACAGTATTTCAACCCTGTTTAATAATCAGGAAGCACTAAAAATGCTCATGAAAACAGATTTCCACAAACTAAGTGAAATTCATACATGGGTAAATAAGTAACCTAGCATGCCTACAGAAACATGGTTATATAATTTCTTATTACTAAACCTTCCAAACAAATTCATCTATGTAGTTAGTTATCATCCACCTAAATTATACCTTCAAATTTATTCAAAATCTTTTCTTCAGGGAAAAATAGTCCAGTGTGTGTGTGCCAGTTTATGTAAATGGTGCTCAAGGAAAGGGCAGACATTTTGCGTATCACTTAGACGGTTAATGAGTATCTCTACACATTGCTTGTCCACAATAAGATGGAGATGTTTGTATGTCTGTCTTCTCGGCAGTGTAAGAAGGGGTGCTGTCAGTGTGTACTGCGTTCAAACTTCCGACCTTTGCAATCTGCACGTATGAAACAAATGTTTTCACAATATGAAAGAAATAGTTCACTTTTGGTAAGATTACATAATTCTAAGATCGGTGCCCATCTGTGTATATATTTTTTCTTTTAGCTTATGTTAATGGCTTTATTTGGCAACTTAATGTTTTCCTTTTTCCTCCTAGCAGCAGGTGAAAGATTTCATAAATCTGCCATGAACAGTTGCCAATGAATATTCATATCTTGGATGTCTGATTGCAGCAGTTTGACATTTTTATTTGATTTCCATCAAGAAAAAAAGAAATGCTTTGTTTCTTAATTCATAATGCATTCTAATTGGTTTCTGCACATTATACCATTGGTTAAATTATTGAAATTATTACTATGAAACAAATAATTTATAAAATTAGAATATTTGTTGTTATCTAGAGAAATGAAGATAAGAAATAATCTCAATGGTGCTAAAATCCAGTGGGTCATCAGAATTGTATCTTTGAAACAGTACATTTGTGTTTTCTTGTATAATTAGGTCATTAAAATATTCTCAGTGAGAACTTTTATTTCTTATCCTACAAATTTGAATCTAGTTCTGTAGCATGTGCTAGGGTTCCATGTTATAGTGACTGTTAAAAATATTCACTAAGAGTTGAAATGATACGTAAAAGGTTTACCTCTTTTCCTTAATGTAGTGTCTGTTTATGTAGAACCCCCATGAGTAGACAATATAAGCTTGTTGACATATATACTCTATAGTTCTTTGTCACATAAACAATAATACATAATTGCTTCAACTATAATCAACATGGACTCCGTACTATTTTAGTGCATATTTTTGGTTATTGGCAAAAATGTAAGATATTCTTAGAGGCAAAATTGATTTTTAATTAATTGAAACCTGTCTTTAGATGGATCTACCTTTAGATTGATTCTTTAATTCCTCTTTCTTAAAGAAAGTATATTCAGGTGTCATTTGGAGAGCTTGAAAAAATACAGATTCCTGGGCCACATCTTTAAATAATCTCTTTCTGCACATCTGAAGAGGGGTACCCTAATTATTATCTCTAAAATTTCCACAGGAAGAATGAAGATATTCTATCACAGTATAATAAATATTGCATAATGCTATCTATTGACCTTCAATAAAATGTAGACAAATGCAAATGAAAATACAGTTTGAGAATCATTAAGAAGCTTGTACTTCCAAAGAGATTACAAAAATTATCTAGGAGGATGGGATTCAGGGCAAGAAACACCTCTAATAATAAAACGTGGATGGCGTTTTCTCTAATCCTTGTTCTTAAGGCTGTGTCTGCATATGACATGTATCACACACAAGAACATAAGGAATTAAAAAGTAACCAGCAATGTATGATTTTTAATCCTCTTATGAAGTAGAATCTGAATTCCAAATCTAAAAACTAAATATTTTGCAAACGTAAATTCATGCATTTCTATTCTTAATCACCTATCAACAAATTTCTGGAGAAAAATATCTGACAGATTAAAAGAAAAATGATGGGAATTAGAGTGTTTCCCTATTTTGTAATTGAATACAGGCATTTATTTTTAGTAGTAATTTACAAAATGCTGATTTCTGCATTTTTGCAAAGTGGGCACATATGTTCTTGAATTTTTTATTTTAATATATTCTCAGTGCTAAAAACAATTTTGATGACCCATTGGATTTCAGCACCAATGAGAAACACAAGTTTTTGTTAAAGGGATGGTGATGATTTTTTCCTAAAGAATAATGGTCTTCTCAAGACTTTGTTAAGAGATCAGAGCATTTTAACTTGATCTCTCTATTTCATCTTCATTCATTTCTAAGCATTTTAACTTTGCTGTCAGGCATCTTTCTAAAACACTAACATGATCATGCAACTCATTATCTTAATTAAAATATTTCATCAGCTTCCCCTTGCATTTATCATAAAACAAACATTCCTTAGCCTTGCTGGTGAAACTCTTCATAATTGGATTCCAATCTAACTCATCAGTTTTGTAGTTAAAAGATTTATGCCAACTCCAAAACTAGGCTTTAAAAAAGAAGCCATGTGTTCTCAATTTCTTGATCTCCCATTCCAAAAATATCTTCATTTTAATTTTTCTCAGTTAAGTCTTTCAATACAGAGCTCATTGTTCTATTTCATTTGGCAATTTTTCCATCTTCAGCCTCTATTAAGATTTTCTTCTCTAGATCTCCATTATACCCCTACGTACTCCTAACATAAATCTAAGCATACTGTTCATCTTTCTCCTTGATGTGTCTCAGGAACCTGAGCAGACACTATATCATTTATATTTAGGTTTATTGTATTGACAGCATATAATAGCAGCTCAGAAAATAGCTTTTAAAAATAAATTTACGGACCATGTCATGAGTTTTGAGAAATAAAATGTGATGGCTAAATTGTAAAGGACCTGCTAAGCCACACAGTGAACCACAACACTTAAGTCTTAATGAGTAGACAATTTTGTACCGTTTTGAATATGATAGTGACACAAATAAACAATGGGTTAGGATAGTTAAAAGAATGCATTTAAACTGTGATAATAAATAGTACAGGTAAGGAGCAAAGATGATCTATCTACATTTGGTAATGAGGGTGGAACAGAGAGATGATGAAAGCAGGGCTTTGTGACTACAACATTTCTGTTCTGAAACATAAAATCATGATGACTTTGCCACTGGGGGGAAAATTGTGAAAAAGAAAGCCATTTGTCATGTTGAGGATGCTGGATTATTTTTGAAACTCATGTTTAGAAAGAAGTCAGTGGGAAATAAAGAAAGTAAACAAGCAGATGATTAAAAAAAAAAAAAGATCATTCATCTCATCCAAATGAGTCCGTTCATCCCAAATCTTGAATATGAACAACAGTTACATAAACATGAGTTGATGTGATGAATTCTGAACATCCATTCTGTCAGATGAAAAGCAAAACCAGAAGCTAACGAATGAAGGACTGAATAGAGAAGAGATATTTACCAAAAAAGTCATGTCAGTAAATATTACCAAAGCAGGGAAAACCCAACACCTTTATATCATTTTGCAGAACAGATTTTAATTGCAAATATTAAATGCATTGACATTTCAGATACACGTTGTCTTAGTGACTTTCCTGTCACTGAAAGAAAATATCTGACACTCTACGATGGAGAGGTTTATTTGGCTTACAGTTTCAGAAGTTTCAGTCCATGGTCCCAACCTCAAATGCAGAAACTGGATGATAGGAGGAGAAAACTACTCAGGTCCTGGTGAGAAGCAAACTGAAAGATAAAGGAGGCACCAAGAAAGTAGATGTTCCCTGCCGGGTGACATTACTAATGGTCTGCCTGCAAAGTGGCCCTCACCTCTTAACGGCACATTTAACTCTGCATTTATCCATGGGTTAATCCACGAATGAGTACAGCACCTAATCCACTAAGCAGTACAGAGTCTAATCACCTTCCAAACTTTAGCTCTGAACTCTATGACCCTAAGAAGCATGTATCTCTGAGGACACGAAGCTTTGTGAGGGGACAATCTAGATCTACACTGCAGTACATATAAGTATAAATCATCACTGTGGCCATCCCACTTGAGTTGCCTTGGAGACAAGCTTGCAGACAGACTGGTCCCTATGCTGCTGTTTTGGGCTTATCTCAGGTATCCCAGTCAGGTGAAGTGTATGCAGCACCCTCTCTTATGTCTCTAGGACTCTGCTTACTGCCTCCTGTAACAATTACTTGTCTTGACTGATGCTTCATTGTGTTTTCTAGTCATGGTTCTGTCTGCTTTCCTTCTTTTGCCTATTCACATCTTTTCTGGAGATCCCAATGGGTGGGGGGACCCAGAGGATGCGGTAAGACCACATGGAAGAACAGAAAAAAATCTTCCCCAACTGGACAAACAGTCCCTCTGCCACAACCTTTGAGAATGTCTTTCCACCCCCAGCGGTGATGCTCACAGGCTTCTCCCTGTTCTGCTGAGTGGCATATGGTGGTTAACCATTCGGTGTCTGGCAGTCCCGTTCCTCTAGGCCACTTCCTTTGTTCCTATGACTTCCCTGCTGTTAAATCTTGAGTGTGACTCATCAGAGCACGAAGGAAGCCGGATGCAACAGCTGTGGCAAGTCTACCTCTGACCACCACTGAGGTATTTGACCAGGACTGCTCTTCGTCAGCCCTTGCTGCTGCTCATCTTCTCAATTATAAAGACACTTCATGGTTTCCAAAACAAATGCTTGCCTTTGTGTAGTGATTTGTATCATAGAGTGTTTTCATGTAAGTCTCTTAGAAATCTTCAGGTCAAGTCTTTGATCTGAGGACAAGTAGTCCTGTTGTACAAAGGAAATAATTGTGATTCAGAGGGACTGAGAAATTTACATAAAAATAACACTTCACAGATGTGGCAGGGCTGATTCACATCTAACGCAAGGTGGCTTCAGTTAATTCTTATTTCTTCCAATAATGGTAAGTTTACAAAGCAGATTCTTTTCTCAAAGGCCTTTATAGTTCAGTTTTCTACAATTTTTTCTTTCTTTAGGACACTTTATAATTAAGAAATTGAGATATCAGATTCCTAAAGAAGATACTTTCCCTCAAATAATTTGTAGCAGAGCTATTGATAAGAAGTAGTTTTCAAGAAAATTTTCCACATGCTATTTTTATAGCCTGTGTGCTTCTGGTCCTTTTTGTTGTGTCTCTTCCCATTGTTCTCAGAAGATACTGAAAGTGCATTGCTTTCAGATTTCCTAAATGGTGCTCTATCCTGTGTTGCTGTAACCTCCAGTACAATCTGATGAATTTAATCCTGCCACAAACATGCTATTATCTGCAACTTCTTGCAACCTCTGTCATGAATTTTCCATCTTTGCACTGTATTTCAAACCAGTCTCTCTATAGACCATTTCACTATATTTGATAAAATATACTTAACAAGTTAAAATTATTTCATCTCTAAATGAGTTTTTTTTTTTCAAGATGAATGGTATGCTCTTTCTATATATTTCCTTGTCCCAACTTCATGTTTTGGAACTGTTTTCATTTATCTGTATTTGCATAAATAAAATGAAAGAGGGTGGAGAGGAAAGAAAAACAGCTAGAGGGAAGAGAGCAAAAGAATGGACTTTCTCTTAGACCCAAGCTGATCAAAACTTATCCCTCCATCCCACCAATGGAACTCATAACAAATTCACAGATGGCTGCCGACGTGCCACCTCCAGTCAGCCCCATTTGGCCCTCTTCTCCTAATTTCTGTGAAATGCTAGTCGTGGCTGAAAAATTCATCATTTTAAATGGCCGTTTCTTCTCTGCTCTTATAATACTCCAGGTTTTACACAGTCTTTGAAACTTCTCTACCTCTCTGGAGGAAATAACGTTAATTATAAATGAGAGTACAGGAGGCAGGAAACCTGCACCATCAGTAAATGCACTAGTAGGAGTGTACTTTTGTGTCTGTTTCTTTTAAATTGAAAATAACAATAATTCCTAATACATAAGTTAGGTAATGTTTTGTGCTATGTAATAGAGACTTAGAAATTGGTTCAATATGTTCATTATTTAATTTAATTTAAATTTATTGTATCATCTAGGTGATTCAGACTCTGGTGATAATAGTAGTATTCACCTTATAAGTTACATGCTCTGTATTTCCCTCCTAAAATGGAGACCTCAGGAGTACAAAGTGAGCTCAATACCCTTCTGTAAATTAAGGCAGCAGTTTAATTTGTAGGTGTTTGGTATTTTATCTCAAAGACTGAAGGCTAATTCTCTGCACATGTTGGATAAGCACCTTTGGTGTGCTAAAGTCCTAGGCTTTTGTTTCTTCCACACGAAGAATATTCCTAGTCAATAAATGATAAAAGGAAACAAGAATGATTGGGAAAATGTATACCAGCTATTTTTTTTTGCAGTGAAATTTTTTGATGCTATGAAATTTTTATTTAAAAACAATTAAAGGACAAAAGTGATACCAAATTTCAAAAAAAATAGGAAATTAACACGTTAATATGTTGTGCTACTATTGTTTTGAAAGCAGCCATACAGATTATAAGATTTAGACATGAAAAATATAACCAAATAATCAGACAATGAAAACACACACTGTTCATTTTCTTTTTGATGAGCTAACAGAAATTAGTAGTCTAGTTATCTATTTTGTATATTTACATATGCATATATAGGTATGCATATGAATACATATATATATATATATATATATATATATATATATATATCTTATTTTCTCCTTTCTCAAATCTACTCTTTCCTTTTGAACACTTTCTTTCCCTTTCATTTTCTCAATATACATTATACATTTCAGATCTTATTTACTCTTTTTTTATTTACACTAGGGAGAAAAAACAATATTTACACATGGGAATCTGATTCATTTCAATTATGAATGTGCCTCTAGTTTCATCCATTTACTTATAAAAGCCTCAAGTTTACCCATCTTTATAGCTAAGTAATACTCAATTCTATAAAAACACCACTTCTTTGTATCCACTCATCAGCGGATGGACATTTAGGTTGTTGCCAAGATTTAGCTATTACAAATTGTGCTGCTAAATATGTGGGTACACATATATCACTGTGGCATGAAGTTTTCAGTTCTTCTGGGAAAATCCCAGAAAGAGAATAGCTGGACTGAATGGGACCTGCAATACTAGATTTTTGAGGAATCTCCACACTGATTTCCACAGTAGTTTCACCAGACTACAGCCCAACAACAGTGGAGAAATGTTCCTTTTTCCTCACATTCCCACTAACATTTATTATTAGTTGATTTATTGATGACAGCCGTTCTTTCTGGAGTGAGATGGAATCTCAGTGTTGTTGTAATTTGCATTTCTCAAATGACCAGTGATGTTGAACATTTCTGCATATATTTATATGCTATTTGTATTTCTTCATCAGAGAGATATGTGTTCCTCTCAGATGCCCATTTTCAGATTATGTCTTTGAATTGGGGATCCTGATGCTTTTCAATTCTTTATATATTTTAGACAAAAGTCTCTTGCCTGAGGGACAGTTGACTAATTTTTTTTTTTTTAGTCCCCTTCTATGGGTTTTCTTTTCACTCTGTTGGTGATTTCTTTTGATGTGCAAATTTTTTAATAAGATACGATCTTAGTTGCTAATTCTTTGAATTATTCCTGGGAAGTTTGCATTTTGTTCATGAGATCTTTGCCTACCCTATGTCTTCAAAATTTCTCCTTATCTTGTCTTCCAGTAGATTTACTGTTTCTGTTTTTAATATTTAGATCATTAATCCATTTTGACTTTGGTTTAGTGTATGGTGACAGACATGAGTCTAGTTTAGTTTTTAGCATCTAGAAAGTCAATTTCTCCAGCACCACTTATAAAAGAAGCTAACTTTCTTTCAGTGAACGTTTGGCCTTTTTGTCAAAGGTGGTAAGGTTGCTGAGTGTCTTTGTAGCTGCGTTTGCATCTTCTAATGTGTTTCAATGATCCTCAGGTCTGTTGTGTCAGCCTTACCATGCCAATTTTAATGTAGTAGCTTTATACTGTAATTTCAAATCAGGAACTCTGATGCCTCCTGTCTTGCCTTTCTCGCTCAAGATTAACTTTGCTATTTTAGGTCTCATATTTTTATATGAATTTTAGGAAAGTTTTATTTATATCTGTGTGGTATGCTAATAGTATTTTTATCAGGATTGCATTAAATCTAACTATTTTGGGAGATGATCAATTTCATGTTGGTTCTTTCTATACAAGAACAAAGGATATGTTTCCACTTTCTGATATCCTTTTTAATCTCCTTTTTTCAGAGTACTTGAGTTTTCAATGTATGGACCTTTACATCCTTTGTTAGACTGATTCCTAAGTATTTTATTTTTGCATGTTATTGTGAAAAGTGTTATTTTCATAATTTCTTTCTCAGTGTGTTCAGTGTTTGTGTATAAGAATGCTATTGATTTATGAGTGCTGAGATTGTATTCAGTTGCACTATTGAATTTGCTTATTAACTCTAGTAATTGGTGAAATTTTGGGGGTCTTATATGTAGAGTATCATATCCTCTGCAAAAAATGATAATTTAACTCTTCTCCTTCATATCTTTATTCTTTTTATTTCTAATTGCTAATGTCTAGTCTAATTGCTCTGACTAATGATACTAGAATTATATTGAATAGGAGTGGTGACAGTGGACATTCTTGCCCTTTTAATTTTAGAGTGAAAGTTTTCAGTTTTTGTCCATTTTGTATGATGTTGGCTATTGGTTTGTCATAGGTGGCATTTATTAGATTGAGGTAGAGACCATCAATTATGATTTTCTGTAGGGCCTTTGTCATGAGTGAGTGTTGGACTATATCAAAACTTTTCTGCGTCTCTTTAGATGGTCATGTGGATTTTGTATTTGGCTCTGTTGATGTGGTTTATTATATTAATTGAATTTCATATGTAGAACCATTGCTACACACCTGGGATGAATCCCACTTAGTCTTGGTATATAATCTTCATCATGATTTGCTGCATCTTTTTGTTAGTATTTTATTTGAAGTTTTTGCATCTGTGTTCATTAGGGAGATTGGCCTGTAGTTCCCTTTTTTTGGTTGGGTCCTTCTGGTTTAGTTAACAGAGTTATGCTTGCTGCCAAGAATGTGCAGCTGAGAAAAATATGTATTCTGATGTTGTTGGTTGGAACACTCTTTAAACCTCAGAAAAGTCCACTTATTCACAGTTTGATTCAGTTCTATTATTTTTTGCTGACTTTTGGTCTAATTGATCTATCTCTGTGACAATGGGGTATTAAGGTCCCCATTATAATTGTGTTATTGCATATTTGATTTTTCATGTCTGTTAGTATTTGTGTTATATCTTATATAGTAGAGTGCTCCTATATTTGGTACAAATATATTCATGATTATTATCTTTCTCTTTTTAATTTTCCCTATAATGAGTAATGACCTTATTGATCTCTTTTGATCATTTTTGGTTTGAAATTCACATTGTATGCAAAACGCCTTTTTTCTTGATTTCAGCCATATAGAATATTGTTTCCATTCATTTGATTTCAGTTATTTTTTAAGTTAGATGTGTTTCTTGCATAGCATATTGTGGAATCTTATTTCTTGTTGTTTCATTCTCCCAACTACATTTTATTTGTTGAACTGAGCCCTTTTACATTGATGATTATAACATATATGTATGTTTGTTTCTGTCATATTGTTTTCCTGTTGTTGGTTCCCGGATTTTCCCCCTCTGTTTAAGTGCTTTCCTTGCCTGGTAGTTTCTTTCTGTTATTGTTCTTGGAATTGTGGTCATTTTTATCTCTATCTAAAATACAGTCTAGGATTGGTTTCATGGACATGAATTTCTTCAGTTATTTTTGTCATGGAAATATTTTATTTCTCTATTAATTTTGAGAGCTAGTTTTGCAGGGTACATAATTTGGGTTAAAAGTTGTTTTGCTTCGTATCTTGAAATACTTCACTCCAAGCTCATCTTGATTGAGGATTTTTGTTGAGAAGTTGACCATGATTCTAATGGGCTTTTCATAATATGTGATGTTTCTTGTCTCTAACAACTTACGGTATTATGCTTTATGCCAAATTTCTGGGATATATATATATATATATATATATATATATATATATGATTTCTTCTGATGATGGCTGTTCAGAGTTCTATATTTCTCATTTATCTGTATATCAGATTCTCTGGCCATACTTGAGAAATTTTCCTCTGAAAATAATTTTTAAAGTTTTTGCATTTATTCCTGCATTTTTATTTACTTATCATCCTTATATTAGTTTACTTTGCATTGTCTTGGAACTGTTGAAATGTTATTTCATGATCTTTTGTTATTTTTAAGACTTCTTTATTTTTTATCATTAGCTGTGATACTGTCTTCAAGGTCTGAAAGTTTGTCTTCAGTTTCATTCAAGTAGTTTTGGCAGCTTTAAATGGAATTTTTAATTTCTTAAATATCTCTTTGAAACTGTTCCATGAATTGTATTTCTTTCCTATATTGTTCTTCCAAAGCATACCCATGATCCTGTACATTTTTCATCTACTGCTTTTCTGCCTGTGTTGAGCAACTCCTTCATTAAAGTTGTCATTTCTTTCTTTACTCTACAGATTATTCATGATTTGGTTTTCTCTGTAGCCTCATAGGTTTGTTTCTTTACTTTACTTGCTATCTTTTCAGAACTTTCAAGTGTGTAACTTCCAAAGTCCTCCGCTTCTATGTCACCTGTACTTGTTCTAGATGGGCTGGGGGCTTTAGATTGCATTTTGCTTTTTCTGTTATGTTATTTTCATCTCCCTGGTTTATATTTAGTTATTTTCAACACCACTAGTCTTGACTGTCCATCATGTGTGTCTTAGGGTGCTATTATTTGGCCGATATTCAGTTCCTGGTTCCTGCCTTGTAGGGAAATGACCTGTCACCTGAATTTCTCCTGCTGGAAGGGTTGGATGAGTCCTATGTTTTTCCTAAGCTGAACACCCCTAAAAATTCTGATGGGAACCAACCGTAAGCTTATGTTGTTACTGTGGCTTCATACTGTTCCAGGCAGCCAGACTCATCTGTTCATGGTATGCACCCCAGCGAGGACACTGTTGTGTCACTGGGGGGAGGGTCTCACAGGTCCAGCTTGTTTCTGCTGGATGGGGGCAGTGCTTTCACCAGCCTACCCAGGATTATCGTTATGAAAGAAGGACTCACCCATACTCTCGCTGGCCTGGCAAGGTGTCAAGTGGGTGAAGAATTTGCCCACCCATTGAGGTCCTCTTCTTTGGAGGGACTCACCACACATTTCCAGGCCTGCTGAGGCACTCTGGGTAGATGGAAGGTCACCAAGGTTCCCACCAGCCCACCAAGGTATTGCAGGCATCCCATGTTCTCACCAGCTGGTAATGAGGGGTGAAAGTTCCTGCTGAGGTCATATGGGTGTGTGGGAGGGGACTGTGCAATTTTTACTATCAGATTTAGCTCAGACTCTTTTCTCAGTATTAAACTGTAGCAATGTTCTGAGTGTTATTGAATATAAAAAATTAAGAGAGCATCTTTATTTCATATTGTACTTAGTTCCACAGAAAGTACTTAAAGTTGTCCTAAATTCTTGCAATTGTAACCATTCACATGCCATTTGTAATTAAACGAATAAAATTAATGGAGGAGATGTTAATGTTTTTATTCTTTGTTATATGTCACCTACCAATGACAATGAAAAAATAGCAAACAAATCTCCTTTGTGGAAAAGTTAGGTTTATTTTAATTTATTTAAGACTCACTGCTTAAGAAGGTCATCCCACCCCTCCAAAAGACCCACAATTATTAAACATACTTAACAATATTAATCCATGATAAAAATGTTCCTTATTCCTATATTTATCTGTACAAAGTTCCTTTATAGCTTCTTAAGTTAAGGAGCTTTTTCTTTTCCATAAAAGTCTACATTGAGTCATAGGTGTGGACTACGATGGAGTGAGTATTGCGTCTCCAAATGCTTATGAGAAAGACTTAAACCTTAGCATGACTGTGCTTAGGACTTTTAGAGGTAATTACAGTTAATGGTGTGATAGGATGAAGTGTCTAATGGAATAGGACTGGTAGCCTTATACAAAGTGGAAAAGAGAGTCCTCTGCATCCACATGTACTGGGAAACAAAATAAAAAGCTACTAAACAAATACACACACACACACACACACACACACACACACACACACACAAGCACACACCAAGAAGACAAGCTATCCATAAACCATCAAGAGAGTTGACTGCATTGCCACCATGATCTTGGCTTCTAAGGATGCAGACCTGTGAATGAATAAATGCCTACTTTTTACACCACTCAAATGATGGCAGTTTGTTATGGCAGCCAGAGTCAACTACAATAGTGTATTTATAAAACTGCAAGTCATGTCATAAGTTGTTGGAAGGGACAAAGTACAAATGAGAGGTAAACCTGCAACCTCATGGTTTTAAAATATTTATTTATTTTTTGTTCTTGTCCGGATAGTTGTCCCAGAAATTCTATATTCTTGAAACACAGAATATAAAATAAATTATGTTTTGTCTTGCCTAACAGGATACTACACCAAAATTAAAGTTAATTCAGGATTGTGTGATTTGCTAGTATTTTAGACTTACATCTTTTGACCAGAGCCAGGGTGTTGCAAGAAACTCAAATCACTGTTAAACTTGTCATCATATAGATATTTAATGATTAAATTCCTTGCTTGGTGCTACTGCAATTAGCCTTTTCAAAACTCAAATATTATTAAAATCAGAATATGTTATATTTCTTGTTCATGTACAAAACATTTGTCCAATTCTAGCTTTGGAAAATAAAAAGAAAGTTCCAGGTTTTTTATTGAAAATATAACCTAAGAATTAGAAGAAAATGTTTTTTTTTCCCAAAATTTGACGATTTAAAAATAATATTTTCATAAATCCATTTATTAATGTTTTAGAATAAAAGGTTCATATTCTATAGTTTGGTTATCCCAGGCTTAGTATTCTGTAAAATGATGCTACAAATTTCAAATTACAGAGAAAGAGCAAACATTTTTATGAATAATACTTCATACATGTAATTATTTTGGTTAAATTTTTATTCTATTAAACACTTGGATATTTATTTGTGAACCATGTAACCCTTTTATTTCATTTTTACTGAATCTGTGAAATATTAGATTAAGCCTCCTAACTGCTCTTTATGTGAGCAAAGCGCCTACAAGAATGAATTATTTATGAATTCTTACTTTCTTATTAATTGGAACAGGTTTGCTTGGTAACAGACTATATTTTTACCAAATCTCCATCACTCATTGTATTTGAGATAATATGATCAAAATGCTATCATATAATGAGGTAATGTTTGAACAGAAAAATCATGGTGAAACATTTCCTTTTCAAATTTAAGCTTTTTATCCTGACATCAATGAGAGATTGAATACTATGGATAGTGAATAAAATAATAATCCCTAAAGGATGTGCTTAACATCCCCCCCCCAAACCTATGAATCTGTTAAACATGGCAAGAGTAATTTGCAGATATGACTGTGATGGAAAAGGGAGATTATACTCAACTTCCTTCACGAATCAGTGTCATCTTGAGGGTCCTTAATAAGAGAAAGGCAGGAAGATTAGGAAGCAAAATAGAAATGTGAGGTTGGAAGCTGAGTTCATGATCAAGTAGTGGTCAACAAAAGCAGATGGCCTCAAGAAGGTGAGAAAAGCAAGGAATGGATTCTCCCCAGAGATTCCAGAAGGAATGCAATTTTGCTGACACCTCAATTCTAACTCCATAAAATCATTTTAAGACATAGGACCTCCACAACACTAATATAATAAATTTCTATTGTTTCATGATCATGAGCTTTATGATCATTTGTTATAGCAACAACAGGAAACTAATATACTAGTTATAGTTTATTATGCATGTTAAAATAAACATAGTTTATTATGCAGTTTAAAATACATGAGGTTGAATAATTTATAAACAATAGAAGATTACTTCCTACAGTTCTGGAGGCTGAGCAGTCCAGTATCCAAACACTATTCAGACACTTTGGTTGCTTGGCAAGTGCTGCTCTTGGTTTCCAGGGTTGGTACCTTATCATTGCTTACTCCTAATGGGAATAGAGAGCTATGTCCTAACATGGTGGAAAGAAAGGAAAGGGTGATAAAGTCTGAAATCTGTGTGAAGCCTCCTTACTAAGAGTCTTAATCCCACTGAAGAGATCTCATGACTTAATCACTTCACAAATACCTCACCTTCAACACTATCATTTTAGCCATAAAATTTCTACATTTGAATTTTCAAACCAAAGCTGGGAAAAGTTCTCATGTTAAATGGTTAAACAATTAACTCTTGGACAGAATGCTTCCAATACATATGCAGTATCTCACGTAATTGTTCCCATTGGACCTTGTATTTGGTATTGTTGTCCACTCAGTCCCTGACTACTTGTGTTACCCTAGGAAGATTTTGGTCTGCCTGGACCATGAGGCACCTTCTTGCATCATCCGTGAGGAAATTACACAAGATCAGCATACTCATTTATCTCTATTAATGATCCCCCCCAATAAGTTTGTTTTTTTCATTCATCTTCTGTATAGGTCTTTATTAACTTCAATTTTGGCTGCTTCAATTAACAATAGATAGCTCACTGAAATGCTTCTTGTAAAAAGAACAAAACAACTCAACAACAAGAAAATATATCATTATTTTCTTCCTCTGGATCCTGTGATGTGAACTTATTGAGGGCATGGAGGTATCATGACTGCTTTCTTCACTATTGAAAATCAGAATAAAGGGATCCTCTTGCTTTGCAAATTTGAGATTTAAAGCAAAATTATTTCAGCCTAACACTTGGAATTTTCAATAAGTTTGGCAAACAATCAAGAATACCTTTAGGATTTTTTAGAGACATTTCTGAGTAACAATGACCACTTTAAAGAAGAAAAGCCCAAGAAACTCCATGGCAGCTTGAAGACAAAGCTAATCCCCTGTTTGGCTTTGGGAAATTCTTAATGGGAAAAGATGAAGCATGAGGCTGACTAAAACAGAGTTAATGGTTCTTAGAAGTCAAAGGCACTTTTTTTTATTGGTCTGAAAACAAACAACCAATTCTTACATAAAGTATTTAACCTAAAGCCTTTGTTTAACCTAATGGCACTTAAATTCCTTTTCTGGAATTCCCAGGGTGACTTATCTACTGGGTCAATCAACTGTGGCTGGTCCACTAACCTGCTGGCTCTTTAACTTGGGGGTCTCAGGGAAATTTACATTCTTTAGCTTACTTCTGTGAGGCTTCTGTTTGGTTCTTTCTCCAATCTATTTATCTTAGCTAGTGTCATTCTCTATTTCAAGGCCACCAGGGTCAATAATCAAATTAGGAGGAGACTCAAACCTTGTCTTTCTGGGTGGTAAAGCAGAACAGTCCATCTGCCTCTGGCAATAAGAAGAAAGAAATGGAACCAGAAATTCTTTTCCTAGCATCTGAAGCTCTTTTGTCAGTGGAACAAATTCTGTGAAAAAGCTTTCAGAGCCAAGTGTACATTCAAAGTCTGTGCCCATGATGCTATTCTAGTTCTTTGGTTCAGTTTCTGCTAATAACTGTTCAAGGTGTGTATAGGGAATTGAGGATTGCCACAACTTTTCCAGAAAGCAAACTGTTCAACTCATTCCATAGTTCATAGTTCATAGTTATGTTTTGTTAAACATAATGCAAATTTTTTGATGGAGAAGGAGACTAAAGATACGGAAAGTGAAAGAAAATAGAAGAATAGGGTGCAAGAAAAGGAGAATTAAATTATATATATATATATATATATATATAACTATTAAGATGATTACAATTATAATATATTGCAAACATTGAAATAGAACAAAAATAAAATTAAATATAATTGGAAAGTATAAATTCAAACCAAATTTTTGTTTACTGATTTCAGAAATTCAACATTTCTAAGGTGCTGAATATTCTCAATTCCAGACATTATATAAAACATAAAATAAATAAATAAAAGAATTCCTATGCTTTGACAATCATTCAGTATACACTTTCTGTAGCTTTAAAATAGTTACAAATCTTTTATATTTTAAAAACTTATTTTCATGACTAGAACACTTCAACTTTGCCTAAAAAGAAGATTCAATATTGACCGCCCCATTGTAGTGTGACATTTATTAACCTCTGTGATATTTAATGTGTTTTCAAAGTAATCTTTGTTTGACATTAATTTTCTAATGAATAAGAAGTTTCTGGGTATTTTTAATCAAAAGTTGAAAATATACAATTTATTTTTCTTTTAAAATATCAATATGCTTGGATTATTTTCACAAAGGAGGACATAATTTTTATGTAAAATTGTTGAAATTATTAGCATCTAAATACATTTAAAACTTTCATGATTTCTGTTTTTCATTTTAATACACTGAATGTCATTTACTTATGCCCCCATTCAAATAGATACTTTTGGCCTACAGAAATACAAAACACTGGCAAATACAAAAGAATGCAGCAAAGGGTATGCATTGAAGGCAATCTTCATAGTAAGTTTATCTATTATGTAGAAGTAGAAATATATATAATTCTAATGATACAAGAATGATATTTTCTTTTTCTTTTTTATGCAAGCCAACTTGATGTTATGCTAAATGCACCTAGTTCTAATTTAAAATTTATGGGACTGGGGATTTAGCTCAGCGGCATAAGCGCCTGCCTTGCAAGCAGGCAGTCGTGAGTTCGATTCCTCGTACCAATAAAAAGGAAAAAGACAAAATATATATATATATATATATATATATATATATATATATATATACTAAAAAAAAATTTTTAAATTTATAGCAAACATTGGGAAAAATTTCCTAGTATTCCTTACAAAACTTCAGACATTATGAGGTTTTATTGATTTTAAATTTTGTTATCTCACAGAGTTTGACTATTCAGTTTTCTTCTTGGAATGTACTTTTTTTTTCCTTTTGCTGTTTCTTTAAACCAGTGATAAAGTTTATTTAAGAAAGTAAAAGCAAAGTGTCAGAAAGAACCTGGCTCTGCCGAGCAAGCTCTAGCCAGTAAAAAGAGAAGAAGCAAGATAAAAGAACTCACTGGCGGAAGCAGGGCAGGCTCTCGGAGGAAAAGCCAGATAGCTTGGAATGTATTCTGAAAACAAGAATTTTAGAAGTTTGGATCAAAAACATTTTACATGTTTTAATGTAGAGAGCTTCTTAATTTCCAGTGCTCAAAAGAGAAATAAAAGACTTTTAGCACATAAAAATATACTTGCTGAGAATTTTTAAAAATCTTTGAGTTTTAAGTGATAGGTAATTTGTAGTTTCATAGATTTTCTGTTTGTTTCTGTTTCACTATTATTATCTGGATTTGCTTTGTTAATTAAACTTCTCAGATTATGATATGAGCATCCTATATTAGTTTTATTCTGAATGTTTCTATTAAGAACATACTGACTACTATGAAATAAAACATCAAAAAATTCATCGACACAGTTTAGTTGGGCAGTTCATTGTCAATTGAATTATGTGCTTAAAATATAAAGGAGACTATTTCTGTAAAATAAAAGAAATTTAAAATGTTATCATTGTTCAGGGCCTTGATGGATAATTCAGTAACATTTATTATAAACCTCTTTCAGGTGTTATAATTTGCCAAGTTTAGTGTTTTCTTAAAACAAAAAACAAAAAAAAAAAAAAAGAAAAAAAGAAAAGAAAAGAAAAAATTTAAGCTTTATGAAAACATGGCTGACTTGTAGTCTCAGTTTTATTTCTGCCAGGTTACAACTCTTAAGCCATCTGCAACCTTAGCTCTTCACTGAATATTATGTTAGTGGTCATTCCAAAGGTCTGGCCGCCACAGGCTTTTTCAGATCTACATTGTCACAGTGAGCGAGACAGACCTTCTAAGACATGAGTGGACTGCCATTCGTTGTCACAAGTCTCCCGATAATAGGTATCAATCACAGGCATGTTTCTTAGCTTCCAAACAATTTACTCCATTTCAGTGAAAAAGGGTTTTTTTCTTTATAGATTCCACTAATCACTTCCCAGAATGAGTCACTGGTAGACTGTTTCTCTTTTAATCTAAATAGATATTTTCTCAAGAAAAAAAAAAAAATCCTGGATTAAATTAAACAAAACTTCAGGAATAGGGACTAAAAAACAAAGTCTATAGTTATTTTGGGAACTCAAAATAATGAAATCATTTTAGCAAAAACATTCCCAATTCCTGAGAAGAGCCACAAAACAAAAACATATGTCACCAAATCATATGTCACATCCAGAAACAGTAAATTATTTTGCCTCTAATGATGCACAACTAAGAAGCTTGATGGTGTACATCTGTTGTTTAGAAATGTTGTTCTTACTCTAGAAACATTCCCCTAGATGACTTTATAATTCTCATACTTAATTTAAAAACTAGCTAAATAAATATAATACAATGTATTTCTCAAGATGATTGAGGAAACGATAGACAAATTTCTTTAAGGTTTTGTCATCTAAATTCCAAAATATTATTATCATTCTATCTTAAAAATAAGAAGAAAAGAGAACTCCAATAAAAACGTCAGGTGATTAAGAATGTTTGGTGTAGTGGAGAGAAAGTAGGTCAGTATTTTCTTTGAGTTTTTAAGTTATTTTGATTTATTTATTTATTTTTGGTACCAGGGATCAAATTCACAACCTCACGCTTACCAAGGAAGCACTTAAGCTGCTAAGTTTAGTCCCCAGCCTGAGTTTTTAAATTTTATCAGTGCGTATTTGAGTACATAATGATTACATTCTCTCAGGGAGCTGCCACATGCACATGACTCATCTTAATTTTTTTAATCCTTTTCCCCTTCCCTGCCTTTTTCTCCCCTTTGTCTCTTGGTCCCCTTCTCTTTTACAAAAGATCTTTGACCTCGTTTCTAGCTTTTATCTTCCTTTTTATTTATATTTTGGATTTCTCATATAACAGAAATCATGAGATGTTTAAGGTCGTAAACATAATTTATTTCACTTAGCATTACAGTCGTGTGATACACCCATTTTCATGGAGATTCCTCAAAAAACTAAAAATAGAAATGCTATTCAACCAGTGATTCCCCTTCTAAGTGTCTTCCTAAAATAAGTAAAAATAACTGAAAAATATTAAGCTAGAAAGTTTGACCCAGCACATATACCCTTAAAATCTTTTGTATCTTTTATCATTTTTACTTTTTAAGGTAACTGAAATTTCACAAAACAGGCAAGATTTATTTTATGCCCCATAAAGTGCTTTACTTGTGCATGTATCATAATTTGAAGGAAGAGATAATATTTCACTAAATACAAGTTATGTTGCTTTGTTAGGATATTATTTTTTTAGATAGTATCTTAGATTCTGAGTGAAAATGATGTTAAGTATGAGACATATTCTTTACCAGTTCACATCCTAATGAGAACCCACAGTCAATTATAAAAAAGTCCTCTGTATTTACAGTCAGAGACAGCCCATAGGTGGGCTCATTTACGTCATAAAAATTTACCTTAATATAAATGGGAAAGAGCTTATTCAAATGTTTCTAGACAACAATCTGTAGATTGCTATAACAGTCTCTTTTGGAAAACTAAAAGAGGAATTACAGAACCATATTAAAATCTATTGCATTAGACTCTAGAAGTGGAATATAAATTATAATTTTACAAAGTCCCCAGTTGTCTTTAATAACTACAATTTGCAAATATTTTCTATGATGTATCAAAATAGGTCAACCTTGTACAAAAAGTTAAAAAGTTATTATTGCTATTTTCACATCACTGTAACAGTATTGATACATATAGCCAATCTTAATATCTATAAATGATGCACCAAAGAGAAGAAAACACATTAGAAAACAAGTTATTACTTATAAGTGCCTTTTGACTGCTTGGAAAGTGATGCAAAATCAATGCATTAATCTTAGCCTTTAATCTTGTTCTTCATTTTTTTTTTTTTTTGTTTTTTTTTTTTGTTTTTATACTGAGTCTTGCTGGGTAACAGACAAGGAATGATACTGATACAGAAAGAAATTCCTAATCTACTAGGTGTCCTGGATGAGTTTGTATTCTCTAAAATCAAAGAATCAATTTTAGGAACAACAGAAATTCACAGCACAATACATTTGTTGAGAGAAAGAAAGCTTCTGTCAGAGAGAGATAAATGGGGTCCTTAGTGGGTTGCCAAAGACTGTCTTTTCTAGAGAAATTTATAGAGCAAAACCACAAAGTGAGGCAAGTCCAAGATGGGAAAAACATAGGAACTCACTATGTGGGTATAAGGTGGGACAGAACTATAGTCAACCAGTAAGATCTTGATTGCTCAGGTGAAATTGATTAAATTGGGCACAAATGGAGAGCCAGTCACATAGCAAGTGGGCATGAATACAGGGGGTTCTGTTAAATGGCTCCTCCTGGCTTTCTCAGGATGATAGAGATCTATTTAGAATATCAGTGCTTCAGATTGTGAGTGCATTTGTTTGATCTTTTTGTCTAGAGGTCTGACCCACAGCAGAGGGTGTGTGTCTCCTCTATAGTTGCAAGGTGTCTGGGCTTCTGCTTTGACTCCTCCAAGGGCCCAGCCCTGTCTGACTGCCTATAATATTTCCATCTGACTCATCTGCCTGTAACTATATCTGTTTTCTCCTGTCATTTTTGTGCCTCATATTAAAAAGATTTTATATGAAATAGGGTGAGCATTGATGTTATCATTACTTTAGGCTTGTATCTATCTCTAATACTGTGATTGCTTAGCCTTTAAAAAATTCTCTCATTTTGCTTAGTCCCAAAGAATTTTAATAAAAATATCTTAATCTTACTAGTTTTTATCTATTAAAGGAATATCTATCTTTTATAATTTTCATTAGTATCTATTACAATCATCAGTGAAACCCTCAATAAAATATTTTTCCTAAATACATATATGTGTATATATGTGTATATATATATATTAATATCTCTAGATAACGTCTTGAAGAAACCTCAAAATTTGTGCATCGATAATACACTGAGGTTACATTTTGGGAATACTTTTTCCCCTCTTTTCTCTGTCCTAGCAGGCTTGCCTTAACTCTTTCTTGGCTTCCGGAAACATTACAAAGCAAACATCTGTTCAATGGACAGCACTAACACATTCACAAAGACTTGCAAATTCTACTACAAACTGCTGCTGGCTGAGGATTTTGGGAGCCATCATACCTAATCTCTTTAGCCTTGTTTACCAAGGGGCCAAATTCTAAACCATTTAATAAAAGTCCTACTCAAGATTTACCCTAAACTAATAAATTCCTAGGACATTAAGTGTATTGTGTGATATTTTAGGAGACTTTTTTTCCCAATTCCTTTTGTAATATAATTAATTGAAAAGAAGCCTTAGCCGTATCTGAACCATTAGGCTTTGTGTATAAAGACTGAATGAGCATGAAAAAAGTTTAAATGACATCTGTAGACCAGACGCCACCAACCTAAACCAGCCCTCCAAAATCCTATTGTACTGCCAGCTTCTGCTGTGTGATCAGAAGGTATGGTGGTTTCTAGCAAGTTGCAAATTTGATTAAAGGCTTTAGATTTTTCAGTATGAAAGCAAGTGAGGGAATAGATTATATTTAAGGATTTTTCTTACTGATAATTTCAGTTTCCTTGGTAAAATCCATAATACTAAAATTGAGCAATTTCTAGTTGTCATACAAAACTTTCAAGAAATATTATATACAGTCAGTTTTACCAAAAAAAATGTTAATGGCCTTATAATGTTTGCAGAGCTACATTTTTTTAAATTTTTATTTAAGGAGAAAAGAAAAGAAAGAAAAAAAAACAGTGAAGGGGTACAAGTTATACAGATTTACAGAAGAAAAAAATGCGCAGTAGGAAATCACTAGTTAATGGATTACATATTGCCATCTTAGAGATAATTGTTCCAGTCACAAAATTAAAGCTTGTAGAGTGGACATTCCAACAATGATACTGCAAACAGTTCTGTTCAATGATCCAATAAAACTCTGTGATATCATTTTCTATCTTATACATTTAAATATACATGCAGTTATATAGTTTAGAGCACTTTCTTTTCCTCTCTTTTGTATAGTGACTATTACACATTTTGGGTTTCATTGCTCCCACGGTTCGTATTGCTTTTTTGGAAGAGAGTAAAACCAAATGTGACATAACAGAACAGAATCGGTCAAGTCAAAAGGGTGGACATAATAGATATTATAAAAACATAATACAAGGTGATCAACAATGGTTACCATAATGCCTCCCGCTATTTCTAATAGAATTGCCTATATCATTAGTTGTAATACAATTGAACAAAGCCGTAAAGAATAAAACCGACAAAACCAAAACATTGGAGATATTGTAGGTCTTCAAAAGTAGATAAAAGTCAACGAGAATGGGCGTTATAATGAATCTCATTATCTTCTCAGCTGATGCCTAAACTTTCGAACCTGATACTATCCAGCAAAACAGAATAGAGGAACCTCAGTCAAAAACAAGATGGTGAGAGTAATACAGGGCTTCAAATCGAGATAATAGAGAGTCAAAGTGGGTTACTATATTATATCCTGCTATATTTTTCCCTTTAATTAAATAGATAAAAATAAAAAAGTAAATAATGGAGTGGAGATTGAGAAAAAAGAGGGCATAACAGCGAAACAGGGCAGATCAAAACATAACCATTTAAGCAGAATAGTGTTTCACCACCAGATATTCCTGACCCAAAAATAGTTACCATATTGACTCCCTCCCTGAAGTCCTTGAGTACAACTTCATATACTGTAGCATTAAGTATATCAAAACAATGTAAAACCATTTAAGAGAATGACAGCATTATAGAGTATTTAGAATCGACTAACAGAAAATGAACAATGGTCTCTGTATAATCTCCTTGTCTTTAAAAGGTTTTTGCTTATACTATCGTACATAACAAAATCCAATAAGATACAACCTGTTTAGACCATTGGAGACAGAAGAACAAAAGCTAGATGAGACTTCAAAACAAGATGGTACTAAATCAACATTACCTATTAAGATGTCATTTTCTCCAAAAAAAAGCTGTTCCTATCATCCAATCTCTGTCTCATTTCTGTTGAGCTCTTTTTCTGTCAGTAGCTGTCAGTTTGTCTTCTTCATTTTGTTCTCTGCTCCATTCGTTGTGGCCTCCCCGCCACTATTTCTGGGTTCTTTGTATTTTTCTTTTTTTAGAATATCCTGCAATACTTTCTGTAGGGTTGAATTGGTGGTTGCAAATTCCCCCAGTTCATCTTTATCCTGGAAGCACCTCGTTTTTCCATCAATTTCCAGGGACAGTTGTGCAGGATATCTCAATCTTGGCTGGAGATTATTATCTTTCAAAGCTTGAATTATTTCTCCCCATGCTCTTTGTGATTTGATGGTTTGTGAAGAGAAATCTGCTGTAATTCTGATGGGTGTTCCCTTGTAAGTGATCTGTTTCTTGTCTCTTACAGCTTTTAATATTCTGTTCTTGTATTGAATTTCTGGAATTTTTATTATTATATGCCTGGGTGTTTCTCTGTTAGGGTTGTAGGTAGCTGGGGTCCTGTATGCCTCATACATCTGAGTATCTTTACCTTTTGCTAAATTAGGAAAATTCTCCTGGATTATTTCTGTGAGTAGCTTTTGTAGTTCACTTGTTTGTGTCCCTACTTCTTCTTTTATGTTCTTAATCCTTAAGTTATGGCTCCTCTTATCATCTTCTTGTCTTTGTATTATTGCTGTTTGTTTCTTTGTTATTTTTAAGAAGTTTTTCATTTCATTCTCCCATGTTTCAAGTCTGCCCTCCAGTTCAGATAGTCTGTCCTTAGTTTCTTTCAAGCTGTTATGCCAGTCTTGGATAGACTTCTTAATTTCTTGATAGTCCCTTTGTACCTGCTTCACATACTCAATGCTTTCTCTGTTTTCTCCATCAAGCAATTCTCCCCTCTTTTTCTGTTCTTCCATTCCACCCTCTGTTTTTTCCTGGGTGGTGCTTAGCATTTCTCTAACTATTCTGCATACTTCTAGCTTCAGGTCATTGATAACTTCATTCCTGAATTGGTCTATGAGGCTCTCTAGATGGCGCTTAATGTATATTGGTGTGGTGTCCACTATTGCCTGTTTCTCAGGATTGGGGGCCGAGGAGCCTTTTTTGTTGCTTCCCTTCCCCATATTTTCTGTTCCTTATAAAATGCAAGCTTACATGGGAGGCCCGCTTCCCTGCCTGTCAGCCACAGCCTGATCAAATTGCGCTGGCTAGTTGTTCCCGCCCACCGCTGTGCCCCAGGGAGTTGCGGAGGAGGCAGCCTACGCGGGAGTCAGTCGCTCCTCCGGGCCACCGTCAGGCTCTGGGATCTGGGTTAGGCCAGATTGGAAACCCAAATCGCGGTTTCCAATGGCGCGGGGTCGAGCCTCTACACCGAGTCTTTTCTGTTCCTATTTTAGCGCCAGGACTGTATCCTAAGTTGGATTCTCTCAGCCCAGTTCGTTCCTGAGTCAGCAGAGCCTATCTCTACTGGTTCGTATCTCCTTAGTCCGCATCATTCCTGGCCTCTGAGCCAAGCCTTTCAGAGAGCCTTCAGTAGTTGCTGTTGTCTGTCCGCCATGTTCTCCCACATTCCCTCAGAGCTACATTTTCATTAATTAATGGGCAGGGTAAATATATCACATTAGCAAGGTATGTAAATTCACCATATCAGTTTGTTAATGTATAGCATAATGTTTTCTATTATTTAGGCTTAGTAAAGATTTAATACATTAAGAATCTTTTTGAAAAAACCCAGGGAAAAAATCTTGCACAGGCAAGTGCATTTAAGTGCTATTGTCTCTTTCTTAACTGTTGTTTTTAGGAACATATTTTTCTATGTCATCTAAATTATGACACACTGATTTGAGATAAAAGTATTCAGCTAGTCATATTATCATTGATTCAAATAATCACTCCTCATATTCAGTAATGTACCATCAAGAAGAAAGACATGTGAATACAATAAATGTTATTCATCTGGCAAAAAATTTTTGTTGTTATATTCTTATTAATTTATGTAATAAAACTGATGAATAATTTTAGATATTTCATAAATTTAATATTATACTGAAAGCTTAGATTCCTTCACTTATGTATTAAGATTGGCAATTCATTTATTGTAAGACATAATCTAGTTCTAATGATTCCTTACTGAAATCAATCTATTTAGTGACTTTTTATTCAATTTATTTAGTGATTTGACAACAACAAAAACAACTCGGAATGTCATCTGATCAAAGAATAGATTGATTTTGACAAGAAGCATCAGAATTTTAAATTATATTATTTTACAAGAAAAGTTGTATTATATTTAATATATAAAGAGATGTCAAAGTGTAAGTTTTAAAGTATTAATGAATGTAACAAATATGTCATTGGCAGTAACAACTCTACTTCTCTTGTCAGTTATTTTCACTAGAATCAATGGATCCACAGATAGAGGTAGAAGGTGAGAAGAGAAAAAAATACTTAGATGAGTGTAGTCCTTAGGTGGACAGAATATAAATTTGAAATCTGAAACACAAGAAAACTCTAGATTTTTAAAAGAAGAAAATATTCACAACTGAAGTAGATTGATCTGAAGAATTCACATTAGGTTAAAAAGTAATTGTACTTTTGAAAACTAAAATATGTATATATTTATTATGCTCCTAAAGAGGTAGTAGTCACTTTTTTATGCCCTTTAAATGTTATGAGAGTAGCGTATAACTAATAAAGTGAAGAAGTACCACCTGATCATGTACGATGAATATTAGCTTGTATCACAGGAAAGGAAAATATATCCCCAAGCCTGCAGTACGATAAGAAATTGTCAGTCTCAGGAGGGAATCCAGTAGAGGCCTGGATTCTATAGTTTGGAGCATGTCACACAAATTTTTGTGTGCTGGGGCCTTGGTTTCCAGGAAGGCAGTGTTGAGAGGTGGGGACCATAGATAGGGCCTACTGGAAAAGTTACCTGGTAATTGCGAGCCAAGAGAGTAAAAGTTTATGAGGAATCTTGGTAAATCACTATGAACACATAATTATAAAAGAGTAACTCTGGTCCTTCAATCTCTTGGATTTCTCTCTATTTCACATGCTCGTTTTTCTTCCTGCTTCTCCATCGTGCTGGTGAGACATCCACAGTACATTGTACTACAGATTTGAAAAGTGGACCATCCAATATTGGAATATGAGTCCCTAAAATAAGAACAAACTAACTCTTTTTTTTTTTTAATAAAATACTGTAGTTTAGGTAATTTGTTATAATAAAAGAAAATAGACAAGCATGAAGTACTTGCTGTATTCAATATTTTGATTATTGGCTTCCAATACTACTGAAAGTTCTGCTACAGCATCCAAAACATGGTAGATAAAACTGTCTCCTCTTGTGGAAAGCACGTTTACCTTTTCACAAGGCTTATGCCAGGAGTTAATTTTTTTAGAATGTATTTATTAAAGGCAAAAGCTTCCATCAGAGAGAGACACAGGGATCCTGAGAGGGTTGCCCCCTTTTTTAAAGCAATGTATTTATTGTGAGTTAATTTTTTTTTCAATGAAATGCAATGATTTTAAAGAGAATAATTAGCAAATATTTTACTCCAAGTAAATATTTTGCACATTTTTAGAAATCTATTTTAATTTGAAACGGTTTAAGTACAAGAGTGAAACTGCTAATACATTCTATTGAAGATTGTTTTTAACATTTTATTTTAGACGAATCTGCATGCTATAATCATCTCTTATGCTTTTTGTACAGTTGATAGTACTAAATAAAAGTGACCCTAAATCAAGTTTTAGTAATAATGACGTTTTAAAGTTTAAATTTTAATGGAATAAATTTTCTTAAATTTAATCTCAGGGGCTGGAGATTTAGCTCAGCGGCATAAGCGCCTGCCTTGCAAGCACGCAGTCGTGAGTTCGATCCCCGGTACCGATAAAAAGGAAAAAGATTAAAACAAGTAAAGCCAAACAAGCAAAACCAATGCACAATATCCCACCATATTCATAAACCTCTTATGAAACAGTCTCATCTCAAAAATGACCCCCAAGTATGCTTATTTCTGTAACACTAGCCTGAGGATGGATTTCATATAATGTATAAGTGCCCAATTAACATATATTTCTTAATAAAAATAAGAAATGGATTACTTATGTTGGAAGAAATAACAAATTTACACTAAACAAAACTTTCCTTGTGAACAAAGTTCAAGTTAATTGTTTTCTCCTGGCTTACAAAATAATGCCAACCTAGACTAGTGTTAGTAATCTTCAAAACATACACAAAAAAGTCTCTTGAATTGAATCAATGTTCTCCACTTTTGTTTGCTTGTAAATAAGTGTTAGTTACACTTCTGAGTTAAAATGTAGCATCCATCTAGTTGGAGACAGTTCACTGTATATTCCAAGTCGCTTAATGACTTTGCCCTGCCACTAGAAATGGCTGAAAAAGTAACGTATAGCTTGTTAAATGAGTTCCAACCCTTGAGAAAATTCCAGGGTGCTGGGAAGTAGCAGGTGAATTATGCAGGTGCTTCTACTTAAAACTAATGTGAATTAGAAAAATTATCCTACTCTGCTCTTATTCAAACTGATTATGTATAAACAGTCATCCTTATTTTTCATTTGTTTTTTGTTTGTCAAAAGTACAATAATAAAATATAATGTGCTGATAGGTTTTAGCACAAAGGAGAGATAATGTTTTTTTAGTGTTTTCATCACTTTCAATATTTTCTGAATAACAAATTATTTGCAGAGAAGCACTAAAGATGAGACAGAGTAATCAACTCAAAGACAGTCAAAACATTTCTTTTGAAACCATGGATAGTACTAAATGTAACACTGATTTTCAAATCATTGATTTAATACAAATTAATAAAACCAAATATTTGGGACATAATTGAAGCTTGCTATTGATATTTTCAAATATTACTAGTAATATGCAGAACAAAATTATTACACAATAACATATGCACAGTCAGCCTAAGGGTTAAGAAGAAGACTATGTGCTTCACACTAACAGAACCAAGGTAAATATAAGTAGTGTTCTTGCAAAAAAAATGAATTATTTTCAAAATATAAAATTACATACTCTATTAAAAAGCCAAGCATTATATGCATCCTCTCCCTTTACTTTGCCCCCTTCTTTCCCTTCTTTTCAAAAGCAGTTTAAAGTACTTGTCTACATAAAATAATAAAATAGAATATTCTTGGCCACTTTGAATCTGGAATTTCTTTTGAAAACTTACGGACTTTTCTTTCTTTGATCAAACTAAACGGACTGAAACATGTACCCTTAAGGCAATTTTCAAATCGGAAAAGATCAAATAAAAGCAATTATTCTCTATTTTGGCTCGTAAAGTTTAAAATAAGGAGCATACTGAAAAGCTCTCTTATATGTCAACTTCTGCATAAGTGACATGATTTTTATGTTTAAATTAATATAATCCTGCTGAAGTACCTACTAAAATACAAGGCAACTATAATTGATTCTAAAGTTCTACCTTCAGGAATAAAGTGCCTCTTGATCCAAATATGTAGCATAGCGTTTGAGCACGGAAACTAAATTAGCCCATTTTAAGGTAATTGTTGTGGGGGAAGCAGTATATTATAAGTGTTAAAGTTTAATTCAATACCTATAACCAACAAAACTTTGATTATCTACTATGTGTTAACCAATATGAATGGTATATGAATCACTGATATTTATTTGGTAATAGGGAGTAAATAATGAGTTTAGTGTAAAAATTCTGGCAGATTTTAGAGATCTACATTTTCAAGTCAACCTAGATTGCAGTAGAAATCTATTTTTCTACTGAAATCAGGCACAGAAGCCAGGCACAGAAGACTGGCTCGGAATACAAGTTAGGCGCTACTTATAACATAGAACAGTACTATTCAAATACTGTCTGGAGACCAGTGCCAGTTCAGAAACTGCTTGTTATATTAGTATTGCTAGAGAATACTAATATGTAAATGATTTCAATGTAAGCAGTAATAATAATATGACAGTATACTGTTATAGATTATTATACTTAATACAAATTTTAGGAATTAATGATTTAAATTTCTGACATTTGTCTTTCAGGTTTTCTTTGCTAGTACATCACATTTCCTGCATTTTACAAAAGCATCTGGCCACAAATGTAGGTGAAAATGGAAATCATGAAGAAAAATGTAACTCTTCCTTGATAGTTCAGAAGTGATGCTGTAGATGACATGCCTGCATATATTGTTTGATATAATATTTTTTTTTAAAGGAAAAAGCACCGAGTGGAACTAGGATAATCTGCGAGATATCCTTAGGGAACATAAGCTTGTTGCTTGACATTTTTAATGACAGCTCCACTGCTCAATAATTTAAACTCTGATTTTCATGCCTTTCTAACAGTGCTTTTTATCTATGCCAAATCTGTTAGCTAGACAAGTTTCATATAGTACATTATTAAAATGTGATTTAACATTCAAAAAATGAAAATATAGGTCCACATTGTGTCATTTGCCATTTTTAATTATTTTGATGCATATCTATTCATAGCTTACTTTTATAGCATAGATGAAAAAAGGATTTCTGAAGTATAAATCATAACCAAGTTTTATGTTAGGTATTTATATTTCCAGATATAGATACCTTTTGATAATCTATTTGACTAATTATTAGACAACAACACATTTTTGTCACTTCAATTCTTCTAGTTAGATAGACAAGTTTTTCTTTATTGATGATAAATTGATGCTCATACTAAATCCCTCCATGAATCTATGGACATAAGAGCTGTAAAGTTTTTTGATGAATGTCAAAATAAAGGCACACGCTAGTAGTAAAAAATGCTATGATGTCAACTTGGGTTTCTGGCAGTTCCAACCTAGAGGCATAATGGATGAGAAAAAAATTGAACATAGGATATGAAATGCAGAAACTAAGGGATCCTCATGATTAGTTCTGTAATATCTGTAGAATAATTTTTCTATTCATCATGAGAAAATGAAGGAAGTTGGTACCTTACTTGATATTCTGGAACAAAGTGAATTGAAGTGAGAAATTAATCTATTTCTTTCATGGAGTAAGGAATATTTCATTGAAATTTAAACCAGAGAAAATGTTCTCAGTATCATAAAAGCAGTAGTAAGTTTTAGAAACTGAAAAAAGCCCACAAATACATAAGCATCAAATATTAACACTGTGAAAGATGGAGTTCCCACATATATCTTAAGCATTTATAATTTTATTAGCATATGAAACCAATCCTACTAAATGAGAGAGCCAACCGAGAAACAGGACCGTATGGAATTCATGGAGTGATACGTAATAAATTACTGAGATAGAGAAATACTTGGGCTCCTGGGATGTGTTCACTTACCTGGAAATATTATACCTTTTTTCATCAGAAAAATTTGTATTTGATATAGTAGAGTTCATTAAATAGCATTAGGACTGTCTTCACGTAAACAACACAATTTGTTTTAGAATCAACAGAAGGTAATTCTCTGGAAAAAAGATAATTTGCCTGTTACTCCTTGAGATTTAGAAAAGAAGTTGGCAATGATTAGCATTCTTATTGTCTGGGCATTGACTGGTAATGGGTAGTTATTCTCCGCACAGTACTAACATGTATTCTTATAATAATTAATATGTATATTATGCTATTTCATAAGTTAATATTCAACAACTATTCATTGAGTACTAACTAGTTTGTATTCATACTAAAGACAAACAAATTTGCCCAATGAGTTAAAATGGTATTTACAGTCTAAGGGAAAACGCAGGAAAACAAATTTTCACTAAACACAAAACTTAGTGCACTAAAATATTATATATAATATGTATATATAGTGGATATATATATAGAGAGAGCTATTCTAGAGTGTATGTCAAAATGGAAGTGGTGAACCAACCTGATTTTTAAAAACAACGATTTTTAACAACTTACTGGGAAGACTACCGTCCACACTGAATCTTCAAAAATGTATAGAGATTTAGCTGCATGATAAGGTGTAGGAAAATAGTTAATGCAGAAGAAAGATAATGTTCAAACTTTAAAAATGAATATATAAATGAAAGAAAGAAGAAACTTGACATTACTAGAAGATGCGATATGCAAACTTTCAGGAGCTAAATTTGCCTGATTAGTCAGGTATCTATGATAGAGAGCAAATCTGTCTTCCATAACAGGAAACATGGACATGATAGCATGGGAATTTTGAGAAATAATGTTTAGTTGACATATTAAATGATCAGACATTCATTTTAGAAAATGATTTTATCAGCAGCATGGACATTGACTTCAGTTGCATTTGCCTTTAGGGACAATGACACATTATGCTAAGATGGTAGCCATGGCCTATTGAGGAGGGAGAAAGTGTGAAATTGTTAGGGTTATAACTGACAAGTTACGGACCACTCATTGAATCCTCTCTAATAGTATGTTCTGCCTTTGCTTTGATGGAATTTAAGACCCTACTTCAAATACAGCATTTGGAATTGTAGGAAAGAACAGAAGCACAAACACCGTTTTTACCTTCCTCTATTCTACTCCTAGGATGCAGGTCCTAAAAGCTAGGAAGATTTTTTCTGACCTCTCCCTGGAACAGTTCATAAGACCATATGACAGGAGCTGTTGCTGTACAAAGGGAAAAGTAAAATCTTTACTCCTGAACACACAGAGACACAGAAGATTCTGAACAAACAGAACTGGTTACATTTTCCCCAGCTTATTACCACTAGATCACATCCTTTTTCCCCATCCTATTTCTCTAAGACAAATCTTCATCTAGCATAAAAATGAATAATTTTGACCATTTTTGGATCTCTCTCAAATAAAGCTTATAGAATAAATTTATTTGTTTTTCTTCTAATCTATTTTTGTCAGTTTTCTTTTCAGACCTATCCAGGGAACCTAAAAGGGTGAAAGAAAATTTTTGCCTCCTGTAAAATTTCTGGATGAAAATAAGGTGATCCAGAATACAGAAGGCATTTTTCATTTTTCTCTGAAATTGCATATAACAATGTGGCAATTTCCTAGGTAGTGAGAGGTAAGAGAAAAATATATTGTGAGCAGCTTCAGAGAACATTTAAGACTGAAGATATGCCCCTTTCTTCCCCTCTCTCCTTCTCTGCCTGTGTCTCTGTGACATCACCTCTATCTTTCTCCCGATGTCTTCCTTTTAAAGGAGGAAATGATTATGTTAGCTCACAGTCTGCACAGTTTTCATTCCATAGTTGGCTGGCTCCAAGGGAGGACAGCACAAGGCACAAGGGCATGGCACAGGTGAGACTGCTCGTGATGTGGAGGAGAGAACAGAGTGAGACAGAGAAAGAGAGACAAAACAGAGAGACAGAGTAGTAGAGTTGATAGAGGAGTAGAATAGAGTAGGAGAGTAGTAGAGAAGATAAATCCTTCCAGGTCACACTTCTAATGACCCCCTCCTCTGAGTAGATCCCACCTCCTCACAGTCCCCCAGCTAAAAACTCGCCGTGCACTAATGCAGTGACGATTATCACAAGCATGGTCCAGTCACTTCCCAAAGCCCCACTTGAGGCTTTCTGGGAGACTCACATATAAACAGGATACACAGATACTTTAAAAAGTAGAAGTAGAATTGAGAGGAAAAAGACTCTTATGGTTTGCAGCATTAACACCAGAAGTTCTAAGCCATGTTACACCAGTACACAAACCAGTTGGGGAAATGCTCACACTCATATCCCCATTTCTTTTTCTCCTTCTTGAGTGATTACAAAAAGAAACCATATGGCCAAAATTTCTTAAATTGAAAATCAAAACTAATATAAAGTCTTCAGTTAGACTGATTAAAATGTAGAGGCGATAGCTTGATAATATTCTTAATTTTTACTATATTCTGAATGTAAAATTTAATTGAACAAAGCTGTAGTATTTATTCAGCAAAAGCAGGAACCCTAAGCTTTCTAACACCAGGGGCCACTTTCATGGAAGAGAGTTTTTCTGTGGATTGGGGTGTGTGGTTTCAGGATGATTCAGTATATTATACTAATTGCATACTCTATTGCTATTATTATTACATGTTATTACATAATCAAATAATTATATAATTTATCATAATGATGAATTAGTGAGAGCCCCAAACATTTTCCTGCACCTGGACAAGACTATGAGGGGTGGGGTGCAATGAGAGAGACACCCATGTGCGTTGCTTGTGTCTGGCCTTTGTGATCTCAGTCACTGCAGAAAACTGTGTTTCTCAATGATGGCTTGTTAGAAATGGAAGCAGGCTTTTCAGTGCTTTGTGGCAGTCTCAGGATATCTTGTCCAAACTTTAATCCAGAACATATGTAGATTTGAATTTTCTCAAATGTAATATGAAGGCCACTGTCACCTGACATCTCAAACAGTTGATTCACTTCTAGCATGGACAAAATTGATTCACCTGGTTAATTCATAAATGAGTCATGGATTCATTCACTCCAAAATCAGAGGTATTTTGTGGTTGGAAAGTATTTCTCAAACTCTTTTGAAAGATAACATAGACAGTCATGCACAAGAAGGGAGAAGAGGTCCTGACAGGGTCTCATTCAGATTTTCTACTAATTCTTGATCCATGTCAAAAATCCCAATATTTTCTCATTGTTCCCAAAATTTGAGTTTGCTTTTGAATGTAACCACTTGGTCTCCCAACATGAGCACAGTCTGCATCCTCCCCCGGCATGGCAGATTGAGCTCATTGAAAAGGTTGAGTATGTCACACAAGCAAGTGAGTTTTGTGACTCATTCTGTGTCATGACGTGTACCCCATTGGTGATTGTTTTTCTGCATAAAAGAGAAGATATGTGTGCTCTGTTTCTGTCTCCTCAAAGAGGTGCATAAAATGATACAAATTAAGAACAGGCACCTTAAAATGCTTGATAATTTTAATCACATTCTGGAAAATGTTGAAGCCTCAGTGTTGGTTGACAACAAAAATGCGCATAACATAAAATCTTGCATATCCTTCTAAAAAGTAGATTGCTCAAAAACAAGCACTGTTGCTTCATTGTCAACCTGAGATTGCATATAATGGTGACACACTAAACCTCTCTAATACTTGTACCTCCATATCCTCTCTGCAGTTTCATCAGTTCATCTCATAGGAGTTGATAGCTGGGTATGATGCTAGCTGAAAGAGGAACATGTGTCACCTTTTTAAGTGTCCCTATCTCATCATTGGTTCTTTTCCCCCTTCTTTAATGTTTGGCTTTTATTCATTTTGGCTAGGGATAGGTCGTGAGCTTGTCAAACTGTGGCTGAGACAAGCACACAGTATGGGAAATGGGTGGGGATGGATGTGGTAAATAATGTAATGGGTGAGCCACGCATCTACTAAAATATAGCTGTCAGATTCTAACTTAAGGCTTGCCACAAGAAGCAGCTGAAAAATGAAAGTTCCACAACTCACTGGCCAATTTTGAGACTGCCAAGAGATGCAGCTTAATTGTCCCCTGCCAGTCACTGATGTAAGTCTAGTGTAAGTCTACAAATAGTTTACTGTGTCTCTGTGTAGTCAAATCTGTCTACTAATAGAACTCTGTATTTGAAGATGATCCTCACTGCCATCATCACTGTCTCAGCTCTACCTCACATCATCAAGGATTGATTCCCATTAGGAGCCCTCAGCCTGTATCCCTTCTTCATCCAGTTCACTGTGGTGCTTGTCCTCCTATGAGAATCCAGTGCTACTGCTTGTCTGACAGAGGCAGAAACTCGGTGGTGATGTGAATGATGGGAAAGAGCTGTACACACAGATGAAGCTTCATTTGCTTACCTGCCTGCCTGCCTGCCATCACCTCCTGTTGTGTGGTTGGTGGTCTACTTTTTACTCTCCTATGTAGTTTTGTTATTTTACCGAGTTTCTATGCCATTTCTGATGGACACTTTCATATTGAAAATACAGTCCAAGGGCAAGGATAGGGGAGAAAACAATCATACTTTCATTTTACACTTCTGAAACTTTAGGGTACATTAGCTCACCCAGAAATCTTAAGGTGAAATTTCTGATCCAGTAAATCTAAAGTAGATGTCTAAAATCTTCATTTCGTAAAAGCTATGTGGCATTGCCTTTAATATCAAAGTGCTAGAGAATAGATGACAGTGGATAAATCTTAAAACAATCTCAATAATTGTACTGTCTTACTTAGGAAGAAAAAGAAGGAAAGTTCATATTAGGATAACAAAAAGATCGCTGAAATAAGTTAGCACACATAGAAAACTCATCAAGGATATTTCAAGGCTAGTGGATATAACCAAGAAGAGTGATAATAAAAGAACAAGGCCAACATGAATTGAATCTAAAATCAGATAATCTGAAGCAATCATTTAATAATAATAATAATAATAATAATAATAATATGATAGCAATATATGTAACACTTTTTGTTGCTATCAAGTTTAGTCACAGTCTACTTGGTTTTATTGCTATAAGAAATTCAAGTGACTTTTCTAAACTTCACAACATGCATCCCTATAAAGAAAATGTAACTCTATTACAAAGGTAAACACAAAAATAAGCCAGAAATTTAGTATAGAACTTTTACATTTGACCAAGTAAATTTTTCTGTGAAATATAAATGTATTGGAGTTCTGATGCAAATTAATCATTTTAAGACAAAGAAAGTAGTAGAAATAGTTTTCAAAGTAATTATTTAAGACTTGAATTGCACATTTTTTCCAAGGCCCTTTATGATGATACATAATTCATGAATTCATATTTCTATGTTTGAAGTTTTTTTCCCCTCGAAGTGTTTTCCAGTGATTAAGTCACATGGCCATAGCAGTCCTTTAATGTACTTCAATATCTCTCTTTTTCACGGTTGATCATTTTTTCCATTTTGCTTGGGAATACATTAGCTTTTGTTACACACCCTCACAACATCTTACTTTCACAGTGAAGTTGGAGCAGAAGACACACAGCAAGACCAAGTTGAATAATATGTAAAAGATGATTAAAAGGGGTATGCATTTGAAATGGAAAATGTATATACATGCACATAACAAAGACTAAAAGACAATCAGTACAAATAGAGGAGTATATTTAATAGATAAACATATATTATTGTGTAAGCAAAGCACTTATTGAATACAAAATTATACTTCCTTAAGATCATATAAATGTTTCTATATGTAGACCAAAACAAGTTTACATTTTAAAAATTGAAATATTTTCACCTATACATAATGCAATAGATGTGTAGGTATGGTTGTTAATGATTTTTGATTTTTGGAGACTTTTAAAAAACTTCTGGAGATTAATGACTTGAGTTCAATATTGGTGGTATTTTGGGGGGCTAAGAACATATTACTTATTGTTCTCATATGTCATTCTTAACAGCTCCAAATTGTTTGATGCTTGCTTAATAGGTTGGGTAAAACAATATTTCTTGATCATGCTGAAGGAAAATATTTTTGAATAAGATGAACTTAAAATAATATGATACAGAATCAACAAATGGGTGTTTTTAATGCATTCTTATAAGTTTGTGCTACTTTATTAGCACAGACTATGTTAAAATGAGAATTTGGAAAGGTTTTTTTTTTTTTTTTTTTTTTTTTTTTTTTTTTTTTTTTTTTTGCTTATTACTCAGCCTTCTCTCTACTGGAAAAGTTTCCCTATCTTAATTGCTTCTGTTCTCAGATGTTGCTAATTATTAACCTGCAGGTGTCTCTAATCACTGGGTCTTCCAGCAGAGTTTTGTCAAGGGCCATTAGCTGTGATGCTTAATTGCAATACACTGTACCTAGTTTTGTGTACTGTTTGATTTTTCCGATGGTTTCCCAGACCTTAGAAAATAGTCATTGGCAGTCATTTTCTACAATTAACCACTGTGCCCGGTATCTCTTTCTCTATTATTAAATTGGATCAGAGAATTGTACAAGAGCTAATTCTTAATACTAAAGAAACTAAGGCATTAAGATATCAAAATCAAGCAATTATTATTTACTACCATATTGTCGCATCTGAAATCTGAAGTATGTATAAAGATGTGTTGAGTCCCTGAATCTTGAGTAAACAGGGTCTTTAAAAATACTCTTGGTTCTCTTGGATTTTAAAGGGGAAAAAAGCATGGCTACATCAGTTTTAGCCTAAAAGAAACTTACGTGTTGCCAAGCCTTTTCTGCTACACTGCATGGCTCAGGGCCTCACTTCCATGCCATTCTTAAAGGTTTCATAAAATGGAAATAATTGGAATAACTCTGATAACTATCCTTGAGCTACAAACTATGTATTTTCTGTTTCACATCAGAATAAATTGTATGTTGAATAAAAATCAACATGCAAATAAAGATGTTCACAGGTCAATAGTTTTCTTCTACTCAGAGTGCTTATTTGGATCTCTGAATATGTCTTTTGACCTAGACGTGGCATCTAAATGGGGCACCATGATTATGGCCCTGAGTATGGGGAAAGCATGGAGGCCAGGTCCTCTGCTGGAATCAGACATAATTCTGCCTGGTGGTTTCCATGCTTGCCCTCATAATTACTATTTGGCTCAGTTCAACAGGATCACCAGGGCATTTGTTGAGTGGTAGGTTTGATTTTTTTTCTTGGGTGTTTTGCTTGTTTTTATCTGATGGTTATAAATTTGAACTTTGTTGTCACTAGTGCCATTAGAATAACAGAAATTGTCTTTAACAATAAAAATTCACATTCAAAAGAAGAATGATTTCTTCCTTACAAAGCTTTGTCTGTTACCCGTTGATATAAACTTAATGTTCAGCACACTTGGAAATACAATGTTCTCACTTCTATCCCAAAAATAATTCCCAGTATTATCTTATGAATACAATCAGAGTATCAAAAAAGCTTTTTACAACACTTTGGGTATCTTCTATTTGAAAATAGAAAACGTTTTTTTTTTTTTTTTAACACTTTGGCATCTATAAAATGTATTGCTTGTCACATGAATATAAAAATCAGCCAGGTATAGTGACACATGCCTGTAACCCAACACTTGAGAACCTGAGGTATGAAGAATCGCTGTAAGGTTGAGACCAGCCTGAGCTGCTTAATGAATTCAAGGCTAGCCCAAATTGTACAGCAAAACCCTACCTCAAAAACAAAAACAAAACAAAACAAAACAAAAAAAAGCAAAAAAACAACAATTAACCAAAAATAAAATTAGTAAAAAACTACCATCCTAACACAAATATTTTAGGGTATCATTATATGATTAAAAAAAAAAAAAAAAACTCAACACCTTACCAGGAAAATATCTTACTTGTATTTATGTCTTACATTTTTCTACACTGTCTGTTGCTAAATTTATCTGCCTAACCACAAAAATTTAAGAAGTTTATTCTTACACTTCTAAGCTAGGAAACTGATATTGGTATTGCACTGGAAAGTCAACTCTTACATAAAAGCTTTAAGTTGTGCTTTCCTTAAAGAAGTTTTTGAGATAAATGGCTCTTAAATAGAATACTTCAATTGGTGTTAGTTTCACAGTTTTCTTATGTAGTAGCCATTATCAGTCTACATGTGTGTGTGTGTTTGTGTGTTGTCTGTGAAAGAATATTAACCTGCAGCCTGCAAACAAGCATTTTTAGTTTACACGATCCCAAACAAAAATAAACCCATTAGATTGACTCTTTTAACATTGCTCAAAATTTTATAAAGCATTTATCAGACAGATTATAACAATTTAAAAGGAAATTACCTCCTCTAAATAACTGCCTAGAAAAATGAAAGATTGCCGTATGTATAATTCATAACACAGATCAAGTAAATTAAAATCTCACTGAAAAATTTTCATCTATTATCTATTTTAATTTATTATAATGTCTACAGCATTAAAATCTTCTTCTTGAGGCAGCAGAAGGAAATTGTACTATTTTAAAATTTTAAAAACTAATAGAAACGTTACCTCTAACCACTAACAGAACTATCAAAGTTCAGATTTTATATTTATATAAATTATGTTAAACTTCGTAGTCATTGGTAAAAAACCTAATATGCTAGGAAAAACAATCTACAGGCCTGTTATCTGAGTTCTTTATTCTAATCTTGCTGAATAATGAGGCAACTTCAGTATATTAATGGTGTCATTTTCTGGTTTTTATCCTCAACAGAAGCATATGATAGAAACCATTTATCTCAAACCCACTTAGTATCACACTGTAGAAGACAGTAAATGGGACAAGTCTGGTATTATGATTTATTTCATGCCATGTGATCTAAGGTTGCTAACTATCCATTTACTTTATCTGGTGTCTAATACAAGATTGCCTAATTAAATTCTGATGTTCAAGGAACAGCCATTATCAAAGCAATGGTTTTCTAACATTGTTAAAAATCATTAATACAGAGTTTGTGCTGGAACTTGTTGTTCAACAATGTTCTTTCAAGATCTCATTAAAGAATTTTACTTAAGAGAGTTCTCAATTTAATTATTCAAGATGAAACTGTATTCAGGCTATATAGCAGTATAATGAGCAAAATTCAGTTCTAGAACTAGGCAACAGCTGATTTAAAGTGACTCTTTATATTTCATCTTTGTTATCTAGACCATGTCCATAAACATTTATAAACATTTATCAACCCTCTATGAGAACATACCATGGGGTTTAATTATCTTTTCTTGCTTAGGCAGGGCATAAGCATTATTATGAATAATCTAAATGTATCTTTTTCTCTTACTTTTTAACACATATAATGCTTCATATTAAAAACTAAGTTTTAATTCAGCATAATTATGATTTATAACAGTTATAAGTATAAAATATATAGAAATTATCCCCACTACCAGCTAATAAAATTCAATTTAATATAATGTATTTTGAGAAGATTTTTATATATTTTTATGTGAAAAGATACAAAATTTAAAATTGTTGTTCATTCTCTAAACATTTGTTGAAGATCAATCACCCTCTAAACTTTACTGCATATGAAGAAGACAAAGAAAAGTGACAGTGCCTGCTCTTGTTGAGGTCACTTTCTAGAAAAGGAGATAGTTCTGGAGAAAATCAAACACAGTCATCTCTAGTTGAAGTGAAAGTAACAGAGAAACCTTTTGCACAGGCCAGCTGGGATGGCAAATCAGGATTCACCGAGCAGCAGTCCCAGAGAAACACGTCCACCATTAGCTGCAGCTCTAAGCTTTGCAATCTGGAAACACTCTTGTCAGCACCTTAAAAGTCAAATCAAAAGAACATATTTTTTTTAGTTAGCAAATTACTAGAAGGCTGTTTCAATTTTCTCCATATTATTATTCCTAATACTTTCCTATTAGATTATGTAGTAATTGTTCCTAGTTTTAATTCTACTGCCAGTGTCTCACTAAAGGAAAACATTTTTTATTGAAATAAAAGATGACCTAACTGTTACAGCTCCCAAAACAGAAATGATAAACATGCTATGTTTTCCACCTATAATATAAAATCCTAAAGTGAAGGTGCAGTCATGATACAGATAATCTTTTGAGAAGATCTGGGTCAGGAGAGTTGAGCCCTACACATAACATTGCTTTAAAAAAAATAGTGGCTGCAAATAAAGCAGAAAAAATCTAGAGCAAAAAAGAAGAAATATATGAAAGAAATAAGGCTTTCTTAAACGACCATCCAGAAAACAGTGAATTGCCAAGACCTACATAATTTCATTTGGATTTGTACGAATAATTTATATGTAATTGTGTTTCTAGTGGGTGATTTAAATGACATTCAAAGGTAATTTTGACTATCTTCAATGTTTGTTTTACAAAGGGACTAAGGAACAAAATGTACAATAACATCTTATGAATGAGCTTTGAGGATGTATGAAATTCTATTGGAAGGAAAAGTCAAAAGGCTTATTTAAATTGGCAGAATGCACATATATCAAATAAAAATAGAAAGGAATTTTTCTAGATATTATAAATTTTAAAGGCCTAGCTGTACAAAAATAAATCTAATATGAATACCATTTAATGTATTAATATTAAACTTAATGAGCAAGCTATACTACTATTCTTATGCCAACTATCCCGAAATGTCTATTTATATAAAAATATCAGTGTTCACACACATGAACACTCATTCTCCATAATTACTGAATCTCAAAAATAGAACTGAAATTAGAGACTGTGGGTCAACCACCCATGAGTGCTAAGATCACAGAAGCCCAAAGGAAGCGGGTGGTACTGGAGCACTGTACTAGATTTCTCTGTGCTAAGAACCTCTTAGCAGGATGTCTCTCTGGGCCCTTGGACACTTATCTTACTCCAAATGTTGGGGCTTCAAATTTGTAGGAGCCACCTTGACTGCTTCTTGCATCCTCTTTCATGCTCACGTGGTGCAAGTAACGTTTATCCATGTTTTTTCTGTTGTTCCTGTAACCTAAGTTGCCTTGGGACACAGGAGACACTCCTTGTGTGCAAACTAGAAATGTGTGTAGGGAAAGGGAGAGTGTAGAAGGTGTATATTAATGGATCGTGAAGCAAGCTTGTGACTAAAGAAAACCTATGAGAGATAAAGGTCTTTTTCCTTTCTCCTAAAATATACTGCAATGTAGCAATTCATGATGCCTCTAACAATGAATAAATTATACTTGATGCAAGGTAGAGACAGCTTAGTAATGAACTTCCCTGGTTTTACTCTCCTTGCTTCTTTCTCTTTTATTCTGACTTCTTTGGGGGAAGCACTTTCTAATAAAATACTATCAAAGAGATCTTTGTTCTATTTTCTATGCTCTTTAGAATTTAAGACATTGATGTATGTTAAACAAATCTTTAAGAAAAAGATGGCAAATGTCTCATCAACATTATTTGCAAAGATCTTAGGAGTAAAGTTTTAGTAGACTGTAGGTTTTTTTGTTTTATAAAAACAAACTCTGAGTCAAAAAGAAAAATATGGTAGCATAACTTCTAAATTAGGATTCATGATATTGTGCCTGGAGCAAAGTCCTCTGGCTGTTTGAGAAATAGTGGATGTTAATGTTTCTTATTTGTTCATCTATTAGATCCTACGAAAGGTTGGAAGATTAGGAAACCTCAAAAAAGTATTATCTAACTGAAACATGAAGGGTGAAAGGAATTTGCAAAGGGAGAAATGAGAAATCAGAGAATAATATTAATAAAATGGCTAGGAGTCAGGAGAGAGAAGTTGAATTTGATAGTTCAGTGTTGTCAAACCATAAGGAGATAAAGAAGTGAACAGTGAGGCGAAAGACTGGAATTCAGGGAAAGTACGCAATCTAGCCTATTTCACATGATGGCCTCTGATCACATGTGGCTCCTTAAATATAAATTAGCTTAAGTATAAGTAAGCCTTGAGTTTCTTAATCATGTTAGACATAACTAAATTGTTCCATGGCCACTTTAGGTAGGAAGTCACCTGTTGGACAGAGAGGAAAATCATCACAAAATTCTGTTGAGCAAAACTTAGCCATATCTTAAGCCACATTTTAAGAATTTTTATATGAGTTAGTAACTTATTGGAAAAGATTTTATTTTTATGTTTTTTTTTTTTTTTTTTTTTTTTTTTTTTTTACTGGGAACCGAACTCACACCCTCAAGCTTACCAAGCAGGTGCTTGTGCCTCTGAGCTAAATCCTTAGCCCTTTATTGGAAAAATTTTAAGCTAACACTTTTTTCAAAATATCTATGTAAAGGGAAAAGCATGACTTTTTAATGTTTACTTTTTACTCTTTGTGAGAGTGCTATACCTTTGTTTAAGAAGCGTTTTCTATGGTTTGATGTGGTGAGAAAAGCACTGGAGTACATTGTAGCCCAAAAACATGCCCGTTGTCTTAGGTAAATCAACTCACCTCAATGGATCTCTGTTTTCTTAACCAGTACTTAAGCATACTAAACTAGTTATTGTGCCCCTAGCTAACAAAAAATGAAATAATGTAAAACCAAAGTTAAGAGGTGAAAATGTCTTTTCCAGAGAACTTCCAATGAGTCCTTAATTGCAGCATGTGTGCATCATGGATGGTGCCATGGTATACCAGGAGGCAGGAGTGGGGAGTGGGCTCGTCTTTACCCTTTCCCCCTTTCATGATTCAGTCAAAGTCACTTGTAATCTTGATAATATTGCAATTGTTAGTATTGTATTAAAAATCTTCTGCTTCACATATATTTCTCCAAAATGTTTTTTTAAGATTCTCAGATTCAACAATATTTAGGTTTCATCACCAGTACCATGTGATAGTGATATCAAATATGCACCTATTGTGATGTACTTAGTACTTCTCACACCTCAGGAAACCATCTTAGGCAGGCATGTTAGGTTGTGCAGTCTCAGGCTATCCATGTTGTCTTACTTACCCTTTCTAATTATCTGCATAAAGTAGAATCTTAACAGTGGTTCAAAGTATAAACTTTTCTACTTATATGGAAAAACTAACATATACCCTCAGATTAGCATTCATCTTTCTTTGAGTAGTTCACAGTATTTTGATGAGTTGACCTACTTTCAAATTATAAAGTAATGTTAATAGATAGTAACATCCCAAAGGATGCCTTTTAAAAATCTGCGTAATTATTAGGCTGACACAAATCAGAACTAGAGCTAATAATGACTTACTAATATACTTGTTATAGACAATCCTGAAAATGCCTACCAAAATCAAATTAAAATATAAATAAATATTACCTACAATTTTGTAGCAACTTCAAACCACCAATATGTGTACCCCATCAGGATTGGGTTTAAAGCAATAAATAGGTATTCCATGGTATTTGGGTTGTTTTTACTGGATGACATCATGGTCTTTACCATTTATAAGTCACCACCTAACACATCACTCTAAAAACATGCCTTCGATTATCTCATTCCCCCAGACTTTTGGCTCCAGGTTTTAATCTCTGCCAGCAGGAGGTAAAGAAGCTGATTTATTGGCTCCTTTTCCAATGTGAAGTTTCACACATGCGTAATATTGAAAAATTGTCTAATCTCTGTGCATTGTCTCTACTTCATGCTCCCTCTAAAAAAATGTTATCTGTTAAGGACTACTAACTTTTCACCTAAAAACCAGCTTTCCCTGGGATTGATAGTACCCTTGAAAGTTGACTGTGTGGTAAAAATTTTGAGAAAGTTCTTGGTGGATTTTATTCGTTCTTCAGACTGTTTACACACCGCATCACAGTGGCTCCTCTGTTGAAATTAGGCCTATTAAATGCCCTATATGCTTCTCCAAATCATAGATGTGCCTTCAGCCTGGACTGATGATAAGGGCTGAGGGTCAGATTCATACTCATTGAGACAGAGAGAAACCCTCTATTGGATCAAATTGGTGAGACCCATTCAGTTGCTCAGAGTAGCCACTGAGTCTGAATTTTTAGTCTTCAAATTTGATTCTCAAAGAAACTCATAAGAGGGATGGTTAAAATACAGCTGACACTTTTTGAAAGATTAAAGATTTTAAGGCTTAAGTCCATATAAAAAATGAATATCAAGATATTTGTGGGGGTAATATACCTGAGATGTAAGATAGGTCAGGAAAATTATGGAAGTTACTTGGAGTGGTGACACATGCCTATAACCCCAGTACTTGAGAGGCTCAGGCAAAAAAGATTGCTATAAATTCCAGACCAGCCTTGGAAACATGAGTTCAAGGTCAGCCTGAATTACATAGTGATTCTCTGTCTCAAACAAAAACAAAAACAAAAACAAAAACAAAACAAAAAAACAGGGCCAGGTGTTTATCTTAGCTGCACCAATGCCTGCCTGGCAAGCATACGGTCATGAGTTTGATCCCCAATACCAAAAAAGAAAAGGAAAGGAAAAGAAAGAAAAGAAAAGAAAAAAAGAAAGAAAAGAAAAGACCAAAATAATAATAATGATAATGATAATAGAGGACAATCATATTTAAAAGGTAGCTCTCTTAGGAATTAAGGACATCAAATTTAAAAAGTTATAATAACACTTATTTATGAAATATGGTGAGAACCTTTAAGGTTTTAAAATCCATATATTGGTACATGGAAATAAATCATAGTTTGACTTTATAGAGTAATTATTGGAAAAATATTCGTTGTATTCATAATGAACATTTTTTTTTTTTTTTGGTCTTTTTCCTTTTTACCAGTACCAGGGATCGAACTCATGACTGCCTGCTTGCAAGGCAGGCGCTTATGCCGCTGAGCTAAATCCCCAGCACCAAGTAATGAACATTTCTTTGCTTATATTTATATATACAAGTGCCAGACAATGTCCTAGGTACTGGAGGAGAAAGAAGAAAATATGGAAATCCCTATGTATAACACACTTTACTAGGGAGGAAAATAACAGGTGTTTATGTAAATATCTCTATTATATAGAGATAATAGGAAAATTATTTTCAAAGAAAATCTTAACAGAGTGTATTCAAGATAATAGTATGTGCTTTTTGATGCTGTTGCTGTTGTGCTTTTTAATGATTTATTTTACTTAAGTATTTGTGCAGGTTCTCCTAAAAAACACTTGAATAAAGATAATGTGGCTAAGGCAGCAAAGGTTCACTGCACAGTGCTCCAGGTGCAGGGAAGCTTGTGTGCAAGAGACTTAGGAGAAAATTGTAAGTTTAGAACTTGGACAATATGGTCTTTGATTCTATTCACCACAAAATGGAAAGTCATTTAAGAATTCTGAACCAAACAGTATCCCACCTGATTTATGTTTCCATAGGCTTACTCTACAGGGGAACAGACTGGGGAGACTCCGTGTAGGAGTAAAGAGACCAGTTAAGATAGCTCAATAACCCAGGTGTCATGGTTTATGTCAGTGCCTCCCCTGCACCAAGTCTCATGCAATCATCAGCTGAATCTATGGTTTGTGAATTGTTCATGTTGAGCGCTCAGATTGGTGGTGTGAGTGCTGCACCCACCCAGGGGTGGAACCATATTACAATGTAAAGGCAGAAAGAAGGTGTCTCTCACTGTCTTCTGCTGTAGTGCTTGGTGCTTACTGCGGCCCCGCCATGCCACCCTGCTGCTTGGAGCCAGATGAGTATGGACTGAAACCTCCAAAACTGTAAGAAATAAACCTTTCCTTCCTTCATTTTGGGTGTCAGGTATTTTGTCTCAACAAGGAGAGAAAAGTAACAAAGACACCTGGAACCTGTGATGATGGGCAACTGAACCATGATCACGTGCCAGTCATTGCAATTCTCTTTTAGTGATACCTCTCACTTAATTCTATGAATAGTCCAAAGAATAGCAATATTATTTGTAGCCTTCATTTGTTAAAAATAAGAAATTGAAGCTCCAAAGTGAAATACAGAATAAATTTTACCATCAGGATTTCAATCCATCGTCTGTTTCAAGAATCTTCATGATTTGCCACTAGAATTTACTTCCTAAAATCAGGAGAAAATAGCTACTAGGCCAAGTAGCGTTTTCTTTGTAATTTTAAGTGGACAGATTTATGCAGTGCCATGTTATAATACTAACATGTACTTGGGTATCAGGGAATCAAATTGGGGTAGTAAACATTCTCAATTTTTAATATTTGACTAAAATGTAGTTGAACATGCCTTTGGGGCATAGTGTGAAATAACAAATCATGAATCACTGTCAGGGTTCTACTCCTAAAGTGCCTCTCCTTAAGATCTTCGCCTTTTCTTCTAAAATGCACATTTCAGAGGTTCCCAGGGCAAAGCTTGAAAATTTCTTAGAATGATGCCTCATTATTTCATATGTATGTATGTAACTATAATTAATTAAATATTTTATTATTATATTTTATTAATTACTTCAAAGAATACTGCTTTTTCTATATTGAGCTCACAGTTCTAGCTTTTATTGACTATTATAACAATCATAATTTTCTCATTTACTCTTTTGTATTATCAAATCAGACATTATCTTAAATAGTGACAATTTTAAAGACATTTTCTTAACCAGACATAACCAGCCATGATTGTTAATTCAGCAAAAGCAAAGGTAGGAGGATCTCTAGTTTGAACCCAGCCTAGGCTATTTAGAGATCTAGGGATAGGGTACCTCAATGTAAAAAAGCACTGTGGAGGTAGCTCATTATAAAACCTTGTGTTCAGTCCTCTGTACAACTAAACTAACTAAATATTATCTTTAAATAGTGACTTCTTACCATTCATGTTTTTATCCTGCCCATTGTGCTCAATTAATTATTTCATCATTCACTTAGTGGTAATGCTTCTAATATTTTGTCACTCAATATGACCTTTGTTTTCTTGTCCATATTCATAATCAAATCTAGAAACAGTTTCTTTTCCAAGCTTTCAGTACAAAGTAAAATCTGGAATGGGATTGAATATTAATGCTATTTTACCATAGAAATCACAGAAATTTTGTGTTTACTTTTTATTCATTAATATGATTTATATCATTTAAGGTACATATATTCCATCACTTTGTATGCATCATGACATTTAAAATATTTCTTGATTTTATTTAAGAGAGTTCTGCTGAGAATTCTACACTTACATTCACAGAACTATAAATTTCACTTGTACTATGATCTACATGTAATACTAAGAACATGTAACCTTGCAAAGTTTGTTAGAAAGATTTCTATATTTTGGTATTCTCTTGAACATTTTAAACAGTTTTAAAATTATTCCTTTTTTCATAAAAAAGTCAACCCAAAATTATAAAAGCCTAGCCTATTTCTGAGCAGTTGCCCAGTATTTTCTATTATTGGTTCTTCAATGTCTTATTGAGTTGAAGTGGATATCAGAATTTTAAAAATCAGACAAGTGTAGTTTTAGAGGAAAAGAGAGCATATTCAAGAAGCTTTACATGACAATATTTCAAGACCCAGTATAGAATGACAGCAGGATTAGGGGTGACCAAAGCAAACACTGTCATTCTCCTCTCACATCCTCCAACAATTCTCCAACCTCCTTCATGCTACCCATGTATTTTGGCCAACCTCCTACCTCAACAAATTTGTTCCAATTAGTATCCTGAGACTTCAGTACATCTCTTGAAATATCACACATTTTTTATTGATTAAAATTAAACTTTTATCTCTTTGAAAATATGTGTTACATATTATCCCATGGATGAATATTTTTGCAGTGTTACTATCATATATTCCACTTTTGTTCTGATACATTCCTATACCTGTATACATGTGTAGATATACACAAGGTAGATGTAGATGTATATATATATATATTTGTCAATGTTGTTATGTGTATATATATGCATATTTGTTTATGCCTACTATATACATATGTCCAAGTTATCATTTTTCCTCAAAATATGTCAACATATATTTGTTTTCACATATCAAAATTTAATAATGATATGAAGCCTACAAATTAACAAATAACTTTAATTTACATGAAAAATTGTTTTCTTTCAATAGTGAAAACAAGTTAGGATTTTTACTGAACAGTGATATTTCTTTTTGAAATTTGAATCTGTACTTTTTTTTTTCTGTTGTTGTTTTGCTGTTTTGCTTCTTGTCTTTTTGAGACAGTTTCACTATGCAGTTCATGCTGGCCTTGAACTCACGGCATAGCCCAGGCTGATCTTGAACTTGAAAGGATCCTCCTGTCTCTGCCTCCCTAGTGCTATAATTATAGGCATGTACTACTGCATCTGGACTGGACTTGTTTTAATAACAATATCCATTATAAATAAAATATATATATATATATATATATATATACATGATTAAATTTTGCAAATTTACCATAAATATGTTCAGATAAATACGTCCCTTCTTCATTAGTACTATTATCGGTGCTTCTATTTTAACATCATTCAATATGTTTTAAAATTCATTATGTGTTTTGTTTACAAATACTATTTAGTAAATGTTTTTATATTTCAAAATGATATCTCTTTTAAGAAAAACTACAGCATCTGACCAGCAGTCATAATGATTACTGTTTGAATGTCTGTTTGAATTATGGGCAGTGCTGACTTAGTAGATATTATTATTATAAATTGTTATGTCAAACTATATGATTGTCATCTTGATATATTTTTGTAAGTAAACTAATTTCCATTTGTTATTATATAATTTTCTTTTTATTAAGCAATGAGGCATATCATCTTTGAAAAGCAGACCTGCTTACTATGTTTTGCCTGCTATTGATGGAATTGTCAATTGAGAAATATTTTTGAAAATGAAACATCTTATGACTTGTGTTAATATCATCATAGTGAATTACAATAGTCAGTTTTTATTTGAATAGTTCCAGGCTTTTGAATTGCTTCCTAACTCAAAAGATCTTCCAGTCGATTTTAATCTTGTTCAGAAACATGAAACCTTATTTCCTGTGCACACTCGAGTCAAAGATCCTGGAGAAAATATGTTCATCTAACTATAATCACTGTAGGTTTTTTTCTGAAACGTGACAGTTTTGACTTAATCCAAATATATTAACTTTGAAAAACACAATTTTCTCTTTTTTCCAATATTTCTTACCATTTGTGCTCTTTTTATTGTCTTCTTTCTGATATTATTTTCTTAAAATGTATTAATAATTAATTGCTTCTAGTGTCTTAACTCTTTTAATGTTTGGTTTTAAAAGGAAAACATATATATGCCCCAAGGCAACTTATCTGCTGAATGCAATAATGCAAAATATCCAGCTATTTTTCCTCCTTAAGTTGCACTATACTCAAATCGTAAATTTCCGAAATTTAATCATGTATACATATATTTATAATTATTAAATTTAGTTTATATAGCCACTATTCATTAGCTGTGTTGTTAGTATATATATTTAACCTCAGAATTATATGTTTCTTTAGTGATCATTTGCTATATTTTATTTAACTAAGACCAATTATCTATCATATAGTAATTATACTTATAAAAAAAAATTAAGAACCATAATGGAAACCTTCAGAACAGAAAACTTTCTTTTTCTCTTGTAGATGAATCACAGGCTCAGCTCTTGGAAGTCTGCAATATTGAGCTCAGAACATCTAAAACACCTCCAAAGTATAATTACGTTATATAGTGGTTAAGAAAAGTTTTCATTTTCTTGTTTTAGAAAGAGATTTTTTTTTTTTTTGTTGGCTACTCTATGGTAATTATGTTATTTTCTGATTTTTGATAAGATGTTTTTAGGTAATTTCATTTTGGTCATTGTAATTCTCTCTGTCCTTGGTATGGTCCCTTTGGCAAAGCTACACTTCCAGTTTATTTGTTCTCTGTCACTTAGAGAAATGGAGTGTTTCTTTCGCTCTTGTAGTCTGCCTTCCCTTCAGATCTCATCTGTGATATCCACACATGGGAGAACTCCTTCCTTCCCAGGGAGCTCAGCGCTTTCTTGCAAAGTCATTGCCATTTTGAGGTTCAAAAGTTTTTGTTGTCTCCTCTGTCTCTGGCAAAGAAGAAAAAATCCATTTCCAAACTTTAACCGGTACAGCAACTTATTATTTCATACTAGAGACATGATGTATAGTATCCAGACACAAAAAGGAAACACCAATACTTCTACCGAGAAAATTATATGATTTCCCTTAATGTTAGCTTGATTCAGAAGTAAAAGTGATTAAACCACTTCAGGTGGTTGCAAAATTACCAAAATTGTAACAGTACTCTAGACCTTTGAGATTTCCATTTTATTATTTTGAACTTTAAAACATTTTATAACCAGTGTTATGCATAAATCAATTGGCTAAATTCTGCATCCAGTGTGATTAATGTGTAGATAAGAAAAATAGTAATAAAAGGAGTTAATAAATCAAAGGAATGCTTTTGGGTGAATAGAGATGACACTGATGAGGATGATATGCCTTCATATATTTAACATCATTATCTTCAGTTGCTAAGACTTAAACAATCTACAGTTCCTCTAGTTATCTAACTCACTTTGCCATAGTTTTATTTCTCTGATAATGTTAGTGGAAAAGAGCATATCATGTTTTAACAGACAACAATCATTATAATTTCAATTTTTGAGCCCAGTGATTTTGAAGATGAGTACTTGAGACCATTTAAGAGAGTTTTTAATTTTTTTTTAAGTTTCTGGATATATTTTAACATGTATTATTAAAGTTCTATATCTCAAAATAAACAGAAATGAAAGTACTCACCTTTCTGAGGGTACTTCTTCACTGATGAGGAGGTAGGGCTGGTGTTCAATTATGTTTAGAGTTTACTTTGAAGTATGGACAGTTATCAACACTGCATGTGATGATTAAGCACTTTACAACCAAAATTCTTTCAGGTTCCTTAGTTATACAAGATACTAAAAATATGACTAAGTGTCCAAAATACTAGCACCTAACTTCTATAGCATGCATAAAATATGTAAAGCAGTTTTCATTTTAATTTCATATTTATAATGGATGTATCAGTGGTTGGAAAAAGATTGAAATTTAGATTCACATTATAAATGCTAATTATATTCTTCTGTAGCTGCATGACAACATCAGGAAACAGCTGCTTTCACAAAAAAAATGCTGGCTTTAACTTACATTTAAGAGAGTTTCAGCAGTTTTGTAAAACTTTGGAACAGCACAGTGGCTTTTTTCTTTCTATCTTTCTTCTTTGTGATTTGTCTAAAGTCTAGAAATTTTGTCCTCAAAAAATATCTAAAGCACAGGAAGTACAATTTGAGGAAGCAAAAAGATAGAGTAAGATATTGATCAAAATAGAAATATGGTAACATCTGAGATGTCTATATAATGTGCAGACACAGTAAACCTATCTACGTACATGATTCTAAACAGCATATTCTAGATGAATAAAATACCTCACTTACAACACTAGGGTCCTGAATGTCAGATTTATCATGTTAATGTGTGTCTTTTCCTTCACGAGTGTAAGTCCTCCCTACCTCTTCAAAATGAAAATGTTTCAAAGAGGGAAGAGTAGACTCCATTTTTAAAAAATTTTAATAACTGGATATGGAATATGCAGTGGATATATTGATAAAATTACTCAATAATTTCATGAACACCTTCTCTCTAGTTGGCTGTCCAATAGATACATCCAATATTGTATTTTATCATCTATTTGCCTGTGATTAATCAAACAATTGATGATAACAATAAAACATTGTTCATGACAGATTTACTATATATAAAGTATTTCAGTGTAGTTATACTTTTATTGTTGTTTTAACTGTTTTCTGAGGTATATGTTAACATCAGCATATTCCTTAAGGTGAGATGTTGTTAGATCACTAAAACATCTGAGTGGAAACATGTTACACAGGCTTCTTTCATTTTTCCCTATGGAATTAAATATAACAAATATTGCATATTGCTAGTTATTTTTGGTGCATTTAATTGTTTAATTTAAATTATTATATCTTATGGAAAAATAATATAAAAGACTTCCATAAAATAAATACGTGTGATGACAGTTGTTTATCTGTTATTTGCATGATGGTCATTTTTAAGTACTATTTTTAAATCTTAACATTCTTGATAATTTCCCACATTTCAACACAATTAAATTGAATAAGTCATCACCAAAATAAAAGAACCAGTATCCACAGTCTAATTAATTAAAACCATTTAAAATATGTAATAACATTATTATAAAGTCCCCACACATAAGATAGGGCATGGAATAGATATGACTAGCAAAGCAATATTCATAAAGTATAATTCATAATATATTTATTTAATTACTAAATGCTTAGACACTGAAGAATGATTTTCAGACTAAGATCATATATTTTATGCTTAAAGTGAACATTAATAATTGTCAGTTTAAAACTCAGGGAAAACGAATCCATACACCTTCAAAAAATTCATTTAAAGAAGAAATTTGAGTCTCAATTTGGTCAGTCTCTCTCCATTTGGCTGAAAGCAGCAAGTCTTCTTCAGCAGTACAGTACTATCAACGCTAATTTATAGTAATTAATGTAATTTCTTGTTCTACTTTGGATCACCACAAAGTTCTTTAGTAATATAAATATTTCTTAAAAGTATATTCTCTACTAGGTACAGAGTATAAAGGAAAGGAGTATACTGAACTGGTATTTACTGAGTTCCAGTTCCCAGGAGATTCCAGCGTAAGAAGTCTAGGCATGAGGACTGACGCCTTTCCTGCATTAGGCACCACAGTGACAACAGGTGACACACCTGGGGGGAGGGAAGCAGACACAAGCTCTATGTGTTTGCACAATCTCCAGGGCCACATGCAGGATGTGAGCAGCTGTCATTGCCCTTTCCAAGAGAAAATACCTGTCTTTTAGTATAAATGAATGGTATAAATAGACCAGATTTTCCCCCATAGGGCAAGAAATCAACTTTGATGGAATTCTTGATCTGAGTTGCAAAGCCTGTTTAAAAATTTTCTCTCAAACTTTATTTTTAAAACATTAGGGTGCATGGAAAAATCAAAATCTTAATTCAGTTCCATGTAAAATCATATAACCTCATAAATTAGAGATAGTTGTCAAGTAAAAGAACAAAATAACACAGTATAACAATATATCTTACATAAAAACGTATTTGAAGTTAAATAATGCTTCCTGGTTAAGACTGGAAAAGTTATCTCAGAGTTATGCCTTATTTCACAGATATCTGATGATGATCTTGTTGAGAACTAACATTTTCAAGTTACATGTTTTTTTAAATCATTCAATCTTTTATCCATTCATTTCCATAGAAAAGGAAATCCTTTAATTTATGGGGGTATGATACTGACATCTAAATAGATTATTTTAGTGTGAACAAACACCATATTTTCATTTTTTTTATTTTATAGAAAAAAGGTAAAAAAACAATTCATAACAACATAATAGTAGAATAACAGTAAATAATACAGGCATATTGCTATTTTTAATGTAGTTACTCTGAGTAGAAGTTATGGCATTTTTCTACCTTTCTTCTTGTTTATTTCCCTTTTCCTCTATCCTAGTTCATTTTTCCTTTTTAACAATTTCTTCCCATTTCACAATATCTATGGTACATTTAGAAATTAAAAGTAAGTAAGGTCTATAATGCACAATGGGGAGACAATATCATGTTTACACATGTGAGTCTGATTTATTTCACTGAAGAGTATGGTTTAAAAATTGCATTTATTTAGTTTATCCTTGTTTTTTTCAGAGTAGTATAGCACTGTATAAAATACTAGATTTTAAATAAAGTCTTTAGTTGATGGGCATTTGTGTTGTTTCTAAGATTTAATTACTACAAATTTCACTGCTCTAAACATGAATGCATACATATTGTTTTGAATTCTGCTGGGAAGATATCAGAAGGGGAATAGCTGATGAATAGGACCTCTGATCCTAGCTTTTTAAGAAATCTCCACACTGATTTCCGTGATTTTAACAGTCTATACGCCAATCAAGACAGGAACAGTGTTCCTTTTTCTCTACATCCTCTCCTTCATTTGTTATTCATTGATATCTTGAAGTTAGTCATTCATTCTAGAGTGAAATGGAATTTCAGTGTTGTTAATTTGCATATCTCAAATGACCAATGATGTTGAACTTTTTATATTTTATCATTTGCATTTCTTCATCTGAGAAATGTATTAATCTCAGATGCCCATTTTTGAATTGAGTCTTTGAATTTGGGAGGTCATGGTTACTTTTCTCTCATTGCTGAGAAAAATTAAGGAAGAAAAGTTTTATTTATCTTACAGTTTCTGTCGGTTTCAGGCCTTAATCAGCTGGCTATGAGGCAGCAAAGCATGGCACTGGGGCAATACTTCAAGTCAGCATCCAGAGTCAAAGACAGCCAGAGCAAAAAGGATGGAAGAACAAGCCTCTTTTCCTCCCCTTCAGTATATGCAGACTACCCCACCCCAAAGCAGGTGTAGCACTCAGAAATTCTCTGTGCCCTCCTCTTGCATTGGCTGAAGATATTTACAAAGTAAAGATCCTGGATCTCTGCTTTTTCTCTTAGTTAAATTTCTAAACTTCTAAGTTGACACAACATAAGAGTGTATGGCTTTTTTTTTCAATTTGTTCATTTGTTGTAGATAGAAGTCCTTTAAGGCACAATTGCCTAAAATGATTTCCAACTCTGTGGATTTTCTTTTCACTCTGTTGGTGATTTCCTTTGATGTGAAAAGGTTTTAAAAACATGAGATCCCAGTTGTTGATTCTTTAAATTATTATTTGAAGTATCCCATGCAGTTTGGGTTTTGTTAATGAATTCTCTGCCTATACCTGTGTCTTCAAGATTTGCACCTACTTTGTCTTGCAGTAGATTTAGAGTTCCTGTTTTAAAATTTAGATTTTTTTGATCCATTTTGTCTTTAGTTTAGTGAATGGTGATAGAATTGGGTCTAGTTTTAGGCTATGGTACGTGGAAAGTGAGTTTTTCCAGCACCATTTATTAAATAAGCTATTTTTCTTCTACGGACATGTTTGGCCCCTTTGTCAAATATAAAATGGCTCAGTGTGTTTGTAGCTGTAACTTTTAATCTGCTCCATTCATCCTTGAGTCTGTTTTTTCCCAGTACCATGGTAATTTCATCATCATTGCTTTTAATATAATTTCAAGTCAAGGATTGTGGTGTCTCTTGCCTTGTCTTTGTTGCCCAGGATTATCTTTCCTATTCTAGGTCTCTTCTGGTTCCAAATGAATTTTAGGAATGTTTTCTCTAGTTTGGTGACACATGCTAATGGTATTTTGATGGGGATTGAATTAAGTCTCTATAACAGCTTTGGAAGTATAGCCTTTACTTAATGTTAGTTCTTCCTTTCCAAGAGCAAGAGATATCTTTCCATTTTCTGATATTTTCTTTTATCTTTTTTCAGAGTACTGTGATTTTTCAATATAGAGTCTTTTCTTCCTTTGTTAGATTGATTCCTAAATATTTCATTATTTTGCCTGCTACCAAGGGTGTGATTTCCCTAATTTCTGTCTTAGTGAGCTTGTTGTTTGTGTTCAGGAATGCCACTGATTTGGGAGTGTTGACTGTTTATTCAGCTACACTGCTAAATTTGCTTATATTGAGAAGTCTTTTGTTGGAATTTTTGGTGTCTCTAATTACAGTATCATGTCGCCTGCAAATAATGATAATTTAACTTTTTCCTTTGCTATTCTAGTTCCTTTTATTTCTCTCTCTTGTCTAATTGCTCTGCTAATGTTTCCAGAACTATATTGAACAAGCCTGGTGACAGTGAACATCCTTGTCTTGTTCTTGATTTTGTAGTGAAAGCTTTCAGTTTTTGTCCATTTACTTGTCAGCTATTGGTTTGTCATAGATAGCTTTCATCAGACTGAGATAAACACTGTATATTTTCATTTTATGTAGCTTTTTTTAAAAATCATGAGTGAGTGTTGAACATTGTCAAAAGCTTTATCTGCATCTATTGAGATGATCGTGTAATTTTTGTCTCTGGCTCTGTTGATATGGTGAATTACATTGATTTCTGCATGTTTAACTATCCCGTCATTGCTGGGATGAATTCCACTTACTTAGTCATAGTTCATAATCTTGATGATTTGCTGCATTCTGTTTGATACTATCTTATTGAGAATTTTCGCATCTACATTCATTACAGAGAATGGCCTGTAATTATCTTTTTTTTGGTTGGATTTTTCCTCTGATTTTGGTATTAGAATAATACTTGCATATGAGTTAGGTAGAATTGCTTGCATTTCAATTTCATTGAAGGAAATTCATTTGAGGAATATTGCCATTAAATCTGCTCTAAACTTCTTGTAGAATTCAGCAGTGAATCCATCAGGATCAGGCTTTTTATGTTGTTGTTGGTAAGTTTTTAAAATACATTTTCAATTTAATTAGCTAAAACTGGATTATTCAGAATTTTTACATCTTGATTCAGCTTGTTAATTCATATGTATCTAGGAATATATCCATTTCTTCTGTTTTCCATCTTATGTGAGTAAAGAGTTTTGAAGTAGGTACTGATGATATTCCAAATATCCACAAGATCTTGTAGACATTCTCCTTTTTATCCCTCAATGCATGTATTTGAATCTTTCCTCTTTTTTTTTTAATAAAGTTGACTAAGGGTTTCTCAATTTTATTTAATCTATAAAAAAGAACCAAATCTTCAAATCATTAATTCTTTTGTTATAGTTAATTAATCTCAATTGCATTAATTTTTACTCTGTTCTTGATAATTTCCTCCCTTTTATGGGCTTTTGCCTTCCTTTGTTCTTCTTTTTTAGAAGGTTGAGGTACAACATTAGATTGTTTATTGGAGCTTTTTCTGTTTTCTTGCTTCTGAATTCATTGCTATAAAGTTTCCTCTCAGGATTGCCTTCATTATGTCCTACACGTTGTAGTATATTGTATCTGAATTTTCACTTAGTTGTAGTTATTGTTTAATTTCTTCTTCAATTTTATCTGTGACCCATTTGTTGTTCACGGGGGTGTTATTTAATTTCCTTATGTTTATGTAGTGTTTGCAGTTTCCTGACTATTAGTTTCCAGTTTCATTGCCCTGTGGTCAGATAATATGCGTGGGCTAACTTCAGTTCCTTTGCATTTACTTCAGCATCATTTTGGCCAATATATTGTCTATTTTAGAGAATGTCCTGTGTGCAGCTGAAAAGAATGTATAATCTGAAGTCTATGGGTGGAATACTCTGTAAAACTCTACTAAAACCACCTATTCACAAGTTTGGTTAAATTCTGATATTTCCTCACTGATTTTTTGTCTAGGTGATCCATTTGTTTGTGACAATGGGGCATAAAGAACCTCTATTATAATCGTATTTTTGTTTATTGGGTTTTTTGCCTATTAATATTTATCTTATAGTTGGCTACTCCTGTATTTGGTGCATTCATATATATGGTTGTTATCTCTTTCTCTTGAACTTTTCCCCTAACTAGTATGAGTACCTACTTTATCTCTTTTGATCATTTGTGGCTTGAAGTTCACGTTGTCCACAAACAGAATAGCTACCCCTAATTTTTTTCTAGGTTCCTGTACATGGAGTATTGTCTTCCATGCTTTGACTTTAAATGTATGAATTCATTTTTTAGTTAAATTTATTTCTTTCATATATACTGTTGGATATATATATATATATATATATATATATATATATATATATCATATATACTGTTGGATCTTGTTTCTCGATCCACTCTGGCAGTCTGTTTTATTTGATTAGTAAATTGAGACCTTTTACATTGATGGTTATAACTGATATGTAATGGTTTATCTTTGTCCAGTTATTTTTCCACTGTTGGTCCCTTGCTTTCCCCCTCTGTTTAATTGCTTGCCCTGTGTGGTGCTTTGTTTCTGTTGTTCTGGGAAGTATGGTCATCTTTATCTGTCTAGAATATCTTTTAGTATTCTTGTAAGATTTGTTTGTTGGTCATGAATTTCTTCAGTTATTTTTTGTCATGGATGTATCTTATTTCTCCATTAATTTTGATGGATAATTTTCCCAGGTACGTCATTGTGGACTGGAAGTTGTTTTCTTTCAGGATTTAAAGTATTTCACTCCAAGTTCTTGACTTGAGGGTTTGTGTTAAAAAATCTGCTGCGATTCTAGTGTGCTTTCCCTTGCAGGTAATGTTTCTTTTTCTCTAACAACTTTTAATATTCTGTTCTTGTACTGAATTTCTGGAATCTTGATTATTATAAAGTAATTTTGGTATGACTATATACCTTGCTTATCTGTTTGTCAGATTCTTTCCCCATGTTTGGGAAATTTTCTATTACTGCTACACATGGATTTTATATCATTTGCGCAGACTCCTGCTTTTTTATTGACACTAACTTGTCTTACATTATTTTTCTTTCCATCATCTTGTAACTATCAAATTGTTACTTCCTGATCTTTTGTTATTTTCAAGAAGTTTTTCCATTATTGATTGCTAGCCATGATCCTATCTTTAAAGCCTAAAAGAATATTTTCAATTTCATTCAAGTAGTTTTGTTGGCTTTCAATGGAATTTTTAATTTCCTGGATATCTGTTTGAATCAATTTCATGCATTCAGTTTACTTCCTCTACTGGTCATTCATGGTTTCCTTCATTTTCCTATTGTCTTATTTTTTTAATCTATTTATATTCTAGGTTTGCTGAACATTTCCTTTAGGAATGTTGGCAGTTCTTTTATACGAGAGATTATTCCTGATCGGATGTCCTCTATAGCCTTATAGATCTGTTTCTTTATTTTGATTCTTTTTGTTTCAGGAACTTCAGGTGTATGTTTTCCATTTTCCTCTATCTCATTGTTTCCTGGACTTGTTCTGGGTGGGCTAGAAACTGAGATTGTATTTTGCTTCTGAGTCTGGCAATTTTCAATTTCTAAACATTTGTTTTGCTTTCTGTGTTGACCCTTTGTAGTTTTTGTAGTAGGCAGATATGTCACTATTATCAAGTCCTTTCTAGGAGAATTCTGCTACTAAGATTATCTTCTGCATGTAGAAGGCTCTTGGTTTGTGTCCATTCCAAGACCCTATCTTCCTACTTAAGATTGAGATGATGGTACCTGTTTGAGTGAGTTCCCAGTCCTGTGATCCTGGGCTTTGATGAGGTTATTACCCCAGAGCTTCCCAGTACTATTACAGAAGGGGGAACAAGTGTTCACTGCAGATATAGCATCCTGCCTAAAGTAGTATAATTAGCATTAACAATACCATGAAGCACAGTTTAGAAACTGGCAAACTGTGATAACTATTAATTTTGTACCTTAAACCATAGGAACAAAATCTACAATTATATAACAGAACCCATCATAAATTAGGAGCTTAATTGCAAAGTATTTCACCTTGGCACAGTGGTTTTATCCTGTGGTGAGGAAGTTTAAGAAGGATAGTGGATAAAACAAAGAAAAGAAACTAGTAGTCAGGCTGGAGGAAAGTATGCTCACTTGAGCTCTGAAAACTGGAGAAGAGGGGAGTAGGGAAAGAACCAAGAGTAGTCAAGGGATTATCTGAACCTGGTCTCTGGGTTTGGGGATGGGCTTAGTTTTCTGTGGCTAGAGTTCTTCCCAGCCATTTAGAACAGATATCAAAATATAAGAAAGAATAAAAGAAAAAAGAGAGAGAAAAGTGGCAACACCATCCACTCACTTATATTTTGGGTGTTTTCGTCCTGAAGGACAATGCTGGCTCACTTTCCTTTCTACTAGTTTGCTCATATTGTAACTCTTGCTTTGGATTTTTCCATGGTGCTAGTCCAGCCTGTTTGTTCATCATGTGTGCCCCAGTTGGGGCCCTGCTGTGTCACTGGCATTTCTACTTGCCTGGCTCCACTAATATAGGGAAATGGATCTGGTCACAGATTCTTCCCATGGCCAGTAGATGGGACCCAGCAACACCTGTTAGCTTATGTTATTACTGTTGTTTCTGAGAATTTCACACCACTAGTCCTTCCATTCATGCTGTGCACCCTACCTGGGGGCTCTATGTGTCTGGCATTCTCACCAGGCTCTGAGCCTTCCTGAGTGGTTAGCTGGATCCCAGCAGCAGGATGAGAGGGCTCAGTCTCAGGGGCTTCCTGCATGGTACACGTGGGTCCCAGCAGCCACAGTGAGAGGAACCATTTACTACAATGTGTTTTTTTGCTAATCAAGTATTTCCTGAGAACCTCTTGCATGTAACGAACTAGTTTCAATGAACTAAATAGACAGAGACCTTCACCCTGTCAAGTTTGTATCTTCTTTCTTTCTTAAAGATGATATTAATTTCATGCTCCAGCATCTTGCTACCCTCACATCACATATTCAAAGTTATTGCATGACAGTTATTAAATACTACACTCATGAGCACTTATTTGAGTTTATTAGGGCATATTTTTAAACTATAAGGAAAAAATGAATCCTTATAGTAATATTAGTGGCTTATTTGTATAATCATCTGTCAAGAATGGAGTGGTCTCTTTTTCAATTTTGAAGTTTGACTCTAAATTTACAACAGTTGGAGAAGACTCTTGCATCACAACTCACTAGAAGTTTATAATTTCCTGGAGTCTCAAAAAGTGACAAGCTACATAAAGAGAAAACTGGGCCAAATCATTAACACTATTTTCAGTGTGCATCATCCTGGAGTGTCTCACTTTCCCCAGAACTATAGAAGATTTTTTTTTTCTCCATAGCCCTTGACAATGTTAATGATTAAAAAACCACAATAAAAGTAACCTTCCATTTGAGAAAAGAATTTGTTCCCAACTCTCCCAGTGTATATGTACAAATATATAAACATATCACAGAGGAACTGTTGGTTACTAAAAATTAAACATTCTTGTGGTTCATTTGAAGGCAAAAACTGCAGAGGATACATGTTACCACATCTAAGGCCTAGAATTCTTGAGTTCTTAAATGCAATGAGCAAAGGAGTGCCACACCAATGCAGCTAAAGAAAAGATGGTAGCAAACTATTTTCTTTCCGTGTGGTGTTGTACAGCAGGAAGGCTCACAGTTACTCTTTAAGGAAATTAGAAAGAAGAAAAATAAATTCACAGTCTTGGGATGTTTAGACTGAGTCGTCTAAGCCAAATTATTGCTTAGGAATAAATTAAATACTAAATGAAACAGAGTCCAAGAGTAAATAAAATATACGAAGAGAAACATCTTACTATAACGAGATCTTGAGTTAATTTGACTTTCCCAAGAGCAAGTCCATAATACCAGTCTCCAGGGAGTATACAGTTTGCCATTTCTTGCTGTCCACACTTTATTAAATTGCAACACTTCCAATAGTCTCTAATTTATTTTACCTAATTCATTTTTATCTACAAAATGTGCTCCCAACATACACAATGCTTATTAACTTTTTATTTTTGTTTATATTCTCTACCTAGCACTGGAATATACGCTTCTCATAGGTAAAAATTCTGAAATGTTTTGTTCCATTTTAAATCATAGTAGGCATTTAACATATAAATAGATGAATTAATTCTTTCTTTAAATTTTATTGAGGTAGGTATGGTAGTTTATGAGTAATGTATATTATAGTACAACACATTTATTATAGAAGCTTTCTGGTTTCAAAAGATATTTCTCAGTCCAAAGAAGTTCATTAATCAATCTTGTTTTTTAACTCAGATTCACTCATTTCAAAAATGTTATTTGTCTTTAAACTTGTTTTAAAACCATTTTTGTCACACTTGAAGTCACACTCTTCTGATGTAATGATTAAGATGTGTTCTCTTCTACTCAATTTCTTTAATATTTATTCACATACTTTTTTCTATATTTGTATTATCTTTAAGTGTATTTCCAGTCATTCTATTTGACCAGAAATCAGTAATCTTGTTATTGCTCTGACCCCCAAATGCCTGGATTTTTATTTTTATTTTTTGAAGACTCAGTGAAGCTCAAGCATAGTTCTTTAAGTACTCTGCAGTTCCCTGAAAAATAATTGAAGGAAAGATGGTTTCCACCCACCACACCAGTCTAAATTGGTGGTTTAAAAATAAGCAGGCTTCTTTTTCCTTCCCCAAGCCTCAAGAGTGGGTACAGCAAATCAAAGGATAGAAGACCAATCCATTTATAGCCAGCAATATTGAACATGCTCGTCAAACGTTAGGCACGGATTGCTTCCGCATCACTGAGATTAGCTTTGCATTTTTACCTCCATTCTCCCATTGCTTTTTCCCCCTTCAATTACTTTTCTTGGCATGGAAACAGGTTTAAGTGTTCATATACATCCCAAGGGACATTGTAATTTCTTAGGTTAGGAGGCAAAAGGGCTTGTGCTTGGAAGTAAATAAGGAAAAAAAAAAAAGGAAATCAAAGAAAAGTTCATTCATTTTATCATGTGATCAATATTCCTTACTTCTGACAATCCCTAAACTTAAAAAAATACATTAAAAACATAAGACTGATTTTTGTTTTTGATCATTTTATTAAAATTCACCTTTTTCTCCTAAAATATGAAGAAATTTATAAAGAGATGCTGCTCGGATTTATGTGCTTTAAGTTTTTTTAAATATACTTTTAAATATATTTGCTGAAAAGTAAAATATGCTGTTTTCTTCTTTAGAATATATGCAAAAATTTTACCAAGGTAAAGACATGATTCAAAAATGGAAAGTAGGAACTGGTCATCAAATGGAAACCACAAAAATATATGTGGGTTATGAGAAAAATGACCCTTCAAATTTTGTTTCAATACATTTTCTAATAGCTGTGTTCTAAATTTAGCAATTAGATTTAAAAACTAGTTTTTGTAGCACAAAATCAATATTACTATACTTGGTCTTAAATTCTTGCTTTTTCTGATCATCTAGTTGCCTTTACTCCATGCATATGAACTTTCAAAACCAATGCATTGGCACGTCCCCAAACATTGAGAGTTTACATTTATGAGTGATTTTCTACTAGTCTTTCTCATGCTACCAGCATTTATCTCTTACTCATGTCTCTCTTGCCCATTGTGAAGTCTGTTAAAGGCACTCCTTTGTATCACCTGATCTTTTGCCCCAAGTTTCTAGTTCTTCAACAATGAGAGATTGGTTCTGCAAGCAATGCAAACTGTCTTTTTTAGAAGACATTCCAACTACATCAACATTATTTTGTCCTTTTAAATTTTCAGCATGAATATCACAGGAAGAATCATTACGTTTCAGAGTTACACTTAACTTCAAATTCTTGTACACATTTCTATGCATAGATCTGAGGGAGTAAATGGAAAAAGGAGTGCATTTAGGCAACCAAAGCTTTCCCCGACCTCAATGTTGGAGTAGAAGTAGGTAGGAAGCGTGAGTTTTCTTTTTCCTATTAATATGCCTACCATAGGCCCTCCACACAGGCAAAAAGACTTATCAAAGTGAGAATAATTTTAAGAGCCAGGAAGCCATTTACTAGGGGCACAGAAGAAAAGCCCAGTTGAAAAATGTCACAGAAAAGTCTGGTGGAAGGACTGGGTGCAACCTCAGTGGTAAAGCATTTGTCATGTGTGCATAAGCCCCTAGGTTTGAACTTCAGTACCAAAAAACTAAAAAACAAACAAACAAACAAACAAAAAGATTAAAAATTCATGATTGACATTTTAAAATGTGGTAAATTTACATTTTAAAGTATCTATATATCCTGACAATAGTAGAATTGATTCCAGTTAATCCGAGAAAGAAAAGCACACCTGCCTCTGAAAGCATGGGAAAATCATTGCCCAGCTAGAAAAGGAGTCAGGAGGGAAAAAACCCCATTTTTGTAGACCTCTCCTTTAGTGCCTATCCCTGTCATGGCCCAAACTGAGGACAACTTAACCTGAAAGCCACTTTTGCATTCTCTCCTCTGGTCATAATCACTGAAGAATTACAACCCCCATGTAAAATCCCAAGACATAATTTGGGACTCTCTGTTTTTCTCAGCATGAACTGCTGTGGACACTCTGCATGTTTCTGTTTAGATTCCTTCCTCAGCCATCGTCTGCAAGCTCAGTCACCAGAATGTTTTACTTAAAGGCTGTCATGAAAATATTTTTCAGGATCACTGCAATAAAAATCTGGTGTTCACATCTCTCAAATTTAGTTCTTGGAGTTTACTCAGTTTTTCATTTGTTAAAATCTTTACATTTCTAACAAAGCAACTTTGAAAGATAGGTCTAGAAGTTGATAGATATCAACAAAAGCTAGCATTTATTTTCTTCTCCCTGAGTTGTGTTTGTCAAAGCAGTCAGGCAGAAAATAAAGTGCTTCTAAATTCTAAATAAATATCTGATGGAAGTATAAGAAATTTTTTAAATTGGCATTAAATGGACTCTATTATTTTGAAATGTACAGGCAATTATAAAAAACTTATGAAGATCTTCTAGTCTCAAGTCAAAGCTAACATACACAATTTCTCTTTAGGTTAATATAATTTTCTTATAGAAATTTATTACTTAATACTACAGTAATAGGGGCTGGGGATTTAGCTCAGCGGCATAAGCACCTGCCTTGCAAGCAGGCGGTCGTGAGTTTGATCCCCGGTACCGATAAAAATGGAAATGAAAAAGACAAAAATTTTACAGTAATAATTGTGCTTAATATTATATAAATTGATTAAAAATTTTTATGTTCTATAACCAAATAGCAGATACGTTACCTGTACATAATCCAATACAATATACAGAAGTCTTGCATATATTTACTTTTTTTTTTCATAAAACATTTAATGGAAAATGCTAGTAAGGCAACAGAGAACTTGACTTATTATGTAATTTAGCTACAGAGAATACACAATTGACAATTCACAAATTCATAAGATAATGGCATTATATGAAAATCATCTGTCATGTAATGTTGGAGTATGTGCCTAGATCCCAATCCCCCAAATGGGTGCATGGCCAAGGCCCAAAGGAATGAGACAAGAGCTATGATCTTCAGAACTCCAGGAGGACTAATATCCTCTGCAGAGCTAGTAACTCTGCTAGCTGGCTGGAAAACAGACCCTGGGCAGGCAGTATTTAATCAGAAAAAGCAAGGTGCTGAGTGAAAATGCAGGACGCCTAAGCAGGATCTTGGGAGGGGTTCAAGGACCACTCAGAGTAACAGATGATGCTAGTTAAAGAAAACAGAAAAAATCTCCAGGTCGCATCAGCCGTGGCCTCTCTTGCCCCCTGACGTGTCTCCTTGTTCTCAGTCAGCCATGCCATTGAAGCTGAATACACATAGAGGACAGTGGCGCGGCCAAGGCATGGCTGAACACTGTCTATGAGATTGAAGCTCTACCTTCTTGTATTGCCTGTTTCTGGTTTCTATTCTTGTATCCAATAGTTGATACATTTAACCAACATAACAAAGATAACAGATTCAGTCTGCCACCATGGATAACTACTAGGGTGAAAACAAAAATACATTACTTGTCCACAATTCTTTTAATAACGTGATTATATTTACTGAGTTATCACTATGTGTTGGGGAGTCCATTAGGTACTGAAGCTAGTATGAGACGCAATATTTCAACATAATTTGGCATGTACTTTACAAAAGTTTTAATATAATCCTTACATGATTTTTGGCAAGTAAAGAGTCTAATGCTAACAGGAAGCATAGTAATTAAATAGCTAACACAAATGACCTCTCTCACCATGGTAACTGACTTTTCTGTTTTAATACAATGCTGGAAATAAGTCAAAAGTGAAGTTCAATTTTCAACTTTAAAACAAAGATATTTCTCTATTTTTTTTTTTTTTTTTGAAACAAATTCTCGCTATGTAGTCTTGGCTGGCCTTGAACTCACTTTGTAGCCCAGGCTGCGCTCAAACTCACAGCAATCCCGCTGCCTCAGCCTCCCAAGTGCCAGAATTACAGGCATACTCCATAATGCCTGGCCTAAATATTTCTGTTTAGCACTAATTCTTTTTTGTCTTTTACATGAAATTTAACATTCATGGAAACAAATAATGTAGGCAATTTAATGTGTATTTACTAGGTGGAGTTCATTTTTTCGTATTCTAACTGTAATTTTTTATTAAAATATTAAAATTATTTCATCTACAAAGTAGAATCTTCAGCACAGAATTGGATTTGTGTGGCATTGATGATATGCCATCCAGTAAAAATAAATTATTTTAACTGTCAGACTAAAATGACTCTCAAATTGCCCTGCTAACTTTGTCAACAGAACTTCACAATGGCTTTGTTCATCCAGTATTTACAGTCAAAACTACCCTGTGAAGTTTATTTCTTTTTTTTTATGAGCAAGAGGCAACTGAAGAGGCACAGAGAAATCACTACCAGATATGAAAGATAAATTGTAGAAAATTGGACCCAAGAAATTATAAATAAAAGTGAGAGCTATAATTAAGAAAGTTTATACTTAGAGTTGGTTATTTTTCTTTGTTTCATGCACAATCGTTTTGTCATAAACCTGCTGACCAGGAAAATTAATTTGGGAATTATGCCTTCCAAAGTAGTCAAAGTTTCAACATTTCAATGAAGAATTTGAAAATAATATAAACATCACTGGCAAAGCAATTTAAATTGGTTATAATTGATTATCAAATTAACAAATTCTGTTTGATAAAATTAAATTGATCTACAATTTTATTAATATTTAAGAAATTTGCTAGCTTATTTTATTTTGAATTTGGAATGACAAGCTGCTTAAGTCACAACATTTTTGAGTACTGACTGCTTGTAGTCTTTTTTTTTTTTTTCCTAAATGAATGGAATAAGCCCAACAAGATTTTCAAATACTACAATATGTACCTACTGACATGGAGACCCTAAAACACTAAGTAAAATGTTAGGCCAGCACACAGGGAAATGAGAATCCAAAACTCAGCAGGACCTGACCCTTGGCAATGTTCCTTAACTGCTTAGTAATTTTTAGCTAATTTTTTAAAATGACATTTTAACCTAAAATATTAGGGAAGTTTTCAGTAGTATGTTCTTTTTATTCAAAATTATGGTCTCATGATTCTACATCATTAAATTCAAATATTAAGGCAAATTTCACTTGAAGTAAACTTTTCAGCTAATCATTCAAAGGGACGAGTAGTTATGATACAAGGAGAGAAAATTTTGTATTTGCATTTCCTGTCCTTGTCACCTAAGTGACCTGGAAGGTGGAAGTACTATACTGGTCTTCTGAGTAAAACGTTATTTCAGTAAAGCACCTAATCAATTTTACTTGGGGTTTTAGTTTAAAATTTTTTGACTCATGTAAACTCATTAGTAGAAAGAACCACTGAACATAAAGAAATTGAGACAACCTTCAGGTTAATCTGCTAAAGTTAGACAATCAGGAAACCATTTAAATAATTATGAAGCTATGGAAAAACAGCAAATTTTCTTCAGGCCATGCCTAGAGGAACTTTTAGAAGTCATATGTATTGTTAACATGTAAGTAATATTTGCAGTAAATGAATATGCCTCACAGAGGATGAATCATGAAAGCATTTTTCACTTTATTTTTCTTGAGAAGGAGTAATATCATGTAAACATTGTGAATAGAAATCTGGAAGGATAAATCCTTTTTACATTGCTACTTGATGCTTTAAGTACTCTAGTTTAATTGTCCCCACAAAATTGTTCTCTAAATGATTCTAAGAAAAATACATGGTTTTCCCAGTGCCTCAGTTAGTGGGCATTTGGAAGGATTCTATAAGCTACCAACTGCACTAGCTAGACAAACGAGTAAGAGAAATTAGTTTAGCAACTAAGCAGGAATGTATTTTAAGACCTGGAAAAGTGTAGAATGTGCTGGTAGTTTCATTTCCAGGATCAAAAACATAGCTGTGGGTCTTTTTCAAAGAAATATAAATCACTAGCAACAAATGATGTAAAATTTGTTGCTAAGCAAAAGCCCATTGATCCAGTGTTAGCTTAGCTTTTTATCTAGTCATGATTTACTTGAGTTTCGGTGAAATTCAACACTACTTTGTTTGTATAAGGCCTGGAAACTCCCTCCTGATGTACACAGGAAGCCAAAGGATGATCAAATAATTCTGAACACTAAAAGTTACCGGACATAAGCTAAACAAAGACAGCTATTGTTTATATAAGGGCTAATTAAATAGTCTGAAAAGATAAACTCTGGTATATGTTATGCAATTTAATGAGGGATGTTAGCAGTTCTGGTAACTATAGAAGTTCTTTAGTTAAAAATTGCAGTTCTCAAAGTACTTAAAGTGTATGCTATTGTGGTTTCAAATTTTGAATAATTTTATTCTCAAGATTAATTAATGAATCATTTAAAAACAAGTTAGTTTGACTATCAATGAATATATTGTATGGATTAAAAAGTCTTACACATTTTAAAATTTAAAAAAAAAATTAAAACAACATTCTTCTAAGTAATCTTCAAAAAAATCTTTAAATGACGTCAAAATTTGTAAGTGAGATTATAAAACCAAAAGCCAATTCCTAAATCCTACTAATAAGGTATTTAATACTACACATAAGAGTTTATTTTTCATGTATCTATCTGTAATATAATAATCAAATCTGAAACTGACATATCAGCTCACATATTTATACTCCATTATTATGCATAGTTACATGTCAATTAACAACAAAATAAAACTTTAAGAATTCAATATTCTTACAGTGAGTCAGTCCTTGGTTTTATGATAATGAGCCAGTTATTTCTGTATATTTGCTTTTTCTAGGTAACTGAAAATGCTCGCCCAAATCCTTTTGATTTCCAAAGTTCATGGTACCACAAAGAGTTCTAACCCCCAAATCTTTTTTTTTTTTTTTTTTTTTTTTTTTTTGTCTTTTTCATTTTTATCAGTACCAGGGATTGAACTCACGACCGCCTGCTTGCAAGGCAGGTGCTTATGCCGCTGAGCTAAATCCCCAGCCCCTTAACCACCAAATCTAAACTGTGTAATTTTTAATTCTAGTGTCACAAGAGATATTAATATCCTTATGTAATATTCTTACATAATATTATTCTTATTCTAATGTAATTAATTAATACATTAATTTTCTTTTTTAACTCATGGTTCATTTTCTTATAGTTTTTGAAACAATTTTTAAAAAGTAAGAACAGGGACAAATGTACAAATTTCAACACTATCCATCAGGAATATACATTGTTTAGATATCTGAAATTTATTATGGTAGATAAAATAATTTATATTCCTGTCAATTTTATCAGCACACAATATTCCTTTACATAATTAACTCCCTACATGTTATTATTCTAAATCAATGACAACTAATTTCTCTGTTTTCCAGTTAAATTTCTCCAATTAATGACCCAAAGTTCAGATTTAGTAGTGGAAATTAGCATATCAGAAACAACTTCATTATTGTTTCATAAGAAGATAATTTGTAGGTAAAACTTTTGTTTCCCTAACTAAATTGAATTGGGCTCTACATATTTGACTTCAAGCAATGAGTCCTTTGAACAGAAAAAAAAAAATTTTTTTTCCTCAATTAAGAGAAGTCTACTTGTGATGAATTACTGATCTTGCTTGTTACTCTGAGATTTGAAGTAGAGAAACATAATGATATAATCCAGAACCCAGTCAGCTAAGATTACATTCTTTGTACAGAGGGAGTTAAAAAAATAGATTTTATATGTCCAGAGAGCACACAGATAACTGCAGAGTAACTCAAACATAAACAGGAAAGAAATTGGATAGCAAACCTTGGTGGAGGTCCAGACAGAGTCTATTTACTGCCATTCCCTCTGAAAATTCTTGAGTTAATAAGGTGGGAGGACAAAGGGAAAGGAGATGCATGATGAGCCTTCCGACTCTAAAATCTGAAACCTTGACCCTCTTGCAAAATGTGCCTCTTCCCATGAAACTGCTTGGGTTGATGTATGAGTGAGTAATTTGGGTGTTAGGAGAGGTCCCGGAGAGCTATTTTTCTGGTCATTTCACCTGTGTTGAAGATCATTAGGGAAGGAGTCACACTCTCTCTGCTTGGGAAGGCATGCAAGGTATTCAAAGGACACGGCCATTAGTTACTCTCTGCTGCAAATTAAAGTGCTGAGTTATCTGGACCTGCATTTAGCATCAGCCAGGGACATTGTGTATGTGTATTTTATATGTCTGCATTTCTTTACTTACTTTTTATTTCTGTGTATTATCAATACCATTATTAAAACCAAAATAAAACTATTGCTCAACATCTTAAAAGACCTTTACTCAGGTAGTTACACCTCCTCATAAATTTCTACTTTAGGATACATGAGCTTGGTGAATAAATGGGTCAATGCAAGATAGATGTCTAACAGACATATTTGGTCAAGAAACATTGTTTCAATTACTACAACTCAGTTACTAGATTCTTGGGAACTGCAGGGCAAACTTCTTGCTAGCGAATAGTATTATTTAGATTTGTGAATATGAAATAGATTGAGATTCACTTGGATTCCTGATTTCCCTTTACAAATTAAAATAATAACTTATAAGGAGAATCAAGACTGAAGGCATTGTCTGTTGGAAGTTATTAATAACTACAGTGACTGATGAGTATTGTGAGTATCCCTAAAATGTAACTTCAGTGGATAGAGAAATTATATCACAGGGGTTAAACCCATTACATACAAGTCCAAAGCTATCAGCATTATTTAGATTTCTCTTCTAAGTGCCTACCGAATTTACCACAAAAAGTAAAACCTTTATATCTTAGTTATGACCTTTTAGAATTAAAAGATAAACATTACATGTAATCTCCAAATCCTTGTATTCAACTATGCCTGTGAGAATAGCCAAGGATGGGGCAAGTTTAATCTCTTTTTAGTGTCTTAGCACGCAAACACATTTCCTTTCTTGTAGTTGTTATCTCATGAAAAACCGCTACCTAAATCTCTACCACATTTGAGTCTTAGGAACCACTGGAAAGATATTATCTGGATGTTGGTGCCAAGAAAACAGTACCACTTGTACCTTTTGTATTTAGTTTTTGCTAAGTACTGTTTCATTTTCAGAGTTTCTGATACCTGAGGAAAGTTGGCAACGGTATACAGTATCATCTGCCTTTAGTATATGCTGCATTCAGGGCAGCCCTTGAAACTTGAGAAGGAGGAGGGAAGAGGATGGAGAAATGGAGACGAGAGTCAAGATGCAGACAGCTGAGGGCAGGTGGAGTCCCTCTCCCAATGGTAGAAAGGGCTGCCCACCGACTGCAGTGCTTAAATCTATACAATCAGCCTGAGAGGCTGTTTGTAAATATTGCAAAACATCATCGTGGCTTGCTAGTTATACAGGGGACAAGAGAGGACTTGTCTATATCATCTCAGGGGAAGGACAAATCCTTTTGTGTGTCAACTCTGAGAGTTACATTCACTCCTCATGGGGCCCTGCAAAACTCATGCAAAACAGAGACCTCGTCCTAGATGCCAGAAGTACAGACAGCTTTGCTCCCAGTGTGTGTTTGTAACAATGTATTAATATTATGCTGACTACACCATTGATGAAGGAAAATTAAGATAATATTGCAATGTATTTTACTCATTCGATTATAAAAAAAAACTGTTGTGTACTTTTTTGAAAGCAGATAGTAAAATCTAAAACTAAAATCTAAAAGTAAAATCTAAAAAGTAAAAAAATCTAAAACTGGACAATGGCATTCCTAGACAGAGAGAGGCCAAACAGTATTCTTACTGCAAAGAATGTGGTCTTCTGTTCCTCAGGCTTCATCATTTTGAGTTGACTATAAATAGGATTAGACACCTATTCTCTCTAAACTTCAATGCAACTTCCTTTGTACAGGGAGATCTTCTCTTACCCTCTTTTTAAAAATAACTATTTGTAGTTCCGCCGGTGTGGCTCTTTGCCCTTACTTTCACAACATCACTCTTTGTAAGCTTGTTTTTGTCCACTTATCACAGGTCTCCCCTGCAAGATGGTAAGTTCCATGACAGATAAGACAATGCTTATTTCATTTGCCACTCTGTTCCCCAGTGCCTAGCCAGGTCCACAAACAGTTTCTCATGAAACATATGTGTTAGATACACAAAGGATGCGTCCGTTGTGTACAGAGGAGCTCATCACAAGTTTTTAAGGACAACATGAGACGGTTCATGAAAAGCATGATTTTAGGACAGGTAGTCTATTAACTCCTGTATAGTTTTCTGCTTGCTGTAATAGTACTGTATTTGTCAATTCTGGCTGCTATAACAAAAGTTTTATGTATGTAACAGCTAAAGCAGCAAACATTGATTTCATGCCCATCTGGAGGTTGGAAAAATCCAAGATGAAGGCACCAATGAATTGTCTGCTGAGGGTTCAAGTCCTTTTTGCAGATGGTGCATTACTTCAACCTTCTCGTGGTGGGAGACAGGAAACTGAGCCCTCTGTGTCTTCGTAAAAGGGCATAAATCCCATCCCTGTCTCCTTGGTTTTTGGTTTTGTGTGTGTGTGTGTGTGTGTGTGTGTGTGTGTGTGTGTGTGTGTGTAGGGGGATTTTGGTCTTTTATCTAATGCTGGGAAACCAACACATGGACTCACCCCATTCTTGCAGTCTCAACTGTCATAACTAATCACTTCCCAAGCTTTCCCTATAAACCATCACATTGAGAGTGAGGATTTCCAGATAGAAATATTAGACAGATGCAGTCAGTCCCAGAGTAATATCAAATAGCTTATAAAATGTTGAAATTGCTTAAAATCGTGTAAATTGTTTAAAATTCAGTACAAGTTTCTTTAAATAGACTTTTATTTGACTTTTGATAGGAATTATTTCAATGGGTCATGTTTTGCAGCCATTTTAACTTTATAAAGTTTCATAGAAAAAATAAAAACAGAAAATGGAAATAAACTGTAATTTGTAGATATATGTATTTTACACATTTAATACAAGCTTTGTGAGCCTAGTTATACTGGTAAATATGTACATGTGAGGCAGTACAGAATGTTTTTTATTGTTGTATTCTTTGTATGTTTGGTAGTACTGAGGTTTGAATCCAGGGCCTTCACACTTAGCTACAGCCGCATCCACTTTTTTCTGATCTTTTATTTTGAGACAGTATTGCTAAACTGTTTAGGTTGGGCTCAAAATTGTGATCCTATTGCTTCAGTCTACCAGCATGCAAAGATTATAACTATGCTCTCCTATCTCCAGCTGAGAATTGCACATAAATAACAGAAGCAAAGTACAAACACTAAATCATTAAACACATAACATTTCCTTCTAATGTGTATTCTAAAGGAAAGTAAAAAGTAATAATTTCAAGGGAATTGTTTAATTAACAGGAGAGTCTGAGGCAAGAGAACTTATTTCCCTTATAGTAATTATGGAGACTATATACATTTTTGGGTGTGTGTGTGTGTGTGTGTGTGTGTGTGTGTGTGTGTAGGTTTACAGTAAGAAAAATACTGATTCATATGAGAAACAATTAGATTCTTGGTTCATTTTCTATTATTTGTAAGCTCAGCTTCTTCCTAAGACAACACACTGACTGATGAAATCAGACAGGTTTACTTTAAAAGGAATCCTGTATATTTTAGCAGCTATTATAGGCAGGCACTGATAATGACTGACAAACCCAGCCTGGGCTCCATGGACAAGTTGGTTTCCATGCCCAGAGGGAAGATTGCTGCAGCTTGGCATCAGTGCAAAACGTTTCTGCTTTGGTTTTATGTTCTACGTATGGTAATCAAGAGTCCCATTAAAGTAAAGAATGAAGTCTGGTAGTCTGTTGCTTATTATGCTCCAGGATCATTACTATTTGCTTTTTCAGTAAGAATGACTTCTTTTCTGCCAAGAATTATGCACTTTTCCAAGGAAGCACTTACCTTGAGAGGATTCAGAAATGCTGTAATTTAGGCAACACTTAACACAGGTGCACACGTATGCACACACACATACACACAATGAGGTTCTTACTGACAAGACAATTGATAAGTGAATGCTGAAAACAATCATGAAAACATTAGGAAACCCAAGAAAACTATTCAGTGGAATCAGCTCTATGCAAATGAATATCAACGTTTGCACATTTCCTTTTCCTGCTTGGTATATTAAGAGGCCCCAGGTGGTGCTGAAAAAGAGCGCAGTTTGTTTTTGGAATCTATAACAATTTTGTGTCTTTTGCTCATACACCAGCTGTGTCAAATGTGGCAAAAATGGTTAATGGGAATTTATCATTGAGAGGGAAAAAAAGAAAGTTCTTTTTAAAAGATGCTTTCTGATAGTACTATTTAATCTGATGAACTGGAAAACTATGACTAAGGTCTCCAACTGAGGTGTTTACTCCAAAAATAATTTGGTTCTCTACCCCTCTTGGAAATACGAACAGGTATGAAAATAGGTATGTAGCCAGGAAGAACTAAGGCACTGGAAAAGAAGAGATGCATCAGATAAAGAGAACAAAACTGTCATATTTCCTAGATATTTAGATGAACAGTAGTAAAACCTTCCACTTACCTATTTAAGAAAATTGGATATGCAAAAGAGTGATTAGGATGAATGTACAATTTTAAAACCCAGTTACAAAATGAAACCATGGTTCTCTTTGTTTAAGAAAGAGAGAACAAATAAAATTAAAGATACTAAAATATGAAGCATTTTCCTTTCACATATTTTGTTATTTGTATAATTATGTGTAATTGGGATTACACATAAGTAATACACACATTTATTAAAACATTTTGGTATCATTATATAATACAGTAATTATTTACTAAAATAGTATCTTATTGATCAAACCATGAGGTTTCCCTATCTTATTTTTCTGGAACATTATCCACGAAGCCATTTAATGTGTTCTGTTAACACCTGGATTGTTTTTTGTTTTTTTTTTTTTTTTAATTTTTTTTTTATTTTTTATTTTAAGACAGTCTCGTACTGTGTATCTTGAGATGCCCTTCATTATGTAACCCACGTTATCCATGAATTCCTGTTCCTCCTCCTGCCTCAGCCTCTGAAGGGATGTCATTACAGGCATGTACCACAACACTTGGCTTAGTAACTTCATTTTCTCAACTAATATAATTGAAAGTATGCCACTCACTCTACAAATGTTTTACAGAAAAAGTTTCTTGATAATTTTACAAGTATCATTCTGAAAATACAATTCTTCTAGTATAAAGATTTTATGAGTTGTGACAAAATCAGATAAATTTTGGATAAATTATGGCTAATATGTTTAAATACATGCAGAATTCATGATTACTGCAGGAAATCTTTTCTGAAAACATTTATCACTTCACATAAATCAATTTCATGTTGGATTGAATTTAGTTTCAAGTACAAACATAACCAAAGGTACTTTCTTGTATTACCTGACGTTTTCTGTAACTTATAAGATGCCATACAAGAAACTAAAAGTGGCTTTAGTATTTACATATAATTCACACAGCTAGTTTATACATTTTTAACACTGTGCTCTTTCCTTTTAAAATTAATGTTTTGCTTGCTTGTTTTGATGCTGGGGATTGAACCCAGGACCCCATGCAAGCTAAGTATATGTGCTACCACTGAGCTACAACCCCTATTCCATATTGAATTCAGGAAACATGAATCTTAAAATTGTCTTTTTCTTTAATCACCAATTCATCAAAAACAGTACTTCATTGATTTTATTGTGGATATTTTTTGCATCCATGCCTGGATCACTAAGGTTAATTTTAATTTCTAAGCCTGTAGTTGTTTGATTTGCAATGTTGTAATAGTTGTCAGAAACAGAGATTCTGAACCCTTTGAAGAGTTCTAATAAGTCTCTGATCAATTTATTGCTGTGTCATGTATAAGTTTTAGTTTTGCAATAATTTACTGACAAAATTTACTGCCTGATCGGTTATCTTTTCCAAATATTTATATACACAGAAAAGTATTTACCTTGCCTGTTTTTTTCCATAAAAAAGTAAACATAATTCTTAAAGCCCAATGCAAGATGATAATGTGGAACTTTTTGTTCAAAAATACATAAATTGCTGTAATTCAAAATCCAATAATCCTAACATCTCCTGCCAAACAATGTATCATTCACTATTCTGCTATTTATTCTGTGATTTATGTTTCTTTTTACTTTTTTCTTTCAATTAGAAAAAAAAAAAAAAAACTTAGCCTAGTTTCTCTATAAGAGAAAGTAAATGATACTATATTAATTAGAAAGTGATGCAAAAGAATAAAACTTCACTTGTACTTGTTTACAAAATCTTCTTAGTGGAATTAGTTTAGAAAAAAATCAAAATTAATATGCCGCCATTATTTGCTTCATACTTCATCAATGAAGACAATTTGGGTTAAAAATGTAACAAGTCAGCACCAATCACACAGCTTTGATTGTGCACCAATGTGGAGGTATAAGATTTCACACTTCAGTGGTCTCAATTTGAAATCACATAGTTCAGTTTGTTCTATAAACCAGACATGTCATGACATATAATAACCATGTCATGACATATAAAAACACGCAAACCTGTTCACTTAGTGCTGGGGATGCTGAGTGAACATATCACCTTTGCAACTTGAATCAGTGTCTTAAATCTTTAATATTTCAGCATTTTGTATTAAGGCATAAAATAAAGCTGCATGATTTTGACTACTAACATCAATGCTGTCCAAAAAGTTTATATTTTGCATATTTTCAGCATTAGTGTTAATTAAATGAATTAGAGAGGCTCAAAATCTTTTGCAAGGAAAATACAGTGATATTAAAGTATATGTCCAAGGCAAAGCTCATATGAAGCTTTGATTACAAAAAGGAGACAAATTTATGTTGAATGTGTTTTTAAAAATACAATACATTGAATGAAAGCTAAAACACAACAGTGTTTTTAATAAAGGCTCATTAAAACTGTGATTCTTGGCAAGCACACACATTACTATGTTAAACTATAAAGTCTATATGTTCAGAAGGCAAACAGTATTCTTTTTGTTGAGCCAGAGAATGAAGGGGCTGAAAGAAACTATTTCAAGCTCTGCTAATAAATTTTTAGTAAGTCTTTTCAAGTACCTTGCCAAAACATTAGACAGGTTTAGGAGAATGCTTGGCTGCAAATTGATCCATAATGAATTGATTGATGTCATCACTTGAATGTAACCTGCCATGCTTGTTGATTTAGGATGTATTACAGTTAGATGTGTGTTTAGCCTGTCAAAAATCCCTCTGGTGAATTTAGTTTAATTATAAAAAATAAATGGAAAAAATGAAATGAGAAATATTCATAAGAGTACTCAATTTTTGTTATGTATAATCTCAAATATTGACTATTGTAATTGTAAAAACATTGATAGATTTTACAGATTAAACACCACTTGTGACCCTAGAAATACTTGAAGGAATAAAAGAGACCACAAATGAATCACATGTGCCCATATTTCTGATATAGTTCTGAAAAATGAGAATTTTAACAGAATTGTTAAAGTCTGAATTTTCAGGGCCATGTGAACTAGGATACTATCTAAATTTTGTTTTAAGATATGTTGAAATGTAAGCAGCCTAGAACACTCCTGGACGAACATAGTTCCTACAAAGCAGAATGAAATATAATCTAAGAAGCTTTTCCATCAGCACACAGCAATGCAACAGCTAGGTATAATAGCATATATCTGGAATGTCATCACTCCGGAGCCTAAGGCAGGAGAATCCTGTGAGTTTGAGGCCATCCTGGGCTAAGTGAGTTCAAGGCCATCTTGGACTACATGGTGAGACCCTTTCTCAATTCTCATTTATCCTCCTAAAAATTCAGAGATTTGAGTCCTAAAAAAAATCATTCAACCTTTACTTACTGAGTCAAGAGAAAGATATACTGGTGGGAACTGGAAAATATAAAGCAAAATGAGACATAAACTTGCATTCACATCATACAAAATCTATTCTTCCAACCATTGCTTGAAGAAGAGCAGAAGATATATTGAGCACAGTTTTGGGTAGCATATCGATACAACTAGTGAAAGAATTCCAGCCTAAAGTGTTGATCAGAAAGTGCTTCCACCCTTCCTTTTTAGAAGTACAAGAATGGGGAGAAGGAGAAAGAATTCTGAAATGGGAGCCTCCACATCTCAGGAATGTGCCAGGAAGGCCTCCTGGAAATGACAACAAGACCTATTTTATGGACCAGCCTTGCTGCAAGAGAAACTTTTCCACTCAGATCAGCACTGCACAGAGTCCAGGAGGCAAAAGCACAGAACTTTCCTCATTACTGTTCCTTCCTCTCTATTGTGAGCCTTGGGCCAAGAGCCTTCCGAAGTCCCAGGACTCATGGTGACAGCCTCATGCTGCACACAGAGCTCTTTGTTTTCTTAGAAGCCCTGTATGGGTCTGCACTGTGTATTGGGCTGTGATTGTTTCATTTTAGTCACTGATACGACTTTACAGCATTCCTGACAGCATATAAAAGGTGCATGTTTTCAATCTTCTCATGATCAGGAATTCATTTTTATCCCCTGTCAAGAGAACTCAGGGAAATAAAGTTTGTTTCCTGAAGAACACAGTAATAGTGAGGGTGTTTACATCTATTTCTGTTTCTAGCTGTCACAGAATTTCTCCTAGCATAAGAGTAGTTTATAAGCGCTCCATTCCTTCTGGTGTTCCCAGGATTTATATCTTCATCGAGGTATTAAGAGTCTGATGTGATAGACACAAAGCTCAACTCATTCAGAACAATGGGAACTATGAATCATTACCACAGGCTGGAAGAAAACAGCTCCCTGCCACTCAGCTTCCTAACACCATTACCATCCTCTCTAAAATAGAGGATAATGATCTTCATTATATTTTGCTTTGGAAAGTCATTTCTTTCTGTGCTTTAAATTTTGGTATGCTATGTCCTAGAAGGGTACACATGTTTGTAAGCAGACATTTATTATAGCTATGAGCATAATATAATGTTATATAGCTAAATTGGCATGCAAGTACATTTTCTATTAGCAATAGTATAGCCTCTATTTCATCAAATAGCCTCCATCCAAACTCAGTGAACTGAAGGAAATGACCATACCAAAAAAAAAAAAAAAAAAAAAAAAAAAAAAAAAAAAAAAAAAAAAAAAAGGAAACCGCTAATAATTCTCTTGCCTTTTAGGTTTTCAATCAGAGTTCTTTGGCTCATTGGCCCAGCTCATTGGCTAGAAATGAGCTAAAAGAGAAAATAACTACTGGTAATCATTCTGTTCTGCAAACTATCATTGGTACATCAGAAAGATTAATTGCAAAAAGGCTGTGTCTTGTCTATGACTGTGCTGACAGCCTGAAACAAAGCAGTTGTGTCACTAAATCACACCGAATGTGTTTTTGGCATCCTAGCCTGTCCTCCTGTGCTTCTGCTACGTTCAACTCTAAAAGATGAATAAGGAAAGTGCTATGGCAGAATGAATGAAAAAACATGAACATAAGGTGTGTGAAGGGGAAGTAGTCCATTTCTTTTTAATGCATTCTTTAAAAAATCAATTATGAGTAAACTGGAAACAATAGAATGTTATACACCAAAATTGCATTTGATTTAGAAAGCCTTCTTTGTCATATTTTAGGCTTGTTTCCATGGGTACATTTTTAAGAATTCACATAAGAATATGCAGAACTTCAAGCTATAATTGAATCTATGCATGATTTTACCATGTAAGCCATAACAGTCCTGTATTTATTCTTGTCCTCTAACTTTCCACATTGTATTACTATATAGTTATTTATTGGAGTGCTGTGATCTGAATGTTTGTATCTCCTCAAAGTCACATGATGAAATCTTAATGGCCAAAGTAATGGGATTGGTAAGAGGGAGATTTGACAGTTGAGTACGTTAGAGGGCGGGACTGTTGTAGTCAGGGGTTGTACACAGAGAACAATTAGGATCAAGACATGGAGTTTATATTATTATTTTTATAATGGTCACCGGAAGTTAACACAGAAAAATGCAAGAAATCTATCCGCCACACTACAGACATAGATTATTTAGTCAAGAGCCTAAACCGCACAGCAGTGTCCCACATGAGTCCAGATAAAAATCCAGAACTCAGGACAATGCCTCCATGAGTCCAACTGGAGGTCCAGAGCCCACAAAAAGGACTCACGCCAGTCTCTTTTATGGATCCGTGCCGGGAAGACCCAAGGGAGAGCAGTGGAAGCCAGAAAGTCTATGCCAGCAGGATGAAGAAGCTGTGCAGGATGAGGGTGGAACCAAGAAGTCACACTCACAACAAAGACCCGGGCTGTCCTGATGGCACCACATCCATCCTAGACGACATGGAAGCCCACAGCTCTTCCAACGGCAAGCACAGTTGGTACGTGCCAGGAAGCACCATGACAAGTTCATCCTGGAGACCATTCAGCACGTCTTCCCCTCCGGAGCCAGGAAACAATGATCCATGTGGGGACCAGAGCTTCTCCAGCAGAACCAACAGCTCAAATAGCAACTCGTAGGAGAACCCACAATACCTCCATGCAACAACGCATTAACACCTCAACCCTCACATCTCCCTTCTCCATCTATTTATCTTGGCAACTTCCCTCAGGTGGAGCATCTTTGCTCAATATGTTGATGTAATCCAGCTGGCGTTAAGTTGACCACCAGTTCTTAATCCATAACAGGGACCTTCAGATGAGAAGAGTGCTTTTCTCAAGGAGATCCAAGGGGGCTGCCTTCCCCTTTTCACCATGCGAACACACAGCAGACATGCCCATTATGAACTGAGACACTAAATTTGTCACTGGACATTAAACTTGTCTTGCCTATACCTCCAAAGCTGTGATAAATGAATGTTAACAGTCTATAGCCTACCGAGTTTGTGATATACTGTAATAGCAGCCTGAACAGACTGACATCTGTCCATTTTATCACTCTTACAAACTGAAATGTCAATTTTATCACTCTTACTTTGATGGAAACCCTATTTAATTTGTCTTAGTTTTCCTGAGGTACACATACTACAATGCTTTGCACAACCTCAGTGAAGCAGAGAGATGTTGTGATCATGGATTTGGAAGTAGAAACACCACAAACCAGAATCCCAGCTCAGCTACCACTTTGTGTCAATTCTAACACTTCAACTCTAGAGCTTTTACTTTCTTGTCTGTAAAATGGAAGCAACTCATCTCTCAGGATTACTAAAATGAAATGAAAAAATGCATGTGAAATGCAAAATATAGAGACTCTTATTAAAATTCTGGTTTGATTCTCTTCTTCCAAAACTCACTACATATTTTACTAGATAAGTAAGTAAAAGAAGGACTATGAAAGTTACAGATTTCATTTCATTGTTAGGGTGCCTCATGTATTTGCTAATAAAAACCAATTGTGGATGTTATACTTAGAAAAAAGCTTTCTCAACTTTATATTTGAATTTTTAATATTTTAAAGGCAATTTCACTAAAATATGAGGATATTAAATGTCTTCCATTTAAGAATAGTAACTACTTCAAATTGCAAAGCATGCATTCCTGGAAAGGATAAACAATATAGTACAAGTGTCTATAGGTAACTTGAAAGAGTAGATTAGGATTTGCATCTCTGCACTGTGCTCCTTATATTCATATGAGCTCTTGTGTGAATGAGCTTGGTAGATGAAGTGCAGAGGCTGAGCCAGGGTAAAGGACTGGAGTTGCTGCTTGTTAACCAGTCCTAGCAAACAAAGAAGCCTAAGGAAGAAAAGTAGTAGAAAGATCCTATGACTGCCGCAAGTATCATCAAATTATTCATTCATTTATTCAAAAGTATGTGTCCATAGACTAATCTACAAATAACAAGTTCAGAAAATGCCTCTAATCCTTTGAACCAAGAAAATATCAAAGTGTGTATTTCCGTTTTGATTTCCTTTCTCTGTACTAAAATATAGATTTCTGATAAATATGGAGATATGTATATTCTTTGAAGGATAGGTTGTATTTTTTATTTAATAGAAAAAAAACAGTATAAGGGTACAAGTAATACAGATTTACAAAAAGAGGTAAGAAATCACTAGTTAATAGATTACATATTGTCATCTTAGAAAAAGTTGTTCAAAGTTACAGGATCCATACAAAGTGGACAGTCAAACAGCGAGACTGCAAACAGTTGTGTTCAATGATCTAACAAAAACTTAGTAATATGGTCATCTATCTTAACACACCTACACACACTTGCAGTTGTATCCTTTAGAGCACTTTTTTTCTTCTCTTTTTTACAACAAAATTTACACATTTTAGGTTTTATTACTCCCATAGTTCTAATTACTTTTTTTTTGGAAGAGAATAAAACCAAATATGACAAAACAAAGCAATCAGTCAAAACAAAGGATAGACATAGCACATGGTGTAAAAACAGAGTACAAGGTTATCAACAAATTTTGGATATTTTTATCTTTGCCTTGATTGTTCTTCAGAAAAGTTATAAGGATACTGCATTTGAATTATTTCTGGAAGTATACTATTTCTACTAGCTTGCATATGCATTTCAAAAAGCTTCTTTCTTTCCTCCATCTCATATCCACAAGTAACTGGTTTTGCTGTCATGATTAATCATTTTATTTGTTTATCAAAGTTAATGGCTACTTGGCCACACAAAGAGTAAGACAATGCACATGTACTTGAAGAGATAAAGTTAAATAGTTCACTTCAAAATATGAAATGTTTGATTAGTTTGACATTATTAGTAATATAATCTACAAAGGAGGACTAAAGAACTTATTTAATCAACTTTTGTGGATAATCTTAATTACATCCCTGGTCCTTGGACAAAATACTTGACACCCACAATTTAAAGGAAAAAATGTTTATTTTGGCTCAGGTTTCAGTCTGTAGTCTGCTACTTTGAGGCAGGAGTCATGACTTCGGTGCACAGTGGAAGAGTCTTGCTCAGGACCAGTGGACAGGAAGTGGAAAGTAAAAGAGGCAGCTGTGGAGAGAAATAAACCCTCCCACGCCATGAACCCAGGTCCTGTCTCTTTTGACCAGTTCCCACTTCCTAACAGTAAGTCATCTCTAACCAAAAGCCCTACCTGTGCTCACATGAGGCTTTGGGGGCTATCCAGATACAAACCATAATAGGACAACAAGGGTCAAAGAAATATTGTAATGTATCTGCTAACTTGTTTCATTTATATGAATCAATATTCAAGTATTAGAAGTCCAGTAGGAAATTCTAAAAACAAATAATTATTTTTACCCTAAATTTACTGTAACACAGTTTAATTTTGCCTGACTAGATTTTAGATTAAATCTTACAGACCTATGGTATTGTTTGTCAGGGCATTTCTGAGTTCTTGGGTGTTACTCTTAATTGTTTTTACTGCAGTCACATAATATAAAATTAGTTGAATTGTACATTTTGGTCTATTCTGATCAGTATTTTTAAATGCATTCCCATTATATTTATTGTTTAAGAAACAAACTCCTCTTCTTAAAAATGGCCTTTGACCAATATAATTTTTCTGGTTAATTTTTCCAAACTTTGAAGGACCTTGTGAAAAAATACCAATACAATGTGAGTTTTTCTAAAATATGCAATTTTCTTCAGGATATTCACTATTCCAAGCATCATAGCAACAGATGGCTTTATATATAAATCTTTTGACATCTCTGATGTCAAAGAGTCTAATAGTAGTTTCTAGAAGTGAGATTGCTGGAATAAACTCTATAAATATTTTTAAAGTCCTTGCAAAACATTGTTAGGTCAATGTCCAGGAAGGAAATAGCATTTTATATCAAGAGTATCTAAAAACAGTTATATTTTCATCAAAAAGGGTTTAATTTTGCAAAGAAATATAACATATCTAAGTGTAAAGTTTTCAAGATACATAGAAAAAATTCCATAAATATATACTAAGAATTCCCAATGACTGCTGTTAGACTGTCAAATTTCAATCTTTACAGGAATTAAACTCTTTATGTATGTCATTATCTCCTTCCAGAAATGTTTTCTCTCCCTCCACAGTTTTAAACAGTTCCTCAATTAATTTATTATTTTATGTTATTCAATGACCATACACACATTATTTTCACATCATACTGTCATTGTTTTCTTACCTTGATATTGTTAGAAACATTCAGTCATCAAATTCTCTTATTGTTCCACATCCCATTATTATTTTGTAATGGTTTCTTTCCATTCATTCAATATTTTTATGGATAAATTTTGTAAAATATATTTTTACAATTTAAATGTGTTTCTATATGCCAAATGTAGAACTTTATACTTCATAAATGTAATTTTTTCACTGTTTCCATTTCAGGTATATAGCTGTAATTTGAACATGTAGCAATGTATATTTGTTTTTACTTAATATTGTGTTTGTATTATTAATTTTGTATTTGATTCCAGTTTGTTTAGTTAGAATAAAATTATTGGACTTGGAAAAATAAAAGGAATAGTAAATAATAAGAAAAAGTTATACCTTACCCAAGAACAAGTCATAATTTACCTTTTTAGAGACAGGATCTCATTATGCAGGTCAGGCTGGCTTTGAGCTCATTTTGTTTCCCAGGTTGGTGTTGAACTTGCAACCATCTTCCTGTGTCAGCCTCCAGAGTGCTGAGATTATGGTGTGCATTACCACACTCAGCATGCACAGGTTTGATGGTGACAAACAAAATAGCAGCCAAAAGATATCCATGTCTTAAGTTTGCAGATGAAATTGAGTGCACTAATCGGTTGATCTTAAAACGGAAAGCAACAGAAAATGGTATATACAACAATAGAGGAAAGACCACATAAATAGAGGATTGGTAAAAGGGGTCATGAATCAAAGAAAATTAGTAAAGTCTAGAAATTAGAAAAGCAGATTCTTCTCCAGAGCCTCCAGAAAGAAAAGTAGCTCTATTACACCTTGTTCTTAGTTCAGTGGTACCTATGCCAGATATCTGTCACGCAGCACTATATAATTACATTCACTATAATATGCAGTATGTATTTAATGTGCGTGAAGATGGGGACAACTATTGGAAGAACCTAGAGACAATTAGATAAACAGTGAAGATCTACAGTTGACTTGATTTGAAATCTGTATTTCTTTAAATTGTTTCTTTTTGAACTGTTTTGTTCTGATTTGATATGTTTAATCTTACCCTCTTTAAGATAAAAAACAAGTGTATAGGACTGATAACCATATTACTAAGTTTTTGTTAGATCATTGAGCAAAACTGTTGGCAGTGTCACTATTTGAATGTGACTTTACATACTTTAATTTTGTAACCTGAACAGCTATTTCTAAGATGGCAATATGTAACATATCAACTGGTGATGTATCGTTTATTTTTCTGTAATTCTGTATTATTTCTACCCTTTTTTATCTCCATGTATTTTTTTGTTTCTTTCTCTTTAAATAAAAAAAAAATTATATTCACATGTATCATTTTTTAACCACTAATTTTACGAACACTTACAACTATGAACTATTCCACAGAGACTCATAAATTGAAAGTTTGATCCCCAATGTATCAGAGGTGAGGGTTAGAGAGGTGACTGAACCCTGAGATCACTGAACTTACCAGTGGATTAATCCGTTGTTGAGTTCATTAGTGAGCAGGCTTCTCAGAAGTGTGGCCAGCAGACAAACCAGGTCAGTGTGGCATGCCTTGGATGTATCCATCCTTTGCTGCATCTTTCTCTTTCTTTCTGCTTCCTGGATGCCATGAGTTGAGCAGTTTTCATCCATGAGGACCTTCTGGCATGATGTTTTAGCCTTGGAGCCAAACTTGAGCTGAGAGCTCTGAAACCATGTAGCAGAACAAACCTTTTCTCCTTTTACTTGTGTATGTCAACTTTTCTTGTGTTGGCATTGGAAATCTGACTCATACAATTAGTAAAATTCCTAACCAAACAATTTTATTATTACAAATTCTTCTTCAGGATCCTCAATGAAACATAAAAGGGAATTTCCTTTGCTCGGATTTCCTCAGTTTTCCGTATTATCTGAATTTGTCTTTTTAAATTCCTCAGGCATTTCAACAACTCTAACTACGTGCTATTTCTTCACTAGGCTTCCAGGGCAGCTCCCAGTCTCACTGCTATTTAGAGGTGGCTATCTTTTTGCCACACCATGCTAGTCTATCCTGGATCCTGGAGTGCCTCCTGGGAGTCCCTAGATCTCCTATTGCATTGCCTTGGTGAACTCATCAGATCTAATTGCTTAAACATATTCAGTTTTTTAATGAGACCCGCATCTCTGGGATACACTTATTCCACATTCTTTCCCCTAGTCATCAATGGAATCCTCAATGCCAAGGACTCTCAGATAAAAATGTCCCAAACAGATTTATGCCTTGTCCTATCTCAGTAAGGAGGAATTCATTAAAATTCTTGATCCTTTTTTGCATAGGCCAAAAATTTTAGAGATACACTCTACTCATTGTACTCTTAGTCAACAGCTGTCAGTCAGCACATCCTTTGTAACTAATTTAAGAATCTTCATGGTATATCCAAAATACATCTCTCGTGGCATCCACACAGTCATCTCTCTCCTGTGTCAGTCATCGCTTCTCAACTGTTCTACCTGCTTCCACTCTTGGCCCCTCTGTCTTCCAAATACCAGCCAGGATGGCCCCTTGAAATGTAAATCATAATGTAAAATCCTGACCTGAATAATCCTGTGGCTTTGGTTCTCAATCAGATTAAAAACTAAGTTCTTATCATTGTCTTCCTTACTCCAGCTTTCTTTCCTTCGGCCCATTTACTGTTATTTAAATAGTTCAGATTTGTAAACATCATGGGGAACATTCCTGCATGGAATACTCTTTACCGCTATTTGTGCACAGTTCTCTTTCTCCCTGTAGTCAGACCTTTTCTAAAATATCACTTGTGAAGTTTTACCTGACTCTGCTATGTAAAAATGAAAATCTCTGTCCTCAAACATTTCCTGTTGACATTTTTTATTCAGATTTAAAAAAAAAAAACATTAACCCTATACACTTTATCAAATAGCAAGGTTATAGTCTGTTTTATATAGGCTCCTTCAGAGAACATAGCCTATAGGAAATATTGATATAGATGGTATATAGATCCAGATATAAGTAGAAATTCTTAATGTAGGATTAGCATACACAATTAAGGAAACTGACAATTACCATGAAAACTTTCATCTGCAAGCCGAATTCATAGCAGAGCTGGTGACACAGGTCTAGTGCAAAGAGGAAGCCGTGAAAAGCAGAGGAGCAAGTGTGTGATTCTCAGGCCAAATCCAAAGGTCTGAGAACTCAGGGTACCAGTGTTTGAGGGTGAAAGACAGATGTTTCATTTCAAGCACAAAGTAAATTCACCATTTTGTTACACCCCCAATTCGGGACCTCAGTGGATTGATTGATACCTATCCACATTGGGAGGGAAATTTTCCTTACTCAACAAATTTAAATATTAGAGTTCTATAACACCCTAATAGGCGCTTCCCTAAACAATATCTACCAGTGTCCACATACAAATGTAAGCTGTACATGAGTTTGGATTTTAATCCACCTTTTCATTGCTGTATCCTAAAGGAATAGATAAGAGCAAGAGCAAAGCCACTATAAAAGAACACAACCAAATAAAGTTTCTGTTACCATCTTAGAGAGCTCACAAATTTCTATGGACAAATGAACCCTTTCGTTTTTTAAAGATAAAATTATGCTTAAAATTACAATTCACTGATTTATGCTTAGATCAAAGCTCTTCAAGAATATCTTTAATTTTAAGCCAACTAAGGAAAACTTTGAGATTAGTGAGATGGATAAATTAAACCAAAATCAATTTGATTATATACAGAAGTATTTTCTCCAACATGAAGGTGGCACAGTTAAGAAACAAAAACAGTGAAATTTACCAGTGGCCCTTTGCTTTGCTTTCAACATATTTTTATTGAAGGTCAACTATATGCCTCTTTTCTACCCAAGTAAATACCTAAAACTCACATAATTTATTTAAATATTTGTATTAATAGTAAAAATATAATATGTCACTGTATGGTTTGTGAAACATAAACACTATAAAAATGTTTAGAATTAAGTTTATCACATAGCATCAGATGCACATTCTAGCATTTTATCAGCTTAATATTCTATTGGACAAAAATATACATTGAACTCCAGACCTCCCCAGGTAATCACCAGGGACTCTTAAGAGAGTTTGCATGGGAGTAAAGACTTTCAACACCAAATTATTTCTTCAGTTTTTCTCAGGACCTCTGCACATAGACTACAAATAAAAATTACAACCTGTAAAAATGTGAAGTCTAGTGATGCTTTGAATTAGTATTCTAGTACAAGACATGAAAAAAAATGTAAAATCTGTTTTAATACTAGAAAAACATAAAATTGAAATAAGTCACATATTCGTATGTTTAATAATGTCTCTGTTGTATCTTCACAATAGGTTAAACATTGATTCTATGTCATAAGAAATTATGCAATTTAAATAGAAATAATATGAAAAAGAAATGATCCTGTATCCTGCATTTGTATATCTCTGTGTAGGAACATGCACACATGCAAAGAAATATAAATCGTAAATAAGTTGCAGGTGTAATCCCCAGTGCATTTATATAATGATTCCCTTTAATTAGCTGTGATTTTTTCCTTGCACTTGCATTACAAATATTCTTGTTTAAAAAAATCTTTCTGTAAAAGAAAATGGCCACTCATTTCTAATTGTTGCACAAAATTATATAGAGCATCAATTCAAAAGAAAGATCTCCTTCAAATTGATTTCATCTTTTCTGAAGATAATTAAAACAAAAATTGCCAAATTTTAAAGTACTCATATGTTGTATTGTTAACAAAGCTAGGAGAATTAACCTTTTACGTTTCAACAATATGTAAAAACCAAAGCTTATTTGAGAAAACAGTGTTCCAAGATTCCAAAAATCTGAATCTTATCTTAGCGCATACATTCCCAGAAAGAAGTCACTCAGATGCACCTAATGAATCCAACCCACTGAAATCTCTTTTTACCTAACTGTTCACAATTCAGTTGAGCAGTCCTGGACAGACACACTTTGGTTATAAGTGTTTCAGCTTACATTTTGCTTGGTAGAATACTCTTTGTAAATCTCTGAAGCCAAAATGAAGTTTGAGGAACTGGATAGGAAGTGAAATATAAAATAATATTTATTCTAGAAATAACAGTCCAGAATGATTTCATGGTATTAGCCTCATCTCCAAGTATGTTGTAATTCTTTTCTGAATCTCATTAATTTCTTCATATTCTATGTACTTCTATGCCAAAAAATATATAAATCTAAAATGCAAAGTACTTAGGTCCATCTAGCTTATTGTTTGTGATTTACCATCCAGGCAAACATCGTTTAATCTTGTCATTCTAGACTTCTAATAGTGTGCTTATAAATTAACTGGTTCTAATACATTCTTCAAATGGGCGGGCTTCATTCATTGTTTTTCTTTTGGAAAAGCAGCCCACTGTGAAAGAATTTTTAAAACTGCATAAAGTTGTACCCATAACTTGCTGACATCAGTTTGCTAATGATGAATACTGGAGTCAAAACTGTAAATGAAACACCTCTGGTTAAAACAAAATATATAAGTTATTGTGTAATTGATTGATGGTCATTTGTGATCCTGGCTTGATTTTGATTAAATTTTAGAAGTTAGTTTTGTAGTAATGATTTCGCACTTGACTAAAAAGCTTTTCCCCCTCTGAGTTTGGATTGTTAGACCCGTACATTATGTATCTTCTTTAATGACCCACATAACCAAGGGATGGCAGTTTAAATTGATGAGGGCTATATATTCATATGTAGAGCAAATTAATTTAGGGACAAATGAAGAATAAATATTCAGTTGAGCTAGCATGAACTGATGCAATCACAATGGTTATTATAACCATATCCTAAAATCTTAGACACCAGCTAGCGTTATACGTGTCTGTATCATAAAGGCACAACCTAACTCTCCTAAGAAAATTATTTCATGGAAGGCATCTTACTTATATAAAAATTGTTCAGATACCACGTTTATTTTCATTCCAAACCACTACTTTCCAGAATTTGATATTCAATAGCATAAAATCTGCTTTCAGGCATATCTGATATTAGAATTCATCTCTTTAAAACCTTTTGCTGTGCTATGTTCTAAAAATATTGTTTTGAGGAAAATTATTGAACATAATGACAGTTTTATGCATAGTTGACACAAATTGTTTTCTCATTGCTGTATTTCCATATTCTTACCAAGTAAGCCACATAGGACATGACTTCAAAAGTGAAAAAAAAATATATATATATATATATATATATGAATAATGTATCAATTTTTAAACTATCTATGAAGCAAAGTTCTAGAAATTTTAAAGGACTTCAAATTTTAGAATATCAGACTTTTCATGCTTTGTGGAATTTTAAGTTTGCTTGAGATGTAGGAATGAATTGTTTTTCAGTATTCTTTTGATTCAGAGAGAAACCATCATTTCAACTGGAAGGAGCCTAAAGATTACAAACTATGTTTTCACTGATTAAATTTTCTGCAAGGATAATATTTGTGGAATTATCAAACAATTGTATTACCAGAAATATAGAATAAATACTTGTGCCCTTTGTGCATAGAAAGAAATATCTATCTTTTAATTTTTTAAAAAATGATTTCAATTCATACTTTTTAAACAAAAATATTACCATTTTCTTGCAACGTACCATTAATAAATCTAAGTCTCATTTAAATTTTGCCAGTTGTCCAGCTACGATTCACCTGCAGTTCCAAGGTAGAATCCAGCAGCCCATTGCATTAGAGCTAAAGGGGTCTTAGACTTCTCCATTTTGAAGTAGTTCTACAGGCTTTCTTTGTCTTTTATGACCCTGCACTTTTTAAAAAATGCTTTTTTTTTTTTTTTTTTAATTCACACGTTAATCAAGTGTAGTGGTGTTCTTGTAATGTCGAAACTTGGGAGGCTGAGACAGGATGATCATTGTGAGTTTCAGGTCACCCTGCACTACAAAGTGAGTTCAAGTCCAGCCTGAACTGCATAGTGAAACCCTGTCTCAAAAATCAAAAACAAAACAGAATAAATAAATGCTTTTGAATTGGAATCTAATGCATGTACATATTCTATAATGCTCAATCAAGGTAAACATTTCTGTATTCTCAAGTAGTTTTTCATTTCTTTATAGAAAAAAATATAAAAAAATCTATATAGCTTTTTGATGTACATTATCATTATCTACAATCAACTGAATATAAACTAGAACACCATTGAAGGTTGCTGATTGTCTTAATCCATTTGGCCTACTCTCACAGAATAACACAGACCATGTGATTAAAGAAATATGTATTTCTTGTAGTTCTGGAGGTTAGGAAAGTTCAGAGTTCCTTCAGATCGGGTCTCTGGTTAAGCCTTGCCTTCTGACTCACAGATGATGTACCCAGGTGTGTCCTCACAACTAGAAAAATAGTGCTTTCTAGTGATATTGAAGGCTAGCACAGCTCCGTGGAACTGCTTTCATTTAATTATTTTTAAATGGCCAGTGCATGTTTGTAGTGCATAATGATCACATTCACTGTAAGGAATTGGTACATGCACATAACACATCTAAGTTCTGCTTCTTTTGTGGTAGCATTCATTCCATTGCCTGGATCATTGATGGCAATGTTTTATCTGAGTCTTAATATCCGTGTAAGAGCTTGGAAGCTCTCTGGGGTTCCTTTTATAAAGGCAATAGCATCCGATGACCTATGCAGCACACCCCACCTCCAAGAATAGGCTTCAATGTAGGAATCTGCAGAGGACACATATTACTGGCTATTTATTTTGTTAACTTTCCTCACTTGAACTCAAATTTTCTCATGAAAAAATAGAGGTAGTATATTTGCAGCAAGAATTATACAAAAATTATTTTGTGTCTTGCTCGTCACATCCCTTGAGGAAGTGCATGATATTCACATAAAAAAATTGAGGCCTATATATAAAAGTACAGATAAAAACAAATAAACATGTGACTTTGTGCCTTTAATAAAAAATACAGTAGCTGACAGTGGGAATGCATGCCTGTAATCCTAGCACTGTGGAAGACAGGGCAAGAGGGTTACAAATTTATACCCAATCTGTCCTGCTTAGAAATTTAGTGAGGACTTGTCTCCAAATGCAATATTAATTAATTAATTAATTTTTTTATTGGTACTGAGGATCGAACTCACAAACGCCTCTTTGCAAGGCAGGTGCTTATGCTGCTGAGCTAAGTCCCCAGCCCCAAATTAATTAGTATTAAAAAGAGCTTTTGGTGTACTGCAAGATGTAAGTTCTGGGTTCAATCACCGTTACTGCACAAAAAATAAATACATTAATTAATTAATTAATAAAGACATATTTTCCAGGCCAGAAATTAGAGCTCAAGGAGTTATAGATACGTAGTAGCTCTCCAAAATAATGTGATGATCTATATGTCATAAAAAATGCTTTGTTACATTTCTTCTCTATGATTTATATATTTGTTATGTACAAAATTTCCATGTAATTTGCATACAAACTTTAAAAACACAGAGTTTAATTTTTTTGCATTAGAAATTTGAAATAATTTTACATGTCAAGGCCATTCATAAGTATAAATTTCAAAACATAAAATTAAAATGTTACTGTAGATAGTGTTGCTCCTCCAAGTCAAAGAAGGTGTGATTTAAAGTACTTATGAGGTATTAAAATCAAGGACTAATAACATAATTATTTTCTGGAATCAATACATTAACAATTAGCACCACATGTTAGCATTAGTAGGTCTTCTTTATAGTTACACATTCCAATCAAATATAAATGATATGAAGTAAGAATGATATTTTCTTTTAATATTTATTATTCTATATTGAGTAAGATAATTGTACTCTAAAGAACTAACAAACCCACCCAAATTGATAAACTCAATTAGGAAGTTCATAAATATCTTGGCTTACTGAAATATTGCATGCCGCTACTACTAGAATATTATTTTAATTATCTTTATATAAGAAAAGGAAGTGAATTATGTAACATATGCATTTGGTTCTTTGGTTAAGTACACATTGTTCCTGGTAGTGCAAACATTATGTAATACATTTGTTTTGTTTTTTAAATTATTTTATCCCTGATGAGACTTAAAAAGGGCATAATGTAAATTTGTACAAACAATAAATGTAGTTTAATGATGGTTATTTTTAAGAATTAGATGATAAAATTAGTAGACATTACAAGGAGAAAGTATTGTTTATTTTAGAGAAAAAAATTAATCAACACTCTCAACATTTTATAAACTATATTATATAGGTATATACTGCATTATCTAAAGAGCTGGCAAATTATTGAGGTATGGTAAAATATTAAGATGTTTCATTTATTCACTCACCTGAGAATCTTTAAGCATGTTATACCTTGAATATATATTTTGAAGCTTAGAGTTGGATAGAATGGTATATATATATATATATATATATATATATATAGTACACAAGAGGTTAATACAAAGAAGTCTCAATATTTTTTCAGTTAAAATTGAACTCAAAGAAATTAATCTAATGAAAATTTGAATAAATCAGAAAACAGTCTCACAAATAAAATCACCTGGGAAATCTTACATTAAATCATGTATGAAATTTGACTACTGATTTCAACCTTCCAGGCAAACTTCTGAGTCCCCATAATATTCTCTTCAAGTGGGCCAAGAATATAAGTGCAGGACCACTTTTCACTTGAGACATTTCTTGGGATCATACTTGCAAAGAGTTGGAGCAGTGTTACCCTCCAGCACAAACAGCAGGGGTGCTTTCTTGTACTACTACAAAAAAGAATGAATTTCTTAAGCTTAGTCTTCATGAGCTGTAGCACATGCCAACCAATGCTGCTGCATTTATGCATCTATATTTCCTTCAGAGGAAATTTCCAACAAGTGTAACCAATGCGAACATGTGCTGTTTCTTTATCTTTAATCACAATTCTCATATTCTTTGGCAAAATCTATAAAATAGTTGCAGTTTAACACATTAGCTTATAAATAGAACAACAGCTCCCAGTCTCCTGATACTCATTAAAAGCAACCCTAGATTAAGACCAGTATCATCTTTTACTTGGATCTTCTCCTTCGTGGTCTATTCTCAAACAATACTCAAAATAATTCCATTAAATATAAGCAAGATTAAATCTCTCCTGGGAAAAGTATTTCAGAAGAGTCTTATTTTAGCATATGCACTATTCATATTTCAATGATGTATATTTTAAACTTTGGGTTTTTTTACTTTTACATTTTTTTTTTTAATTTTGAAGAGATTAAAACCAAATGAGAGAAAATAAAATGGGATCAGTCAAAACAAAAGCTACCCCACTTTTTTCTGGTTCCCTGTCATATAGAGCATTGTTTTCTCATCTTTGACTTTTAGTCCATAAACCTTCTTTCTGGTTAAATATATATATTTTTATATAGCTCATCTTCATGGACCCAATCTCCTCATCCACTCTGCCTGTGTTTCTTTTTTTATTAGTGTATTGAGGTCATCTATGTTAGTGATTGTGGCCAACCTTCTCTGCCTCATCTCTGCCATGCTATTTTTCTGCCATTGGTTGTCTACTTTTCCCCTTCATTCCACTGTCTGCCCTGTTCAGTGAGCCCCCTCTGCCACTATTCCTGAAACCATGGTCTTTTTTCTCTCCCTCTATAATGTCCTTCAGTATTTTTTGTAGGGTTGGATTGGTGGTCATGAACTCCCCAGGTTCCTCTTTGTCATGGAAGCATCTTGTTTCTCTATTAATTTTGAGACATAGTTTTTCAGGGTACAACAATCTGGGCTGGAGTTTATTTTCTTTCAGGACTTGGAATACTTCACTCCAGATGCTTCTTGAATTGATGATTTGTGTCGAGAAGTCTGTTATGATTCTGATGGGTTTTCCTTTATAGGTAATCTTTTTCTTTCTCTGACAGCTTTTAATATTCTGTTCTTGTGTTGATTTTCTGGGATCTTGATTATTGTATGTCTGAGTGTAGATCTATTTTGGTTATAGCTGGCTGGAAGTCTATATGCCTCATTTCTTTTCCTATGCTTGGAAAGCTTTCTTTAATTATTTCTGTAAATAGCCTTTGCATTTCATTTGTGTTTATCCCTGATTCTTCACTCACATTTTTTATTCTTAAATTATAGATCCTCTTGTCATCTTCTAGCCTTTGTATTGGTACTTCCTGGTTCCTTGTTATTTTTAAGAGATCTTTCTTTTCATGATCACAAGTTGCAAACCTGTCTTCAAGATTTGATAGTCTATCTTTAGTTTCTTTCAAGCAGTTTTGCCAGTTTTCAGTGGAGTTTTTAATATCCTGGTAATCTCTTTGAATCTGTTTCATGTATTCTAATTTTTTTTATTCTTCATCGAAGATTTCCCTCCTTTTTCTATGCTTCTCCATCATCTGTGTCTTCTTTAGAGGTACTTAGCATTTCTTTTATTATGTTTCTTATATCTTCCTTTACTTGTATTAGTATTTCTGTTTTAAGTTCTTTTATAGTTTCATGAAGTTGTTTCTTTATTTCAGTTGCTGTTTCTTCAGAAACTGCAGGTGTATGAATCCTGATCTCTTCTGTGTTTACCTCTCCTTGACCAGTACTGCTTGGGTTGAAGGCTGGAGACTGCCTTTTGTTTCTTCCTCTTGTCATGTTGCTGGTTTCTTCCAGACAAGTGGGTAGTGGGGTCCCTGGCATTTCCTGTATTGGTTATAATTACTCTGACCTGTGCTGGGTAGGAATTTCTGCTCTTTGCTGCTTCCCGCAGTCTGCTGGTGACTACTGGAGTATAAACAAGGGTGGGGCTGGTTGGTTCCTCCTTTCTGAGCTGGTTAACCACTGGAAGCCTTCACCACATTATTGTGTGCCACATAGGAAAGTTAGTTATAGAAAAGTTTAGGGAGACCTCAGCCTTGGCTATTGGACCATGCACAGTGGTGGGACTCAGTCCAAGCAATTTTCACTCATCTGCTCTGTTCCAGAAGTGGCTGAATGAAGCTGACTGCAGTTCTGGTTCCAGGCTTATCCTGCCTGACTCCAAAATTGTGCCTGGCTAGTTACCCACTCCCATGGGGGGACTGAGTCCCTCACATTCACTGTGAGTCAGTGCAGTTCTCCAGTCCTCTGCTCCCCTCCACCACTGCATCTTATTGCTAAGGCCTTTGGGCTTGCCAGCCACCCACTTCACTGTGACTGTGAGTCTCTGGATTCTAGTGGTGCTTTTTGCAGTGGGACTGGCTCCAATGAAAGCGTGTCTGCCACCTTCTGTTTAAGTTTTTCTTTCTTTCTTTCTTTCTTTCTTTCTTTCTTTCTTTCTTTCTTAACTCATTCTTTCTTTTTTAATTCTCTCTGTGGGCCTCGATTCTCACTTTAGTTTCTTCCTGGGTTGAGGGGATCCATTTCTTTCCTTCTGGTCTTCTCCATAATGCTGTATTCTAGCATCTGAGCTGTTTATCTCAGAGAGGCTATTTACTCTGCTGCTTACTGTTCCTCCATCTTCCCAGAATATTCAAGAATGATTCTTTTTAACAGTGAGTGAGAAAATGGTTATAGGAATTTATACTAGCAGAGAAAGAATCCTTTTAGATTTTGTGGTATTTAATTTTTTCCTGTTAACCCAATTTTACTTTCTTATATTTTATATTTAAACTTAATCTTTTACTATAATTAAACATTTTAGGAACACATTTGAAATGTTTGTTTAGCACCATTTCTTGTCCTTTTTGAAAAAAAGTTTTAAAAGACAAAAAGCTCAATTATAAATTCAGGATGGCTCATGGTACTTTTGGTTTTTGTGGGGTCCCAAGAATTAATCATTGAAACCAGAGGTGGGAAGTACAGACAGACTTTATGGATCAGTTGCCTGCAAACTAGTTAGCAACTCATGCAACTCTCCCTTTACTGAGGACTCACATTGACTCTTGTCTCTGTGTCTTTCCTTTCTTTCACTGACCTGCTTCTTTCATTACCTGACTCCTCTGATGGTTCTTTCAGAGTGTATAGACTATCTGACCATTAATCCTGATATTTCAACTTGATTAGATTAAGAAAATATAGTGGAACAGTAAAGCATGTGCTTGGGTGCTAAGAGGCTTGACCTTTGGGCTACATATGGTTTCTGGACATTTTCCTCTTTGACACTGTTGCCATATTCTACTTTCCAGCTTCTATGAACAAATTATCTTTGCTCCACCATGAATTTCCATTGTCAAGTTTCGGGTTGTGGGGGAAGTTTCATCAGCCACAGACCAAATCCCTTGTAACTATGAGCCACATTAAGTCTCTCTTTCTTTAAATTGTGGATGTCAGTAATGTGTGTCAAAAGAAACGACAGTAATTATCACATCCTAAAAGTCATCAGCTTATATTCTCTTTTTCTTAGCTGACCTGGTCTGTATTTGAGTGTTTATAGTTCTCAACATTTATAGAAGGTGAGATTTTATGAGTAAGGTCACATTCACCAGAGAGATTACTGCCCAGATAATCCTGTTTTTTTCTTAAAACAGTCACATATAGGTCAAACAATGGTAACCTTTGCATGACAAGTAGGCCTTTGCTGTTTCTCTAAGTAGGATGCAATGTATAGAACCTTAAAACAGAAGAATGGAGATGAGTATGGCAGATAACCTGAAAGATAATATCTGCTGTTTACTAGATATAATGAATTAATGGTTCATGGCTGTGCTTCATATATTTTATGGTAAAAAGGACAAGAAAAAATATGTCCCACACTTAGCTCTAACTAAATTTATAGAATATTATTCCATTAACATTTCTTAAAGTTATTTAGATATTTCCTGACATATCTTCTAGGGAATATACATGAAGTTAAACATGTTTATTCTTTGATTCACTGAGTGAGTTGTCAAAATGTTAGCTTTTAATATAGCCTAAATTTCTAATGATTAAAACATTCTAGAACTGGGGATATAGCATAGCAATACAACCCTGTCTGGCAAACATGATTGTGTTTGATATCCAGAAACAAACAAACAAAATAAATAAATAAATAAATAAATAAATAAATAAATTATAATAAAATATTCCTGTAAGTTTAAGCTAACACCAGTCATGTTCCTTATGATTTCTTTCTTGTGAGGTGCGTTTTATCAAAATCAAAACACCGCTGAACATAGAACAAAAGGTTAAATTTCTCTATTTTTTCACTATTACATATGTAAATTGCAACAAAACTAGTTGTACAGTGAACCAAATCTGTCATTGGAGCTACTCATTAGCATTGGGTAAGTCTCTATGGTGGCCAGTTTCTCAGTATTTAATTTGGTCTCAGAGGGTAGTGCAAAACTGTCAAACATGAAAATAAGAGAGTTTCTAGATTAAAACTGTACAAGATTAAATAACTTTTTTCCTAATTGAAAATACCTCACATCAATTTTCTCAATACAGGGTCAATAATTTCATCACGTGAGGGAAACTCACCATTTTCAATTTAATAACTCAATGAATCTTTATATGTCTTTGAAACTGCTGCATGTTTGAACAAAGTGTTTTTTAAATTATATTCTGTTTTGTAGAATAACTATCCCTTATCATTCACACTGACTATAATTTCCCCAAGAATACTGTCCTGGGCATCAATCTTTAGAGTTCTAGCATCTAAAATCTGATGATGTATCTTCAGTAACATTCCTCTGAAATAGGCACTGATCCTCCAGCTGGCCTCACAAATGCCATCCTTGCTTTCTACACATCCTCTTCCTGTGACCTCACCCATTCCAATGGTGGTGACTCCCACCTACAGATCCACAATGCCTCCATTCCAATCTTTGTCAGACTGTTCCAACTAAAGCATTCATTTATCCCCCTAATACTTCTCTCATCCTTTCCTTGCCGTTAATTTTTCAACAACTAAAACCATGAACTACCTACCTCACTCAAGTTTAAAGCTTAGGAATAATCTTAAAAATACTCTCTTTCCCCATCACTAAATCTTATCAATGCACTATCAAAAATATGTTTCAAATAAATGCATTTTCTCAATTAATTATATTATCACCCTAGTTCAAGTCAAAGTTATTTTTCACCGAATTCATGACTGTAGCAATTCTGTGGGCTCCTTTTTTTCCACTCATTTCCTCCTTCATTATTTATTTTCATAACTAATAAAAACTGTCTATGAATTTCTTAAAATTTATTATAGAATTTTAAAGCGTTTGAGTGTTTTACATTTTAAGCTTAAAAATCTCCAATTACAACAAAAATTCTTCAGTTAGCTTCACAAGGCCTGTCGTGTGCTCCCTGCCTCTCCAGGACAATGTGATGTCCATCTCTCGATCTTCCATTTACAGTATTGATGAATGCAAGATTTTTTTAACTAATATTCATCATATATGCTGTTCCTTCTAATGAGAAGACTTCTTTTCATTTACATGGAAAACTCCTGAAACTTAATTGCAACCTGTATAATAGAAATAATAGTAATATCAGTAACCCTCACTTTCAAAGAACTAAACTCTCCATGATCTTGTCTGTCTTCTTCCTGTATGTGTTATCTTTGGATGGTGTTGTTACAGCTCTAGGACTTAATTGCCACAGTATTAGTGGAAAGAAACCCACTGCCTGATGCTTAATATTGTCTTAAACACTTGTTTTGATTTACCAGCAATATTTAGTAGATTTTTAAATTAAAGAATAAAATTGTATCTAATTAAGAAAATGGACTGTTTTAGAATATAATGAATAATAGAGTGATAAATATTAAATAAATGACAGTAATAAAAGTTCTCTTGAAAATATGATTTCTTGCGTGGGTGTGGTAGCACACCCTTGTATTCCCAGTACTTGGAAGGCTGAGGCAGGAGGGTCACCTTGGGTGGATGTCATACTGGGCAACACAGGGAAATTAAGGCCTGTCTGAACAACATAGCAGGAGCCTGTCTCAAAATAAAATAAAATCCATTAATTAATTAATTAAAAATTCATGATTTATTGATTCATTTGTATATTAGAATTCAATTTTCTACAAAGATCCTAATCCTTGTTTTATTTCCAAGGTTATATTATGTAATTGTTATTGAAAGAAATTCACATTTTAACAATTGTTTACACAATATAAGAAATTCACAATTACTCATATCAATAGAGTATCTACTTAGAAGTTTCTGAACTTTCCCTGTTTAAACTCATTGGTTTGCTTTTCTTTTCATCTCTCAAAGCAGCAGCTCTGAGTTTGACATTTTTAGCACCTTACTGGAATGCCTGATTTCATTTGCAAAGCATACCTCACTTTTACGAGGGAGGCAACATTTCAGTTTTACGAATGAAATGTCATGAACTAAGTCATACATACAGATCTCACAGCCAAATCCTCTATAGTATCCCATTTCCACAAATCTGGATCTCTTATAAAATAATTGCATTATATCAGTTAAATTCTTCTGATTTAGAAAGGGAAGACTGTCTGCCCAGGTTGCTTATGACGTTTTATATGACAGGCAGTACTCATATTTGGAGTGCTGGCCACACCTATAGGTATGCTGAAGAGAGCTAATACTCCTCATAGAAGAGCAGATTCTCATCATGCATGGGTTTGCTTTTCTACACTTAGTTACACTGAATTTGTACCATTTCCTTGACTCCTGGGAACAAACACACTGGAAACCCATCAGCATAATATAGAGAAAACACTGGCCTCAGAATACTTAGGACTTAGGTTAGTATTTATTTTAGCTCCTTCTGACACAGTTCCGTTAATTCTCCATTTTACTCGACCTCTGCATAAAATATGCAGTTAATCTGAATGGAATGGAATATCTCATTCAACTCTCACTTCTAATAATTAACTTTCTATCTCAACTGAAACAGCGTTATTGAAATAGTATGTTTCACTTTATTGACATACATTGGACACTAAATTATGTTAGGTCATATGCCTGTTTATTTTGACTCCTAACATTTATACCTCTGTCACTTACAATTTTGTGACATTATTTTCTTCTTAAAAGTAGTTTTTACAAGTATAGATTTTAAAACAATGATATTCTTTCAACATTTAGCTAAAATTATGTGAGTTCTTCAGATGTATTTGGAGAGATAAGCAATGCATTAGTATTAGAGAAAATAATATAGGAAATATATTACATAAGATATAATAATATATAGAGAGCACATTGTATGACATACACCATAAAATAAAATATATTACAGGGAACATAACATAATATTAGGGAATATATGAGGACCAGGATATGTTAATAATAAAATATCCTTTCAAATTTATTTAAGCATTTCTTGGATAGATTATGAGTTGATCCTTTCTATCATGACCAAGGTTTGTTGAAAGAGTTACCTCAGGGACCTGGTGTTTGTGTTTGGGAAATCCTTTTCCATGATTCTTCAGTTTCCTTAATCTTAAGCTGTTTCATACCACATTGCAAACTTTCCTGGTGGTTCTGCCTGCAGATCTGGCTGGAACATTTAAAAATAACCTGCTTGTTTCTTAAAGTTGTCATTCAATTCCAATTGTTCATCTGGTATTTCCCAGCTGGCTGCTAGTGTTCACAAATTTCCAGAGAATGTGATTCTGAGTTCCATCTTTGAAGAAATTGAAAACACTTATTTGGTATCTGTAAAAGGCATTGGGAGGCACCATTTAAAATGGTGCTTTGTTTTACAGCTGAAGTAAATCACCAACCTGGAAAACAGTGACTATATGTTAAGTGGGATTGGCACAATAAATTTTGATAACTACAATACATATTCACAGTCAATGTGCAGAACAATTTTAAAAATCAGAAAAAGAGAAGCCATTGTTCATATGTTTACTTTTTTTCTACTTGTGACTTGAGAGGCTATGAAAATTTACCATGATTTAGGTTTGAGGTCCTCTTTCCCCTCTGGATCATATTGTGCTGCGTGTGTTGAATGTTGTAGTTGATAAGTATACTGTGTTATTTACATTTTTGGTGAAAGTGAAGTTGTGTAGCACATACTTAATAGAAGATGCAAGACTCAAACGATAGTGGCCTGACCGTTAAATTATGAAACAATAACTCAAGCTGAGCTTATTTGTCTAATTCAGTGGGTTTTTGTTTTGTTTTGCTTGTTTTGTTTTGTTTAAAGATGAGTTTGGTTGGCTTGAGAAAAAGCTTTGATGAATTTACAGAAAGTTGGTTATTAGTTTTAAAGTTGCAAACACATAGAATTTAAACCCGCAGTTAAAGATTCTAGCAATAATAAAACCTGTCTATGATAAACTCCCAATTTTCTCATTTTTAATAGTGGCTTTATATACAGTATTTCATTAAAAAATTCCTAGCAATGTATATACATACTATGAAGTCAGATTTTACTTTTACTTTATTGCATAAGTATATTTTTCTGGATGGTGAAAACAGAAATACAAAACTCACCCCAACAAATTATTACAACTTTTAAAAGTCCAAAGAACATTAATTATACCTAAAAACTGATAGGAATGTAAACTAGTACAACGACTATACAAACCACTCTGAAAATTCCTCAAAAAACTACTAGAAATTCTATTTTATCCAACTACTCCCCTTATAGGTAAATACAGATTAAATATATTGTATTTATTTCCCAATAAATACTTCCAAATTAACTTTCTGTAACATAATTCTTCCACAGTCTCTCCGTAAAAATTACATATGGTTTTCTCGGATTTAAATCTTTAAATTTTTATTAATTCAAACATGTTACAGTCCCAAATTATTTCTATGTGGACATATTTGCAGTACATAATGTTTATACTACTTGAAGGAAGTTGGTCTGTGCACATAATACATCTCTTTTCCTCCTCTTCCCATTCCGTCCATCTCTTGAACCTCTTCTCATTTGAGAAAGACTTGTCTCCCTTATTCCTGTTAACTATCTTTTATTTTGCTCTTCATTTATAATTTGAATTTCTCATATAAGAGAAACCATGAAATATTTAGCTTGTGTGCCTGATTTATTTGACTTAACATATGTGTCTCAAAATGCATCCATTTTTCTACAGATAATTCAAGATTGTCTTTGTATATGGCAGAATAGTACTCCTTGCATGTAAACAAAATATCATCTTTTCCTTATCAATTCATGTATTCATGGACACTCAGGCTAATAAGATTTCTCTGTTTTACTGCTATACTGCTATAAATATAGTATCAAATTAATTTTATGACTTTAAATTTGGGGAAGATACCTGGATGAGGAATGGCCAGATCAAATGAAATTTCTAGTTTTAGTTTTTGAGGAATCTCCAAATGGATAGTTGTACTAGTTTACATTCCCACCAAAATGGAAGGATTCCTCTTTCCCCATGGCCTTGCCAACATTTGTTATTATTTGATTTCTTATGATAGTCATTCTTTCTGGAATAAGATGGAACCTCATTGTTGTTTTTAACTTGCATTTATCTAAGGGCCACTGATGTTGAATACTTATTGGCCACTTGTACTTATAGTTTGTAGTTATATAGTAAACAATTTTGGCCACCAATTTAAAACATGCATTAAGAAACTGAAAAACAAATAGAAACTTCAAATGATATGATTTTCCCCATCCTGTAAAAGCCAATCCAATATTAGGGTATGCGTTTAAAAATTTTTAACAATATTCACTACCATAAAAGACAGTGCTATCATGTTCCCTTGAAATATTCCATTTTTCTTGCCACTGTGAATCAGTTCTGGAAATCCACTTTCATGCTTTTTTTACAAACTGTGATTATAAAAAAAAAAAAAAAAAAAAAAAAAAAAAAAAAAAAAAAACCACTGAGATTCCATCTCACTCCAGAAAGAATGGCCAGGATAAAGAAAACTGCCAGCAACAAATGCTGAAGAGGCTGCAGGGAAAAAGGAACACTTCTGCACTGTTGGTGGGATTATAGACTGGTGCACTCACTGTGGAAGTCAGTCTGTGGGTCCTCAGGAATCTAGAATTAGAAGTCCCATTTGACTCAGCTATTGCACTTGTAAGCATATTCCCAACAGAACTGAAAACATTATATCACAGTTATATATGTGCACCAATGTTTATAGCAACACAATTTATAATAGCCAGATCTTGGAAACAACCTAAATGCCCATCAGCTGAGAAATGGATAAAAAAGATGTGATATTTTTATACAATGAAGTACTACTCAGCTATAAAGAATGATCGCATTGAGATATTTATAAATAAATAGATGCAACTTGAAACCATACTCATAAATGAAATAAATCAAGCTCACATGTGTAAATACCATATTGTCTCCCTAGTATAAAAAATGGTGAGAGTACATAAGATACAAAAACTTCAATAAATACATTGAAAGGATAAGAATCTGCTCAAAGGAGAAAAAAATAACATCTCAGGGAAAAGGAGTAAAAAGAAAAAGTAAGGGAAAAGAAAAAATGTCTAAAATTATATGAATACACTTAGGATAGATAAGATGATTGCGCTACAAATTCTGTAAGTACTTGGAACAAAATAGATAACATTCATAAGAGTGGAACAATTGTGCATATTATTGTATGGTGATCTAAGGAACCCTTGAAGATCATTACGTAAAATAACAACCCTAGTTATGCTCCTCCCACCTTGTTTTGAAGGCCTATATTGTCAGTGTTTGGGGCTCTTTGCTACTGTTATTTGTCTTTTTCTTCATATTTTTCTAGTAATTTATTTTGTTTTGTTTAGTTTTGTTTTTTCCTTTAACCTAGAAAGTACAAGTATGTAGAGACTTATACATACGTGGAACTTCACTTAAACAGTTCATGAGAATTGGTTATATAATGCATGATGAAACAAACAGTTACTTTAAAGAAAAAGAGACAGTATGTTATCCATTGCTGATTCTGAATCACCATACTGTGAAATCCAGTAATATCATTATTTTTTATTCAGGGTGATTTTAGTCTGTTTTGTATTGTTTAATTTCAACATACATGAAGGTATAGACAGCTATTTTGAAGAGAACATGAGATATGGCAGTCATTTTTGTATTTCCCTATCATGTGGTTTTGAAGGCCTATAATGCCTTCATCACTCTGTTCTTATCAGTTTAATACTATTTTGTTTTGTATGAATTCATTGTGTATGAAGATATGGACAACTATTTAGAAGAAAACAAGGGACATTATGGTAGTCAGTGATGATCTCCTGTTGCCTTGCTTTGAAATCTGTGTCATTTACATTGTTTTCTTCTGATCAGCTTTATTATGTGTTGTTAGGTTTAGTTTTGCCCTCTTAAAATAAAATAAAATAAACATAGCGAATGCTACAGTCAAATGCCATTCAACTGCAAAGCAGGCTGGTAAAAACATTACAGTAGGTACTTACTTTCTTCACTGGTCAGTGATTTGACTTCTGGTCATTCTTCAAAGTCAAAATGGTAATGAATGCTAAATATTTTGAATCATTAAAGAATTCAAAGAAGCCATCACAATGCAGCTAAAGATACTCTAGAAATAGGACATGTAGAACTTCAGAAAGTGGCAAGAATAATAAGAGTATTCGATGTAGATGGGAGATTTTTTTGATGGAAAGTAATGGTACACTATTTTTTATCATTTAGCATTCATATATGTTTGTTCACACCTCACATATCTTGATAACAACAATAACAATATTCTCTAGGTAATAAGACTTTGGAGATAATGATTTTGATGCTTTCAAATGACCATGGATAAGTGTCAAACATTTCCACGTAAGAAGAGAACTTATTATCTGGTGGTAACACTGTATACCAAATTCATGGACTAAGAATTAATAAAATTTTAACAACTGGTAAAATAAACAAAGTGATGTAGGCTGTTGAAAGCTGATGTCTATCCTCAGCCTGGTGGTGAGTGTCTACTTGAATCTGTCTATTTGAATCTGTGTAAGTGCTGTGGTGGTGGAAGTAATGATAGAAATAATGATGTTCCATTTTAGTAAGTTAAGTCTTATGAAATCAGAAGCGTTTTGTGTAAGTTGGTTATGGATTAAAACCTGGTGGTTAACTTAACACCAGATGAATTAAATCAGCATGGTGCTGAGTGTAGATGGGCCCACCTGAGGAAAATTGCCAGCATAGAAACATGGAGATGAAGAGGCATTGTGGGTTCTCCTAAGTTTCATTATGTGGGCCATTTGTTCACCTGGAGGAGCTTGTCATGCTGGCTTCCTGATATGGACTGGTTTTTATCACGAAGGAGTTCAGGACCTTGTTGTTGCGAGTGTCTGTGGTTTACTTTGGGGGAGCTCTTCTCCTTATATTGAGTATTTCTTCCTAGGTCCAGAGGGGAAGATCTGTGCTATTTAATCTCCAGGAGAAGATTGTCACACTTGGCTTCCTAACATGTACTCAACTGTTCTCATTGTCAGAGGAGCTCAGGATCTCATTGTTGCTGAAAATGGGTGTGGCACTTTCAGGGGAGTTCCGGTCCTTACTTTGAGTGTTACTTCTTGGCCTAGGATAGAACCTCAACCTACTGGCACAGCTTCTTCATCCTGCTGGCATAGACTTTTTAGCCTCCACTGCTGACCCTTGGGCCTTCACAGAGAAGATCTGTAAAACAGATTGACGTGGGTCCTTGTTGGGGATCTAGATCTCCAGTAGGATTCCCAGAAGGCATTGTCATGGGCTCTAAATCTTCAGTTGGACTCATGCAGGACATTGCTGTGGGTTCCAAGCTCTTGAATGAATATTATGGATAGATTTTCTGCACTTTCTTGTATTAAACACTGGGCAACCATCATAAAATAGTATTGCAAATTTTGTGTCCTGTCTGTAATTGTTCTCCTTGTGAACCCTGACTAAACTTGTAACAAGCTAACAATGAATATTAATCATTAAATTTTATTAATCATGTTACTATCATTAGACATCTATGAATTTAAAACATTTAATACTCTACCACACATTTTGAACATTACTTATGAAATCAGAGTTGGAAATACAGGATCTTATTAGAGTTTTGGGATTTATTATAGTGTGAGTAAATAATTGGGATTCATTGAGTCTCTTCTGCGAATTTTAGAGTTTCACTCAATTTTGAATATTTAAACAGATAGACATTTTGTTTTTTAAATATGCATTCTATCTCATGACCCCAGACCTGTTTTTGTGTTATACAATTTAGATGTATGCCATTTGCAACTGTTCCACAGCCCGTTGATGTTGTTAAAAGTCTTTTGTCTTCTTTTCCCTCTTCTGTGTTTTATTTTAAATACTTTTTATTGTTATGTCTTCAAAGTAATTAATCTCTTCTTTTATATTGCCTCTTTCTGTTATTCCCAACTCACAAATTATACTTTTTACCTCTATATGTTTTACTTAGTCTTTTAAAATTATTCATGTTTATATTTAGCATGCTTAACTAATGGTGCGGTTCTGAAGTTGTTACAACTTTTTAAAAGTTTCTGTCTACTAATTCTGACATCTCTGTCATTTCTTGGTTGGCTTCAATAGTTTGGGTTTTATTTTGTTTGTACTTATTATGGGTTACATTTTCCTGATTTTTTATGCCTTGATTTATTTTATTGGATGGTAAATATTGTGAATTTTATCTTTTAAGCTGCTGGACATTTTATTCCTATACATATTTTTAGCTTCATTCAGAAGTGGTTAAGTTGAAAATAAGTAGATCCTTTCTGACATTGCTGTTAAATTTTGTCAAGCAGGATTAGTACACTGCTTTCCCTTGCACTAATTGTTACCTTTGTGATGCAAAATTCTTCGGAGTAGTCTGCAAAGTGTCTCTGGGATAATCAGACTTTTCATACTGGCCTACCAGATCAATAACTGGTCCTAGTCTTTTGTGATCTCCAAAGATTGTTTTTCCTCTAATCTTTTAGGTGGATCTTTTAGCATTCATGTGAATTTGCTTAAACACATGTCTTAATTACTATTCAGATGAGTATATGAAACGGATTATAGCAGAGCTCCCAAACTCTCCACGTTCAGCGTTTCCTTTGCAGCGTCCCTCCTGTGAACCCCAGACACTGCCTCCCAAGCCCCCACTTCCACTTCAGTTGCTGGGCTTCACCTGCCCCATGTCATTGCTCTTTGACCTTCACATTTTCTAAAGGCTGTAAACTAGGAACAAATACTTTTTCCCCCCACATCTTAAAAATAACTCTGTGCCTGATGTCGAATATCTTGAAAATCATTGTTTTACATACATACTGTAATATTTTCTTTTACATTCACAAATCCAGAAAAATGTCCTATCTTCTATACCATCTTAAAGATCATTTGGAAGCATAGTGTGACAATGATTTAAAAATATTCTATATATCCCAAATTAAACTATATTAATATAGAAGCTGGGCCTTATTATTTGATGTCCTTGAAAGCTCAGAATTTAAAGCAACTAAATTCAGATGGGCTGGAGATATTACCATAATCCTCTCTGTGTCTCAAATCTTCTTTCTTATGTTCATTCTCTTGTGCCCTAAGAAATGTTAGAGTGGCACCCAACTCCTCACACATCTCATAATCTCGCTATCATAGATCTTCTACTTTCCAATAATTTCACAGAAAATGCCACTTACTCTCATTTAATGAATGAAGTATCTTTCCCTAAGTTTACAATGTTGAGTTTTTCCTTTTAAACTAAAATAAATTAACGGAGCAGGGCAGACTCCAAATAAAGAATTGATTTGGTTAGCCTAAAAAGAAACTTTATGCAGCCAGGAGAGACAGAGACAGACAGACAAAGAGACAGACCCAGAGATAGAGAGAGGCAGACACAGAGACAGACAGAGACAAAGAGAGAGAAGACAGACAGAAACAGAGAGACTGATTCTCATGGACTTATTCTATAATTGTCGAACAATTAAAAAGAAAGGAATACATGAAATAACTTTTCTGAAATAACTTTTGTTAGGACATATTAATAACTGCCTTCTCAGTAAATTCAGATACCATCTGATCATGATTAAACAAACCTGTTCTTTCCACTTCATCAAATTCAGATGACGAATACATTTTTAATATCTCTTATTTTGTCATGAATTTTCCAAATCCTCATATTGGTTTAAAGATTGTACTTTCAATACCCTGAGCTGCAATTTCAAAGTAAAGAAAAAAAAATCACTGATTAATGCTCTGTTTATAGTTCCTTTACTTGAGAAAAATAAAATCTTGTATTTTATTAGCAATTTGAATATTCTGATATTTGACACAAGAAAATAGTAACTGAGGACTTTTCCATCCATATAATTCTTTATCTACTGCTCACAGAGGAAGACAAAATTTTGCTTGGCTTACTTCTTTCCCAAGCAGAATTAAATCTGCCTTTGTGTAATTTTCTACGCTCAATTCCCATATGAGTAAAACATTTTACACATAAAATCCTCGTTTGCTAAGGCAGTAATTTTCATTTTGCAGCTATCTTTCATGAGAGGAGTTTCATTATTATTTTTCCAATACATCATGGGTTCTGTAAAATGACACTGAATTATTAAAACAATGATTACATACTAGGAAATCACAGCAATATCAATTGTTAGGAAGGTTTCTAAACACTCTCAATATCTCTCTGTTCATCTCATAATGGCAGCAATGATTTAAGATAAACAATGAGTTTAACTGCAACCAATTAATCCACCCTCTATTATAACAAAGGATAGATTATTCCTAGTATTTTTCATTGTCCCTTTTGTAAGGGACCCGTATGACTTTGGTTTAAACATAAATATACTTAATTATCTCTTTCGCAACATACCAGTCATCAAGTTTTGGAATACTAAAAAATTAGCTTTATATTTGTACTCAAAATTAGAGCCACAGCCAGCACCTTAGTTCTCTGCTGTGAAATGGATCTGAAATTCATAACATCTTTCCTTCTCTTTTTTAAGGATTAAAGTTACAGTTACAACAAGTATATTTTTTCTATGCAATTTTGTGAGCTAAGACTCTGTTCATATTATCTTCCATCCTAACAGATGCTTATTTCTTTTAATCCGAGGTAATTTTCCTTCAGTCACTCCATTTCTGTCTTTAGGTGCAATAAACATTATCTTTTAAACAATATTTACTTCTCTGAATTATTTATACCACTTTTAATGCAAAGGAAAATTGGAAAAGAGAACTTGAAGTTATTAATGTGTTTCTGTGTGTGTTTAGTGAGAGAGAATAAAAAGTAAAAGCAAAATAGTTTTAAAATATTGAATTTCAAACATTAAAAATAATTATTTTGGGCTTTATCAAATGTAATAGTTTTAAATTATTATACCATCATATTTGCTGTAAGAAACAATAAATCTGAGAACAACAGTTACAGTAAAAAGGTGTTATTTTCTTTTTTCTTAATTATATTAATTTTTTAAATTATGTTTTTGATAAAGCTTACCTGCTTAAAAATATAATCTTCCACCATTTCATAGGATTTGTGATGTTCTTGGACTAATATAAGTTAAGCTTCAAAATCTTCTTCACTGTCACTGTTCACATAGCCAACAACCAGATCTTTAGATATGTTGCTTTTTTAATATAATTTTTTGTTTCTAAAGGATCAAAAGTATGCATGTATGTGCCATAAAATCCTAGTACTTATACTAAATGCCTGAGATCTTCAATCATTTCTCATTTTCTGTGGCCATATTTCTCTCTTTTTTTTTTTTTTTCTGATTTGCAAGAATTCAAATAGCATTCTATACTTTGTTTTGGCAAGAAGTGTGTCTCCCAGAATGAGTATAAGCCAATAGCATGTAGGACTAATGAGCTGCAGGCATTCATAAACATCCAGTGCTATAATAGACATATTCTCTGGAAACATGTATGCTCTACTTGATCATGTCTATCAGGATTTTTCCACCAGATTATAAAGCAGTTGATTGTCATTGGGCACAAACAATTTCCACATCATATCATGGCCGAACTAGTCTTCTGGTGAAAGCTACTTTTGTATCTAATTGTAAAATTAAAATTCTGTAGTCAAGTAAAGACCACATTAGAGACAATTATTTTTCTCACTCAGACCTGTAGTTTATATGTTTATGGATATCTGTATTTGTGTATCAAATTTTCAGTATTATATTTATAATAACAAATAATGACACAATTTACAGATTCCTTTTATTTTTACCTCTTGCTTCATCAGCAGAAAGAATTTTGATTAAGATGAATTTTCAGATTCTATTTTAATATTACAAATATCAAACTTTTATTTAATAACTAAAATAGTATACACATTACATAAACCTCTGAAAACTGGTAGTTAATAACTATTACATTATAATGATATAATTCACATCAAACTTTTGACTGTATTCAACAAAATCTTGCAGAAAATTTTGCTGTATTGTTCTACACTGATAAAAATCTTGACAAAGTACCAATGGTGGAATTTAAACAATTACAGATGGAAAATTAAAAACAAATGATTTTTGGACTTCTCAATGTTGATTTTCTATTAGAAGCTTAATTCTTTTCTTAATTTTACTTTAAAGAGAATAAGACAAAACAAAATGTAACAATGAAATCAAGACAGGACTTGAAAACAAGATAATAAGAAATCAAAAATGGCTACCATATGCCTCTTGTTATTTTGAAAATAGTTGCCCATACCTTGAGACATAATAAAATAAGACAAAACAGAACAGAATAAAACCAGTCAAAACAAACAAATAAAAAATGAAAGTGATACAGGCCTTCAAAAAAAAACCAATAAGAAATCAAAAATGGCCACCATAATACATTGTGTTATATTCAAAATGACTGCCTATACAATAAGACATAATAGCATCAAACAAAGTAAAACAGAATAAAATTTAAAAAAAAAAACAATGAAAATGATATAGGACTTCAAAATAAATTAATAGGAAATTAACAATGGTTGCCACTTTCCCACTTATTTCACTTTCAAAATATCTATTGAACATTTTGGATGCCACTAACTCCTTCAGTTTTTACAGTAGGGAAACAACACGGTGTTCACCCATGTGAGTTCAAACCATTTCACTCATAGGCATGATCTCAGTTTGCATCCATTTATTCTCAAAGTTATCCTTTTTTATAGCTGAGTAGTTTTCTTTCCATTGTATAAAAACACCGTGTCTTTCTTTTCCATTCTGTAGTTGATGGGCAAGCTATTCCTGCTTTTTTCTGTTGCATGGGGCATTGTCTTGTCTTCTCTGACCTTCAGTTCATGAATATTCTTTTGAATCAAACGTTTTTCTGTATACAGCATATTGAAAAATCCTGTCTCCCAATCCACTCTGCCTGGGTTTCTTTTTATGGGTAACTTGAGCCATCTATAGTAATGGTTAGGACCACATGCACTGACTCGCCTCTGCCATGCTACCTTCCTGCTGTTGGCCCCCCTGCATTCAGTTGCTACTCTGCTCAGTGAGCCTCCTCTGTTCCTGGAGCCATGGTTATTTTTATTTCTCTCTAGAATATCCTTTAGCACTCTTTGTAAGGTTGGTTTGGTGGTCATGAATTCTTCTCGTTGTTCTTGATCATGGAAGAATTTTCATTAATTTTGAAAGATAGTTTTTTAGGGTACATCAATCTGGGTTGGAAGTTATTTTATTTCAGGGCTTGAAATACTTCACTCCAAACTCTTGTTGACTTTATGGTTTGTGTTGAGAAGTCTGCCATGATTCTGATGGGTTTTCCTTTATAGGTGATGTGTTTCTTTTTCTCTAATAGCCTTTAATATTCTGTTCTCATGATGAATTTCTGCGATCTTGATTATTATATGTTTGACATAGATTTATTTCGGTTATGGCTAGTTTGAGTTTTATATGCTTCACTTAACTGTATGTCAGGTTCTTTTCCCATGTTTGAGAGCTTTTCTGTTATTACTTCTGTAAATATTATTTTTATGTTATTTGTGTTGACCCAGCTTTTTCACTGATGCTTACCACCTTTTTTTTTTTTTTTCACATTGTCTTGCAGCCACTGAATTGTTATTTCCTGGTTCCTTGTTATTTTTAAGAGAGCTTTCCTTTCACGATAATTAACAACAATCCCATCTTCAAGGTCTGAATGTCTATTTTCAGTTTCTTTCTAGCACTTCTGCCAGCATTCAGTGGAGTTTTTAATTTCCTGGATATCTTTTTGAATCTGTTTCACGCATTGTAGTTCTTGTATTGTTCATTCAAGGTTTCCAACATTTTCATATGCTCCTTTTTTCTATGTCTTCTTTAGATATGCTCAGAACTTCTTTCACTATGCATGTCATTTGTTCTTTTACCTGATACATAATTTCTGATCTGATTACATTTCCAGCCTCATTAAATTATTTCTTTACTTCAGATACTATTCTTTCAGAAGTTTCAGGTGTACAGCTTTCAGTTTCTTCTGATTCAATGTCTCCTAGACTTATTCTGTGTGGGCTGCAGGTCTAAGATTGCCTTTTGCTCCTTTGTTGACATTTTCCTGGGTTCCAACAGATGAGCTTGTTGTGGGACCCCAGGTGCTTCCTGCATTGGCCACCCATCCACAATATAGGGGAATGGGTCTGGCACCTGGGTCTCTCCTATCCTAAGTTCTCAGGGAGGTGGTGTGGTGGTGGTGGGGGGCTTCTCCAGACACACGTGGCTACACTGAGGCTCCCCGCATGGTGGTAGGCCTGCAGGAGCTTGCCTGGTGATTCCCCCAGCCAGTGCTGGTTACCATTCCCCAGTGGTAGCTGACAGGTTTGTGGAGACATCTATATTTGGTTTCCTTCTGGTGTTTACAGTTCTGTAACAATGTCCCTGTTACATCCCAGAGACGTGCTTGGTATGGAGTTGATCTTGACCTCTGGATGTGGGGCTGGGACTCCGTTTCTGCTGGTGGAGTTCTCCAGAGTTCAATTGCTGTCTCCTTGCTGCTGCTTCAGACACTTCCATTTTACTGGCCTCACTGATTGCTTTGCCCAGAGGTGTGTGCATCTCTGTGTTGGGCTGTTATTTTGGGTTTTGGGGTTCCCATGGGTCTTACACTCTTCCAGGTGGCCTGCCCCCAGGGATATAATGGAGGGTCACACAGCACGGACTCACTGTCTTCCAGCCTGTCTGCCATCTGGATTGCATCTGCAACCTTGATTCTTAAAATAATATATTTTATATTAGACAAGTGTGAAGATTAAAGATGCTAAGGTTAGCTGCTTATTAGTACCACCTATTTGAAAGGTCACACACAAAGTTTAGTAAGTTTGTAGTCATTTTGAAATGACTCAATTCATGCCTTCAAGGAAGCCTAGTGTGTGTGTGTGTGTGTGTGTGTGTGTGTGTGTGTGTGTGTGTATGCCAAATAATTTATTCCAAGGATGAATCTGTTCAGATATTATGAGAAAATAGAAAAATATGCCAATCTTACAACATACCTAGAAACTTTAGGTAAAATCAGGACTTGATGACATTGAACTGAACTAAATTATTCTAAATGACAACGATCAGATCTCAAAAGAGGCTAATCTATTTTATATCCTCATGGAACCCAATCTCTTTCTAGTATTCATGTAATTCAATGTACTTCCAATTCAAGAAGCACTCTCTCCTACTAGAATGTGGAATTGTACTTTGGTGAAGAACTTTTACGGGAAAATGGTCATTTCAGTTCATCTTTCTTTTTGAGCAAATACAGGATATGCTAAAGATTGTATTGTATTGTGTTTGGTAGGTAATATAGTTAACTGTGAAAAGAGATGGTTCTTGGAACTGCAGATACACAACCAGGCACGTACACGTACAGTCATACCCCTCTCATACCTGAGTCTCAATAGGTCAGCATAAAAGACCATATGCTTCTTTAAAATTTTTGTTTGTGTACACATCCGAGTGTGGATGTGCTGTCATTTTATATTTAAAATGTGACAGTTTCTATTCCATAAGAGTAAATCTATATTTAAGTGTTCTTGTGCTCAAGAGAAGTTTAAATGTCATCTAGCTGTAGCCTTAACCTTGACTGTCTTTCATTCTCAAATATCTATTCAGTTACATGTGCTGAATGACTTACAACAAAGAGAGAGAAAATTCAGTGACTTGACGTTTACAGGTCCCAACTGATTCATTTATTTATTCAACTGAGTAAATATTTAGGCAGCAGAATTAAATTGGAAAATGTTTATCAAGTTTGAAACCACCTCTCTTTCAGTATATAAAGCATAAACCAAGAAGCATAGGCATGGGGAAATTTACTCACCAATGCCCTATAGGGAAGGGCACTTGTAAGTGTCCCTGTAGGTTTTCTTCAGTCACTAGTTTAGACTGAAAACTGCTGATCTTAAAGTACAGTGATCCTGAAATGACACATAATAGTGCATAGCTTGCAAGTAACTAGTCTTTAATAATCATTTTGTGTTGTGTTGTAATAGAAGCAGGCTCGTGGATATAGTTTCTGATTCTTTGTTCAATGATTTACACTGCCTCGCCAGGGTGGCATATATTTCTCTCATCACTTGTAACAGCATGTTCATGACTACACACCTGGGAGCACATTAGCTCAAAAACTCTGGTGACTATAACCTCAAGACAGACTCTTAAAAATAATTACTTAGCACTGAAGTGTGATGAAAATAAATAGGTAGAGGTTCCTACTTATAACAACATTGTATATTAAGCTTCTTACGGAATGTTGTCCAAATCTAAATCCCCAGTGTTTCTCTGAATAATTTTACATTCATGAGAGGAAAAATAAAGTTACTTAAATAATCATTGCTATTAGATAAGGAAAAAACATTGGGATAATGGACAAAATAATTACTATAGAAGCATAACCTTTACATAAAGTCCAAAATCATATAAGCCTAATTTACAGGAATATGTTCAAAAGTACATTTAAAGTGCACAATTTAGTGGCATCAGTTATATTCACAATATTTTTTAAATATCATCTGTTTCTATTTTTCCCCACATGCAAGAATCTTGCACTCACTAGACAATAATTCTCTCTTCTACACACCCTGGAGCTCCTGATAACTTTTTATCCACTTTCTATTTCTCTGAATATGTACCAAATATTTCATGTAAGTGGATATATATTTTATCTGGTTTGTTTCATTTACAATAAAGTTTGCAGGCTTCATCCATATTGTAGGATAAATGAGAACTTCATTTGAGTAGGCTTCTCTTTTCTGTAGTTTAAGTCTTTGCATTTTTAGTTACCTGCTATCAACAGCAGTTTAGAAATATTAAGTGGAAAATTCCAGAATTAAACAGTTCACTTATTTAAACTCCATGCTGTTCTGATTAGTATGATAAAATCTTACTGTGTTCCAGCTGGGATATGAATTGCCCCTTTGCCCAAAATATTCATGCTCTATACACTACTTGACCATTATTCATATAGCAGCTGTCTTGGTTCTTGGGCCATCATAATCTCAACAATCTTTATGTTTAAATAAACCTCAGTTAGGGCCGGGGATATGTTTCAGTGGATAAGCACCTGATTGGCAGTCATATGGTCCTCAGTTTGATTTCAGGTCCCTCTTTCAATAAATAAACCCCATTTTACATAATAATGGAACCAAAGTTGAAAGCAAGTTGAGCTTGCAATTCAGAAATGCCAAAGGGAAAATGTAAAGAAATCCTGTAAGTATAATAAAATATTTTTGTAAACACATTCACATAAATTTATTCACATAGTGACCACATTGACATAAATTTATTACAATAAACTGTTGTTCTATTTTATTGTTAGGAAGTATAAGATTGATCTCTTACAGTACCTAATTTATAAATTTAAATATCCAATAGATTTATATATGTAAGAAAATTCATACAGTATATAAGACTCAGTGATATTCAGTTTCTAGCACCCATTGAAGTTCTGGTAAATTATCCTACATGAACTAGGTAGTTGATTAATATTCCACTGGATGTATTGTATCACATTTCCTTATGTATTCATCATTTTAGTTGTTTTGTATCTTGGTTGCTGGGTATAGTACTGCAATGAACATGGTATACACCATGTTTGAGTCTTTTCTTTTTTCAGTTCTTGTGGTTATGACCTTAAGAGTGCATTTCTAGGACTGACTCATTCTATGTTGTCTTTTAAGAAACATGAAACTAATTTCCACAGTGTGTGTCTATACTATTTCACATTCCCAGGAGAGTTCCAATTTTTCCTATTTCTTGAAATAATTTGTCTTTTGCTCTTTCTTTTTCTTACTACAGCTTTCTAAGAAGTGTGAAGTGGTCCTGGATGGTTGTTTCGGTTTGCCTTTCCCTATAATCAGTAATATCGAAGACCCTTTCACGTTCTTACTTACCAACAAGCTGGCATACTTGATGCATCAAAATCTAAAAATTATGTCCTGAGGCTTTTATCAAACTAAAATAACAGTTTTTACATAAGCTTGTAGTGTTAGAATACAGTGGGAAAGGGGAGAGGGAAAGGAAGGGACAAGAGAAAAGAGGGAAAAGAAAAATGGAGACAAATCTTTTTAAACAAGGAGGGAGAGGAGATCACATGTGAAGGAAGGGTCTCAGAAAGGAAAAAAAAAGAGAGAGAGGGAGAAGAAATTACATGGGAATGTAGTCCTCCACTGAGGTTTAGGCACCCTTCAGGGATCTTTCTTATTAAATCTGTGGTCATGAACACAGCATTCACTAGCTAATTAAAGTGTACTGAGAGTTAAATTTTACTATTTTCTTTACCTAAAGTAGCTGATTCTAATAGATCCAGTAAATATCAACATAAGTTAGCTACTTTTGAGTCTCTGCAAAGTATCTGAAAAAACTTGCAAAGTGTGTCAATCTAAATACTGTCCAAAAATATTTCAAATTCTAATAAAATGACTAAAATGTATGGTACTTTTAAACTGAATTTAAGATAAGGAAAATAATATTGATGAAAAGCACAGACTGAGATAGGAATAGAATATGCAAGGAGATTTGATTGACTTTTATAAGCAAAGAATATTGCAAAGAAAATAATGTCATAAACAAGTGGAAAGTACAATACAAATAAGTTATAATGATTTGTCTGGTAGAAATTAACTTTAATTTCTAGTAATGGAAATATAAATTTCTAAAGTAGCAATATGAGACATTTCAATAATTTCTTCACAAAAATATCAATATTCTGCAAGGAAGTTGTGTATTTCAATCTAGAGTAAAGAGACATGTGTTCTAACATGAGATTTGAAGCAACAGTCTAAAATATATTTACAGAACACAAAAATTAAACTTTGGAAATCATTTTTAAAATTTGCAACATGAGAATTATGTAAATGTTAGTAATTAGATCAACTTTGACAAGCAATTCACAACCTTTCTCAGTTCCTAATCTTAATCTCTTCAAAACAATCTTCTATTGTGCTTATTTTGTGTTGCTCTGGGAATATTTTCAGTGGCTCTAAGGTTGTCCTATGAAATTTGTGTTTAACAAGTGATCCATGTAACATTTTTTGAGACAAATTTGGGGAAAATGTCTTAGAGAATAGTAAATTCTATTAAGTGCTTCTCTGTGTGTGTGTGTGTCTCTCTTTCTCTCTCTTCACTTCATTATATGCAATAGTAATTACACAAACGTGCATGGCTACCTAGAGAACATTGTAATATTTGTTTACTATTGATGCATAATTAACTTATTAACATTTAATATAATAATTAAATATGATTATCACAATAAATAGTAAATATAGATTTAATCTCTTCATTTGTATTTGATTTTTAATTGCATATTACGTTATAAAGGGGATAGATAAGCAGTTCGAAAATAATAGTCCTGTGATTTTTGCAGGATTTACTGTTGCTGAATACTTAAGTCAGAAAGGCATAAAACAGAGAAAATTTTGAGACAGGTTTAAGTTTTGTGTAAATACATACTTAAATTCTTTGCTGAAACATATTTCGCTCAATGGAAAACATTAATATATATATATATATATATATATATATATATATATATATGATGGATATAAATTGATTTTATTAACATGTTTATGTTCCTTTTCAGTGTTCTTTCAAACTCGTACATATTCGATCTACATAATGATAACATTCATCATAGGAGTTTTGTACATGTACATAGAATATCTTGCCTCTTTTTTTCCCATTCAGCCTGCAGCACAGCTATTCGAGCTTCATATCACTAGGTAGATTTAGTTTCCTGTAAAATTCAAAGGGATTATTTTACTATAACTTTCTGAAGTTACATTTTATCACATTCCTAATATGAACCAGTTCCAAACTGTAACTTATACATTTGGAATGATTCTTAAAGCTAAGCATTGTGTTTACTGTCAGTTTCCAATTAAGTGTTCAGCTTTTGTCCACATGGTCACTTAATGAAGCTTGAATGTAAAGCCAATTTAAGAAGTAAAAACAACATTCTTTTTGTGAATTATGTATTCATATATTTTTCCAGAACTAATTATGAGCGTTTACACTTTTCCCACCTTTTACTTATTGGAATAATTGATATTTTCCCTTCCTATAATACAAATTCCTCCCCATTTCTTCTCCTAGGTCAGCCTTTTATGGTTATCTCCATAGCAACACTGGCATCAAACAGGAAGATACATCTTCTGAATGGCTAGCAATACAACATTAACTGTTAGAATATAACATTTTTCATATTGGAAACATCTGGAATTCACAACCAGCCAAGATGTATAGAAATATCTTTGACTCTTTAATGGTCACCTAAGGCTGAGTTTGCCTTCTTTATTGGAATTCATTTACAAACAACTCATTAAATAGCTATGTAGTATAATAAAATTAAGTTTTATTCAACATCAAAAAATTTAATTTACAAAGTGAAGTTGCATATAAAGCTTCAAATCACTCTTTGTGGAAAAGAGTTTATGGTAGATTCAGGCCATATTATCAGCCTATTACCAGTTCACTAATACCTCCATTACTGGCTGATTATGTCCTCTGGCCAAATTCGGAACTGTCTACTACTCCGCTGTAAACTAATCAGTTTTCAAAATTAGTTATTGATCTCTGACCCATTGTAGAGGACCAAGTGAGGGACTGGTCCATTGAGCACTGAAGTGACACAATTTGTGTAGCAGAGCAGCATAGCAAGTACAGTGTTCAAAGACAGAGGTAAAAGGCAGTTTTCCATTGAAGGCCATCGACAATTCAAGGATGCTAAGTTGCTCTCATTAGGGAGAAATGACACAGCTACATCCCAGCCAATCACATGAATGTGTGCTGCAGCATTAGTATTAAAGGCCATTAGTGAAAAAAGGCCATTAGCATGGCCTTTTTAAATTCATTTCCAGAATTGAAATAAATGCTAAATTATAAATCATTTTAAAAATCCATAAATATAGTATTTCTTCAGAAAGGAATCTAAATTTTTATTTCAACAAAAGCAAGTCTTAACAATTATAAAGGTATTCTTTGCTGATAAGCATTAGAATGAAATGCTAGAAAACATAACCTAGAAAATATGACGAGAAAGTGCTTCATGATGTAAATTCTATTTCACATTTTTCATAATTTAACCATGCATTCTTATTCACTGATTTTCATATTTTCCTTTTAAACATATTTTATTGCTTTTTCTGTACTCATTTTAGGGAAAGCTGTAAACAACAGAGACCAAATATTTTAGGTTTTCTTGAGAAGCAAAAAATTATGAATTATATACAGGATTTAGCTATGTATATACATGAAAACTATTCAAAAATTATTCTTGAGATCTCCTGTGAATTTGATGCCTTGAGGAAAAAATATCAGAAGTTAATATACAAAATATTGACACAAAACATTACATAAAGCTTGCTTATTTTTAGCTTCAACTATTTTTTTAAAACGTTCCAAATGTGCAAATAAAAGTTGATACATACATGGCTACAGAGAAGAGACTTAGATATACATTTTTCTTTTATTTTAAAGGGAAAGAAATAAAAACAATGATATCAAATTTTAGAAGAAGATAGTCGGAGAATAACAATTATTAATATTTTACATGTTATCTTCAAAGTAGTTGCTCATATTAAAAGATACAAGCATGAACAACTAATCAAACAATAAACATAAAGCATACTTTTCAGTGAATTAATAGAAAATAGTAGTATAGCTATATTAACTATCATATATAATTATTTATTTTTCCTTTCCCCTTCCTTCTTTTTTTTTCCCTCTTATCTCAGTTTCTCTTTAATTTTGAACCGTTTCTTTGCATTTTGCAATATCTATTATACATTTTGGATCTTATTTACTTTTTATTTTTTTTTTTGGTACTGGAAATTGAACTTACAACCTTGTGCTTCCCAGGCTGATCTCATTTAATCTTTCAACTTCTTACACTAGGGAGTCAGTACAATATTTACATATGTATGTCTGATTTATTTCACTTAAGAGTATGGTCTCAAGTTGCATCTATTTGCCTATAAAAGTCTGAAGTCTTTCCTTCTTTATAGCTGAGTGGTACTCCAGTGTATAAAAATACTACTTCGTTTTTATCCATTCCTTGGTTGATGGGCATCTTGCTTGTTTCCACAATTTAGCTATTACAAATTGTGTTGTGATAATATAGGTACACATATATTGCTGTGGTATGATACTTTTATTCTTCTGGGAATATACCCAGAAGAATAGTTGGTCTAATGGGATCTCTAACTGGATTGTTGAGGACTCTCTACACTGATTTCCACAGTGTCTGTGCCAGTCTACACTTACACCAATAGTGGAGAAGGTTTCCTTCTCCCCACAGTCCCTCCGGTATTTGCTCTTGGTTGATTCTTTTGGGGGCAAATGGAATCTCAGAGTTGTTTTAATTTACATTTCTTGAATGACCAGGGATGTTGAACATTTTTTCACATATTTATTTGCCACTTGTATTTCTTTATCTGAGAACTGTGTATCCATCTCAGGTACCTATTTTTGGAGTCATCTTAGATTCCACCATCATTGAATTGGTGGAATTGAAGTTTTTTAAAATTCTTTGTATGTTCTATATAGAAGTTCTTTGTCTGAGGGACAGTTGGGTATTTTTTTTACCACATAGTGGGTTGCTTTTTCATTCTGTTTATGATTTCTTTTGATATTCAAGTTTTTTTAATAAGATGATATCCTAATTGTTGATCCTTTGAAGTATTTCACATAAAGTTTGGATTTTCTTCATGAAGTCTTTGCCTACACCAGTGTCTTCAACATTTCTTCCTACTCTCTCTTCTAGTAGATTTAGTGTTTCTGTCCTAATATTTAGAACCTTGATCCTTTTTGACTTTAGTTTAGTGCATGACGATAGACACAGTTTTAGTCTTTGGCATGTAGAGAGTCTGCTTTTCCAGTACCATTTATTCCAGAGACTTTCTTCCCATAAATAGGAACATCAAAATACTTTTAGAAATATCTTTGTATGCTTCATGTCACTGTGGGTTATTAGTAACTTTAATTAGTGCCTCAAAAATGCTTTAAAATTCCACTGTATTATGATTTTTAAAAGCACACATTTAGAACTCTTCGTTTTACTCAAGTTTCCTGCACAGAAACTTCATCAGCATAACCACTGCCTTGCAGGGACCTAAAATATCCCTCCCTGAACTGTTAAACAGCCATATACATGTTAACAAAGTCTGCTAACATGGGAGCCTCACACTGACATGGAAGACCAACCTTATTTTTCCAGGTTATTTCAGACTGGTTAGTGAGCATGTGTTGGAAAGAACGTGAGCTATAGGTTGATTCACCTGAATGTGAACCCAGCTTGACCATTCTTAGTTATATAACTTGATCAATTGTGCTTTCACAGTCTCAATTTTGTCTTATGAAATACGGAAACACTATTTGCTCTTGGAAGATTTAACTGCAGACTTCCTACTCCTTACCAACCAGTCATTGTAAATATACAGTTAATTTTAGGTAGCCTGTAGATTCATTATTTTTGCTGACATTATTGAAATTCAGTTCATATTATATTGCCTACCTCATCTAGCTATGACAATACAATACAGCAGTCAATTTTTGTCACTGTTACACAAAGTATGGTCTTTAGTCATATTCCTGTTGACTATTTTGCAAGGATTTCAGCTTGATTCAATGCAGTTTCTCTGTTCTTTTGTTTCTGGAACATGTGAATTATTGATGAAGAATTCTAGTAAATTATTTCTTTTGAAATCATTAGGAATTATCAACCTAAACTCATCTCATACCTTAGTACATAGTACAGAATAACGTTAAAGAACAATGTGTCAAGAATAGAAAGTAAGAGAGAGGAAAGAAAAAGAAGGAAACAATGAATAATGATGAACAAAAGGAACATTGCTCTGAATTTTAAGGCCCGAATGTTGAAGTCAAATAGAATGTTGTGATTCCTTCAATATAGGTTATTTTAAGTTAACCATAATATGCATATTCTAATGAAAGGAATATAAAATACATAAAAGTTATGAGATTATTGGGACATAGAACAATTGTTAGGATCACTTATGTTCATTTATTATATCTTCAGAATATTTTGGTTTAATTAATCTTACATTTGCAGTTGGTAATTTTAAATTGCCACATTAAAGAATTGTAGAAATAATTTTTCCTGAAAATTTCAAAAAGCTTCTAGAATCACAATTGTGCTCATTGAAAGTCCATTTATCCTGCACAGAGTATTTACAATTGATGAAAAGCTCTGATTATATAGTGATTATTTGAAAAGTAAACAGTGTTCTGTGAAATATAAATATCTCTATATCTGGCTCCATTCAGATGGTCAGAGAAGTTGACAAATCCTATTACTTAACTTTTATTCACCCACTTAACCATTTATGGATATGAAAATAGTAGATTTTATAATAGTAGGCAACAATAAAACTAACCATGTAACTTTTCTTCTGTTATTTTGTTTTTCCAAGTAGTTCCTAGAGACTACATCAAAAATACCTCAGTTATCAAAGTGACACGCCCAAAAGTATAAATTTAAAAATCAAAAATTAGAAGTTTTCAACTGAAATTCTGTGAATAGCCAAAGAAATTCCCTTAAATATAAAAAGAAACAAAATATGTTTCACATTCTTTTCTCATTATTTAATTTTTCTTCCTGTCACCAAGCTACCTGAATTCAAGAAAATTATAGTACAGAAACAAAAGGCTAGTCAGTGTCTTCTCAAAGTATAAAGAACAAAACCAAATATAATTCAGAATTCAACTTGAAGGTTAAAGAGATTAGAGAATTTCTCCCATACCGGAAGTGAGTAAGCAATGAACTAAGGTCTAAATATTGAGGAAAGCTTGAATATTCTTTGGAAATTTTGAAAAATTAGAGTTGCTTCTTCTGTAGTCTCATGTAGAGTAAAAACCTATATACTAGGATTAAAATCACATTTTTAAAATTAACATTAAAGTTTAAATGATTGTTTTAGGAATTAGATGACTTTCAAAATTCCAATCCACTCTTAATCATCTTCAAATACATCATATGTACTGTCTTAGTTGTTTTCTAAGTAAAACAATAAAGTGTGATTAAATGACTACCACAGGTCATTCTAACTTAATATTGTGTTATTCACAATTTTGCAATCCTAGTGTTTAGGCTACATGATATTGTAATGCTACTTCTTTCTGTCATTTTTGTCTTTCTCTTTCTGTGTTTTCATAGTCTAAGAACTAACATACTGAATGACACCTAAATCCATGAGTGGAAAATAGTTCAGACTTATTTTTCATAATCCATAATCTTTATAAAAACCTAAATATTTACTACTTACTAGATTGTATCTTTAATGATTAGGAAACATTTTTATAGGCCGCGTTTAATTAATCACTATAGAAATGTCACATCTAAAAATAATTTGTTCCTGTAACTGGACTTAAAGCTTCTTTCTGTTTGTATATTTAAAAAAAAGAAAGAGTCTCTTCTACGGACAGCTGAAGTGTTTCAGAAGCAGAAGCAAGGATACCTTGACTCCATTAGTGAGCTGGCAGAGTCTTGAACTGACAAAGTCTTTGGAGGAAGATGGTGACGTAAAAGAAAAAGCATCATTTGACAATTATCTGAGGCCACCATCTTCCTGGGTATAATTGGAAATCTCCCTCTGATTGGCAGTCTGGCAAACCCAACTATAGTCACTAAGCCATAATTACCACAAATAGAAATGACCAGTGCTTTGGTAAGGTGAAGTCATAAGATAGTCAGATCAGTTTTGCTGATGGGTATAATGACTGATGTAACTATAAAGTAACATCAAGTGTTAGACACACACATCCAGTATCTTGGCAAAACCCAAAAGAAATGCCTAACACAAAATGAATATTTTTACACTACTTTTTTCCTCTTACTATTGCCTATGTCCTTTCTAAACACTTAAAACTTCAGAAAATGTTATCTCAGGAGTTTCATATTACTTACTAGTGAGATTAGGAATATGAACAAGATTCTGTATTTTGAATTTGGGAGCCTTTTATATTATTTAGTATTTTATTTGCCTGATTTTTAATTATGTTTTGTAATACATTTGGAAAAACTTTGAAGATGTTTAAGGTACCCTAAATATTTAAGTTTATCCTTGCCTAAAATATGTAAATTTTAAAATATTTCCAGATCCAATCATAACTGAGGAAGAATCTATACATAAAACATTGATTTTAGCTAAGCCTCTTTAGAATATATGTGAAGATGTTGTTTTAGAAATTAGTCTTGTAGGTATATTTATAAATTTTCTAACATCATTATCTATGCTTACAGAAACCATCTATAACTTTTTAATTTAAACTTGCACATATTAATATATTATTAACAGATAAAATGTTCTAATCAATATCTTCTTTCAAGGAATTTAGATGAATTCAACATACATAAATCAAATAATTATTGCCTCACTTCTTACTGGGAGTTCTACATTTGTGTATTCAAATACCAAATAAGTTGCATTGCAGTTCAAATACCAAATAAGAAGCATTCTGGCTAAATAAATGCAATGGTTTAATTTTAATCTGTTTCCTAGGAGTGTCCCTACAATTTATTCTTTCTCATTCTAGTAACTTCTGTGAAGGTTAAATCATGAATATGTCAACTTTTAAAGCTGAGCTTGGAAGGCTACTATATGCAAGTTTTCACTGGATTTTGTAATGCTTGCTAGAGAACCATCATAAATATTATAATTCCATCAATAATTGGTAGATACTTGCAGCTGTATGTGTGGCATTCTCTGCTGTTATGTAGGTTATCCTTTGAACAACATGTTTTACCTTTTGAGATGTGGTTTTGGAGGCTTACACATCTTAAGAGTTAATATTTCCCATGCAATCATTTTTAAAAGTTAATTTCCTGACAGCTGCATAACTGTAATCAGTTTCAGCTTTATTCCACCCAGTATGGAGAGTATTTAATTATTTTAGGTTTTGCTCCAGCTAATACCTTTGGATACCACAGCATTTGAGAACTTAAACATTTGTTAAATAAAGATTTGGCCCAAAGACATTTGCTAGCTTTCTGTGGAGCAGAGCAACCAACTAGCTCAATGAGTTTTGAAAATAAGTGAAAATAGCAGAACTCCGTCAACTGACTTGGAAATTTGACCTTTGCTTTGCAGATTTTAGAATCAATATGTTAAGTGTGTTAAAATAGAAAAAAATGTTACAGAATTCCTTATGGAAAATAATGAAACTTTAAAATTTAATGACTAATGGAATTACCAGGCCCCTTTTGTATGACTGTGCTTTTGCTCATTATACTAAGCCAGATATTGAACTGGACTGCAAGGCACAGAGAAAGTCTTTGAGGGACTGATCTTTGTGCAACGCTTTATTTATTTGCTCCAATAATCTAACTTTTATTATTTCTAGAGAATCTGAAATCATACTCTCTAAGTACAAAAGAGACAAAACTCAAGAAACATTACATTTGCTGAATCATATATCAAACTGCGAAGAGATTTGTTAAAAATAATTCTTTTGAAGAATGTATTCAGCCTCAATTGTGTATCCTCAGCTGACCACATGCTGGTTTTCTCTCTTGATTTCTACTCTTTTTCCTTTCCTTTAATGCTTTTTTCCTATTTCATAAAGAGAGCATTTCAGCCTCTGATAATGAAGCTTACAAGCTTTATTATAAATTATTGGGGCTTTGGAGGTATTACAAAGAGAACAGTTTTTCTTTTTTTTTTTCTTTTTTTTTTTTTTTTCTTTAAGCTATCATAGAACCAGTCATGTCAGAGGCGCTTTGTGGAATCCTTGTGTGTGTGTATTTGCTAGTTATAGAATATTTTGAGGCATATATTTTTCTTTGAAAATCACTATATCATTAAATTTTAAGAATATAATTATAGCAAGTGGCATAAGAGTACCTTGCAAATCTCTCCAAAGGGACAAGATAAAACCAACATGGTTCAAAAGTTCAGAATTCAAAACATCAAAGTATGAGGCTGGAAGAAAGGAAATTCCTCTGGGATCACTATCATTTTCGTACATTCTCACCAGTGCGCTGCTGGTCTGCTCTGAAGAACCATTCTCCACAGACCTCCTCATTACAATTTTGCTGGAACTGGCCACGGTCACTTGAAACTTACATTAAAACACCAAGAATGTATCCGCGTTGTCATTTTGCTTCTCTGTGGCCAGGGAATTAATCACTTTCTCAAGGGCCTAACTGCCATTTCCTTTACTTTCGGGAAAGAAGATTTTAAGAAAATGCCACTGTATGACCACAGCTTATTCTTTAAAAAGAAATGTAGTATATCATTTAACAAAATAAAACTACTGGAAGATAAGTTTAGCTACGATTCAGCTATTTAATACATATTTGAGAGCTGACTTCACTTCAATGGCCAAATCAGGCCTTGAAGTGCCTTCTGAAAATGACGAAAGGCTGAAGTTTTCAGAGAAGCAAGCCTTGTGAGCTGGCCAGCTGACAAGGATTTGGTTGGCTTCCATTTTCACCATTCTATATCCACAAGCTGGAAAAGGGCTAACAGGAAACTGGCAGAGTCTTTCCAGGAAACAAAGCTGATTAGTAGTTTGAACACTGATCCCTGGCTCAGGCAAGGAACCAAGTAGTGAATTCAGAATTAGCATGTTACAAGGCTCGATTAAACTCTAATAAACCACCAGCATTGCCCTCAAATGCACAAATACCAAATGTATATTTAGGGACAAATAACTTTCAAGAAGTAATTCAGCCCATATTAATACCTTGCATATTGACCTCTTTATATTAATTAAAAATTATCAGTCCCATTAACAATATAATTTCATATTTATCAGTGTATTCTTCTGTAACTTGGTAGAGTGTGTATTATTTTCAGTTTCAAGACATGAAATACAGTCAGAAAACAATTAAGGGACTTTGACTCATATTACATATTTAGTAAATTTTTACTCAGATAGCAACCTCATATCTGTCTTGACCCACAGTTTTCCCATTATACTGTGAAGTTCTGCTTTAACAGCTGTATGTAAATTAATATATCTTGAGATTTTTAAATACATAAAATAATAAAACACTCTATATCTTAAAAATAATACCAAAGTATCCTTTTTTAAAAAATGTAAGCTTCTATTATTACTTACCTATCATTTTATGAAAGATATCCCTATCTCTTAAACTGTATCTGGCATGGCTGCATTACCTGTACTAATACGGACAACAGATAATGAGATGAAAAATCTTTCTGTGAAAGAAACTTTGAATATTCCATGATATTCTTATCTAAATTTCTTAAATGTTGTGAAGGTTTTACCTCTTGACACGTTTCTGAACTAAATTTACGTGACCAGAGTTATTATCAAATTGGGTACCGTTAAATCAACACAGGTTAGATTTTATTTGTGCTACGATTCATTAAAACAACAAAGCTTACCTGGTACAGACCCCAGCCTGTGATCTCAGCACTTTGGAGGACCAAGGAAGATTGTGAGCATAGCCTCACTAAAATTATTAATGAGAACCTGTCCCAAAATAAAAGGGGCTGAAGCTGCAGTGTGGTGCAAGGGCACTGGGTTTAATCCTAGTACTCTCATTTAAAAATGGTAAACACATACATTCACCAGAAACAAATATCTCTTTTCCCTATAAAATAATCAATATTGAAAAACCACATATTGTGAATGCCAACTTGTCTAATTTTTTTGACAAAGTAGGGTTTCATCTAATGTGTGATGTCTGCTTTAGACTGATAAACATGTAATATTTCAGAAAGCTCAAATAAAAGCTATAAATGCTGCAAATTATTGGAGGCAACCTATTTTGCAAACCTAGAAATACTGGTTTTGGTTAAAATACATTTTTTTATTCAACTCAGCAAGTGGTTATGTCCTGTCCCCTTTTGCTAAACCAAGATGCTGCAAAGATAACACAAATGACAAATAGCGAAGTACCTGGCCTGGCCAGGACCTGGCCTGGACATTGAATCCCAATAATAACCATTCTTACTCAGAAACAGTTGTGCTTCGTTTTAACATACCTGTTAACCATTTATATGCTTTCTTCTGAGAAAAGTGTATTTAACCTTTTAATGCTTGGTGCTCCATTTCTGGAATGCCCATAAAATAGGTAAAAATGAATTGTGTTCTCTTCAAATTCTTGTTCCTTGAATTTTTCTAGGGAACATATATGAATTTCATGCAAAAAATTAGAAATTTCAATCTTCATCATAAAAAGGTTAAAGTTATCTTCTTCTACTTGAAAGTATTAGAGATATTGTTTTCTACTTAACAGTATCATTAGTTGTGCTTTGCCTACTGAAGTTTTTGGAATTCCTTGCATACTCTGGATATTAATCTCTTGTTAGGTGTATAGTTTGTGAATATTTTCTCCTATCCTACAGGTTGCCTATTCACTCTCAAGGCAATTTTCTTTGCTGTGCAGAAGCACTGTACAGTATTTATTTATAATAAATAATAATAAGTAGGAAAATAGACATTAACCTCATTTATACTTTCTATAATATATAGAAGTATTATAGCATCATGCAGTACCCATTGATAGGTATACAGTTACATTTTTAATGCACCATTATTAATTTAATTTAAAAATTACTAGAAAATTGTTAGAAAAAATAATTTGTCCCTGTTATATCTTGCTGAAACTTTTAAGCCATCTGAATGTAAGCTCTGCACACTCACTTCTTGATACTTGTTTCCCAAATAACAACTCTAGAGATGATTTGTTTTCCTGTACTCTTTAGCTTGAGTCCCATGAGAATCACAGCAGCATCTTAAATCCTTTGAAGAAAGCAACTGTAAGGATTCTTTCTCCCCAATGAGATATATAACAAAAAATTTAAAATTTTCTGGAGTCTTTGTGGAAATCTTACGTATTTGATAGGACTTTAATATTGCAGGTATTTTGTGTTTAGGAAAGAAACACATTTCTTTACTTACCAATCAAGAAAAATTTTACCTGGATTGATTTTAAATGGTTGACCATTGAAATAGGTTTCTGAAAGACAGCCTCAATAATGTGGGAAGAACTTTGATTTCCCAGTTTTTATTGATTTTTTTACAGGTTTTTTAATGCAGTGAAGGGTGTTAATTACATTTTATTTTAGTAAGCAACGTAGCACAGGCTCTTTGTTCATTTTGAATTGGTCAATTTTCTATTGCTAGGGCAAAACACCTGATAGATAAAATGCCAAGGATATAGCTCAGCGGCACAGTTTCACTCTGGCAAGCGTGAGGTCCTAAGTTTGATTCCCAGAACCAAAAAAAGAATAAAATGAAATAAAAAATAGGGGAAAACTTTATAATATTGGATTTGGCAATGGTTTCCTGGATATGAAATCAAAAGCACAATAACAAAAAAAAAAAAAAAACAGGTTAGACTTTCATTTTAAAAAATGTGTGCTTATATTGTGTGATCAGTTTTGCATGTTTCTATCTTATAATCTGAGCAACTGCTCTGAAGATAACAATACACAATATATTGACCATTGTTAATTTCCTATTAACTTGTTTTGAAATTCTGTACAATTGGTTTTAATGGGTTTTTTCTCTTTAAAATAAAAAGTAAACACCTGATAGTAATAATTTAAAGGAGGAGAGGTTTATTTTGGCTCACAGTTACTAAGGTTTAAGTCAAATGTCAGCTGTCTCCAAAGTAAGAACATAGTGGAAAAATATAGTGGATTAAAGTTGATCAGGCTACAGAAACCTAGTAAGAAAGCCTAAGGCAAAAGGATCAGAAAGGAAGGAGCCATGAACTAAATACAGTCCCTAGGATCAAAATGCATGTTGCACCAAGATATAACTATATATGTGCTTTATTGATCAGGTAGGCATTTTTAATACAGTCATGATTAATGGTGACATTTATAGTGTATCTGCATATACAAGATATAAACCAAAAACATGATGAATGTTTAAATTTAAAAAAATATCATAAATATATTTTGCCATCAGTTTTCCTCAAAATGCTTCCCCTTAGTTTGAACACACTTATCCTCTTGTTTCTGCAACAATTTAAAACAGCTCCAAATATTCTAGCAAATATCATTTCAAGGTGTTCTCAAAAATACAGTGAAGGCTGCAGTCAAATGCAATCCAATGGGAAGGCTAGATTACACTGTATTATCTTCCACCTTATTCACTGAATTTAGCAGTGTGAAACTTCTGGCTTTTTCACGATATCAAAATGACCAGTACTGAGAAATGATTTTAATTAATGAGGTAACAATGAAAACATAACTAAAGATAGTCATGAAAAAGCACTTCCAGAACTGCTTAAGAAAATGGTGGCAAGAATGATGCAAAAAATGTGTTTGAAGCAAAGATTTTAAGAGAGATTAATGGCAGTGTGTTTTTACAGTAATAGTTTTGCTAACACACTGTATATTTATATACATAAATACAAGTGATTTTTTTAACTTAAAGATGAATTGCTTATCAAAATAACATTATCAACTAATGGGTCAGTTTTATATTTAAACCTTTTCATATAATTTAAGATTTGCAAAGGGTTATTTTATACCATTTAATATAGAAACTTCACTTGAAAGTCACAAATTAGAGAACAAATATCCAAAAACCAAGCTGCATAGCCTATGCAGATTTTTTTTTCCTTTTATACAGAACAATCAGTTGAGACATATCAAACACTAAAATTTTGTATCTCCTCAAGTTTCTCCTTCCTTTCCTCCCTTATTGATTTTCCCTTTGTAGTAAAACTTTTCCCAGCCCTTGTGGAAAACCATTAGGTTAATACTTAACAGCTCAACATTTTGCAACTTATTTCAATAGCATTGTTATCATATATGACAGATCATATATTTATTCAGGCTATGAACGACTGTCAACCCATCTGTTCATCTATTAATTGCATAGATTAAGGGACACAGCATGACTTTTCTGACTATTAGATTTCTAATTTGAATATATTATTGAACATTTCCTAAGCTCTACGTATGAGAACCTATGCGAAGAAAAGCATAATTAAAATTTACCACATTGTTGCCACTCCTGTTCACTCTGAAATGACCTCAATTTCGTTCAATACAAAATAAAGACATCACCTTGAAATGGGATTGTGACTGCACTTGAGATGCTGAATCTCTGAGTAGGTAGGCACTTGTGATAAACTCCAGGAAAGGAATATACCAAAATAATGAACTTGCCAGGAATTGTGGCAACACAGATGTGTTGAGGATGTCTTGATCACAGAACACTCCAAAATATTTTCCATGTTTATTTTTGATGATTTGGTTAGCAAAACACATGATTTCTATTTGTTGAAGAATCTTTCTTGCATACAAATTAGCCCTTACTTTGTTTAAATTATTTAATTAGTACATGTTTGCAGTATACAATGCATGGCATTGGTACACAGACATAGCCATCTTAATTCCTTTATTCATCCACTTTCTTCTTCACATTCAGGTATCAAAAGGAAAATTTTAACCAATCTCTTACTTGAAAGATAGAATTCACATTCTTGAAAATACGAACACTTTAAATAGTAACACTTTTAACACATATTAAACCTGTCAATAAAGATTTGAGAGCTATTTTTTAAGCTTTGCAATGATTAGTCTTTTTTTAAAAATTACATTATTTGTTAAAAGAAAAAGATATTTTGTGTATAGCTGTCCAGAAACTGTCATGCTCTGGTGAAGTACCAGAAGTTAACTAGTTTGATCTGCACAGACTGGTAATTTGCCCAAGACAGGTTATTCAGCAGGTCAAGGAGCCTGAAGAATTATAATCCATGTGGTCTGGTTAGCACATGTTTAATCAAAGGTTTTGTCACTTATTTACTTATTTAAGCTCTCACAGACTCATAACATTTCAGGAAACTCCTATCATTGCCTTTGCCTCTCCTGACCATCATTGTAGAGGTCAGTTTCCACATTCTTACAAAATTTGTTGCTTGAAATGTGTCTTTTGTGCTTGGTCTTCATCTATTCTTAGAAATGTTTTTGGTTGCCCTTCAAGGTCTTTGTGGGATGGGAATGGTTTATTTCAGTTGGCTAAATAATACCATTCAAAAAAAGCAAATGAAGAATACAATTTAAAAGCAGTTAAGATACATCTTCATTTCTCCCTTTCCATGAGAGCCCACACTCAATAGATGTGTAGATTTCTTTTTAATTAAAAAACGAACCCCACATTAGATTAATGCAGTAATGTCACTGTGTACAAATAACAACCAGTGTGTTATGAAAGCAGACATGAATCTGTTTCTAATCTTACACTTAGAAAGATTTGAAATAATATGTATATGAAAAATAAATTGTTCTTTATTTGACAGTCAATGTTTACTGTGCATTTTTGTTCTTGGTTCTTTATACTACTGGCAGCATTTGTCTTATACTCGGCCTCAGATAATATTTTAGGAATAAATTATTTAGACCAATTATTTAACCCCTTTATAGCACCATCTTGCAGTTTGACGTTTATATAACAGCTACACTGATATTAATTTGCTTCTTCTATTTTCCCTGAGTTTTCTTTACCAAATTTACTTTTGGAGAAAATTACTCCTTTTTGTCTTACAAAATGTTCTCCTTTATACCATTTTATAAATTCTGATCTTTAACCACAGTGAATTTTTTTACTCAACTGTCAAAACATGAATATATTTTGAAATTCAAGTATAGCTTAAGTTTCCATAATATTTTAAAAGGATCATTGTTTCCTAACTTTCAAAATTCTCCCTACAAACATGTTTTAGGTCATCATGAGATAACTTAGATAGACAGACAAAAAATATAATAAGGGCATGATTTAACTATAACTAAACTCAAATATTCGAGATTCATCACTACAATGTAGCCCTTCCTAAAGTAGATAGGCAATAGATAAGCTTACAGAAAATTTTCTGCCACTAAAGTTAACCTTTTTTTTTTTTTAATAAAGAAACCCAGCCTGGTTAAATATATGATATAATCTTATGTTTGGATTAGAAGTTCATTGAAAATATAAATTGACAATACATTTTCAATATCTAAATTGAATTAGAGGATTGTTTCTTTCAGATTATGTCCTAATAATTCTTATTAAATTAACATCATTTCTCAATATGCTAAAATATTCTTTTCATACTAAATAACATAAAGCACACTCTCGTGGTTACTTTTCGCTCATTGCTGAGACAAAATATCTCGTGCCCCAAATTAAAGGAGGAAAGGTTTATTTAGCACACAGTTCGTGGAAGTTTTAGTCCCTAATCAGTAGCTGATTATGACAGGGTGCATGGCAGTGAAACAACAGTTCATGGTGGCAGAAGACAGCCAAGAAACAAGAGAAAACAGAGAAGTGAGAAAGCAATCCTCTTTCCCTCTTTTATAGTGCACAGAGCTACTGCCCCAGGACAGCTGTTGCTCTCACACCCATAATCCCAACATTGGGCCACAAGTCAATCACAAACTTTAGATTCAGCCAACTCTGAAAAGCACTATGCCCCCATGGCTGCATGAGGTTCTGGGGGGACATTCAGATACAAACTATAGCACACACAAAATATTTATTGCCATCAACTTAATTTTTGTCTTAGTTCTGCATGGGGAATGTAGAATGTTCTGAAACCATATTATGATGGAATTGCAAGGACTATCATTTCTGATTTAATTTTTACTTTGCATTTTTCACTTGCATACTGACAACATTGCAGAAAAGAACCGGTAAGTAGATTCACATGTGACTTAAATGGTGACATTTTATAATAAATAGTAACATCTATGCAATGAAGCCCTTTGGCCCAAAGCAAGACACATAATGGTTCTCTTTATATTGATTTTTGTTGTATGTTAGTACCTTGCAATCTGTTTAAAATAAAATTTCTTTCAGCAGGGCATGGTGAAGCATGCCTGTAATCCCAACACTCAGCAGGCTAAACCATGGGGTTTACTGTAAGTTCAAGGCCAGTCTGGGCTACAAAGTGAGTTGAAGGCCAGCTTAAACTGCACAGCGAAACCCTGTCTCGAACAGATAAATAAGTAAAAATAAATAAATAAAAATAACTTCTCTGAAAATATGGGAAAATTTTAGAAAAGTGAAGCTATGAATATAAATAAAAAAACATTGTTTTATGACTCTGACAATTGAGAGAAATTTTATACCTGGCAATGCAAAATATATGAAAATCATGTTGAGCTTGTTAAAAAAGTGATTAGTGACTTCCTCTGACAGAACTGCTGAAAAGAAAACTATAACATGCTCAGATATGAATATAAATTCAGCATTTCTTTAATAATGCATAATTTACAGTCATATCAGCATTTCCTACTGAACAATATAATTTCTTTTCCAGACAATGATTTATATTTTTTATATCTTCATTGATGATACATATTGGAAATGATATACCTATGTAAATTCTTTCATTTGAAAATTTGAAACTGAAGCCAGTATGATAAGGAATAATGCATGAATTAATAAGGGTTGGATATTCAAGTTAATCTTACACAAAGAATCTCTTTGTGACTCAATAATGTTGGCACCTCCACCACAAACATGTTTCCTCACGGTCACTGCCCTTCTGGATTACATTATGACAGATATTTTAAATGAGGACATTACAGAAAGAAAAGTGATTCAATAAGTAGTAATGGAGTGCACTGGTCATTTCCAAAACCTCTAACTGGATTGCATGAGGATAAATAGTCAATAATATTTTCAATGTCCAAAATGATTATCAGTACATTTTAGAAAATTATAAACTTTCATTATAAGTATATGAAAATTGGAAAATTATTTTGAGAAACAGTTACATTTAACTTGATGCTGGTGCAAGGAAAATTTTTGTAGTGGATCATAAAGCATTATTTGAGAGAGTTTAGAATATAGAAATCTGCCCATTAGATTCCTAAAGTCAAAACAAGTAACCTCGTTAATTTTGTTAATTATTAAACTTCCAGTGAGAGGAAAGTTCTAACATGAGTTGATATTAGGAAAATATGATAATTTTTCTTGCAATTCTGTATACTGTGGTTAAGTTAAGTTTTATATAGAATGCTCTCTTTTGGTATAAAGTATGACAGTCACACAGAACTTAGATCAAAATTTAATAATCTTGTAAAGATAGTATGCTTGTAAAACAAAATATAATTGATGAATTTTAGATAATATCTCATAAAAACAACATATGTTCAATAATGAATACGTTTAACATAGACTTCTTTAAATTTCAAAGTTAGCTCTTTTATTAATATTCTACAATTTATTCATTTCTAGGCCCTAATGCAGAGCTCCTAATTCCAAACTTCAGTATTCTTATATTCAGGGTGAACTTGCAGGTTTTAATTATAAATGTCTCTAGCAATATTCTTTGTGATCTCCATGGTTATCTTTTAATCTGTGTTATAATTGAAGACACGAGGAGCGACACTGAAAATCCAAATCTAAAGTAGACACTCTAGCTGAAGAGGATGAGAGTATCTGTTGAAGGCTTTGATTCATGGTTCTAGTTTTTATTATAAAGTCATCTGTGTTAAGTAACAACTAATTGCAATGAAATAAAAGGTTTTTATTCATCAGTTATTTTATGTCTCAGAATAAAAATACTAATATTACTTGAAACAAAGTACTCTTCTCTCACATTTTCCTGTCAAAATATATATCAATATATTTTTCATGTGTAAGAAAAAGTGATCTTATGACATTAGCTCTATCAGAATGTCTTTAGTGTCTGCTAACAATGAATAAATGTTATGGATTCTTCTAAACAGCTCAGTGTAGCTCTCTGTTGCCAGGTGAGATCTATACTGCTCATAAAATTAAAATAAATAACCAGAGAAATCAATATTTCTTGTACTTAAAAAATAGAGGCAACATTATAGAAGTTATTTTTAAACTTCTGAAAAGCAAGGTACCTAGGTCTCAGAAAAATGAGTAAGCAGATTCTTGCTTTGTTTTGAGAGAAGCCCCTGCTTTATACCCACTAGAGAAAGTAAAGTAAATCAATTTTCTGTAGTTCCACACATGAATGTATCAAATGTACATAGATTTTTAAACAAAACTGACCAAGTGAAATCTTAGAAGAATATTTCAGAATTATGAAGCACCAATTGTGTTTTTGCTTTGATTTTTTTGTTTTGAGAAGGTAAATAAGTTTCTCTTAATTATTTTCACACATACATACACACTTCAAGTTCTTGTGTCCTCTTTTATTCAATGAATACTCTTCTTTACTTGAGAAGATTGCTAAAAATAAGGTCAGGGAATGTTCATAAAGTTAATAACTAAAAAGAATCAATTATAGGTGTGAACAAGTAAAGCACTCCCTGTTTTCCAAACCTAATGTAACCCAGTAGAAACTCTGTCTGTGCTGAGTTGTCTGCTGAATACATAGAAGTAAATTATTGCAGTATTTGAAGATGATGCTAAAGATATACACAGTGGCTCCCCAACTTCTTTGATTTATGAGTAGGTGGTGAAGGGCAATAAAAATGACACAGGAAAAAGTGCAGATGGAGAGTGATCTTACTCTGTCAGTCCTTTCTTGCCCGCTTTTGTGTATTCAGAGCTTCTGTATGATGTCAGCTGAGCTTGATCCCAAGGGCTTTCCATGGCCATAGGCAGCTAGACCATGTTGGACCTATGTAAATCAAATGGTAGAAAAAGCACTGCGTGTTTACAATTCACCTATTGTAGCCCTGCTGGCACTCCAAACTTAGTAAAATACTCTGAAATTACAACTTAGAAATATCAGCTACTATATGAAATATAAGTTGTACTAGGTAGGAGGGACCTGGCATATGAAGTAGTTCATCTTTCCTTTTATTTCCTATACCAATTGCAGCCCCTGAATCAGTAAAGGAAATATGCTGAGATTTAAAATAGTATACCACAGACCACAATAATGGAATCCGTGCAAGTTAAAAATGCATTGCCTGTCCTCTGGGTACATGAACAACTTCAACTAGACATTTTTGGAAATATATTTGGTATCATCTTTTAAAAAACGTTCTTAGGTATCTCTTTTTTTCCCCTCTTTGGTCTTTTCTTCCTTCTTTCTTCTTTCTTTCTCTCTCTTCTTTCTTTCTTTTATAGTTTTTCTCTTACAACTTTTCTCAAGATATAATGCATATGCCATAAAATTCATCTACTAAAGTATCAACTCAATGTTTTTAAGTATATTAGCTGTGCAAAATACTGCAATTTTAAAACCATTTTTATTCCAGCAAACTGAAAGCCTCTTCCTCACTCCCAATTGTCTTTCCCTCCCTTCCTCCAGGTAATCATTAATCTACCTATGTGGGGTGTATTACTTTTTCTAGACATTTCCTATAATATATTTTTTGTGAGACTTTTTTTTGGTTTGCATAATAATTTAGAGGATCATCTAAGTTGTACCATGTATCAACACTTCATTCCTTTTAATTGACTAATAATATTTCATTATACTGCTTAACAAGTTTTGTTTGTATACTCACCAGTGGATGACCTTGCTTGTTTCCCCATCTTAGCTATTAGAATAATGCTGCTATGAATATTCAGTGTAATTTTTGTGGGTATATGCTTTTATTTTTCTTGTGAATATATCTGAAATGGAATTGCTGGAGCACAGAGAGGTTTAATATCTTGAGTGATTTTCATACTGTTCTTCCAAGTGGATGTACCATTCTACATTACCATCAGTGGTCACCAGTGGATGGAAGGTTACCATTTTTATAGCCTAAATACTGTTTTTCTACTATTACTATCCTAGTGGGTATGATGTGGCCTCTAACTGTGATTTGAATTTACATTTCACTGATGGCTATGATGCTGAACATACTTTTGTGTGTTTATTGGTCTATGCATGTCTTCTTTGGAGAAATATCTATTCAAACTTTTGGCCTATTTTTTTACTTCAGTGATTTGTCTTTTATTGTTAAAATATATTTCTTTATATATGCTAGATGCATTACTTCTCAGATTTGCAATTTGAAAAAAGTTTTTTCCATTCTGTGGATTTTATTTTCACTTTCTTGAGTATAACCTTTGAATCAAAAACTACTTCATTACTTGTAATTGAAAGTAATTGATATATTTTGCTGCTGCAATTATTTTTGAAGTACTATCTAAAATTCATTGTCTTAAGATAACTAAGTATTACCTCTATGGTAATACTTTTAAGAATTTCATACTAAACTCGAGTGGTTTTTTTATTCATTTAGAATTCATTGTATATATCTAAGAGGAAAAGTGATGCCTCTAATTTTTTTTTGTTTTACATGTGTATATCCGGTTGTTCCAGCCTCATTCTTTGGATCAACAAACTTTTATTAGTTAAAAAAAAACTGTAACCCTGTTAAAAATCAGTCAACTGCAAATGTAAGGGTTTCATTTCTGACCTCTAAAATATGTTCCATTAGCTTATATGTTTGCCCTCATGCCAATAACACAAGTTCTCAATTGGTGTAGCTTTGGAATAAATTATGAAATTAAGAATGCAAATCCTCAATTTTTTTTGACTTTTATAAGATTGTTTCAGCTATTCAGATATTTTGAATTTCTATATGAATTTTAAGGTTTATTTGTCAATTTTTGCTAAAGTTTACTTTTATGACATGAAGATATATTGCACTGTGAGAGAAAATAAGATGAAAAAATTTATGAAGTAGAGTTATGGACGGTCAATATATACATATTTAATCTGTGATTATATGTGAAAATCATTTTAAAATGTGATTATTTCATGCAACATTAAAATCCATAACAATCATATAGAAAACAATGTTCTCTTTTTGGTGCATTAACTGATGGATTTTTTTTTTTAATTTCACCATATTTCAGTTAAAGAAATCTAATAATCAGTGCACCTTCAAATTCTTTTTATTTTGAGGTAAAAAAAAAACAATATCTGCATTAGAAAACTTTTTTGATACTGTTACAAATCACCTGATGCTAGATGATTTTTTTTTTATTTTATTTAAGAGGAAAAAGAGAAAAACACAAAACAAAACAAAGCGGTGTAAGGGTACACGTAATACAGAACTACAAAAAAAAAAAAAAAACATAACAGTAAGAAATCACCTGTTAATAGATTACATATTATCATCTTGAAAATAGTTGCTCAAATCACAGTATCAAAGAATACAAGGTGGACATTCAAACAGGGAGACTGCAAACAGCTGTGTTCAATGATCCAAAAACATTGATATAGTCAGCTATTTAACACCCCTAAACACACTTGCTGTTATATCCGTTAGAGCTCTTTTTATTTTTTTCCCTCTCTTTTTTACAACAAAATTTACACATTTTGGATTTTATTACTCCTTAGTGCTTATTACTTTTTTGGGGGGGAGAGAATACAGTCAAATATGGCAAAACAAAGCTGTCAGTCAAAACTAAGGATAGACATAGCACATGGTGTAGAACAGAGTACAAGGTTATCAACAATGGTTATCAACGTTGTCTCTTGTTTCCTTAAAAAGAATTGTCTATCTCATTAGATATTATAAAGTTGGACAAAACAGTAGAGAACAAGACCAATAAAATTTAGGCATTGTGAACATTACAGGACTTCCAAAGAAGACAATAGTCAAACCAGAATGGGCATCTTAGTGAATCTTATTGCCTTCAAAATAGTTGCCTATATCCTCAAACTTGATACTATCATACAGAATGGAACAGAATCTAATCAGTCAAAACAAGATCGTGGGAGTATTACAGGACTTCAAAACAAGTTAATAGGAAATCAAAAAGAGTTACTATTTATATATCCTAATTTTTTTTTTAAATTTTTTCCCTTAAGTAAGACAAACATAAGAAATGACTAAGTAATTTTTTTTAAAAGAATAAGGGGGAGATTGAGATAAAACAGAACATAACAATATAACAATAGAGGTCAAAGCATGACTGTTTCGATGCTAGATGATTAAAAAGAAGAGACATTTTAGCTCACAGCTGTAGGAAGATAAATAGCATGCTGTTGGCATTGATTAGCTCTGGTGAGATTGCATCATATCATGGTAGGTTGCATCATTGAGAGAGCAACTATAGCAACAACAGATCTCATTGCCAAAAAGGAAGTAAGAGATGAGGAATATAGAAGATTTGACTGTTATACATAAACTTGCACTCATGAGAAGAAATTCAGGGACCTTGAGAACTACATCCCATCATTTCAAGGGCAGAATCCTCAATGACCTATCATTCTCAGAAGAAGCTCTGCTTTTTAAAGGTCCTACCAACTTCCACCATTGCCACATGAAGGCAAAGTTACTGACATATGTACCTTCAGGAAATAAACCATTTTCAAAGCACAATAATATCCAAGAAATATAATATTGAAATTAATAACTTAGTTTAAGAAAACAGCATTGTCATCTATATCAATTCAGTGTTTAATTATGAAGTGTACATATTTAATATATAGAAATGAATAATAATTACTAGATCCACAATTGGTAAATGTCAAGAATTCAAAAATATATATTATTTTGTTTATATGTTAATATAAACCAAATAAAAGCACAAGTAAATGCAAATACATTGTATATATGGACTTTAAGTTTTCTGTTACTATTACAAAATAATTTATTGAAAATTATTGAGAGATAATTATAAAAGAGGTAATTGATTGCAAATGATGAAAGGCTGATTTGACTCATAGTTTCATAGCTTTCAGTCCATGGATGGTTGACTCTATTGCTTTGGGACCAGTGGCAAGATGGCACATGGTAATAGGGGGAAACTGACAGAACAAAGTTGCTCATCTCTTGGCATCCAGGAGCAAAAGAGAGAGGAGGTAGAACAGCCTAGCTCTAAACAAACATTCAAGGGTTTATTCTCAGTGCCCTATTGTCCTCCCAAGGCCTCTGAAAAGCGGGACCTCTGAAAGTTTCCTCCACATCCCAACAATGTCATGGGACCAAATATCTACCCATGGGCCTTTGGAGGATACTCCAAGTCCAAACTGTAGGAATGGGATTTAAAATTTAACTGTGAGTTCAACTGATAATGTCCACGTCAATTTCACTGAGGCCTCTTCTACCGAATACTGGAATCTGACCATATGTTAAAAGAAATTTCCAAAGTATGCACATGGACAGAGATACATATACTGATTGGCTAAATAGTTGAACAGCTTTAAAGAAATCTTTAAATATTTACTGAACCACTGATGCGTTAGACATTACAGAAAGTGACTTCACATATAGAATCACATTCAATTATTTCGTTCCAAATAATAACTAGATGTCTTCCCATTTATAAAATGAGAAAAGTAACTTTACATTTTCAAGTAACTTTACTTAACTAGAAAACTGGCAAAGTTGAAATTCGTACTTGAGTCATCAGATTGCACATCTAGCTTTCTTTACACCTATCATTTGTCTTTCTAAATACCTCTAAATACCACTCTGAATTTGAACTACTAAACTGGAACTTACAAACTATTTCAGCTCTCTACACTACTTACTGACCACAGCTTTTTTCTAAGACCTATAAGAATGTGATATTAAACCATTTAAAAATCATCTGGAGTACTTAGGAAAAATACAGAAGCAATAAATCAGACTCAAGATCTACACTAACCGCAATGTTATGTTCTTCCATGATGCAAACACTTGCATATGCATATTCTGCTGGACTCAGATATGGTTTAGCTTCAGAAGGGACAAAGTCTCCTATCATAATCCAGGGATGGTGTAGTTTCAGTCTATCATTCTATTTGAAAATTAAATGAAAAAATTGACAGATACTCTGAATCTAAAAGTAACAATGATATTCAAAAATATTAAAGGAAGGACAAAGTCCTGGCTCACAGAGAATAGATTATTCTATGACCCAACGATGTGAGAAAAATAAGGAATAAAAACTGACAGAGCACAGTGACAATCAAAGCATCAAGGGATAAAACAAAGTTTAGCAGACTTTTATATTATTGACTAAATGTCAACATTTTCTTCACAAATTAAATATATTCTTTTATTTCTAGTTTTTCAGTTTTATACTATGTATTTATAGGTAAGTATGTATAGATAAGTATAGATAGTATCTTGAAAATAATTTAAAAATTTAAATGGATGTGCAATAGTAATAATATAAATATTAGTCAATGTAAAACAATGTAAATAATCTTTGTGCAGAGCAAATATTTTATAATGCTTAGACTTCTTTCATCTTTTCTCTTTGATAAAGTTAAGGTTCTCACATAGGCTAGCACAATGAGTTTATTAGACTCAGTAATTTCAGACTTTTAATTCATAGCCATAATTAATTTTATTGAACATTAGAAATCATTTAATAAATATATATGCTATACTATTGAAAGCAATTCATTCTTGCTTGGAGCTTCATTTTACTTTAGAGGAACATAATCAATTTGACAATTATTGCTATTAATAGCTAATGTTTTCAGAAATTATTTCAACTCATGTTACACTTTAACTCAACAGGTGCAATAGAACACAAGCAACAGTGGAGGAACAGAATAAAACGCCTAGCTATATACAGTTTCAACAATAACATGTAACTTGCCAGCATTTCCTGAGGATTAATGATCAATCGGAAGGGTCTATGGTCCTAGGGCCATTAACTCCACGTGGTCATTAATTCTGCACGAAATATCTGACAACAAAGACATTTGTAACAATGAAATCCCCTTTCTTAATATGATTTTAGGGCAAAAGTTTTTTTTTAAACTTTTAATTTTAAAAGATGCTCTTTTCTTTCCAGTGACAAGGAAAAATTGTCAGTGACTTTAAGATAAGTCACTTTAGGATAAGCACTTGAAGTAGATTCAGATTATGATATTTCATATGCTTTATGTATTTGGTATTGTTTCCTTTAGTATTGCATCACAATGAAGAGGAAATATGTTACATCCTAATTAATCAAACTTTTCCAAATAACATAAAACCATAGCACCTATTTAATGGCTAATTAGTATGCATTGACCTAAAGTACATTTATAAAGCCCAAGTAACAGAATGTAGACTATTTATCTTTGGGGTGGTTTACTGTAGATTAAGTTTTTGAAGAGATGCCACTGCTCTAAAGATTTATGTTATTGCTTTCAAGATGTAGAATTAATTCATAATAAAGTTATGGAAATTAGCTTCATTTGAGATTCTATAAAGCATGATTTTTACCAAACGTATATATATATATATATATTTTAGTTATTTACTAACAGAAATGTATCCTAATTTCTGAAAATATTCATGTTCTATTATCAATTGAAATTACTAATTCTAAGGGAAAAATTCTATTATTTTAGGAATCTCAACAGAACTTAAGAATGTTAGTAATTTTAACAGAAATTTTACTTAAATAATATTCAACAATTTATGTTCATGTGTATTAATGTATTATTCATCAGAACTAGAAAAATTAGGAATACAAAAATATAAATTGTTGGTATTTAATTATAATACGAAATTAACTTGTTACTAGCAGATATCATATTACACATGTACTAAAAACTGCATCTTTATTTGGTATGTGTTACTAAAACTAATAGGAAATAAATAAATAGACCAATAGCTAACATAAGATGTAACAACTTAAAAGACCATGCCAAATTAAGGTACAATGAGTCTTATCTTGCCTAAAATGAATATGACAGTATAAAACCAATGTCACATCTCATTGACAATACAAGTGCCAACAGCATGCATATTAGATTAGAACTAACCTAATTGGGGGAGGTGGGATGTTTGAAGCATAGTAATAAAAGCAGGTGCTAATCTCTCATGATATGCTGTGTCACCACTACTTGAAATTCCATTGGGCAATATTAATTCAAGCAGAGTTCTGAGCTACTAATAAATGAGGCAAATTGAGTCAATTACTAATTTCGTGCTTTCTTGATTTGGAGTTTAGCTAGATAATATCTGCAATTTAATACTCTACCCTCTAGAGATCTTGACCATTTACAAAGAACATGCTTTTACAGTCCTGTTTGCACTACTCATTTTATTTAAATTCCACACTGCCTTGAGGTGGGGGAAGGGAAAAATTAAGCCACATTTTTTTTAACAGCTCTACGTGTGACTTTCTATGATTAAAATCTTAATCAGGGTTCACAGCTGAGTTCCATACCTTCTAGAATTATTTACTCGGGACTATTTGTCTTTGGGAACGCCAGTCACAAAAGATAAAGCAAAATCTATTCATCAGTATATTTTATAGGGGTACTGCAGTACTGTTACACTTCCAAGAACTTAAACATCCTTTAAAAATTGATCTGGTATCTATTTTAAGTCCAATAATTTTTTATGTTCGAATGTAATTCTTCTAAATCCCTCTCTTTCACTCCTCACCCCAAAATAGTAATGCACCAGTTCTCATAGATTCTTCATGTCTTTGCTGATTCCTGAGTTAATTTGTGCCCAAATAGATATGTCACTGGAAAGCTTAAATTAAAATTCTCCAAATAATGTATTTCAATTTATTTAGCAGACTTTTTTTCATGGACAACACCTCATGAATTAAAGTGCATTTATTAATATTTTAAACATTTCACTCTGCTGCACATAAAATGCAGAAATGAAAACAAAGCTGTATTAAAATCTATGAAATCATTTTTACCACTTTTGCTTAAAAATTCCCTATTTCTCACTTTTAAAATGCATCTATATAATAAAATCCATTTGGTGCAAACTTGGGTGGTTTGTCAGATTCTAGGACAAACTAAAATTTTATGCAACTTACTCATACAAGTATAGCACTTCTTTTATTTTCTGTAAGAAAAGTACATATTTTAAGTAAATATCTTAAGTACTCCTTTGTGTTGGCTCTAAGGTGATGCTATAGCCTATTTCTTTTAGCAACACCCTATCGTTGAAGGCCTAAAAAAGATAAACTTTAAATTATGTCTTTCTAGCTGCAGTTAACCTGATTCAGGAGAGGTCAGTAGGGGAATGGATGCTTGCCAAAAATCCTCTTTGGCCAGGTCCCCACCACCAAAGTGAAGTAGTAAATTGAGAATTGAGCCAATTATGCAAATAAGTCAAGCTAAAAAGCACTTTCCATGAAACTCTATCAATAATTTACCTAAGTTGTGTTGTGAGAGTTTGGGCTATAATCAAGGTCAGAACTCCAGAGTATTCTTATTCATTTCCCTGCTTCCTTTCTTCCTTCCTCCCTTCCTTCCCTCCTTTGTCCCTTCCTTGTTTCCTTCTGTTTTCACTCTTTCTCCCTTTCCTTGCTCCTGCTTCATTCCTTTGTTGTCATTTGTCCTTCTTTGATAAGTGACCTTATTTTCTGATGGTGTGGGCCTGACCTCCATTACTGCTGTTATTCCCAGGAGAGTCACTTTCTTTGTTTCAGTGGAACAGAGACATACATGCCTCAAATTCTTTGTTCTGGCAACAAATGAAAACAACTTCCATTCTTATCTGCATTTTGATAATAGTAAAATCAAACCTCAAACTTTATTTCAATAGATTTCGTGCAGAAAACAAGTGGCTAGTTAGTTCAGCCCTGTCCTGATATTGCACATTTAGAGGCCTATACCAAAGAGACACATTCCTCTACTGTGTTATATTTGTCTACTGTGCTATATAGAAATTAATGTTATGATTCATAAAAGTCATACTAGTACAGTCTCTTCATATTTATTATCTCCTTAAAGTCCTTATTAGTGTGAGAATTAACCACTTGCTCATACTGAATTTATCCCGTTCTTATTGTCACTAACCAACAAAAGAATTGGTATTTTAATTATACAGAAAGATGTAAATTAATATAAAAGTACAAAATCATTAGTAAGCTACATTGAGTAGAAAACAATAGGTTAGACTTACTGCGTATCTGCTCTAAACTTGCCATTTTTGAAGTTTCATGTGAGATACTATACTACTACTCATTTTATATATTAGGAAGCTGAGTCATAGATGATCAACTAATTGATCCATAACATAGATTTGGTAAAGAATAACACTTGACTCTTTGCAGGCTGAAACTAATCTTAACCCTTCTATTGTGGTCTAGCTAACCAGAACAAGACATTAGATGATAAAACTAAAAATGCAATTTCTATTTGACTTTTCACTCTTAGTAACTAATTGTGGAGTGAGTTATTTTTAGATGATTCCCTGTTTACATTATATTTGAGTTGTAAGTTTTGTTATATTACTCATTGAGGATGAGTGTATATGTAATATAAATACATATCACATATGTACATAATCACCTATATAGAAAACAATAAGTATTATGCTATAGAAATAAAAATTAACATAACAGTTCACAGTATTTTGGAAAATGTTTCCGTGGAGGTGCTATGATTTCTCCCTTGAAATAACTCTAATATTCCAATGTGTTCACCACAACACTGATATAAGATGGTCAAGAAACAGGTTTCATGTTAATTGGGGCGACATGTTGTAAGGAGTTAAACTGATAGCTAAATCAAATTTTCATACATAGTTTACTCTGTGTGTGTGTGTGTGTGTGTGTGTGTGTGTATGGGCACATGAATGTGTGGGCACATGTGAACAGCGCATGCTTGTTTCTTTTATTCCTAACAGATTTACTGTTCACCTTGCTTCTGGTTCCTATTATTAGCATTGAATCTGTAGAATTAAAGAATGGTGTAAATTTGTGCTTTTTATCTTTTGAGACTTAAATGAGCTCAGACTGGTTGAGATTAGTTTTTTACTTCCAACTTTAGTGACTTAATTTAAAAACTTATTGAAAATCATTTTTTGCTTTAATTCCCCTTACTTTTCTCCTGCATATATAAAGAGGAAAATGGAAAATGGAAAACAGAATTACAAGTTCCCTGCTATCTGCTGTATGTGGGTCAGCTTGATGTACTTTTTTCTCTTAAATGTTTTGAAAGCGTTAGCCAGCCTTTCCTCAGCTTAGCAGCTAGCTGCACCGCCTACCTTCTTCCACCCAAAACATATTGGCACAGGAGCATGTTGCATATGACTAATCCTACATAGTATAAATATGGAACTTTATACATCAATGTAATCTAATGTTTAAAGTTTTCATGACCATCTTTACCAAATTGCATATCTGGCATATAACTCAATGTTATTCACATTACCAAATAAGAATGATAGAATATTAGTTATTCCTAGTTATTCTCCTATGTTAGATGATGGGTGAGGGTTAATTTATACAGTTGTGTAATATGTGGTATCACAACATCCTAAATCACATAAGTGAATAAGCTAAATGCGTATTGTCCTATAGCATTCATTGTTTCTAGTTTTCTTTCTCTGTGTGCACTTTGAAGTCATCAATACCAATTACAATGAAATGTTGCTTCTATGTTTATAACCACCATCAGCTAGGCTCTCTGTTCAGGGAAACTGTGTAAATCACATTTCCACAAGGTTATTTTATTTTATTTTGTTTTTTGATCATGGGAATTATTAAGTTTTGAAGATTTTAAGAAGATAATATATTGACAGTCCAGGAAAAAGAAAAAAAATACTTTGCTGTAGAAAATACAGGTAACGCCCTAATGTTATATTAATATACTATGGTTTTGGTCTATTAATATGCATGATGCAAGTATCTTGACATGTATTGATTTGCAATAAGAAACCAAGTAAATAGATCATTAACAGGAGTAGAAAGACTTCAAGTATAAGAGAAAAGAGTATAGCCGATTTAAAAAAAAAATCTCAAATTGTGTTTTTCATTCCAGAAAGGCTATTGAACCCAACTTAGAGGGCATATATCCTCCAAGATAGGGTGCCCTGAAAAGCGCATATATATATATATATATATATATATATATATATACTCATGACCAAATGGAATTGCCAGATCTTCGGTGTCGATGCTTGTTTTAGTATCAGTGTCAAATTTATGACACCCAGAACAGAACACAGACCTTCCTATTACAAGAAAAATAATTTACTCTTCTATAGAGCAAGCATATCACATTGCTAGAAACAGATATTCTGGCTCACACATCTATTAATTATATGCTAAGTCAGATAAGGGACAAATAGGGATAGAAAAAGCATGATATCTGTGCTGCTAGTGTGCATCAACTCCTAAGATTATTATCTTCAAGTTCCTCAGCATTTTCTGTCAACCATTTCAAAGAAGCTAGGTATATACACATAGTTCTGCATCTTCATGCCCTACTACATTGTTATCTATAGTCACATAAATATTTGTGTGGATTTCTAATTCGGCCTTAGTTTTTAAAAAAAAAAAACTAAGTGTATTTAAAACTGTATTTTACTAAATGACTGTTATGCATCACCATGGCTTAGACACATCACTGAAGAAAGCTTAGTACTACTCTGGCAAAAATAGCTAAGGGTTACAAAGATACTCCTTACAGATCTGATTTCACCGTTTTTGAAAAGACCTATTTTCTATCATGCTCCATATCAAAAAATAAGAACTCAAAGTTTTTTAGCTAAAAAAAATTCTTGATTTCAAAACCTCTTACTTACAATCAATCTCTTGGTACTCAATTTTATTACCCTCTAATGAGAAGTACTAATATTCTAATGATGTATATTATTTTTATAATTAATGCAATATACAACTTGGAGCTTTTAAAATCACTGTCTTGAAAAAGCCAATAATAGAGAATTTGTGATACTCAAAAATAAATTGAAGGATATAATCTACATTCAAATCATCAAAAATAATCTTTCATTTTTTCTAGAATGCTAGCCAAGCATATCTTCATTCACAACATCTAATTATCTTTATGCATTATTGTGATATACACTTAAAATTCTCCTAAAATTTCATTAATGAGCTTGTTTTTTTAAAAAAGGCCACTATCTTTTTTTTCAATCTTGTTAAAAAGCTTGCAGTCATCCACGCATGTGAATAGGTTTAATTAACAAAGTTCTATTTTAATTGCTTTATTTAAACTGGAAGGGGAACCGTACTTTATTAGGTGATGCTCCTAAGCTCTTTTGGTCTCAAACACAGGAGAAAGTTATTAAATAGCCACAAATAAGTTCACAAGACAATCTACATATGTTTTAAAAATTTTAGTACTGTAAAATTAAGTACAAACAGCAGACAAAATACCTTTTTTTTTTTTTTTCGTTGAGTCATCATCAACTATCACAATTTGAGTTTAGACATCTTCCAGGGGTAGTATGTATTTCTACATTAATGATCAAATAAGAATACATGTACTAACTATCTCCTGTGGGCCTAATTATTTCCAATGTTGTTCAAAAGAAAGAACATACTTAGTTATCTAATATGAATAGTTATCTAATATGAATTTTAAACTTTTTGAATTTATAGAATGAATTAGAGCCTGATTTTAATGGCCACCCTTTGGGTTCTAGGATGATTTGAACAGATAGAAGTGTAGTAATAAACATTGGTGTTACAATTTCCTCTGTAATTACAACTAGAAGTGTGATTAATGACTGAATCTAGATGGCTTATAAAAAATGCCTTTCTTTTTTCTTTTAGTGAATTTTTATTGAGGTCATATTATGTACAGTTAGTAGGCAAGGTGCTATAAACACATTGCTTCAAAAATGGTAAATTTAATGTTGTATTTCAGAGAGATCAGAATATTGTGAAATAATATCTTGAAATGTCTGAAGGAATTTACACTAACATTGTCTCATTAACCCATGAAGTGTAAATATTGTGCTAGAATTTTTTTACATTTCACTAACAACTAAAGTAAGTATTGCAGTATGCAATATAATAAAAACATACCTAAAGTGGCAAAATCATGTGTTAAAAAATGTTACCAGTTTCCCCTTTTGAAAACATTATTAGTGAATCTATCCTAGGCATTCAAACTGCCGAATGTGTCATTATTTAGAGATTAGAAATAATTTTTGTGTAAGACTGAGGTTCATTGTTACACTAAATATGAATATGCAAAGTATGACATCAGACAGATAAGGCATTCATAACAATCTTTGAAAAAAGCTCCATAAATTGTACTTGGCCACATTTTGAGGTCTATGTATGCTTTACAGAAACATCTTCAAACAATCGTAACCATTCTTTGTTAATTCTGATTGATTTTTCTTTGCAGTTCTGTATATTCTTTGCTAGGTGTTAACATACTGAACAATGGTAGACTAGGAAAGGAAGTGTATCTTTTATTCTATAAACCATGAAAACTTATTCTCCATTGGTGATTTCTTGGCCTGATGTTACTGCCTGATTGTTGTTTATACTATTCTTGTTTATTAGTGTACCATTTAATATTAATTCAAGAATGTGTCGGCTTCAGCACTACATATCTCATTGTTTTTGCAAATAAATCAATGAGAAAAAAATAAATTGAAAATATATTATGTGTGTACTTGGTATTTATTTTATATTCATTCTTACATTCTACTTATTCTAAGATGAATTATCTCAGCATTTTCAAACTCCTTATGTATATTCTACCTATATTTTACAGAAAAAAAATATTCAATAAAATATCAATAATTGTTAACATTTCAAGTAAGCATGAAAAACTGAAATTATCCGTTAATAATTACATTAGTCACTTTATAGTTTTTATGTGTGAATAAGTATATTGGAGCATCTAAAACATTTGATCAGATATAATTGGTAATGTTGTATCTTAAATAAATTTTCTTTCTCATATTACATATTACCAGAAAATAATGTTGCTTATGGAGTAGTGCAGTGTTTTGCATGAATTGTGAGTCTGACATTCCAGATGAGATCAGGCACATTCTGGGTGGTATGGTTGTAGACAAAGGTCTAATATCCCAGAATACTTTTTTCAAGTATTTTGTTTACTAATTAGGAACATGATCATTCTAGATGATCCTAAATTAAAGCACAAGAAAAGAGTTCAAAATACTCCTGAATTATTAAAGATTTTCTTCATGAAAACAATAAAGAAACAAAAAGAGATGGCAGGGAAAATCCACATGACTGAACAGAGGAGGGACCTCATTCAGAGAAATTCAGGTAAAACACAGATAATTGGGAAAAAGGGAGGGACATACACCCTGAAACTAAAGTCAGTCTGACATGAGAGATTAATAGATGAAACAAACATAGATAAAGGACTTAGTAAGTGGCCAGCTGGTCCATTCACCTACCAGTGAGTCACCAGATTGGGACAATTGCTTACCATACTTGGAATCTTAAAAGAGAGACAGAAATAGAGAGTTAGAGACAGACAAACTAAAGAGAGATGACTTACTACAATAACGTGGCTAAGTCAGGCCACACAGGATAGACTTTGAGTATAAGTTCCCCTGCTTCTTCTGCTGATGGAATAAGCAGGAATGGGAATAAGGAATAAGATGGAAATGGTGAATGATGAAAAAAGGAAAGACATAGAATACATGAAACAGATTCAAACAGATATCCAGGAAATTAGAAACTAAAACTTCCATTGAAAGCTGACAAAACTGCATAAATGAAACCAAAGATCGAGTTTCAGACTTTGAAGACAGGATCACAAAATGTAATCATGAATGGAAAGATCTCTGGGAAATAACAAAAGATCAAAAAATAACAATTCAACAGCTGCAAGATGATGCAAAGAAAAGTAATATAAGAATAATTGATGTCAATGAAAAAGCAAAAGCCAACACAAATAACTTTAAAACTATTTGAAAAACTAATAGCAGAAAATTTCCCATGAGTATAAAAAGAACAGATTACCGATAAGTGAAGAATATAGAACTCCGTTTAGCTATAACTAAAATAAATCTACACCCGGACATATAATCAAGATCTGAGAAATTAAGCTTGATAAGAGAATATTAAACGCTACTAGTGAAAAGAAACAGATCACTTATAAAGGAAACCCATCAGAATCATAGCAGATTTCTCAACACAAACCCTCAAGTAAAAAAAAGAGCATGGAGTGAAATGTTTCAAATCTTGAAAGAAAATAACTTCCAACCCAGACTGAAATGCCCTGCAAAATTATCTTTCAAAATTAATGGAAAAATAAGATACTTTTGTGACAGAGAAGAACTGAATAAATTTATCACCACCAAACCAACCCTACAAGTACTAAAAGATAGCCTATACAGAGGTAAAATTGACTATAATTCCAAAACAAAATCAGAAACAAACCACTGAGTAGGACAAGCAATTGAAAAGAGGGAAATAGCATGAAACAAACAATAGGAAAATAGTAGAATAAAGATATGTCAATACATATCAGTTATAATCTGCAATGTAAATGAGCTCAGTTCTCCAATCAAAAGAAACAGATTGGCAGAATGGATCAAGAAACAAAATTGAACAACATACCATATACAAGAAAAGCATTTAACTAAAAAAATTCTTAGACTGAAAGTGAAAACAATACTTCATACAACAAGAAACTAGAAAAAGGCAAAGGTACCAACTGTGTTTGCAGATAATATGAACTTCAAACCAAGAATGACCAAAAGAGATTAAAAGGTCACTATATACTTGTTAGGGTAAAAATTCAAACAGAAGAGATGACAATCATAAATACTATATACCAAATACAGGAGATACTATAATAGAAAAGAAATATCAAATAAGCAAATACATAATTGTAGCAGAGGACCTTAATACTATACTGTGACAAAGAGATATATCAACTGGGCAAAAATTCAGCAAAGAAATATCAGAACAAAACCAATCATGTGAACCAATGGACTTAATAGACAGAGTGTTTCACCTAATACCAGAATACACATTCTTCTCAGCTGCATATGAATTGTTCTCTAAATAGAAAATATACTAGACCATAGAACATGCTTAAGTAAATGTAAAGGAATTGAAATTGGCCCATGCATATTATCTGACCATAGTGCAATACAATTGAAAATTAGTGCTCAAAGAGACAAAAAAAAAAAAAAAAACTACATAAATACATGGAAATTAAAAAACATCCTCCTGAACAACCAATGAGTCACAAATGAAATCAAAGAAGATGCTAGGAATTTAACTCAGTGGCATAAGCACCTCCCTGGTAAGCACAAGATTCCCAATACCAAAAAAATTACCAATCCCAATCCCAATATTGATTCCCAATACAAAAAAAAAGCATATATCTGTAATCAAACAAAAATGCAAATACAATCTAGCAGAATGTGTGGGATGCAAATGAAAGCTGTCCTGAGAGGGAATTTATAGTGATGAATTATCACATCAAGAAAACAGAGAGGCATAAATAAACAACCTAATGCTATATCCCATGCTTACAGAGAGGCATAAATAAACAACCTAATGCTATATCCCATGCTTACAGAGAAAAAAAAAAAGCAAGTCAAGCCTAAAGCCCATATAAAGAGGAAATTATAAAAAGACAGAGAAGAAATGAATGCAATTGATACTAAGAAAACAGTACAGAGAATTAATAAGTTGAATATTTGTTTCTTTGAAAAAATAAATACAATTGACAAACCCCTAGCCAACCTAATCAGAAAAGGGAAAGAAAAAAAAAACAAACAAACAAAAAAAAACAAAACAAACAAACAAAAAAAAAACTCAACTTCCTGCAACCAGGAATTAAAATGAGGAATTACTTCAGCTCTTGTGAAAATTAAGATTATCAACACCTATTTCAAAAATCTTTACCCACATTAGATGGAAAACACAGAAAAAATGGACAGATTCCTAGAAACATATGAATTATTAAAGCTGAATTAAGAATATATAAAAATTATGAATTACTCAATGTCAGTTAATGAATTTGAAAATGTCATTAAAAACTTATCAACAAAAAAAGTTCAGGGACCTGATGGATTCACTACTGAATTCTACAAGAAATTTAGAGAACATTTAATTACAATAGTCTTCAAACTCTCTAATGAAATTGAAAGGGAAGCAATTCTTTGTAACTCATTCCTGGAAACAAGTATTACTCTGATATTAAAACCAGAGAAAGGCTCAATCAAAAAAGAGAACTACAGACCAATCTTCCTAATTTACATATATGCAAAAATCTGGAAAAAGATACTGGCAAACAGAATGCAGCATATCATCAAAAATATTATACATCATGACCCAGTGTGATTCATCCAAGGAATGCAAGGATTATTTAACACATGCAAATCAATAAATGTAAGATATCACATAAACAGAGCCAAAAACAAAAATTACATGATTATCTCAATAGATGCAGAAAAACCTTTTGATAAAGTCCAACATTCATTCATGATAAAAACCTATAGAAAAATCAGTATAGATGGTCTTTACCTTAATCGGATAAGAGATGTCTATGACATACCATTGGCTAACGTCATACTAAATGAACAAAAACTGAAAGCTTTCACCCTAAAATTAGGAATAAAACAAGGATGTCCACTGTCAATACTCTTATTCTATGTAGTTCTGGATTAAAGCCAGAGCAATTAGACAAGAGAGAGAAATAAATGGAATAAGGTTAGGAGACGAGGAAGATAAATTATCATTATGCTCAGAGGACTTGACTATAAAGAAGACCACAAATTTGTAGATTTAGAAAGCAAATTCCGTCATGTAGCTAGATACAAAGTCAGCATTCAAAAATCATATACACAAACAACAAACATATTGAAAGAGAAGTTAGGGAAACCACACCCTTCTCAGTAGCATCCAAAAAAATTAAATATTTAGGAATCAATCTAACAAAGAAAGTAAAAGATCTAAGCATTGAAAACTACAATACTCTAAAAAAAAAAGATATGAGAAGATATCGGAAAGTGGAAAGATATTCCTTGCTCATGAATAAGAAGAACCCACATTGTGAAAATGATCATGCTCCCAAAACTATTAAAAGGTTTTAATACAATCTCTATTGAAATACCATCAGCATACTTCACAGGTCTAGAGAAAACATTCCTAAAATTCATTTGGAAACAGAAGAGACCTATATAATAGCCCAAGAATCATGGCAAGGCAGGAGGCATCACAATCCCTGACTTGTAGCATACTACAAAGTTACTATGATAGAATCAGCAAGGTACTGACAAAAAAAAAAAAAATGATACCTAAGGGTTAATGGAACAGAACAGAACATGCAGACACAACTACAAGCCTACTTAGCCACGTTATGTTTGACTAAGGAACCAAACATGTTCCTGGAAAGAATTATAGCCTCTTTAATAAATGGTGCTGGGAAAACTATCTTTCTCCAAGCCACAGTGTAAAAACAACCCTGTATACCACCATGAACTAAAGTCAAAATGGATCAAATATCTAAATATTAAAATAGAAGCACTAAGTAGGTATAAATCTTGAAGACATAGGATAGACAGAGAGCTTATTAAAAAAAAACTGCGTAAGAATTACTTCAAGAAACCAACAATTAGGAAATCATCTTATTAGAAAAGTTTGCACATCAAAAGAGTTAAAAGGAAACCCATAGTCAGAAAAAATGTTAGACAACTGTCCCTCAGACAAAGGACTTCTATCTAAAACATATACATAATATGAAAAAAATTAGATTCCACATTCAAAGACTCAATCCAAAAATTGGCATCTGAGGTGAATATGCAATTCTAAGATGAAGAAATACAAATGACAAATAAATGTATGAAGAATTGTTCAACATCATCAGTCATTTGAGAGATGCAAATTAAAGCAATACTGAGATTCTTTCTCACCTCAGAAAGAATGACTATCATCAACAAGTCATCCAGTAACAAATGCTGGTGAGGATTTGGGGGAAAAGGATCGCTTCTCCACTGTTTGTGGGAGTTTAGACTAAACTACTGTGGAAATCAGTGGGAAGATTCCTCACAATCTTGGATTAGACGTCCTAATGTACCCCACTATTTCCTGGTATTTTCCTAGAAGAATTGAAAACATCATACTACAGTGATATTTGTACACCCATGTTTATAGCAGCACAATTTATAATAGCTAAACCTTAGAAACAACCCGAATGCCCATTAAATGAGGAATGAGTATATGTGATAAGGCAGTTTTAAAATGGAGTTCTACTCAGCTATAAAAAAGGATAAAGTTGAGGCTTTTATAGGTAAGTGGATGCAAATTGAGACCATTGTCATAAGTGAAATAAATCAGACATACATGTGTAAACACTGTATTGCCTCCTGAGTGTAAGAAATTGAAAGAGTAAATAAGATTCAAAAGACAATTATATTGCTAATTTTGCCTGGTTTATTGAAAAGAATTGTTTGTGCTTATATTGTTTGATCAATTTTTCATGCCTATATCTTGTAATATGAGCAACTATATTGAAGATAACAATATGCAATTTATTAACCACTGTTAATCCGCTATTGGCTTGTCTTGAAATTCTTTATCATTGTTTTTTTTTCTTTTAAAATAAAAAGGTATGCAATTAAAAGCAAGTAACAGTGTGAAAGCAAAAGAAAGATGCTTCATGAAGAGTAACATGAAAATTAAGATTTTATGAGTCGATCTCTTGTCTCAAAGATCTGCATAATTTATCATCAGTGTGTATAACCCTTAGTTTTTTTCTGTATAATTACTAAGAACAAGATTTAGTAGCTTAAAACAATAGCTTTTATTTCGCTTATGGTACTGTGGGTGCTCATTTTGTTTGTTGTGATCTAGTGTGAATTTACCTATGAATTGCAGACAGTGGCAATGTGAGCACACAAATGGACTAAATGGTTTCATGTGGAAGGGTTTCTGTGAAAACTGTCCTTCTTATCATCCAGAAGCCTTACATCTTGCTGCAGAGTTCCAAGATCATGCACAAAAGAATATAAAGGGTTGTTTCCCCCTTTAGGTATTAAGATTGAACCCGGTGCCTTAAGATTGAGCTACATTCTCAGCTTTTTATTTATATTTATGATGTACTGAAAGGTTCTTGCTAAATCAGTAAGTTGCCCAGAGTATGCTCAAAATCACAAATCTCCTGCCTCAGTGTCCAAGGAGGAGGTAAAATTTTTTAGCTCTGGACTCAAGGCAAGTTCAACATCTCTTCTGCTATGTTCTTTTGTCCTAAGTGACAAAAGACCACCCAAGAATCAGAGTGGAGAGATTCCATGCTTCACGAGATATTTAAAAGAACAGTGGTCAATTTTACTAACATCGTTTTAATGTTAAACATGTCTTGCTTTAGAACATCTTGGTAACTTGCATTCATCTATCACTATGGATGAGGATAAAATGACACATTGTAGGTAATATAGGTGAGATAGTATTAAAAATAAATGGAAAAATTTCTGAATTGTATGGACCTTTATACAAGAAGAGAGGAAGGAAAAACAAGGGCATTTCTAAGAAATCTGGATTAAATATTTAAAAACAAATGTAAAGCCTCAGTTAATGTTAATGACATTAGGCACAGAGTAAATTATAGACTTTCAAAAAACTTTCACATGCATTTAAATCTTACTTGACAAAAACAGCAAACATGTAATCCTCACAATAATCAGTAAGACAAATGCTATTACATATAATTTATAGATCTGTACATTGAGGCTCATAAAACACTGTGCATAGCAGTTACTTAAAATACAATGATATTTCCTCTTAGGAAAGAGTTGTATAGCTAATGAAGTACGAGAACCTTTCACATCTTGATATTCTCCAGTGAATGCACAACTAGTATATGACTAATTTTCACACCTAGGGGAATTCAATGATTAATGAAGCTGACGCGCTGGCAAGTCCCTAGAAGGGTTAAAGTAAGAGTACCTTTTATACACACTCCAGAAAGAGTTCTCAAGTTTATGGAGAGTGCAAAGCTGATCTTAGGAAACACTTCTATTTGTTCAATAAAACATTTTTAGTGGATCTTAATAATCATATCTATTTACAGAAGCCATCAGAAAAATATTTTAGCTTATAAGTATTTAACTAGTTAGATCTGGTTAAAACTAAAATTCAAATGAAATGAAATCATATTAAATTTCATACTGGTTTTCTCCAAAAATGGTTTAAATCCCCAACATTTTCTGTGTTTTATAGTCAGGCTTACTGCTCAGAGTGATGGAGTTGCTTATAAAGTACGTTTTTTCATCATCTGCTCATGAAAAAGGCTTCTTACGGAGTAAAATTAGTAATGATCTCAGATCCTTAACTCTTGTCCACATCTCCTGCTTCTTCATGCAGGCTCAGAATTAGCTAGCTGTTGTCTATGGCCAGAACGGCTCTGAATCTGCCATGTGTATGTAAACACTCACAGCGTTTTCACAAATAAAGTCAATAACCCTCTTAGAGAAAACTGGGCTACCTACAAGACCCTTTTACCAGATTACAGTTTCTTTTAATTCAAAGTGAAAAAAATGTCCAACATGCCTGCTGTTATTTACACTTTAAAAGAAAATCTATGTCTTTACAACTCAGCAGAGTCAAATGCTCTTGTCGCATGGCTCCTTGTTAAAATAACACTAGTTGGTTTAGAAATGTCAATCTTGTTTTATCCCCTGGAGAAACTGTGTTCTAGTTAATGGTATTCATTCCAGGAATAATTACAGGAATTCTAGTTTTTGACTAAATACATAAAAGACTCACATTTTAGTAAGATATATATGACAAGGCTGATAATACACATGAGATAACCTTGGGATTTATATAAAATATATTTTTAAAAAGCTGTAGTCTTTTTCGCCAACATTAAAAATTCTTAATGCAGGCTTATTTCACTGACCTAATCTTAAGCACTGCAGGAATAAATTTCCTAATTCAATATTGAGGTATATGTGCATTTTTATTTCTTTGGGTTTTTATTAGTGTATGTTTGCAATATATAGTAGCTGCACTTATCCTTTGTGGAACTGGCATATATATATATATATATATATATATATATATATATATCACATCTTAATCACTTTTGTTTCCTCTTTCCCTTCCAATCTTCCATCTCTTTCTATCTCCAAATTATACATACCTTTTTGTTCTTCATTTCATGTGTGGCTTTCTTAGGAGTTGGCAAAGTTAAAGACCATGGATAAATTTTCATGGAATTTATCTTTCATGGCAATTAGCATAATGGATGATATACAATAAATATGAAACATATAATTCCTAGCAGGGCATGGTGGCTCACGCTTATAGTCCCAGCATTTGGGAGGCTGAGGAAGAAGGATCCTTGCCAGTTTGAAACCAGCCTGGACTGTATATGAGACTCTGTCTCAAAACGACAAGCAAAACAGAAACAAAATAAAAGAGTGTATAATTCCTGATAAATTTTTGGCTATTCATACTATATTACTCTCAACTTTCCAGACTTATTTTATTCCTCCTTTACATTATGTTTCACCTGAGTCCTGATGGCCTAATTAATGTCGAGTGAGCAAATATAAAGTGAACAATTTTCAGTGTTGGTAAAAAATATTGGCCAAGACCTTTAGAATTCTTTTAGAAATAGTCCACTGAGAAAGTTATTTTGCAAATGATCTGTGGTTTTGCACATGATCTGTGGTCAAGATGGAACAACATGATACCTGCACTGGGCACAACTGAAACACATGCTTCCTAAGTTACTAAAGGTCTCTGGGTCCTGTTAGAATCATTAAAGCAGCAAACAGTAAATGCCAGTAACTTGCAATGTGGGCACCCTTAATCATAGCCTTCAGGCAAATAGTGCTCCCTACCTTTGTCTCTCTCTGCTTGTTCGAATTTCTGTGTCTTCTGTTGAGCTCCAGGTCAGCCAAGCTTGTTGGTCATTTCAGACAGAGTGGTCATTCTTTCTTCCACTCTTACAATAGTTATGTTTGCAAACATCCACTATTTGTTGGTAATAAATAGCAATTATTCTTAGTTACTTTTTTTTTTTCTCTGCATGGCCTCTTTGAAGTCTCCAGGGAAAGAATCATGTTTTATGTACTTATACGGAAAGTTCTAAGACAAGAGTTTTGAGTGTATCAGATAAGTGATAAACACTTTAAAGGGCAATGTTTTTCAATTGGTGAAATTCACTTTGAATGTAAGGAAGCAGAATCTGATAAAAACTGCATATTCAGAAATCATAACAAAATGCAATAAGTAAATGACATCTTTTTATAAAGATTCCAGATAGCTATCTGATTTTTAGCTTTATGAAAATGAAAAAAAAAATGCTCTGAATATAAGATGATTTATTTAAAAAGTGATACACTATAATCTGGGTCTTAGTATCTCTAATTTAGCATCATATATTTTAGAGTTAGGACAAGATTTAAAGTTTGTCTACTAATTTCTGTTTGTGTGTCTGCTTTAATTCTAGAATGGACACAAACTCTCTCTTTGTTTCACCTATGAACAAAGAGGCAGTAGTGCAATCCTGCTTCTTTTTCCCCTAAACTTATGCTTCATAAATGAAATCTGATACCCTACTTTGAGCATAAGTAGGGCAAGAACAGAGCTATTACTTTAAAATAGACTCATTTTCAAGCAGAAAAACCAAATTGGAATGTTGGCGAATGCCAGTAGTAACAGAGTTTTGGCTACAAAACAATCAGTTTATGGACTTATTAACAGTTCATAAAATGTATGGCATTCTTCTGGTTCTTGTCACCGGTGAACATATGCTATGAATTTACAACAGACTGAAGCACCATTCCATAAATATTAAAAATAGCTATGAGCATCACAATGGAAATATCTCAAACCAAAGTAGAAATATGATGCTTATTCAAAGAACAGCAGATCTTTTCAGATATGATCAGTTATGACCCATACTGCCAACACATGCTGAGGGGCTTTTCATGGGGAATTTTTAAATTGGATATTTTGAGGTCTTTTAAATGGTGAAAACTATAACTTCTCCATTTTATAAGATCATAAACCTAGTTCTGCTTCAAATTTGTGATTCTTCTAAATCAGAATTCCAAACTGTAGTGGTGTCAGTGTACTTCATGTGTCACCCTCTTGGCATTAAACTTAAACAGGAATATTATTATGAACAGCGCTCAAATCCTTAGTGAACTAACAAGTTTAGAGCTATAAAGCCACTCCCTCCTTTTTGCTTCAGAAGCTCTATACTTAAATATGGTTTGTTGCTCACAAGTGTTGTATCCTTCTGCTTAAAATGTGGGATAATGTATCCGTTTTATATATCCTATCCACCCTTATTAATTCATCCTCAAAAAGCGTCTACCACAATATCTGAGTATCAATATTTGTAATGAATAGAAGCACTTTCAGATCTATTATTGAAAAGAATATCGTAAATATACTTGTAAAATGTTAAATGAATCCTGTTACTAATTATCGTGCATGAATTTCTTGTAGGGTAATTTTACCCTACAATCATGTTAACATAGTTAAGTGTCTTAGTATTCAAATTAAATTTGTTAGATTCAAGTTAATATTTTACTTTATTTGGCCTTAGATTAGTCTCGTGGGATGATTATTTCACCCCATATTAAAGAATTGATGAAAAATTAAATTCATTAATGTGATTAATATATACATAATTGTGTAATATATACATTATTGTGTCTAAAAATATACTGTTATAAAGGTAGATGAGCAGAACTATCTCCTAAGAATCTTTTATTGTGTAATCACTGGAAGAATAAAAGGAGAATCAAGCACTATCTTAATATATTCACTGTATTATAAATTAAATGCTTTCTTCCTGGAAAATTTATTATAACAACTAGTTTCACAAAATCAAATCTTAAGAACTCTGACTACACTTAAGCATATGAATTGCGTTGCAAATGTATTCCTTTATAATAAAGTATTTATATTTGATTATAATCTATTTTATAACCTCAAAAATAATTCAATTCAAAATTCTAAAACTGATGCTTTATTAAACAACTTAAAATATGACTAATTGATATTAAAAAATAATAAGGATGTTAAAATTTACTAAGAAGACCTAACATAAATACAAAAATTCATCTAAACTTTGAAGTGTCTACTCATGTCTAAACATTGGCAGGGGATTTCAAGTTGGATTTTGTCTTCCATGATATTTTTCATCTCACCAGATAATTATTAATTTGGTTGTGGTTTATGTTACCTTTTATGTCTTTCTTTTTGATCTGTCACACCCATGAAATTCATAGAAATAGCACAATTATATTTACTTTCTACATGCTCATAATGCATATTAAAGGAGAAGGAAAGTACCTACTCAAACATTCATATATAATGACAAGATCAAAGACTTCTGATGACTGACCACATGCCCAGAAATACACTATTAGTAAGGTAGATGAACAGAACTATCCCCTAAGAATCTTTTATTGTGTAATCACTGGAAGAATAAAAGGAGAATCAAGCACTGTCTTGAATATATTCATTATAATATTCACTACTTTTCATCTTCATAGAGAATATCTAATGTTTTTCTCTACAAATTATGAAAATGGTAACTGCTTAATAAATGTTCTTTGTTCCATATGCACTTTCATGGTGCTTTATCTTACTTGCAAATAATGACTTTTATAAACTAAGGATAAACCCAGTAACTCTTTAGTTCTGGAAGCATACTGATCATTTAATAATTATTGTTGATATAGCTGGAAAAAATATGAGGACAAGAGATCTCTATGTCTAGGAGAAAACTAAAATAGAATGCAACCTTTCAGGAGAACTGTAATTTGATGTTATTTAGCTCACAGTGGTACAAGGATAAATAGGACAGTATTTATAAAATAATTTAAAACCTAGTACATTTTTAAGTGTTCAACAAAAGGAATAATTATGATAATAATCAGTGTTTGTTTCTTTTCAAGTCTTTGTTCACAGCCATTTTTTCTGCCTAGTTGGATGGACTACCAAACAGCAGAGATTTTTTAATCAGAGCTGGTTGATCTTATGAGCAAATTTTGAAATGTATCTGTTCTCTTGCAGCCTAGAATGTTTTTACTGACTCATTTTTACTGATTCATTATTATATTTACCCAATCATTATGAACTTGGCAGTCCCAGAATACACAACCAATTTTAAAAACATGTTTCATGCTCATTTAATGTTTCTGTTGATATATCAGTTTTTAAAACTTTGAAAGATTTAAATTATAGCTAAATCAAAAATCATTAATTTGAGTGTATAATAATCTCTGGGAACTTTTAAAATGTACATCAATAGCAGAACTATTTTGCTATCATATGAAACTTTTTAGAAACTTCAGGATTTAATGGCTATTGACATTAATTAAGTGTTCATAGTCTTTTTGGTTGGTTTTTCAAACATAAGAATAAGCTTTGCGGCTTGTAATTCTGCCAACAGTATGAAAAAAGAAAAAGGATATAAAGAAAATCTACAGGCAACAATGTTTTCAGATTTTAGTTCTTTGTTACTTGCTGGCAACTAGTTGAGTAATAGTTCAGGACTGAAAAGTAGAAAGAGAGACTGTAATTGAAACTACACCTACTCCCACATTTTACTCCCTCTGAAAATAAGAACCCCATTAGGTTAAACAATCGCTTGGAGCTATTCAGCATCCACGGTGTTTCAAACTTTTCCAGGGAAGCAATCAAAACCAAATGTCTAAATTCAGTTGAAAGTTGCTTATCATCAAAGTTCCCATTCATGCTTTTGAGACAAAGCTGATTACTGAGAGACATGTTGCAGCATCAGAAGAAAGCCTGATTTATAGACATTTTCATTTCAGTAAAATGTTTTTGTGTTGATATGTTTTTCTTCCATTATTTTGCAGCATGTGATCTACAGTAGTATGAGGTGATGTCATATTCTCTCCCTTTTATAAAGCTAGACCTTACCTTGGCCCCTTCAGTATGCTTCTCCTCATGCAGTTTCCCGCTTGTGTATTTCAGATACACATTTTCCCCAAATGCTGTGACTTTTGTGTTGTCCTTCCCCTTTGTCTGAACTTTCTTTCCCCTTTCCCAACTGTCCAGATCTGCAGAATCTCTATCCAAATGTCACCTTCACTGGAAAACTCTTCTTTACTCCATGACTGTTAGCCATCCCTCTTTAGTGATCCTGGCACTGAACTTTCAGTGTCAGCATAATTTCTCTTCAGCCACTCTGGAATTTTCTTGAGAAATGCCAGAGCTCAGATCCACTTGACATATACAGTGGTAACAACAAGAACACGTTCAGGAGCAGATTCAACTGTCCCTGATATCCTGCTGCACAGCAATAATGTACTATTTGCTTCCCATGTGATTTCTTATATTTCTTTTCCAACATATTTTATAAGTAAAATGGACTTATACTGAAAGTGCAATTAGTTCATTTAGCACTAATAAGCAAACTCTGTGTGTGATTCAAAATGCTCTTTATATTTTGAAAGATGTGTTGAGCAAGGAGAAAAGGAAAGCAGCTTTATCGAAGGGGTCTATGCACACAGGAATATCCTATTAGGATAAATATAAACTATAATTTATAAAGTAAAAGAATAAGATAAGAATGATAAATGACAATAAAGGCTGAGGGAAACTGGACCAGAGATGAATGGGTTGGATGACTAGATCAGCAGTAGACACTGTTGATTCTTCCATGAGAGAGGGTTACATACAGTTTGAGTATATGATTCTAAGAAAGCTTGATAAAACTGTGAATTTGATTTCTTAAAATGTCCTAGTCTTAGAGATAATAAAGCAGATTATTTCATAAAAAGAATGCGGTTGTTTCTATTATAATATAAACCATGTCCAAAACAGAATTTGACATGGTCTACAAATACTCTGTCTTTGTCTCGAAGAACTCATTAGCTTTCTGGTTTTAAATAAGTTTGTGCTTTTATTGAAAAATTAAATAATGACCTTCAACAATGTATAGAAATAGTCTTACTTGGGCTATATATATATAATTATTAATAAACTGTTCTCAGATTCTTTTGATTGAAAACATAGGTAGACACATATAGCATTATACACTGGCCAAATACTGAAGACAGAATCATTAAACTGATTGATTACCACTTGATTCACTGTTGTTGGGGTTAAACGAACCCAGAGCCTCAGCTATGCTAGGAATTACCCATTAGTTACAACCCAAACAGACAATGACAGAGGGTGTAAACTTTGCATAGTTAAAAACTAGTCTAGAAAAGTTTTGCTGGGCATTTGGGGTTGGGGAAAACCAAAGGAAAGATGAGGGGGAAAGAGAAACTTAGGAAAATACTAAACATTAGTTAAATGTTAGTTAAAAATATTCCGGTTATAGTTGGGCATTTAGCTCAGTGGCATAATTGCATGCCTGGCAAGTATGAGGTCATAAGTTTGAAACCTGGTACAAAAGCAAAAAAAAAAAAAAAAAAAAAAAAAAAAACAAACAAACAAACAAAAAAAAAACAAAACCTGATAATGATTTGAAGAGAAAAAAAAGGTGATAATGATTTGAAGAGAAAAAAAAGGTAATGTTTTAGATGAAAATAACCTGAGTTATCATTTTCTTGATAGTAATTAGTTACAAATCTGTGTTTCTAAGTATGAGTAGCTATTTTTATAAATGTAAGAGAATAGAAATATGAAAGAAATCCAAGAAGTTTAAAGTAGTATCACAAAGCTAAGATAATGACAAAATATGAGTAAAAAATATTAAATAAAATTATATGTGCCAGAGCTATTGAATAAGGTAGATGAGGACACAGTGTGATGCTTCGGGGAACCCGCCTTTCTACGGAATGGCGCTGATAGGAGAATTAACTCTATTCTTGATCACATCTCACAAAGACACTCACCACGGAGGACTTGCAGGACACTTCAGAAAGTGGCAAGATAAGTGTGCTTGGGTAAGTGTGTTCAAAACCAGGGATATTATTTTGAAGGAGGTTAAAGGCAATCTATCTTTTACCGTATTTTTAAAATTTATATATCAAAATATAAAGGGATCACCACTTGTGTATCAGTGCAAAATCCAAAATTATTTGCTTTGTGATCTTTGAGAAGAGTGATCCTACTGCTGAGTCATCCTGAGTGATCCTACTGCTGAGTTAAAAATAGGGAAAAACACATTACACTAAAATATTAGACAATTTGTATCTGAAAAAAATGCATTATAGACAGTGCAGGGGTATCTGTAAACACAGGTCTGTAAATCTAGGTTAGAAATAGAAAACTGAAAAACATCTGTGAAGATATCAATAACAGAGGTATGTATGTTTAAGGTTTGCATGAAACAGTTTACGAGGAAAGTACAAAATGAACACTGAATAGAACATTTAGGAAACTAAATGAAGAAACTTCCTAAAAATACATAATTTTTAAAAAATTCCTACATTTTAAATTTTGTAGGACACAGCTAGAGACCCAGTAAATATCCGCTGAGGAGTTATAGAAACAATTCTTCATTTATTTTGTTTCTTCTTTTTGAATAGTAATGAATTAAAGTTATGATACATGCATTGTGACAAAATCAACTGTTTGGGAATAGAAAGAAACCTGCTGTTTATGCTGGCAATGCCCTCATCTGTCTAATGAGAACACATTAGGATTTATTTCAAAAAGTAGAAATAAATCAGACAATCTCTTGTAAGACTCAGACCAGTGACTTTTAATTTTTTTTTTTACTTTTTACTTTAGAAATATAATAAATGATAATAATTACTATCAATGTTAAAGTATGGACTGAGAATTCAATGTGTATGAATATTTGCTATCATACTATCTATAAAAAACTTAAATGAGAAAAATTAATTGAAAGTTTGAGTTGCCTTTTCCTTTCGAATAAATCACTATTATCCAGATTAACTTAAAGTTCTTTAGACTTTAAATCAAATACAATTTAACATATACTTTAAAAATTTTTTAAAAATTATTATAATATTATTTATATCATTTGTACATCTAATTTCTTATCTTATGTAAAATTGTATTTAACATGCCAAACTATTTTAGAAACAATACATAAATACTACTTGATGTTAATAACATCTGTTCATAATTTATCTTGACACTTTTATGCTATTTAATTAACAATGCACAAAGTATAAAACACTATAAGCAAAGACTTATTCTAAAATTTCACAATTTTACTAAGCATGTACTATTAAAAAATAACTTTATCCAAATAAGATCTTGTTGTATATACACATTCTGCTATTAAGCTTAGTTGCTGCATCTTCAGAATGTAGTTAACTAATTGCCATAAACTGCAAGCGCTGCGAGAAACCTTACTATAAGGATCAGTTTTTAGACTTGGTTCCATATTGTCTTCCTGAACTTGGTTAATCAGAAGGAATTGACAGTCAAAATTAGTTGGGTTTTGAAAAATTGAAATATACAAATAATAATAATGACAATATATCTGATAAACATGATTTTCTACCTACCACCTGTCTTTAACACCATAATTTTTTCCCTGATTGTTAAAAGAATTTTCTGATCTCTTTCTGTCTCCACCCTGCCAGGAAGAAGACCATAGTAATCTTTGTTCTAACTGAGTTATTTACTTTTTAGTTTTTCTTTTTAATTAGTGTCTTCCTGCTTTCCTACAACCTATGATTCTCCTGCCTCTGCCTCCCAAGTAAAGTGAATGTGTGCTTACACTAGACTACAGAGATTTTTTTTTTTTTTTTCCTTTTAGAAAATTAGACACTGACTCTCTCTCTGCTTGGCACTCTCCAAAGCAGTTCCTGATTCAAGATAAATGACTATTTCTTTATTTTTTATTTATTTTTGTGTTTTTCCTTATTATGGGTACCGGGGATTGAACTCACGACTGCCTGCTTGCAAGGCACGCGCTTATGCCGCTGAGCTAAATCCCCAGCCCCTTGACCATTTCTTTATAATGACCCATAATTCTTCATACAGTCAAACCAAATCTTGCCATTCCATCCTGGACTTCTATAAAACTCATTTTTTCTGGCTTCTTATCAGCCCTTTGTTTTCTTCTTTAAAACACCAGACCAGTCCCTGGCTCAGGAAGCTGATAGTTGCCTTTCCTTCTTCCTTAGAAAACTCTACTTCAGATGGTCCATGACTTGTTCCCCTCAGTTCTTATTTCTTACAGAGGCTTCTCTTAAATTCCTAACCAACCAACAGTTAAAACCCTCACTCCAGTCAGTCCCTGTCCTCCTGCTTTTTTTTTTTTTTCATAAAATCTACAGCACTCAAATTTATTGTTCCCTTCCCTTCCCTTCCCTTCCCTTCCCTTCCCTTCCCTTCCCTTCCCTTTCCTTCCCTTCCCTTCCCTTCCCTTCCCTTCCCTTCCCTTCCCTTCCCTTCCCTTCCCATCCCGTAGCTTCTCTTATTTTTCCCTTTCCTCTTCCTTTTTCTTCCCCTTTTTTTTCTTTCTCTAATTATGCACACATCGTAAATGCTATAAATGTAGAAGTACATGTTTTGTAACCTGTTATATCTTTAAAATATGGTAGATATCTTGCACAAAATAGGTACCCAGTAAACACTGGTCAAATGAGTGAATGTCTCTTTTCATATGCAAGTAGAAACAGGTATTGGGGAATGTCCAAAAGACTTGTTTCTTCTGCTAACTATATTCTTCTTGCTTCTCAAAATCCATCTCCAGAGGCTTCCCCTACTCTGGGCCCTGAGGAACCTGACCCATTCAAATAACTTCTTCAACCGGGCTTCTGTTTCAGTATGGCCCATAGGAAGGACTTGCAACTGATAATAGGACAAGGACACGGTAATCTCAGGATTTTTTTATGTTTTTTTTTTTTTTTTTCCCAAGGAAAAAAGCAAAACATACAAAAGGGTAGAAATAACACAAAACTCCAAAAAAGAAAAATAACAGTAAGAAATGACTAGTCAAAAAAAAAAAAAATATTAGTAAGTAAACACTATCAGCATGGTACTGGCAAACAAATACACTTGAGGATCAATGGACCAGATTAGAAGATACAAACACAACCACAAAGACACTCAGCCACATTATATTTGACAAAGGGGCTAAACATGCTTACTGGAAGAAGGATAACCTCTTTAATAAATGGTGTTGAAGAAACTGGCTTTCCACATGCCAAAGGCTGAAACTAGATCCATGTCTATCACCATGAACTAAACTGAAGTCAAAATGGATCAAAGATCTAAATAACAAAACAGAAATCTCAGGATTTTTGTCAAAGAATTCTTTCAGTTGGTCTGGCCCTCACTGGTTGCTGTCTTCTTTCTGCAGAAAAATGTTAGTCTCATCAGATGGGACTTTTTCTGTCGTTGCCTTTCTCAGGCCTGGGGATGATAAGCACGTCTCCTTGGGTCAAGCCCCATAAACCTTGTATAAACTGTTTGTAAATAGCTCCTTTATTAAGTTTTTCTTAAAAAATCAATAAAATTTTTACATTTGTTTCCTGCTAGAACTTGATTTTGAAATTTCATAAGAAGGATTTTTAACCCAAACTTCAAAAGTAATGATTTGATTCACCATTTAGTAAGGCATTGCACAAAAACAAAAAAGATGAGTACTTTAAAGTAACTTTGTGTAGTCTTGAAATTTTTTGAAATGCCTTTTCTCTCCCTCTAAAAATGAATATGCATATAACTATATTATTACATAAAGAGTAATGCATATACAAAATATTGGATTATGTATCTGTGTTCATTGTCCTGTAAGTAAATAAGTGAGTTTCATTCTTGAAGAATATGTACCAAGATTGTAGTGTGCTTTTCTGTAACCTGGGTTCAATTCTGCATACCCTAGAATTACCTGTAGGCTATATTGAGATAGATGACTTACGCGAATAGGGTATCAAAGACTGAGCAAGTTTGTTTCGGGGATCATCCAGCCTTGTTGGTTTTCTATTAAGGTAAAACTTCAGGAAATTTCCAGCACAAATATTAGCTACTCTGAGAAAAATGTTCATGTTAACAAACTACAGAAGTCAGCAATCTATGATAGCATAAGACCAATTTAAATGACATATGTGAATGTTAACACCTAGAAACAGTATGCATGCTCTATTGTGAATTGAACAATAACCTAACAATAGGAATTTGTGTCACATGAGTAGATAAAAAAATAAGGTAACACAAAGCAAGAGGCTTTTATTATTAAAATATACCTAATGGAATCTTGTAAATCAATGATTTCCAAGTTTCTCTGATTGTCAGATTCACTCAGTAGATTTAAAAACTCCAAACAGTGAAAACTTGTGTTAAATGGCATCATTTTCTGTGGGTAAATATTTCTATTTTGATGGTAGATGTTATAGTAAGAATTAGATAATAGAGTTAACTCAAATGATTTTTATTTAGAAAAATAAATATAAATTTCTCTAAAATCCTTTTACCTTTAAGCATTAGCCAATAATTAGTGTCTTAGTATAATGTGCAATCACTAAGCATCACATCCTTAATCCAATAAGAATTAAGATGTTTTTCAAAGAAAGCAGAAAAATAATGATAAAATAAATTATAGGTGCCCCTTACTTTGTAAGATATATATGTTGCTGAGAGATCGGCTGTGGAGGTAATTCCTATTAACTAAATTATATTTTTCCATTGACTTGGTCTTATAATTGGAAAAGTATGATTTCTAGAGTGAAGTACAAAGCAGAAAGTGGTCTCGAATCCTTTTGAAAGGAAGCCAAACATGTACCTCTTTTGCAAATTTACTGTTAACCTCATGCATTTACGTATTTAAATTTTGTGTTGATAAAATAATCATACTTAACTATAGAAAAGAATATCGTACCACAACTTTCATGCCTTTAGGGTGCTGACCATGATTTGAAGGCGGTGAACACTATGGGGAGGAAGGAATGACAGATGCACAGATTGCTTCCATGCTACCGGGACAATATTGTAGTATCTTACAGGAAACTATTACTAATGCCTCAACTATTTTCTTGCAGCATGAGTACACAATACTGTTAAGATTGTGGAGATGCAGGTAGGAATTGTGTTTTAACGTATTTCAGATAACCTGGAACATTTTGTAGTAAAATTTCCCCAGATTTAGTATTTTTATAAACATCGGTTTCTCTGTGGTTTAATTTCGTTTAAAAAGCTCTTCCCAAATACTGTGAGGGTAATTAAAGTTGTGTGAAATCTCATTTTCTTTATTTTTAAGCCTGAAGTGTGTAGGGTAGAAACAGTTAGTCAGACGGTTTTTAAACTTTTAATGCACTAAAGTTTTTTAATGACTGCTAAATTGGCACTGTCTGGTGTTTTACATTCCCCACACTACCACCTAATGGATTCCAGGACCATTTCACAACCTGTCTCCCAAGGAATTTAGGTAATTTGTCCACTGGAAAACCGCGGTAAAACTGTGATTAAACTCAGACTAGCAGACAATGGAATTCACTTCCTCCCCAGCTAGAGCTGCGCTTGAATTGGGCTCTGACTGAGGTGCTCACAAGGTGAACTGCACAATGGTGCGTGAGAATAGAGAACACAGCAGCCTTCACACTCATTTTCTAAAATGAGAAAGTCCCTGTATACGTTGCCGCATTGGAAGCACTCATCATCAGTCTTTTGTTTTTCTGTCTACACTGTAGCAATGTCTCTTGAACTAATATGCCAGGAGATATTCCCCAAAAGACCAACTTTTGTTGAGAGAGTGAACAATCGGACAGCTGGGGAATCAGGGTGGTCAAAAGACCACCTAAGTTTCACTCCATTATCAGAGACAAGCAAAAGAGTTGCTAGTTGATGGTGGTCCTTGGTCCTTTAAAACAGAAGAGAAAGGAAACTAGAACAAATGAACAAGCAAATCTTTATGCAGTATTTGCATCCTTGCTTTCCTGGATTTGTGTTGAATGGCAAGCTTTTCACTTGATAAATTGTCTTTTTTTTTTTTTTTTTTAATTATTTGCCATGTTTCTATTATTTAAACATTAGGTAGGTTATCGTAATTCCACAATCAATTCCAATTTACTTATCTTTAAAAATACATATTTGCTTTCTACATATTAATTGTTCAACTTTTTAAAAGTTTTCAGAAAAAAGAAGGCATTCATTTAAGATAAAAAGGAAACATCAATTCTAGCCAAGGTTTCAGGAGAAATCTTGTCATTTCCCTCCAGAGAAACTCATCATAAAAGCTCTGAGGAAATAGTGTTTAAAATCAATTAACCAAGAAGGCCAAAATCAATTTAACAAGAGCTAGCTAATGTTTTACTAAAACGAACTCTCTTTTCTTTAAACATGATTAATAACATTTAGGGCTTGCTATTAGTGGTGTCACTTCTAAATAGTACGAGCAATTTGTAATAAAAGGGCCATTGTGTACATGTATAGGACTTATGGGAGGCAAAGAAATACAAGGAGCATCAGAGCATCACATCTTTTCCTATCGTTGATATTTTAAAGGAATATTTTTACTCCGTCTCCTCGGAATGTTGACCAAAAGGTCATTGAAGTCAAGAAGTATTTAACCTATAACTATCAATGATTAAAGCAGTCCTATGCAAATTATATTCTAGGATGACATTTAATAATGTTGATATTGGGTAGAATCATAAAAATCAATGCCTTTTAGTGTCAGAATGGACAAAATGTTACAGGACCATAATTTCGAAGCTATTTTTAAGGGCTTATTTCTAATAAGAAACCCAATATGTATAAGCGCTTTCAAAATCATCTGATACGATTAGAATGAGGAGCTATCTAAAGGGAGCCTGCCAGAGTTCTCTGTCATCACAGCCTGCTTCAGACCAAGGCCCATGATTTGAAAACTACAGAGCCATCTATGACCTTAATATAACAGGAAACTGAAACCTGATGTGTTTGTGACTTGGCTACACTAGGGAGACTAGAAATATACATCCATGTACTATGCTTCCCCCACACACTAATTATTCATGTAGCAAAATGTTGTTTTGTGCTATGTAACTTTCTGTGTTTTGGATCTTTGCTTTTTCACGTTCTAGTGCTACAGTGAACTGGATATACACATAAACCTATGTTGGTCCTTTAAAAAATGGCTTCCTAGTGATTGTGAATAGCAAACTTTCAGTCTCTTTATACACTTCTGACATCTATCCACCAAAAATTATATCCTATTTTCCAGTCCAGCTTCTGGTGGTTGTAAGGTGAGCAGCAATAGGCATCAATCTGTTCATATAAATCAGGTTGGATAATAAAAATGGGTCAAATTGAAACTTTTTATTCTAAAAAACATTTTCATATCCCTTAATCTAATGCAATTTTTAACCTTTTTGAATAGCTCTGTAAATGCCACTATTATCCACATTCTACCCAAGTGGAAACAAGAGTCACAGAAAAGAGCATACTCAGGCCACACTGTCAGGGACGTTAGAGTGGGAATGGGCCATACATCTCTGAATTCCTGTGCTACTGTATATATTCAGATCATTTCTTTAAGGGGAAAGTAGTTTTGTTCAGAGCATAATTTAGTTCCACGTATGCATGAAAGTAGGAAGCATAGATCTCAAATTGTATTTCTTTGTGAAATAAAATTTATTCATTATAGTATTACTAAAATTGCTGTCAGATAATAGCTACATGAATTTTATTTATTTATTTAGTTAGTTAGTTTTAGTTTTCTTCTACCTTTGAGTCCCTTGGCAACACCAGCTGTTGATCTGTACCGTAATTTATATAATAATCTTAACACTTGTTCTTATCAAATCAAGAGATAGTTGTTTTTTCTAGGATTTCAAACTAAATAAAAACATATTTGGCAAAAACAAAACAAAAATACCTCACAACTGAAGACTGAAGAGGACTACTAGAATGTAAGAACGTTGCCTTGGAATTTGTATCTCATTTCAGAAAGTGTTAGGTGGGAAAATAATCAGCCTGTCCCTGTGACCTTTCATCTTTCAAATGCAAAGGAAATGAGTTCAAAAGCAGGCAACCACAACAAAACAACCTTCCACTGTGAAAGGAAGATAAAGTAAATAGATGAAGGAAGTAACCCTGATTTATGAAGAGATTATTTGATCCTAGCAGAGACAGCATCTAATGGTTACTAGGACTGGAGAAATTGCAATAAATCGAAACTGGCTTTCTTTTGCAATCATTGTAGAGAATTAGTTCAAGAAAGTATACAAGAGTTAGTTAAACCAAAACAAATTGAGAAAATTATAGCATTGTATTTTATTTCACCCCATCCTGGAAAAATACTTTTTAGGCATTCTATATAAATCATTACCTTAAATAAAGGACCAAATGTAAAATGAGAATTTTCTGCAGAAACACAAACTTACGAAGATTGTCATACTGTTTCTATTCTTCATATATTTTATAACTACATAGATGCTGTACATCATATCATTTCACAAACGATTTTTTCATTTTTTGTTGAGTGATATCATGTTTAGTGTTCCAAAATTCTATAGGCACAAGGCTGGAACTTCTACCATTTTATTTTTGTTTTTTATTCCTATAAAGACCATACAGAAAACCTAGTATATAGTATACAATACAATATTATATAATATTGCCTTCATATGGAAAAATTTACATGTACATGGTTTATGTGATAAAGAATACTTTATCACTTTAGAAATATTTTATCTTATAACTAACATGCATATATTCAATATGGAGATTTTTTAGTAATATAAAATAATAGGATGTAAGAGTAATATGGCCATGCCTTCTACCACCTCATAATTGTGTCCTAAGAGTCAATTTCACAGTTTTGGGTGACTAGGAAACAACAGCCCTGCCTGCCTGTACACCAGCCTCACCCCTTCCCAACCTGAGTGAGCCAAAAAGAAATATTTCCAAAATAAATATTACAAAGGAGAGACAGTTCTCTGGGATTGAAAGACATCAACTAATTCTTTATCATTAGATGAGGGTTTCAGAGAACAGGAAGGAGAAGCTAAAATGAAAGAAATAAAAGGAGAAGGACAAATGTTGCATTAGTAAAACTACAACCAGGAATTCCCAAATGAGCAGATGCTACTTTCCTAGAATTTTATCACTTTCACTTTAAATGGGTTTAAAGTGACCCTTTCATCTGCAAGAGTTCATAACATAGAAATCTGAAACCATTTGTTTCAATAATTCTGTGGAAAACTTCAAAAAAGAAGCCTAAAGAGAATAGTCGGTTTCCATATAATGATGATTCTTCCTTGCTTCTTGAGTTTAGAACTTTAGATCCTCCTTTCAGATAGATTAGTGTTTGAATCATGAGTCTGCCACTTGTATCTGATTTACTTGGTGATGGGATTAACAGTAATAAGAAGTTGGTAATAAGGTTGCAAATACCTTTATCAAATTCAAAGGAAAATGCTTGCCCACCACACACTGGTACTTGTCACTATGAAATCTAATATACTTTGAAGTACTGGGTTCCTACTAAAGGGATTATATTGTTTTTAAACACTAAGAATAAGATGTGCTTAACAAATTGAAAACTCAGTAGGTTTGTGAAGAATAATTTGTACAGTCACCTCACCTTATACTAAAATGGAAAATATCTTGAGTTTATGGCTAAATATAAAAATGAAGGCACAAACAAGGAAGGAGAAACTGAGCAACAAATAATTTAACAAATATCTGGGTGAGGAGAACTTTTTATAAAAAAATAGTAAAAAAAAAAAGCTCTTTCTGCTGGTGAGACGTAAATATTTTCTGGTTTTTTCTCAGAAGCTTTTTTTTTTTTGCAGTGCATGTAAAAGTCTTAAAAGTGTCATTAGAGTTAATAAGTCAGTTTTTTGAAGAAAATACTTAAATTCTAATAAAGCAATTAAAATTTGCACAGGGGCTCATAGAATAATATGTTCAAGCCAGTGTTGTTCATTTAAGGAAGTAATGAATAATCCTGGAATTAACATAAGTGTCCAAATAAGGTGTGGTACATCAATACTCTACATTACAAACTGTGGAAAACACTCTTCCTAAGTCCAATGATGTAAGAAAATCTTAAATTTTTCAAGAACTAATGGAAATAAAGCAGAATACAAAATAATGTAGTAAGACGGCAATTATAAAATAATAAGCTGAGAAAAGTGGTACTAGTTTTAAAAATACACATTTCTTTAGTGGTAAGATACAGGCCTTAATAAATCTTTTCTTTGTAATTTCTGGTGTTTATATATTTACATTAATGAATAGTGTGAAAAATATTTTTTAACAGGATGTGAAGGTACTTTTTTCAATGATGCAAAAAATATTGAAAATTTAAAGTTATCATGTAGACATATTTAAGTAAACATTTCAGTAATACTAGTTGCACATTGTTAAGCAACCATCACAACATCCATCTCCAGAACATTTTTCATCTTCTAAAACTGAAACTCTTTACTTCTTAAGCAATAAAGTTCCAGCCAGGATTTTTTCTCAGAAGCATAAGCGCCTGCCTGAGAAGCATCAGGTTGTGAGTTTGATCCCTGGTACCAAAATAAATAAATAAATAAATAAAATTATTTCTGCCCTCTCCTTAGGCTCCACTGTTCTCTTTTCTGCCTAGATAACTTGATTATTCTCAGAATCTTGTGTAGTGAACTCATTTAATTATTTGCTGATTTGGCATTGACTTGAAAATTAATATTTGTACAAACTGCTTTTCCTCTCCATACAATTATAGGTGTAGGGTAGGTGAGAAGATAAACATCATAAAAGTCCAAAGGAGCTCTGCAATGTTTCATTATGACTGGATGTTAGATCTTTTGCAAATGGCAAGAGAGTCAAGAGATGGAAAGAGGATGGAAGGACAGGCAAATGAAAAGAATTAAAATGTGTAACAAGCATGCACAAACTCCCCAAGATGAATGGCATCATTACGTAGTGCTATAAAAAATAATTTAAAAAATTAAAAAGATTATCATGAGGACTGTTATTATAAAATGTGGGCAAGAAGAACTAGTATGTAGCTTGGAATGTTCATTCAAGGACTTCCATGTTTGATGGTAACCATGAATCATCAACCCCAGGAACCACTGTTTGAGTGACACTGAAACCATGGATTCGTAGCTGTCATGGGAAGCATTTGAGTTATCCCATCAAGTAAGCTACCAGCACAGGGATTAGCCTACGGTGCAGGAAAATAGAAAAAGATAAAAACAAATTACAGGGAATGGTGTAAAGGAGTAAAAATGATCAAGATGTTATACATATATGTGCTAGTTTCCAAGGGCAATTCTAGCGTATCACAAACATATACAAAAAATGAAATAAGTAAAAAAGTTTGTATACTTGTATAATAATTTTAATAACCATTTGTATGCTATTTTAGTGTTTTTAGTTTAAGAAATAGAAACACAGATGAACGACCAGAGATTTTCAATGAAAAGTATGAAAAGAAATGAGCTATATACTTATCAATACAGAATTCTTTTAAATGTTTCTTGCAAGCATAAAAATCTCATGTGGTGGAATTCTTATATGAAAGTCTTGGCCTCTAACCTAACTGAATCTGCTATGCTGTTATGTGGATAGTCAAATCATTTTTTATTCATCTTCTAATGATACTTAAATCACACAATAAATATAAAAAGGCACAATAAAAATCTCACACCCATGTTTTTTTTTTAAATTAAGAATATCTACAGTATACTTCATAGCAACAATAACAACCTTAATTTGTTAGAAATAAAAAAAACATAGTATTGATATGACATTTTACTCAAGCATAATAATACAGATTCTATGTACATTGTGTCCATTATGATAAGTACATGCACAGAAGGTCAGGCTAACTCTGAAAAAAACACATACAATGACATGTATTTATTTAGATGTCACAAGTTATTATGTAGCATTTCCTCAAATTGCAGCTTTACACAGTGGTTTAATATTGCATTTCACTACCAAGTTAAATGTCTGTATTTAAGTAGACAGAGCATTGTGTTAATATTTCACTGTAGATGAAATGATGGCCCCATGAATGCTTAAGAGAGGTCAGACAGAAAAGGATACGGGAAGAGTAGAGTATCAGGGACAATCAGTAGAAAATCCCTAAATCTAACATGTTTATCCTCTGAATGTTAGCTTCAGTGCAGAAACAGAGTCTGCCACCAAGCTGAACTGTGTCACAAGTTGGGCAGTAACTGATAGGATTATTTCCAAAAGATGTGACTTATAAAACAAAAGAGGCCTTTATTCTGAGAAAACAGAGAGAGAGAACCAACACCCTCCGACTGCTGGAGATCTCTCTAGTGGACACCTGGCATGGGGGTATATAAGTAGCCTAAGCTTAGGGTAGTGCCCTAGGGCCATTAGAGATGCACAGGTATCTCATTGGCACACATTTGGCGCCAGGGGCAGATTCCTAAGGGTGGGGGGAGATAGAGTCACAGGTAAATCCCTAGGGGCGGGGAGATAGGAGCTTCCTGGTTCCACTGAGGCTTTCCTGGCTACAGTGTCCCCTCTGGGCCAAAACCCTTTCAGTAACTATGTTTTAATACTTGTTTTCTAACCCTTGCCAATTCCTTTTGCCCTTACCCTTTCCAGTCTCTATATTCATATCCACACTTTCAGTTTCCACATGTTAAAAAAAAATTGTCTTTCTTTTGTAGATGCAAGGTATAAATTTTAGCACTCTACAGTACAGTAGGATGAGTATAGTTCTCATTAACCTACTATATGATTTGTGATGAACTAGAGAGAAATTGAAGACACTGAACATATAGGAATGATAGGTGAAGAAAATGTTAATTAGTGTGATTTCATTAATGCATGCTATACACATATATTGAAATTTCATACTATATCCATAATACATCCTAAACATCCTATATCACACTATATCCTAAATACATGTAGTTATTACATGTTAATTTTTTTAAAATGAGGGGAAAACTGAGAGCATGAGTTGCTGATTGGCTGAAATGAGGAAAACAAGGAATGCTTTTAGCTCCCAATAGGGAAGTTTATCCCATGAACATAAATGTACACAAGATGTATTCAATATTCTGACCTAGTGTTTATTACAGAGAGAAAGTTTTGTTCACAGTAAAAACTAGAAGCAGGAATTTACAGGCTCAACTGTATTAGAAATAACTAAAAGACTCCAAATTATATATATATATATATATATATATATATATAATCTCCTATATATTTCCAGTATGTTGATTATTCGTCTTGTGTTATATTTCTAAGTCTTTATTAGAAGTTGGAAATGTAAGAGTCCATACATGTTCTGGACTGTATTCAGAATAATAATGAAGCATATCAGGAGACAAAATAAGTTGCTTTTATAATATGCTCTTTTATCATTATTTTGAAACTTCTTTTATGTATTTCTTTTGTCCCCAAATCTGTTTCTTTCTTTTGAATTTTTGAGTTAAGAACACATTGCAGGGGGAAAAGATATGTTTTGGAATTTTTGGAATACAGGAATACCATAAAGTAGACACTGAAACACTGGTAATGTGACCACTAGCTGGACCTTTTCGTGTTTTGTTTTTTAAGACTGAAAAGTCTGTCCTTTGCAGTAAATTCATTTAGCTGCCTTCTTTAAAAGACAAGAATCTATGAGACAGCAGGGCTAACCCCTCCCTTCAGAATGTGTGGTAGTTAAACCTAAAGGAAGTAGCCGTTAACCTCCAACACAAAACATTTTATTATAATGGAAAAGTTATTTATTTTAATTATTATCATTAGACATTTAAGGTCAACTAATGGCATTTACATTCCAACTCTGTTACCAGTTACTATTTTGGTCTTCTCTTAACTAATGACTGCCTGATCCTGTCATCAAATCCTAAGAATCTTTCAATTTTATTTATTTTTATTAGAGTCCTATTACCAAGTTGATGCTTCAAAACAAAATACAATACAATATGTCCTAAGTGAAATGAATAATTAAATTTGTGTAAGCTTTCTAGTTTCTTGGGATTAACAAATTGAAATATAAATTTATTTCCCAGGGCAGAATCAAATGTAATGTTCTATAGTGACTTGGAAATTTAGTTAACATGATAACTAACAAAAGTTTCTAAAAGGATGGACAAATTGTTCCCAACTGAACATAAAGGGGAGTGACATAAGGTTAGACAAAAGATTCATGATTTATGCGAATTTCTTTTGAAATGCAAACAACCTCAGAGAATCTTTACAGCCCTCTTAGGAAAAGTCTCCTGGGTGGTACCATTTGTGCTGAGGGAACTTAGAATGGGCTAGTAGGGTGATAATGGAATTTCTTACAGTCTTGGCATTTGGGGATTTACACATAGAAATCCCTGGAGCCCTTCAAAGTTGCACACATAAATCTCTACATCATTTTTTTTTTTTTTTTTTTGAGACGTGTTTTCCTGGTTGCTGCTTTTAACTGAAAGTTTTAGAGTCTTATTTCCTAAAAGCAACCAGGTAAAGAAACAGCCTTCACATTCTCTACAGGGAGACATTTCTCCTGTAATCATCTCAATATTTTACTTTATTGATCAATTCAAAATTCCTCCTACACTGTAATCACCAGCATCACCATCAAAACAATAGACAAAATTAAATCCCCATGGTAAATAAATTCGAACATCAAAAATGTCTAATATGCTTATATGCTGAGTATTAAGAGAGTGAGAAGCAGTTTCCTTTAATTCTATAGATTTCTAACAGTCTATCTCCATGAAACCCTGTTGACCACTTAATAATAAGGAATAAATTTTAATCTTTATGACATCCATATCTGTATCATTACAAACTTTGTTATACCCCAATGCTGGTATGTTTTTTATTTTAACAGATGATAATGACTTACTATTCCTGTGGAATGTAGTGGATAATCTACTAAGAAAGATCATGTCCTTCTAGTCAACAGTTGGCTCCAAAGAACAACAGCTTACACTGGGACAACACATAATAATAACAAGCACTTTGTATTACAGCAGATTTGCTAAGGCAGGACTATTTAAAAAGCAGCACTCCATATCATAGCTGTGAAATTAACATTATTTCATAGACTCTAAAATCCAAAACAATGGTCTTGCAAATGGCTCAGGACAAAGTGCTGAAACAAATGGTGACTCTTTGGAAGTGTTTACCACATAAGGGAAATAAACAATAGAATATTTATACTGGTGCTTTAGAAGTTACTAGTCCAACTCTATAATTTTGTAGGAACTAAAATCCAGAAAGGCAAGATATGTTTCTGAGGCAGAAGTCTTCATGTTATTCCATAACACATGATAGTACACAATAAATATGTGTTAAATTGATTGAGCTAATCATTTCCCCTCTGGTTTTCTTTATTATAGCCATTGCAAATTTTCTTGCTCAGGAGACTTAAGCAGAGATAGACACAAGCACTTTGCAAAGATAATATATTTTGGTATTTGTCTTTGATATAAAATGCTGATGTTTTAAAGCAATAGTTTTTTTTTTTATGGGGGGGAAGTTAATGGATTTTTAACTAGAATAAGAGAGTCATACAGCTACTTATCAAAGATTCAGATAAAAAACTAAATTACATCAGTAGTGAAAAGTCATACAGTCAACATCAAGCCTAATTTAAAAGCATTTCTGGAGACAGATGAAATATAATTCTATTCCTCAGTGGAAGCAATACTATTTCAAGGAAAATTAATATAACTCTGACAAACTATAATGTTAATAACATCCTTAAATCTCTTTCCAATGGAAACAGTGATGACAATATCATATTACAAAAACAAATGTCAGTCTATGAGAAGTAAGTAGGAAGAATCCACCAGAAGACCTTAATGCAGTAATGTTTCTTAAGGAGCTGATGGCTCCCATACCTATAAAGACACATCTCCAGGAGCTGGTTTGGTGTATGTGAGAGAAGATGATGTTGTGCTTGTTAAACTAGTGCTTCCTAGATGTATGCAAAAGGAGACACAGACATTATCAGTTTGGGCCTACCATAGATGATACCTAGCATGAAAAGTCAACTGGGGAAAATGTGAATTCAAATTAAAGAGTAGTATGTAAATTGCATGATAATTGCTGTGTGGTTTTGGTTAGCTCTTTTGAAATCAGATGCTAGGAATCATTTAAAAAGTCTGTATTATTGAACTTAGACTGTTTTATTGAGCTGCAACTGTAAAAGAGATCTCTCAACAATGAGTGCTAGTTTAAGCACTGTCATAGGTCAAATTCAGAATTGTCATAATGCAAGTCAAGAACTACTCTCAGGTCCTCTTAGACTACTTAAGCACGCGGGGGTGTGGCTCATAGCTAAGCTAACTCAAAACTTCTATAGTATAAATTAATGAGGTCATATTGCATTATATAACACAAGACAAAATTGGAGAAGAAAGGAACCTACAGGATTAAATATCTCCAAAGCAAAATAGCAAAAGACTTGTCAACTCATATGGCTTTCACCAGATTTTGTTTCCGTGAAATCAAGCATATCGAATACTCCTCTCCCTGACTTATTTACTCCTTCTACATTTCTTTCCTCCCACTTTTGGTTTCTTCTATTTCATTTCCTTACCCCTCTACATAACCTACGGCAATAAGTCAAAAGGAATTGCTCATGCAGCCTTCTCATTCCCAATTTCCAAAGCTTATCTCAAATTAAGGCTGTTCCATATACCTCCTTAGGCAGGAAGCCATGGTTAACAGTGAATTAGTGAACGCAATTTAGTGGTGAGGAAATGGTCTTTTAAGTGAGTCATGTCTCAGAACTCTTGTTTCTTTTTGTAGTCTTCTGCCAAACTCAATTTCTAAGAACCTCACTTTCTGTCTTTCATAATGAGTATTATTCACTGTATCTCTGACTTTTTGAAGTTTTCCAAAACCTTTTAAAAACCTTCTGACATTTCTTGTTTACTTTTCTTCTTGGTTCTATGTGTATGAAACTTCACATTTCCTCTAATTTTTACTCCATGTGAGTATGCACATAGCTGTTGGTGGAATGCGTTCTTCATTAAAACAGTATTTTTCATATCTACTTCTCTGCATCTTGCTTTGATGACTATAAGATGATTGATTTTTCTTTTTTTCCTCCCAACATCTCTCTTCATCCTGAGGTTTTGGAACACTTCATAGTATCAAGTATCATGAGTACTTGGTCAACATTCCAAAGTTTGTTTGAAGATGTTGGCCTAAATTCCATGTATTTTTTTTCAGTATATATAGCCTATTATATATTTCAATGTTTACTATAGATTTTGTCTCAGACTACAAAAATAGACTAATGAGACTATGTTCCTCAACTTGAGATACCTAGTATCTTAACTTGTTATGATTACAGTGACCGTCTGACTACTGCTGTTTACTGTACCTGTGAAGAAGTTACCAAGATAGTGTAATTTGGATAATTTAGAAGCACTTAGGTTTAGGGAGTATTTTTTTCTTCTTCATTAAAAAATGAATATAAATAAAAAATCATTGGAAAGATGGTGTAGTGTTATAAATATTGAGATTTGCTTGTCACTTGGTCATAAAGAATGACAAACCTGAGTTATGAAAATGAATGCAACTTGAAAACATAATAAGTAAAATAAATCAGACACCAAAATTAATTATTGTATATATATTCATAGAGAGAGAGAGAGAGAAAGAGAGAATGATGAAACAAAACACAAATAGTAGTATGAAGAAAAAAATGAATTATTAAAATCCAGCAATGATAATGTATCTAAAGTGCATCTTGATTTATTATAATTTTGTGTTCATGGTTTTTGGCCTATTAGTTCAGTTTTAACCTCTCTGTGTGTGATAATTAATTTATAAAATAAAAAAAAAATGAACCCGATGCTGGCGTAATAAAAAGAGTTGGGAGGAAGAGGGAAAAAAATTTTGCATGTACCAGTACCCTACAATTAATGTATCACTGTGTACTGCAAACATGCAACATTTTCATAGCACAGAATTATTTTAAATCTTTGACATGATTCCAGTTATGAAATGACAAAAAGTCTGTAAATGTACAAAATCACATTTTTTAATAAGAATTCACTGGCAATTACAGTAACTATTAACAAAAAACAATATATAAATCATGCAAGTTTGTCTTGGATAAATTAATAAAGTTTTTAAAAGAGCAATTAATGAGTAGTCTATTATTTATTTAAATTGGCCTCCTATACTTGAAGTATGGAACAAGAAAATGATATTGAATAATCTTAAAAGTATCATTCAGTTCTGAAATTTTGAAATCATCCTTTTACTCTAAACTTTTAAGCCAATTTTTCTTTCACTTAAATTTTTTGTATTTAGATATATATGTGATTTTTCCATGCACATATATATGATAAGCTTTAATTTACACAAATTTAAAATGCTTATGACCATTTCCAAGGACTTCTACTAATTTATCATAAATCTTGCTGAATTTTACTAGGTAAACAACTTATTTTCCCATTTTAAATTTATCCAGATAACAGTTATAGTGTTTTTTAGAGCTAAAATAACAAACTATCACAAATTAAGTGTCTCAAAACGAGACAAATTAATTTTTTCACGGTGCTAGAGACTAGAAGCCCAAACTCAAAGTCACAGGACCATGCTCCCCTAGGAAGCTATAGAGAAATATTTTTTCTTGTCTTTTCCAGGTTTTGGTGGTCCCCGACTTCTTTGGGTTTGTGGCACAGAATGGTTAATCTGTGTCATCATCTTTATATAATGGTCTTCTCCATGGTTTCTATTTCTATAAGCAAATTTCTCTCTTCTAGGAACAGCAGTCGTGCAATTCATGCCTATCGTAGTCCAGTATGAACATAGGTTGATTACATGTGCAAACACTCTATTTTGAAACACACTGAGTTTCCAAGCAGACAGACATGAATTTGGCGGGTGCTACTCAACCCGAGACAGAAACACATGATGGTCGGTCATTTCTCTTTAGCCTGCATTAACCTATAGTGTCACAGAGAATTTGCATAATGATTTCGAAAAATAACTCGGTAGGAGTTGGCTAGGTCAGATAGTAACAACAAATATTGTTGGAGGGGAAGGCAGGCGAACCATTACTTTGTTTTAGTTTGGAAACCATTTGTGTCTAGCCCAAAAATTTACCAACCATCTCCGCCTCTACATTTATTTGAAAAGTGGGTGTCCCATCATCCTAGACATGGAAAGAGATGATGTATAGGAATTCCCAGCTGATTCATATGTCACGCCAGGGCAAACAGGAAATAACGTTTGTTGTTTGAGATGTGAAAATTGTTTGTATTTATAATACAATTCTTTCTCTTTGGAGATGATAGAAAAATGATTCTAGGGGCAAAGAAAACTTTCCCTATTCATGTATTATGAACATATGCATATTGTACATAAGCATATAAGTGGTTTATCTGTATGGAATTTCTTGGATAAATGATTAGAAAACGAAGGTCTTAATCTGTTCAGACCGCTAGCATATAATTAAAAAAAAAAAAAACTGCAAGTCTTATAAACAACAGCAATTTATTTCTCACAGTTTTTGCACCTGAAAATATTTTACAAATGGAGTCTATCTTTGTGACCCAAACCCTTGCCAAAATTGCACCTCATACCATCACCTAGAATTAGTATATCAATATGAGAACTTTAAGGTGACAGAGTCAGAGCATATTAATTCCTTAGGAAAGTGATAATGAAAAATTAATGTCATGAAACATTACTGTAAAATAATATTGCTTATACTTGGTGATGCCATCAGCTCTGTTATGGGTCTGACCCATAAACTATGGCATTCTTGTTTTCCTCATCAATTTGAGCTTTCATGCCTCAATATGAGAGACTTTGCCATGCATTATTAAATACGATTATCAACATATTACTCCGGTTTCCCCTACCTAAGACACAATGTCTGACACCCACAGTTTAAAAGAGAAAAAGCTTAAATTGGCTGGTGGTCAGCATTTTCAACGAAGAGACAGGATGGCGGGAGGATGTGACAAGGCATAGATGCCCTTAGTTCACGGCAGTGGGAAGTAGATCAGAGGAGCACGGCCAGGGAGGAAGGGACCTGTGTATTTAGTTCTACCCAGGTCTTGTCCCAGAAGATGCATTGCTAATTCCCTAGGCAGCTCAAGTCAATCAAATAAATTTAGCTTAACATAGTCACTCTGAAAAGTATATTGCAGTGTTATAGTGATAGTTTCCAAAATTAGGTGTCATAATTTACTTTTTATTCTGTTAACCAAAGCTTAATATTCTGTGAAGAAACACATTACCACATTTCTAACTAAGCATTAGGCAGTATTTAAAGTTACTGATTATATTTGTCAGGGTAGGTTATGAACTAAAGCCAAGTCTTTTAGAACTTCAATAATTGAATGCATTATACTGTGTTAATTCAGAGTCCAAACATTTAAGAGTTTGAAATAGTCTGAATGTTCTGTGTATGTCCAGGGAACCATTTATTCCACGTGGGATTTATTTTTTCTGCAGGATTTGGCCATGTAATTAATGAGTGAGGAGTTATAGTAACTAGGAGGAGGGTATCAGAGGAATCTCAGAGCCAAATTTGGAATTGTTTGCCATGGATTGATTGGCCGGAACTGAATCACATGGTCCAAATGAACTATTAAAGAGGCTGAGGAATTTGCCAACTTCTGTGTAGAAGAAGAAAATGACTCTTTGTTAAAATTCATTAGTATGGAGATTCTTTAAATACTCCAGCAAGCCTAAGCAATAAAAATGTATACAAATTCTTTTGAAGCAACACACAAATGACTTTGTAAACTATATTATCTTAATTTTATAGATGAAGCGATTTTTAGATCATATTGTAAGAGATAGAACAAATTGGTTCCAGAGTTCTAGTTCGGAGCCAGTGTGCCTGTCTTGTTCCTACTCAGGAGCACATCTATTACCCCTTCTCTTTGCAGAGATAATGGAGGGGAAAGAGGCTGAGGATTTAGCTCAGCGGCATAAGCACCAGCCTTGCAAGCAGGTGGTTGTGAGTTCGATTCCCGGTACCAATAAAAAGAGAGGGGAAAAAAAAAGGCAGTTGATAATGGAGTGGAAATACTGCTTCAAAGTGAGAAAAACTGAAAACTTTCCTAATGAGTAGTAAATAGCTTACTTAGTAATATTCTGCAATCTCATCTAGAAGACTTTAAAATAGTTTCATCTCTTTTTGATAATTTAAATATTATTCAGAATAGAAACTGAAAAATAGATGACCAAAACACCTGTCAAAGTTCCTCCAGCTTTGCCAGACAGTGTGACAGTCCGACATGAAGTGGAGACAAGAGAAACAAAATTGTAGGTAAGTAACAATCTGGACTTGAACCAGCATAGAGACAAACTAAAAAACTGAAACAGGAAAAAGAAAAGCCTCTCAGTGCTCATGATGCTATAGAATTTTCAGTGACCTTGTCTATAGCAATTATATTCAACAGTAATTTCAGCAGATCACTGAAGAAAAATACCTTTGGTGAATAATTTAGAAAAATGAGAAACTAAAGAATGGAAAATTCCTCCCATTGCTAAAAACCACTAATATTTATACCTGCCATGTATGTATTTGTTTAATTATTAATGGTGCAAATGTATTCAAAGTTTATATTCCTCCACTGTATGAGGAAACAGTTATTGAAATTTTAAAAATTAAAACATCGGTAATATAGAGGCTTGTACAATTTGCATCCAACTGACAAAAGCTGCCCTAGCACTTTGCAGATTTATGTGTTTGATCTTTAAATCATTTTATATTCATATTAGCTTATATTGGAAAGGCTAAAATTATTTGGAGAACAAAACCACTGACTGCTGTATTCGTTTTCACAATGTGAAAGTTTAATCAGCAGAGACTAAGAAAGATGGAGAGAATTTTCCATCAAATTGAAATACTTTAATATGAAGTACCTTGTATTTCTTATTATTTGTGTCTCTCTGCATTTATTTATAAATTGGGCCACAAAATGTTTTTCAATTTATTTTATTTTATCACATAAGGAAGATATGTCTAACTTTTTAAGAGATTATATTACCTAAATTTCCTGCTGATGTCGAAGAACCAGAAACCTCATATTTGTACAGTGAACTGCAGGTCTCCATAGGCAGTTAGAATTTAAGCAGAAACAAGACACTTTGCATATTGGAAGAAAATCAGAATCTGCTCCCAAATGATCAGTTCTGTGACAAAGCCCTAAAAAGTGCAATTGGATCACATGTGCCCCTGGATTAATTCCATGGTATTATTATAAGTGAGAATAAGAAACTTCTTTCTTAATTTAAATAATTCAGGGCCAGGGATTTAGCTCAGTGGCATAAGCAACTGCCTGGCAAGCTCAAGGTAGTGAGTTCAATCCCCAGTCCAAAAAAAAGAAATAAAAGAATTCAGTATGAAATGAAATATATTGGAAAGACAATTCAGTGAGCAAACAGATATCAGAATCTGGCGCCTATAGGTATGATGACTCTTTTTAAAAAGTCTTTGACAACCTCTTCTTTTTAATAATGAAAAGTGTTTCAGTCATAACATAAATTTTTCTATTAGGATTACAGTTCTTTATTGTGAAAATTCAATTATGCAAAGTTGAGATTGAACAGATGGACATGGAATAGTTTGGCAAAAAATTAAAGGGATTTTCTTGGTTTTAGGATACTGTGACATAAAAATTCAAAGAAGTGTTCTATTTTACATCACTTAAGTTAGGCTAAAATAAGAACTTGAGATCTTTAAAAAGAAATCGTAAAACAAAAGGGCAAAACTTGAACACAAACCTTCCTAGTGTGTCATGGCTAGTGACTGAAGTTACACTTAAAAATTTGCAAGGTGGACAATTTTGCTTACTTTGTAAAGTTGTTAGCCTAAACTACATGTGAGGTTATCAAATTTATTACCCAAAACTTAACTACTCTTTCATTTTGAGCAAACAGGTGGTTAGCCTTTGGATTTGACTAAGATATATGTTTGTGTGTTTTGTGATGGGCAGCTAAATGCTGACGTTAGGAAGAGAAATAAAAATCACAATCTTGTCAATGACCTCTGAACATTCCTATGTGTTAAAAAGATTTTTAGGCACACACATTTTAAGGTGCACATATTAAAGATGTACACATTTAAAGAAATATAACAGTGTTGTATATTACTGTAATATTTATTCAAAAAGTGTTCATGAAACTTCTCAGTCAAGATAGAAAATGGTTTCCCAAGTTGATTTTCGTTCTAGAGAAAATAATCCTTTTTTTCTTGACAATATCTGGCAGATATTTGGTGAAGAAAACCATAATTTTTAAATGAAATACTGCTACATTTTAGTTAACTTAAATCTCAAAATCTAAATAGATGGTTTTAATAACTCTTACGCGAAGTACCAAAATACGTTTTGTTTTTGGTACATAGAAACAAATTAGTGAATACTTTAAAATGAATTGATTGAAATTGGATACATTTCAGAAAAATGTTATTGAATTTACTTAGTTTCCCCCAAATTCTTTTTGGAAGGAGGTGGAGTGTAATAAAAATTAATATAGAAACAAAAGAGTCAAAATTGTTGGATTGTTAATGATTCACTTGTATTAATTGTCTTGTGCCTTTTGTAAGTAATAATGAATACAATTTATTAAATGTGACGTTTCCATATTGTATGTGAGATAATACCATATAAGAATGTCTAAACTGAACAAATAACTCATAGTGACATACAGGCTTGAACAATTCTTCGTTTTTGAATATATGGACACATAGTTCTGTTTAAGTGCACCAAGGGTTTTTATAAACTGATCAATCAATGCAAATTCTTGACAGTGTGTCTGCAATCTGAACACCTTAAAGCATTCCAGGATGCATAGTCCAAACTAGGAATATAAATTTTATAATCCCTTCTGGATTTACAGGATGATTGTGCTTTTTACTAGCATGAGTCATATATATTCAGTTTTTCATCTGTACAGTGGAAATAAAATCAACCACATGAGTTTTGTAAAGGAATTTAACAACATAATGACTTTTTTGCAAACTAAACCAATTTCTGAAAACTCTTACGTGCTCACTGCATGCCAGTACATATTAAAATAATTATTATGGATCAAACCTTTGACTTTTCCATATATACAGCCTTTCAATTATGACAAGAGCTTGTTGGAAACAGTAAGAAAACATGGATTGAGGTTTTTCAAATTATACCACATCACTGAGGAATCTAGTGTGGAAAAGAAATGTGTAATATTTTATACCCTTTGTTGTACAGATTCCCTTCACATAGTTAAGTTTACAGATCTACAGAATGGGCAAATCAAAATTCAATCACTAAGAAGGTCATTTGATCACCTTCCTCAAATTAGGGTTAATTAGTAGACTTTGGCCTATGCTTAGCTTTGAGATGTATTAAAATATATATCTTGAAGGCATACTTTGAGGTTATCATAATGTCGTTTTACACAAAAGATGCCTCCATTTCCTTTCAATTTTCTCTATTCAGCTGCTTGTTTAAAAAGTAAAAAACAATTCATAGTTGCAAAGGATTTGAAATCAAATGCTTATTTGCTTTCCCACATGTTAAAACCTCTAAGTTGTTATTAGGGTATGGAGAATTCATTGTTCTAAGCCACTTTTGGCTTTTTATCTTAAATGAAAATTTTAAAAAAAAATGCTTTTAGGTAATGCATTGGTAAAGTTGAATTTCTAACTTCTAGAAAATTCAGATTTAAAAGGCCATCTTTTTAAAAAATAATAATCTATTTCTTAATTGGATTTAGTGCTCAAATTATGTGAAGTCTAATTGAAATCTAAACATTTCTCCAATAGAAATGTTATCAAGTCTCTACAAAGTAGGTATCTGTTCTTCTGAATTTAATGACTATTTTTTTCTGACTGAGGACTCTTTACTGCTATTGCCTTAGAATGGGAATTTAGGTCACATTCCCAAACTATCCTTTAGGAGAGATTCTGAAAAGATTTCCTTTAGTCACATTTTTATCAATGAAATATTGACAGTTCTTTTAAAAATTATTTATGAATTCTTCAAATGAAGCAGAAAAGATGAACTATAAAACTTCCTTGTTTACAGATATTTCCCCATAATTCAGCAAGTGTGTAGGAAAGAAGGCAGCACCCATAGGAAATCTCTGGCTTGTTTTGATACTGTCTTGGTTATTTTCCTCTTCTTGCTAGGACAAAATACCCAACACTAAAAATGAAGGAAGGAATGGTTTATTTAGTTCACAGTGTGTGGAAGTTTCAGTTAATACTCAAGACTCCAAGACAGGATGGTATGACACATGGACAGCTCTCTTTTTTTTTTTTTTTTTTTTTGGTCTTTTTCCTTTTTATCGGTACCGGGGATCCAACTCACGACTGCCTGCTTTCAAGGCAGGTTCTTATGCCGCTGAGCTAAATCCCCAGCCCCGACACATGGACAGCTCTTCAAGGCAGCAGCCACCAAAAGCAACTGGAGCCAAATGCAGAGACAACAAGCCTCTTTTCCTCCCTTACATTGTGTGCAGGCCACTCACTTGCCCCCCAGGGCAGATGTAGCATTTACAAAATCTCTGGACCCTGCTCTTGCCAGGCTAAGGATGTCTACAAAATAAGGATCGCGGCTCCCTGCTGAGTCTCTTAAAACTTTTAAACTCAAGTTGACACAATGGATTAATCATAAGAGTTACTTTTCGTAATCATGACTACAAAATAAAGATGCTTGACCAAAAATGTTCATTAAATATAACTAAATTTCCCTTAAATAAAAATCTTCTCTATATGTTTTTTGTTATACTCCCTATGAATTGAAAAGTAGTATTTTCTTAGAAGACTTTGGAAATTAGTGGATGGATCCCCTCCAACCAATCCCTTCTGCTCTCCACACATAGTCTTCCTGTTTCCAAGTGGTTTTATAGGTTCTTAAGGAAAAGTACTTACAGTTGGTGAGTCTATCTAGTGTAAAACAGAATTTATCTTTTGCCTGACAAATGAAGAGCCATAAAAAATCTCCATATGAAAAATATTCCCATTTTCCTTTCCAAGATTCATTTTAAAGATCTTAAAATGTCACATGATTTTTAAAGCCTGAACTTTGTTATTATGGAGATCCCATTTTCAGGGAATTTTTTATTGCTCCTAAATAAGGAAATATAGCTGAGATAAGCACGGGGTATTATGTATAAGAATGGGGAAAACTTTATAATCCTCAACTTTTAGCCTATTCAAAATGTTTAAAATGAAAGAATTGTCAGTTACTTATCATTATATCAGACAGAAGAGACGTCTATTCCCCAACTTTTTTGGATTTTTGTAGACCACAGTTGTTATCTGAGTTAGAACAGGGAGGGATGAGAGGAAGGGAATGTGGTGACTGTTTTTTCCTTTTAGTAGGTTAGTCTTTTTCAACCTGGTGCTAATTCTGACTTGTTACTGTGAAACCCCAAGAGATTTGACTTCAGTCTACTGACCGCTTTTTTCTTTATAACTAAATAGTGTACATCAAAAGTGTGCTGAAATTACTCTTGATGCTTCATAAGAAAAATAACTTGTTTTATTCTTCTGCAAGAGTATTTCATTACAAGTGTCAAGCGTGCTGGGAAGTTGGGAAGAGTCCTCATAATCTCTTAAATGTGAATGTCGCTGACCACTTTTTAAAACACATCATAACATAGCCATAATGGGCAAGGCAGAATTGAGTTAAGTGGCAGCACCAAAGTGCATCTATCCAAACAAAAGGCTCTTCCTCAATCGCCATCACATGGAGAGACTCTTTCCTAATAGTTTCCAGTAGGGGGAACTAAAGACTCACTCTCTGCCTTCGGCGGCTCCGGGACCCGCGCCAGCTCCTGCGGGCCGCCTCCTCCTCGTCACCCGAGCAAGCATCAAACAGCCAGCGGAGAGCCTGTGATCACACGTGGGCCCGGCCACGCTGGGGCACCTCAGACCCTGCCATCCCCTTGATTTCACGTGGGCGTCCTTCATCGTCCCCAGCCCCGAGTGACATTCGTTTGGTAGTGTTTTGTCATAATTTTGGTGGTTTTTTCCTCTTTGGGCTAAGTCTTTCTTTCTTTCTTTCGGCTTTTAGTTCAGTTAGGTGGTCACCTTTCCGCGATCAGCAGGGTACCAGTCTCGGGAGGCTCAGGGTCCCAGACCCCCAGTCTCCCCTGCCGCTAGGCTCTTTGATCCCCGCTCCTCCCTTCCTAAGTGTTCTCTGCAGAACTCGCTGGCACCCCACGAGTGCCGGCAAAGTCCTCTCTGAGAGGTCACAAGGCGACTAAGAGAGGAGATGCCACCCCTTCTTCTCCTCCGAGGGGGATTCGGTAGCCCCAGTTCTAAGATCCAGGCCCTCGAGGGAGGACCGGGAGCGGATAGCCAGATTCCCCACCCTGCTCCGGGGCTTTTCCTTTTCCCCCTCCCCCTGTGGGAAGTACCCTCACACCACCTTCCAGCCCCAGGGGTGCTTATGTTTCCTTCCCGGGCCTTTTCTCCCTCCAGCTCAGCTTCTGGGGTGAGGGTGGGGAGTGAGCGAGTGTGCGACTTTAACGGGTCACGAGGCTGCGCCCCGGGTGCTCAGGGATGATCTTTTTCCAGAAGCGCGTGCGAGCTCCAGCAGACGGCGGGATGAATAATTAGGAAGGGCTTGCGCGAAATCATTCACCGAGAAAATTACCTGCCCATTAAACGGGACGCGGCGAGGAGCGGGGGCCAGCGCCCACCTATCCGCTCCCGAGGCGGGAGGGAGGAGGAGGGGGTGCCCGAGAGGGGCACAGGCTGACCGGTGGCCCGAGCCCCCGCAGCCGGCGGAGCTCCAAATTTGTTCACATCCGTCCCCCCGGGACTCTCCACTCTGCAGACCCCGCCCCAGTCCCCGGGGGGCCGTTACCCCCTGCAAGGGCGGAGTCTGCAGGGGGTGAGCTCGGCGCCACCCCTCAGCTCCCACCCCTCCCCGGGCCGCTCCGAGCAGCTCGCGCTGCTCCCCTCCCTCCTCCCTCCCGCCGCCTTCTCCTCCAGGCTTCCCAGCTCCGAGTCTTTCCACCGCGCCGTGCGGGAGGAGGCGGGCGCTCCGCTGCGGGCCGCGGCGGCTTCTGCCGGCTGCACCGCGCGCTTGGACTCCCGGAGCCGGGTCCAGGGCTCCCTCGCCCGCGCCTCGCTCCTCCGCAGCCGGGGTGCCAGAGCGCTCCGAGGGGTGGCGCAGCCTCAGCCCGCCCCTCCCTCCACCCCCGCTCTCCTGCTTCTCTCCCTGCCTCCCTCCCCGCTGCCTCACCACGTAGGAGTTCAGATTCTCCACCCGACTCGTCCTGATTTCCCTTTTCCTCTCTTTTGGAAACCAGAGAGGTGGAGGGAGGCGACGAGGCTGCAAAGGAGAGGCCCGCCTGCAAAGTGTTGCTTTGACACATCCGTGTGATGGAAGTTAAGTGAAAAACAAAAACAAAAACCAAAAAGCAAAAAGCAAAACAACAACAACAACAAAAACCAAAAAAACTCCGGGACGTGTTGCTGCTACAGAGAGGAGACGGGAAAGAAAAGCAGTAGGCAGGCCAAGGGTTTTTCGGCAGCGCGCTGGCAAGTTTGTGGAATACTTTCTAGGAATTAGGTCTTTTTCCTCCCCCTTCATCTTCTTGACTTCTGAAGAAAGAACTTGGCTTTGGATTGCAATGGAGCCTAAGGAGAGAGGGTTAGACACACTTGAATAATCCCTCCGCCTGGGGTGAATTTGTGGGAATTTAGGAAGCCAGAGTGGAAATACAGCAGCCTTTGAAGTACCCTCCGTTAATTTGGATGGATCTAAATGTGTCCTATTCAAGACCTCTTCACCAACCCCTTCTGAACTTGCGATGATATGCTCTTCTTGACTAATTAGTGTCTAGGAAAGTCTAAACTTTGGAACTACCTCTTTTTTTGATACTTATTTTTGTAGTTTGCTCTCTGGGATTGGTTTCTTAAACAATCTGGATCCTTTTTAATATGTCAAAATGAGTCTGCTGATGTTTACACCACTACTGCTCTGTGGATTTTTATATGTTCGGGTTGATGGTAAGTCTGAAATGCTTTTTTAAAAAATCTTTTATCCTCTCCTTGCCAATATTTATTCCTAAGTCTGATGTGGGTTGTAAGTAAAATAACTGTCTGATCGTCTGTTTTGGACTGGCAGGACCTCTTTAGAGGCAGAGGTTTTGTATCTTTTGTTTCTAAGCTGCAGTATGTGGAACATGTTCATAGTCACCCATTGTTAATGTTGTAATTAATTGAAGAGTTGGATAATAAATGACGGACTCTCAGATTTGCTGGAAAAAAAGAAACATGAGAGTAAATCTCTTGCAAGAGTGTAATGCTGATTTGCCTGCTTTCAAATTGGTGTTTGTTCTCGTGTCCAAACTTTAGGTTAGACATTCAAGTGGAGAAGTATAGTACCACACTACAAGGTAGGTTCAGTGAGTGAGGGATTGGAGACTGGTGATCTCGGGGATCAGTGTGTATCACCTGTGAGCCAGGTGAATGCTGTTCTACATGATATCAGAATAAAGAATTTAGATCACAGAGAAAACTGTCAAAGTGAGAGTGGGCGATGCGCCAGCATCAGCTCCGGGCTGGCTGCAGGCGTGGAGCACTCAGCTCTGTCCCCAGTGGGCAAACACAATGGGGACCTGAAACAGGTGCTCTAGGTGTCTCCCTCTAGGTTGAGTCAGCCTGTCAGGCAGACAGCGTTCTGCTTCTGCTTCTCTTGTCTTTTGTTCTGATTTGATTCCCTGGGATATTTTCATGAGATGAGACTGTTACAGAATCCTTTTGTAGCTCTTTTGAATGAAGAGTGGAAATAATCGACATGATTTGTTTTCATAAAAATAAAAAAAGTATTTGGTAGTAGTCTCTTAGGAACATTAATTTTCGTATCAGTGGAAACTATTGATGTGAAGAGGACCAGAGCATCTCTCCACATTTCTGTGGATTGTAATATTTATAATTTTCAATTATTGTATTTGTAAAGAATCTGAGATGTATTCATCCAGACCTTTAAGCCATCCTAATAGTGTGCTGCTACACAAACTTTCTTTAGCATTTGCACGGTGGACACTACCTATTTTTGCCCATTTGTGGGAGCTAACTTTGTTCCTGGCAGCTGCTGCTGCACAGGACCTGATGTATGAGACTCAAAGAGGAAGCCTTTCTATAAACATGAGGCAATTTGGATGAGTTTACCTACTGTCAAGTGGCTGTTTTCAATCATGGACTACATGAGTACCTTTGCCCCCCAGCAATAGTAGGAAAGGAATGCATGTGTGCTCACCACTCCTCTCTTACCCTCCTAAGTACAGCGGTAGATGTGCAGGAATTGAGCATCTTGACATTATATTATGGCAATATCTATGGTCATTCTCCATTCATTTTCTTCTCTAATACATCTATCTTTACAATACATTTACATTACCATAAGGAAAAGATTTTACATATTTATTCGAAATGTGTTCAGTTATCATGGTAAGACTTTGGGGTAGCTTTTTAAATAGTATATCCCCATCAATCGTGATTTTACATATCTCAATAACAAATGCATGAAAAAACTATATATTAGACTATGGAATTATCAGTAAGTTTTTTTTTTTTTTTTTTTTTTTTTTTCTAAATCTGTGTGTCTGTAGGAGAAATCTAATTAAATTGCTCACTGGAAGTGACAGAGGGAATCAGAAGAGCTTGGTGTTACAGAATGTAATTAATGTACCAGGGTGTTTGGAGATATATGAAACAAATGCAATTAACCAGCTTGCTGGAACAGCAGTAGCAAGACATCATTTCTCGCTTCCTTCCCTCCCTCCCTCCTTCCTCTTCCTCCTTCATTTCTTTCCCATGGTTTTGTCATTCAATCTCTCTCTTTATCTTTCACACCATCTCCTTCCTGCTGTAAAGACACACCTAGAACCTTTGTTCTGATTTGGCACTACAGGATGAGGGGACAATTTGTACTCAAGCCACACTTATTGCAGAATTTCTAGTAATGAAAAATTCCCGGTGGTTGACGACTGAAGATTTTTACAAATTTTTTTACAAAAATTTGTGTGTATGATTCTCATTTTGTTAAAGAAAACTATGCACACTCTTACTGAATTAGTGTAAATTGTATGTTTGACATTGGGTTGCCTTTGGATACTTCAGGATGATGACAGCTTTTCCCTGGAGATAGTTGAAAATTTGGAATTTGGACAACACTGCCCTCTAGGCTGTTTCAACACCTTGGGACTGCTGCTCACTGATCTAATGAGGGGCTTAGTGGGTGGTACAGCTAAGCTTTGTTACCCTACCAGGATTTTTTGGTATCTACTTACTGATTGTCCTTCTTGGGGGTGTGTGCTTATCCTGTCCATGAATTTCAGATTTAGAGAAGCTTGTACCATTTCAGAGATATACTGACTACCCTTGTGCTAGACACAGAAATTAATTTTATGCAGTGACAAATGATACACAGATTTGCACTGAAATTTGCCTGGCCAGTAATTTATATGTGCATTTTTATAGTGCATGAAAAATGTTAGTTTTGCCTCCTTATAGAAGGTATATGCTAATATTATTAATGGTTTTTCAGGATCCTGTCCCTGTGACAATCCATAGAAAATAAATTTTAAATTAGTTAAGAACTACAAACTCTTCTAGTTTTGCTGTAAAGATCTTCTCATTTAATTCAGAAAATCACAAGCATATTGTTTTCTATCATTATAAAAGAGGATAGATATTGAGATTTAGCCTTTGTATTCCAGATTTTCTTTGTTTTTAAGTAACAGTAGTTTTTAAATCATTGGGAAATAATGAGAACCATCACAAGACTTTTTATTCCCTTCTTTATCTTATGCTTTATCTAGTGACAATTTTATAATACTTTCAAAAGCTATTTTTAAAATAATAGTGATTTTTCTCCTGTTTTTCTCTGTAAATACTGAAATGAAAACAACGCACATATTTTGAGGAGCAAAGATAATGTGTATGCATAGTACATATCTGTTATCTCATATGAGTTTATGTACTTTACTGAAGTGCATCTTTCAGCTATGGGCTCATTATCATAGCCATATATGGCCCACTTTAAAACTCAAATTGCATATAAATAACCTGAAGTTTGTTCTTGCAATTATGCAGTAATATGTTTGAATTGGCTTTGTTTGAATAACCTTTGATGCTATGCAACACGTGGACAACAAATCAAAAGGATTTCTTAGAATATTAAACAAGACTATCTTAAAGAAAAGTAAAAGTCATCATTCTAAAAAAGAACATTTCTAATCATACCTTTGGTGAACAGAATAACATCTTTTACAATAAAAATGTGAATACATGGCACATTTCATAAATATGGATACATATGCAGTGGTGATGGAAATGTCTGTATATTTGTGGGATGTAGTAATATCTAATTAGGAATTTATATAATCTATGGAGATTTTCTATATGCAATTTGCTTTTGTGGAGAATATTAGAGTAAAAAGATTTTCATCTAACATATCTTTTCCTTTTCTTTTTTTTTTTTCTTTTACTCCTTTCTTGCCTTCTTTCTTATTTTTCCATTTTTTGGGGGAAGGGGCTGTTAAGAATTCGAGAAGTACTTGAAGAAAGGAGAAGATAGGTGGTGGTGCTCCTTAAAAATAATTTAGGAAAGTTTTATTTGATGGTGATATGTTAATATTTAAACTTCAGATTTTAACCCTGATTAAACCCCAATTAGGATTTACTCTTTACTTTTCTTTTAGAGTGCTACATAGCTTTGTTTTAACTTGGTTTGTATGACTCTCATATATTTCTGAAGCAAAAGTCTTGAGAGCTGAGTTCAAGCAGAAAGGTGAACTTATGTAAGATCATTTTATTGATTTATTTTAAAAGAATTGTTATGCTTCCTATAAAGCTATCACCCTAAGTGGATATATTGACATCAATATTTATTTTCTTCTAAATCATGATGGAAGAAAGAATGAATGATTATAGTGTTTTAAAGAGAATTTCCTAATAACCTTTCAGTGTTTTATTAGGGAGTTTTATCATCATAAAGATGTAAAATAGCAACAACACAGAGTTACATACTCATTCAAAACTCTACTTTACCTCAAAGCAGTGTTGGAGTAACTTGGGCTGCCATGTTTAGCATTTGTTAAAGTATTTTCACCCATTCTGTAAGATCTATCATCTAATTTCTCCAGGTTTTATGCTAGTGCTTAAGTTTAACCTGATACTTATTGAACTGCCTTCATAATTTATGGAGGAATATAATATCCGTGAGGATGCTCCTTGGCACGCTTCCACAATTACGTTCTTGTTTTGGTAGTGGGAATCAAACTCAAAACCTTGCGCTTGCCAGGCAGGCGCTGTGCTGATGAGCTGTATCCCTGGCCCTCTTTCACGTTAGAATCTCCATCTCTTGGACCATTACTTGACATATACCTCTGACAGCTTCACATCTTGATTTGATATCTAATGATACATTAAACTCATGTCCAGAATAGACTCTGTTCCTTTTTCTAGTAACTTCCATCTCAATAAATGTCTTCAATATTAATTTTTGATGACATAAAACAGTGAATCTCTCTTGACCCATTCTCACAGCCCACATCCACCTTTATAGCAAATCCTTTGCAATCTATCTTGGTGCCAGGCATTAATTTTCACCATATTTTATGAACCCATTCAATCCTTTGTAGAGCTGAAAGATTTTCCAGTGAATGTCACAATGTTTGCACCTATATTCTGCCATTACTTTCCTATGCTGGATTAACACATATCATTTGATCCATGCTCTTGTGTAATTAATTTTATTGTTCCCTATCCCAGTTATCTGCACACTGTCCAGGTTCCACAATCTTTAAAAATTCTCCACGAGGCACAAGTCTTTCTGTAGTTCTTGTGCATGGCTTCTACTCAGACCTCTTCACAAAGGTATACAAGACTCCACAAGTTCAGACCCTTCTCTCCCTCCCTAGCTTCATCTCTTCAACCTCTTTAAGTAGAATGAGGATTCAGAGATTTCTTTTGATCTGCATTCCTGAGTCATAGCCTTTGCATTTGTTCTTTACTGGAAATCTTATCTAGATCTTTGCCTTGCTAAGAATTTCTTTGACTTAATAAAGTTCCCTTTCCAATATCACATACTTAGAAATATGAATGTGTTGAGTCATTTTAAAAAATATTGCTATAACAAAGACATAATAAAAATATAAAGAGAAAAATTTTACTTTGGCTCGTAGTTTTGAAAGTTTGGTCTCAGTGCAGTAGGCCCTGATTTTGGGCCTTATATGAGCAGTGTGTTATGGTGGGAGTGTGTGTTAGACCCAAACTGCTCATGTTATGGCCAAACTTAAAAAAAAAAAAAAAAAAAGCGGGGGCGGGGGCAGATTGGGAAGTGACTGGAAGTTCACTGTCTTCTTCAAGGGCACAACCTCAGTGGTTTAAAGTCCTACCACTAGACCCTACCTGCCACAACCCACACAGCCAGTCCTGACATACTAAAAGGAAAGCTGGAACTGGGTGGGACCAGACCGCTCTGATGCAGATAATGATAGCTCAGCATGACCTGTATCTTTATTTATACACAATAAAAAGAGAGGAAAGTGGGCTGCAGTCAGAAGTGCAAGGTCTCATTGTTTGGCTGAGAACACTGAAAGCAAAATATTCCCAGAACTACCTGTGCTGTAATCAACAGTGAGAAATACCAAGGCCAGACACCTACTGGAGTGGCTTTGCTCCTGTACTAACTACTTGTGTATATAACTCACCTATAACACTGTGTTCTTATAGCTAGCCTTGCTCTAGCCCTCAGTGTGTGAGTGATCCCTTGCCAGCTCAGTCACAGCTCAGTCACTCCCCACACCTACTAAAACTACTCCTTAGTCAGTACCTACTCATTAGTTAGTACTAAGGATTTAGTGCTTTGACCTTTGGCAGACATTCAAAATTTAAACTCTAGCAATGTAGTACACTATCTAAAATTGTTCCTCTTGAAACATTATTGGGTGTCCCCATTTAGCTGTGTCACAATAATTATCATAGCATGTATTACCTTCTTGAGGGGTATGTGGATGTATGTATGTATATATGTTAAGAATTGGAAAGGGTTTAAAATTTCACTCCATCTGCAAGCTAAAAAGTTAGAGTGCTACAACTGCATAACCAATGGCAGAAAACATGAGATTCCTGGTTCAGAGATGATGGACTTCATTAATCATGCTATAATAATTTTCCTAACTGCTGAACCCCCATCCCAAGGGTCCCTGATGGATGAGATAAACACAGGGGATTCCCCTCACAGTTTAAGAACCCTGACCTTGGGATCTGAACATTTTATGGTGGTAAAAGGTAATTTGACTAACGTTGACCCTGGAGAAAGATTGTATCTTAATTACATTGAACTCTAAGCAAATCTGTCTCCTGCTCTAGAAGAATGCCATCTATATTTTCTAAGGCACAGGAAGTATGGTTCAATAAATATCCTTGAAAATATAGTTTGGAAGAAAATGGTAGTTAGCAGTGCTGGCAAGGGATGCGTAAACAAGAGAGACCAACGTGTTCTCCCAACAGCAGATAGATATAGGCGTTGATTTGTTTGTCTGATTCTTCCTTTAAAGTTCTATGACAAGGACTTAGCTTTGACTGTCATGTTTACCAATCACCTTTAGTACTTAGTGCACTGAATGACACATGCTGGATAGTCAAACATCTGTTGAATACATGAAAATGTGTTTATGGAATGCTTTAGAGATACAGATGCTTATGGCTTAGTTCAATACATGAAATGCTTACTATTTGAACCAGATTTGTGTTTGTGTGTGTATTAATGTATAGGAAAGGGGAGTTATCACATATGCATATTGACAAATCACATCATGATTTCTGAGGTTTAATATTCTGCATTTCACTTGGCAGGAGATACAGAATTGGCCGCTTTCTTCAGTATGTCTCTTTGTAGTCAACTGGCCTTTTTTTAAAAAAGATGATTTTCACATTCTTCCCTGATCTCCAAACTAGTACTTCTGTGTGTTTTCTAATACACAATTGATTGGCATGCTGTTTTAACAAAGGTCTCTTTCCTCACATATGTGTGATATTCTTTAATAGGACTATACACACTTCCCAATACCGAAGGACACTGACTATATGCTGATATGCGGTCCAAATGTTCAGACAGTTCTGTAGACTTAGTTGAGTTTTATTTTCCATTACACATTAGCAATAAAAGTGCTTATTCTAGTTTAAAGATAGAATCAAACACATTAGTTTTAAATTTGATCACCATATATATATATATATATATATATATATATATATAATAAGTGAAAAAGAAAAATATTAAAAGTATTGCTACAGAACTAGTCTATAATCCCAGGTATTATTCCGAAGCTAGTCTATAAACCACTCGGAGCAGGAGGCAGGAGAATCGTCATGGTTTCGAGGCCAGGCTGACCTCTATAGTGAGTTTAAGCTAGCCTGATGTACATAGCGATCCTATCTCAAACAAAAGAAAACAAAACTGCTCTACCTGATGCTGCCATGACACTAAACTGAGATATATATATACTCTGTAGTTTTACAGTTTTGCATATCAAGAGTATGTCTTCTTTGTAGACTTACTTTTGATGTAAGTTCAAGAAGCATTAATTGGAAAATTTATTTCTCAAAACTAAAATAAATAAATGTAGTTTTTCTCTAAACTTTGCATTGAAATATTTTCTTTCTTCCTAAGAACTTCATTGACATGTACTTTGTGTTGGCTAAAACTTATCCACTTAAAGTGTATGGTTAGTTTTCTAAGTGTTTAGAGTTGTACAACTACCACTAGAACCTAATTTTATATTTTTATTGCTCCAAAAAAGGTTGTACCTTGTTCCTTGTCTTCTGCTGCTGAAATAATAGGAAAAAACTAGTCCAATTTCTATTTGTAGAGACTTATTTATTCTGGACATTTAATAAAAATGGAGTCATGCAAAATATGAGATAGTATTTTGTGACTGGCTTCTTTAGCATCATGTTTTCAAGCATCATTCATGTTGTCATTCACTAGAATTGACAAATATTTGTATGTTTGTTCTTTGACTTGCCACTTGATGTATGTTTATGTTATTTCCCCCTTATGATGACTGTTGCTGCTTTGAACATTTATATGCCAATTACTATGTAATTGTATGTCTTTATTTACCACTGTAGTTAACACAATTAAACTTATCATTTTTAACAGAAATTACAAGTATATTAGAGATAAATCATAAAATAAAAACATCACAACTAAAAGTTATTCATGTAGTTATGCAGCACAATTCTCTGGTTGAATACATGGGGTATTGAAGCTAAGAGTTGTCATGTAGTTTGTCACAGATTCCCTCCTTATTTAGTAGTAGAGCTGAATCTGGAGCCCAGGAATATTTAATCTCTCTACTAGGAACCCCAACTCCTGGTTGAGGACACACATCAGGAGATAAGAAGCTCCAGGAGCTTCACTGCCGAGTTCTACCTCCTATCAGATCACTGCTGGTCTTAGCAAGAACTACTGAGTAAAAGTAGCAAGCTTATTTACTTAGCAAAAGTAGCAAGAACTACTGAGAACTTCCAGTTCCAGGGGTCAAAGTTTTCCACTCCTTTTGGCACTCTAATTCAACTCCTCTTCTACTTCCGGCTCAAGCAAGGGCCATTTTCAAGGAGAAACTGTCTTCCAAGAACCTCAAAAGACTGGGGGCTCTTTCTGGTTTCCTAACCCTGAAACTTAGCAAAGAATTCCAGCCTGCTGTTCTTGAAAATGATCAACTGTTTTCTAAACACAACAATAATAAAATTAATTTGGATTTGTTGAGGTTATCATTTGATTCAACACATGCTTATTGAGCAACTGTTTACAGACAAGACAACTTGCTGGGTTCTGTGAGAAACATAATGATGTGTTAAATTGATCCCACCTTTTTTTTTTTTTTTTTTTTTCTTTTTTATTGGTACGGAGGATTGAACTGACGACCACCTGCTTGCAAGGCAGGTGCTTATGCCGCTGAGCTAAATCCCCAGCCCCCAAATTGATCCCACCTTTAAAGAAACTACTACTTAATAGGAAGGGTAAGAAATGTTCAGAGCACCAAAAAAATTAGATCTGGTAAAAAGGAACATGAAAACATACATAACAAAATCTAGGAACTCCAGCAAGAAACAGGTAATTTCTAGATAATACAATCTGAGAAAAGGCCACACTGAGTGTGTCAGTCATTACAACTGGAATTCAGAGAGTCGAGGGTTTTTTCATAGTCAAAATGATCAGAAACTGCATTTCAGGCAAAGGAGGAACAAAGAAATGAGGGAGAGGGCAGAGCCCTTACCTACGGAAAGGCAAGATGCCTAGTTTGATCTCAGTGTAGTTTGTCTGTACGAAAGGAGGGTAATACGATGATTGAAAGTGTCAACAAAAATGAATGAATTTGAATAAGTATTTTTTTCTGTTCCTCAGTGTACTTACGTGTTAAAGAGGCATGTATATGTTTCTCTCATACATTTGTTGAGCAGAATAGATAATCTTATATATATACATAATCATATATATATATATATAGTGCTTGTTATTTTATAAGCAGCATCTGTTATTTATAGTTTTTACTGATAGTAACCTTTGTAGTAATCTTTTTATTATATTATTCCCTGCCTAATATGAATAAGGAAATAAGTAGAAGAGGACTTGAGATATCAAACTAACTTTTGGCTATATTTAGGATATCTTGTATAGTTTCCATATGATGGTGCAAGCATGAACCCTCAGGTTGTCTCTTACATGGACTCACCTGTGGCCACACCTGTGCATGAGTGACAAACGTGCTACGATATGTGTATTTCCATTGCATCATATGCCTATTACGGAACAAATGGCATTCCCAGGTGGATGCAGTTGTGAATGAAAGGGGTAAACAAGGGAGGCATGCTGCAACTAGCATTTTTTGTTATCAAATAGAACATCCTGGTATAATGCTGCATTTTCTTTCATGTTGACTAATTTACATTTTATCCAGAATTTTTTTACTCAATGCTTTTGGTATAAACTGCCAAATGGATAAATCTTGTCCAAGACAAATTTATTGAGTTATAAATAAATACTAATACAGAAAAAAATAACATGATTCTCAGGATTATTCAGATTTGTATCACTATTGGTTGTACATATCAGAAAAGTTAACCTGAATAAAACAACATCATTATTATTGAGAAAGGGCATAGCTAGAGTGGCCAGCAGCTATGGATTGCCCTATTAGTTTTCCAGTTTATTAATTGTATTCATATAGATCATTTCCAAAAAAAGATTAGATTTGACTATGGGATCTCCAGTGTCTCAAACTTTAATTCTTTTTTATTCTAAGTTCTTCTGTTATGCTAAGTAAATAACTAATAAACTATTTATTAGTATTCTGGGGCATATTTGAAGAAGAAAATTTATTCTGGAAAAAATTACCCAGAACCATAAATATCTGTCCTTGAGAAAAAACACGGTTCTTTGTCCAGTCTGCATATGGAACCTCCCTGTTTGGATGAGAACTCAATAATATTAATATAGAGGGGCAAATATCACTCATTTAATGGTAAATGCATACTTTTATCTATTAATGACACAATAGTATGTATGTTTTATTTATAAAAACATAGAATTTTAAAATTAAAGTTGAGAAAATAAACCTTATATCGAGGTATTTCAAGTGTATGACCACTTTAACTTGAACCATATGCATCCTAGAAGTTTTCCTCAGGAGGGTTAACAGACATTTTTAAGTTTCTGTGACAAGGATTGATGTGGGATCTGTTTTCCTTGTTTTTGCTCACAAGCCTTTTTGGAAATTAGCTGGAGAACATGGAAAATAACTCAACTATCCCATTATAATACTTTTCAAGTTTAAACAAAGAACATCCACTCAAAACCAGACTGGAATTTAAGGGATTTGTACAAAACCTCTGCCACAGTTATAGCCAATTAAAATGCTCATAAGTATGATCAAAAACCAGAGAGCTTTTGACTTTCAAAAAATTAAGTCAAGAGCTTTTTTTGTAAGGAAAAGTTTATAAATATTTATAAATCAAGGCTAGAGCCACACTTAAAAGTTTTATAGTACGTTTCTAAATACTAGCAAAGACTTACCATATGATTAAACTAATTTGTTTCCATATATCTCATGATTACAGAATACAATTTTCAATATTATATTAAATTATGAGAATTTCACAATCTCACAACAAGCACTCTCAGTGGTATTTTATATCTTTATTTTAGAATGAATGTCAACTTTTTTGCCAAACAGCTGCAATAATTGAGAACGTATTTCATTCCGTGTCTGTTAAATTAGGGAATATGTTTTTCCTTGTCCACCTTCTGTATCTACAGCTATTGTTTTCCCCGGTACCTTAAATGTCAGCAGTAGCAACAACAATGTATTAACTAAATATAAATTATGTTATTTCTCATCATCATCATGAGTTAGAGAAGAAATTAGGGAGAGAATATAAGCTTTTAAAAAGAAATGCCAGGTACAACATCTTTCTTTTTTCTTCTTTCATCCAAAATTCAGTTTGAAGAGATATTTAATTTGATGGTCTCAAATTCTGTACTTTAACTTTCTCACTCTTGAGTAAAATCTAGCAATACAAAAGCTTTTTCATTGGTGTGCCATGCCTACATTCTCAGGTCTTGATGTTGTCATTCAGTTGTAGGGTGCTTCTTTTTCTTCTCAAAACATGGCCAATGCTGATTCATAACTTCACGAGAAAAGAAGAGCTAACATATTGAAGTTGAGTGTTTTTCACTGGCTCTCATGAAATATGTGAGTGATTTTGTAGCTGAGTATGATTTTAAGTGCTTCAATCCCACTCTTACGATTTGAAATCTTGGGTAATGTCAGTTTTTAATACAAAATGAAAAAATTACAAAAAAATGTACAACTTATGGGTACATATTTTGGGCAAACATAGCTCTTTCCGTCCTTTTATACAATGTGAGTAAATTGAGTTTGATCTGTGCCCTATACTCACAATCCGACAGACTTTTGTTTTAAGAAGAACATTGTCCTAGTTATGAATTCACATTGTACTTTTCTGTTAAACTTTTAACACCTGTGATGTTCGTCAGTTGGATGGCATGAAAGTCTCTAGATTTTTTTAAACTTCCAATAAATGTGTCTCTTTATGTGATATTTAAATTCTAAATCATTTTTTTTCAAAAAGTTTAATTTTTCAAGCATGGGTTAAACATAACATACAAATAAGACTACCAGGAAAAGCTTTTATAGTCTGTTCTCCATCAGGATTCAGTTCTATGGTTTCTAAACAGGGGGTGCTGTAGGATTCATGCATAATTTTTACACTTAAACTGATCCAGGAAGCTCAGGGTACACCTGAGAAGGATGCTCTTTATGAGTTATAAGGGGTTGCTGAGGATAGTGCATGGCAAAGTAAAAAACTGAGCTTTTGAAAAGAGTAAATTGGTCCAGCATTTGACACTCTATAGCATGAGACAAGGTGATATTTAGTTCTATGGATTGTTAACATTCACATAAAACAGAATTATTTAGCATTTACTGAATCTTTTTGATAATCAATTTGGGATCAAATGCAAAAGAACATGTGTCTGCTTTGTATGACCCCAAATTCTTCCGTTTTCCCTTTGAGCAGATGACATGCCTTCTTCCCTGACTGGTATTGGTTGCTAGGAGAAGTGCACTGGTTTGGTCCCTTCTTATCCAGCAGTAAAACTAAAGAGTGTATTGAATGAGAGAAAGAGGCAGAACACAGTACAGACCATGAATCACGACTTGTCTCCAATATGTCCACTTTGCTCCCATTTTTTTCTTTATAAACTTTTGTTTTACCAATGATGTTTTCTTTTAGTCATTATCTGTAATCCTTCTGGGGCCTGAGGGAATGAGGATTGCTAAAGAGAGGCTGTGCTGCTAAGAGTCCACTCAGAGCGATAATAAAGGCCTTGAGAGTTATTCATGGGGCCACATGAGTGAGAATGCCCTATTCTGTGAATAGCATCAGTCAGCTGCCTTTGAGATGGGGTGATTAATACCTTCTGTTTTTAATGGAGAGGGAGAAGGCAGACAAGAAAGGTCTTCATCCTACTTTGGCTATTTTGCAAATTAGGGCTTATACATTGTCAAAGCTTTTCAAAGAGAAGTTGCTAAATTTTCAATACCTGCAATAGTCTATTTTTTAAAGACAGTGTTTTATGAACTGTTAATTGTGACTATTGTCCAATGAAACAGAAATGGTGAAAATATCCCAAATGAGCACTTAAAATAAATCAGTTACCCATTCTTACATTTTTTGCAGTGTTTGTGATGGCACTGAATTAAATGCATGATGTTTGTGATCATAGAATGTTGTCTAGTCAGATCTATTTCACAACATCCAAATAACATGCTTGTTTGTTTGATAAAGAAACTAATTATAATACTCTTGAGAGTTTAGAGAAACATCTAATGAGAAAGTGTTAAGGGTGGCAGGTGTTAGTTTCCCATGAGCTCTTAGAAATGGGAGAGTCTGTGATTAACAGAGAAGTTGTTATTTATATGTGCAACGTATGCATTTGTGTTGTATCTGTAAAATCGTGTAGGGGATTAGTGCTGGTATAATTATAATTCCCATTACCTCTTTTTATATCTCTCCATTGCATATATAGCACAGTTCAAATAAAATTGCTTGTGTTTGAGCCTTGGTGATTATCTGATATTCATGGCTACACCATCTTCCAATTCTTGTGTTCCATGTAGAAATAGAAAATGCGAGCTGATGCTGCTTTCTCAGCATGCATGTAATGCTATTAATATTTAGATGGTAAAGTAAGCCAAGCAAACTGTTATATTTTTATACTCTTATTCTGTTTCTTATTGTACATTCCGTTTTTTTTTCTTTCTTTTTTTCTGTTTCTTCTTTTTGTACGGGCAATACAACTCACAACCTCATGCTTGCCAGGCAGGTGCTTATGCTGCTGAGCTAAATCTCCAACCATTATTGTAAATTTTATTAGGCTGATGTAGCAGCCTAATCTAGTTCTTCTGTATATACTCATGTTCACTTAGAAGCTTTTACTTTGGTCTAACTATGAGCACAAACATTTTAGAAACTCTGTGACACTTCCTGTAACCTGTTTTTCACTCTGAGGAAGTGAAATATCTTGTTAAGAGGTGGTAATACCCAAGGGCAATCAGAGATTAAAAATGTAACGATTTGGTGAGTGATGTCTGGAGATCAGGTTTAAGTGAGGTCTGATTTAACATCTTAATTAGTGACATAACAGAAGAAAATGATAAGGAAATTTTGTACCTCAAACTCTTCCTCCATAAAAACTATCGAATTATTTTAAAAAATGTAGGCTGGCAAAACTCTTAGCACAGTTAGGAACTAATGCTTTATTTAGAATATAGGTGTAAACTAATTCTTCAGGGAAAAAATAAAAAAATCTAGATGTCTAACTAGAGGGAGAAGGCAGTGAAGCAATAACACCAAAAAGGCCCAAGGGATGAATGCAGGACGAAGAGAAAGGGGAGAATGTAATTCATGTTAGAAGCATCACATCCCGGTGTCAGGGTCATGAGATTATAGTGCCCATTATATTGCATTGCTAACTATGAGAATTGTCTTTTGGTTAACATGGCTTAAGTGCCATTGGAATACTCCTCCCATTTTGTACTTTGGGGCCAGAGAATGAAAGATTTTGGCAGGTTAGACAAGAAGTTGGTACTAAGATAGAGCCTCTAGAAAAATGCCTACTTACAACTAGGGACAGTTTGCTTTTTATCCCTGTGTTTCCCTGCCTTGATGATGAAATAAGACTATTGAGGCAGACCCTGTTTGACATTTTGAAATATTACAGGAAAGCTGACAAAAATGTAGCTGTATTTAAAATACTTTATGAGCTACTTTTCAGGGCTTTGTGATGAGAAAAATTTGGAGGCAGTGAGCTGGGTCTAAATGGAAAATATTCTTGTGTCAGAATGATTGTTGACTTTAATTATAGGAATTGTTGAGTATAGAATTGCATTGTGGTTCAAAGAAAAAGTAGAATTTATGTAAGACCACTCTATCAGTAGGCAAGAATTTAATCAGATGCATGAACTGAACAGAATCCAGAACATAATCCTCTTACTACTTTCTACATCAATGAGATCTTGTTGGGTGGACATGTGCCCTTTGGGGTTATACGGTATCAGAGAATGTGAAAAATTTGGTAGTCTCTGATTTACAGAGAGCTGCAAAGTGATAACTGATGTGAGTAATGTGACTTAAGATTGCCTACATAAGTTGGAGTTCTTTTTTAAAGTTTTCTTTTGGGGTTGGGGATTGAGCTCAGTGGTATAAGTCCCTGCCTGGCACATGGGACATTGTGAGTTTGATTATATATATATATTTTTTTTTCTTCTGATCCTAATATTTTGAATAGTAGAAGGCAGAACAATGCCTGTGAACTGATTTTAAAATCACAATTTTGTTTAAAACACTCTCAAATATACTCAAAAGGCACCATGTACAAATGTTTGATAAGCCCAAGAGAATGCAGAGCTGACTTCCAATTCTCATTAACTCTATCGTGTTCTTGCAGTCTCCAGGTACTTTTGTTCATCAGCAATGTAAGCAAAATTCAGTGGATCAAATATCTCAGAACTTTTCTATAAAGGAAAAGTAATACTGTTTTTACATTAACAGCCATAGACCTCTGTTATGCTGCTCAATTTTGTCTTTGTAAGAAGAAAAGTGACCATAGGTCACTTACATTACAGTAGGTTATTTACAGTAGGTAAATGAATGTGTAGGACCATGTTCAAATACAACTTATGTAGACAGTAAATTTGAATTTTCATTTGAATTTTGAGATTACAAAATAGCATTTTTCTTTTGGTTCTTTATTTTACCATGTAAAATAATTCTTATGAGTTGTAGAAAAGTTTAACAATGAATCATATGGTATCTGAGAGTGGTTAAGTTGCCATAGAGACTGTAAACTAGTCATTTTTATTAGATTAATTAAAGATAGAATGTGCTGGGTTAGGGTAAGTGATGGATGGATTTGGAACTCTCTAAAATATTATTTCTGCACTCTGTCCTCTTCTATTCTTTCAGTAACTGTTGAGAGAGCTCCTACATAATGCAGTTGATTGAACTCTGGTTGAATATAGGGGCAGAGATTCCTGGAAATGGGGTTGGAAGCTTTCTTGGAAATGACTTAGCCATGGAAGAAAACCAGTGAAACCCAACTGGGGGTTTTATGGTGGATATATATTATTGAAAACATAATATGTAACTTCCCTGAGGGTGTTGTTAGAGAAAAACTCATAAAGAATAGAATGATAGAATAGGTGAGTGTCAGCAGATGTAATATAAAGGATACTGATTCAAAAACTGTAGTGAAGGTAGCTTTGAATTAGACTTTGGGGAAGAAAGAGAAAAAAGAGGAAAAGATACAGGAGAAGGAAAGAGAGAGTGGGAGAGGGAGAGAGAGATTAAGTTAAAGTGGAGGATTTAGTAAGAGGAATCAAAATTCAGATATCACCAAATAATTTTGTTCCACCTTTCAGAGTGTAGGAAGGGAGATTTCCTTAATATTCTCCTTTAGTCTTCCTCTAAAGTGAAGATGTGATCATTTCTTACGCTACTTGAGATTTCTTCTTTGTCCAGTTGTTTGGACTTACTGTCAACTTGAACTATAATTTTGTAAGGAATTTAAAAGTATAACTTTGATTTCTATATACATACTTTCTATTGAAAAACACAAACAATTCTACCTTTTTCATATAGCAAATAGAACATCTTTAAAACTTAAGAACAGTTTCACAAAATCTTCCAAAAGAAATCTCTGTCTGCGTTCTGACAGGAGGCAGCAAGACAGGTGTTTACATCTTAGTCCATTGTACATTTGATGAATTACACATAGTAGGGTTCAGCAAAGGTTGGATGCATTTAATTTATATTTATAGGCAGTGTTTCATATAGAAATGTATATATTTTATGTCTTCTGGCTTAAAAAAAGTCCAAAGTAAAACTTCCTGTGGAAATCAAGTTTCTTCCTTCCAGTAAATGGAAAACACTGCGTGGAGTGGAAGAAGCCTGGATCTTACACTACAAACCAAATGTATCTCCTTGCCGTAATTAGTAGTTACTAAGACTATAGACCTGCCTGAGAGTAAAGTCCTAAAGGAGATTGTACAAGTGAGATTCTCTGCTCACGGCATAAATATGGATTTCTGTTTTCCCTAGCCCTTAGATTTCTCCATATTGTACTTGTGAAATAAAATGTAGCTGGCTTCTCAGTAATATGGTCATAAAAATAAAGATGGAGAGCAGTGAGAGACGATGAAATCCAAACTCTAGTTTCCAACTGATTTTTTTTTTTTTTTTTGGTCAGTTTTATATGATTGTCATATTGTGGGTCTACATCATAGCCAACATTTGAAACAAGTGGGCATTGTGCCACTTCAGGACATTTAGTGATGGAGAAAAGCCTCAACTACACAAAATCTTTGTGTGTGTGTGTGTGTGTGTGTGTGTGTGTGTCTGTATGTGTGTGTGTGCACAACTTGGCTGAATTAAACAAAAACTCAAATTAATTTTCTAAATCTAAATTTTGGAATTTGTTAACTTTAGAATTATATTAATTTTAGAATTAGAGGAATAAGTGGAGAAACACTCATTGGCTATGTTTTTAAAGATAGACCTAGTACAAATATAGTCACTTGGAGCTCATCTTTTGTGAATTCCATACATCTTCTTTTTCTTCTTTTGCCTTTTACTTCTTATTAAATTTCTGCATCTTCCCACCATAATTAAACCACTTTTGCCTCTCTTGTATTCATCATGATTAACAAATAGCATGTAAATATTAAAAAAAAAAAACAGTTGTCCTGCTATTAGAGATCCCTGCATAAAATATATTCTGGGTTTGTGGATTAGGTCAGTAAATTGTGTAATGTATCAATGAGGTGCTTAAATTTTCATAATCATCTGTGAACTCAGAAGGGACTACTTCTCAGATGAGGCATATAAAAATGACTAAAGCTAGCACATAATCTCATAATGAATCTATATATCAATATGGGTGTTGCAAATAAATATGGTGGGCTCATCTTTTTTCCTCTTGTGAGTCTATTCTTTGAAGATATTTTATTGGTACTTTCAACTTTAATTCTATCTGAGCATTAAAAAGTCTTTGAGAAATGTATGTATTTGGGATTCTCAAATATATATTTAATATAATATATCCACATATAACTTTATATATGGAATTGGAGTATCACATGTGTTATAAATATAAACTTTTTATGCCAGAGAGACCCAATCAAACCCAGTGGGATAACTTTATTACACACAACACCAATGTGCACTTCTGTAGGTTTCTGTATGTTTAATCATTTTTTTTATTTATACCTTTCTAAAGAATATTTATAGCATGAAATTTGGCAAGATGATTGTGATGAGACATAAATTTCAAGTAGTTTTGATATATATTAAATAGAAGATCTAAGTAGAGAATTCACACTGTATTTGCAAATAATTGTATGATACTAACAATAATGCTTTCATAAGAGAATTTAGAATACATGTTTTGGCATTTATTTCACACAAAGAAAAAAATGTCCTTCCGTGAGAAATTAGACCATCTGATGGCTTGAAATACTTAAGTAGTAACTTTGTATAACCACACGTAGCTTAAACAAGTCCCAACATGGCAAAGCCCTCAGAATAACACAAAGGGATGACAGTCTACCCTTGTGTTTCCCAACTTTTTGTCTAATGTAGCTAGGGTGTTCTTTAATTAAGTCACCCTTTTTTGATTCATTTGTGTGAGAAATTTCCCTTCCTCCCATTTTCTTTTCAAGGAAAGCAATGCTTCAAAAACTTTGTAGAAAAACCTAATTTTGCTTGATGGATGAGCTTCACAAGCATTAGATAGAAAACTTAGGCAATAATGGTATGTTTTGTAAATGAGAGGTTTTATTGCCTGTTATTAATATCATAGTTTATGCTGTGCTTTCATTCATAAGGAGACACAGATACTGTACGACATTTCATTTGCATTGTGAGGAAACAACATCCTGTCATTTCTGTAAAATTATGTTTAAAGATTGCCAATCCTTACTGGAAACAGAAAATTTAAGAAAAATAGTTTATTGTTATAAATTTCATAGCTTCAAAAATATAGGTAACTCAAAACTCAAACACATATAATTTTTGGCAATTGAAGGCTTTTAGATCCAATAATATAAAAGTACTCAATGTTTTCAAATATATTGCATAGTTTTGCTAACATGCAATACAAAATGTATGATATGAGGATATAGTCATAATTCAGGCAATATTTTTTATAAGTTAAGGAATATTCATGTACATGTATATGGTATAGTATATACATAATGCATACAAATATATCCACATATACAAACATATCACATATGTATGTGTATATGAATGTAATTTTAAAAGTGAACTTGCACAATCCAGAGTTTTTGGTCTTTTACTGTCAACATTTTTGTGAGTTATTAATATGTGAACTATATGTTTTGGATTCTGTAAGATATTATATATATATATATATATATATATATATATGAGATTGCATTTGGTTTTATTTAATGGGCAATATATTTGGTTTTTACTATCAGAAATAGTATGCTTCCATTTCTTCCTAATTTTCTGTTTAGAAAACACCTTTCCAGTATTGTTAGAGGAAAGGTCTTTGGAGTCTTTTACTAAGCATTCCAATGACACTTGAACAAAATAAGTGATAAAAAGAATTTTGGGCCAAGATAATGTTGGCTTTGTGGTTATCTAGCTTTATTCAGCTGCCTTGAGGCAAAACATATGTGCATTGGAAATTCAGTATGATGATGTTTAGCTACCTGGAAAATTCCAACTAAATCTAAGCAACTCTCAGAGTGGAATTGATATTTTAATTTTAAATAAAAGTTTATTGTGTGCCATCTGGCATGACAGGCCCACTTCTGTAACATCTTTGAGAACGATTTTCCAGCTTCTTTCAAGGTTGACAAAGGTCTGAAATGATACTACCATTCTCTTGAAAAAATAATGGAAAAATGCATTTGGAGACTGACACTGAAGAACAGTTGTTTTTTAAATGCATATTGTTTTGCTCTTTCCAAAATTGTCTGTTATGAATGTAGGTAGTATAAAGCACAAAATCACATTTATATAGTAACTCTTAGGTGGGATAGAGGATAGATAATCACATTCCGTATGTTTGTATGTTTATTAAACATTAAACACAATATATATGGGATCATATATACTCATAAATAGATTTCAAAGTCTGTGAAATTTGGTGTGCTGGTGCAGGTGGCCTTCGGAGGAGATGTTTGTATTGTGATCTTCAGGGGAGGAGCTATCTATGGGCAGGCAAGGGAGTCTGGGCGGGGCATCCAAGGAGAAGGAAATCCCTAGCATGGGGCTCAGGGAGGGAAGACCTTGAATCCCTGAAAACTTGGAAGAAAGGTTCCAGGGACTGGGAAAGTGGTGAGCAAAGGAAGGTGGAAGGCCTGGCTGGAGGACACAGACTATGTAGACAAGGATTCTGAGTTTTATCCCCAGGATAGTAGAAAGACAGGGAAGGACCATGGTGCTCCTGTGGGAATTTAAAAGTCAGCATATGAGGTTTAGAGTGAAGCTTGATCAACTAAGAGTTTAGAGGTGGCAGTAGAGCGCCATACGTGAGAATGGAAAGTCTTCTAGGGGTGAGGAAATGACCGTGAAGAGGAAACGCTGGACATAATCCAAAGTAAAACAGTTCAGCCAATGGCCACTTCCTGCTCCCACCCTTGACCAGTTGCATAATGAGCTGGGCCTTGGTGAGTGGCCTGGTTTAGTTAACTTGCTTATGTACCAGTATCTGGGGTCAATCCCCAGCATTGGAAGAAAAAAAAAATCCTAGAAGGTGGGAGAGGAGCCTAGGGGTCTACATGCTTATCTTCTAAAACTCTGTTCATGAAAATAATAAGGAATAAAATTCCAGTAATTGCAGTGCAACTGGAAGTCAGTAAGGCTGAATGAAACAAAGTAGGAGAAGAGAGGATAAGTTTAAAGCATAACTAGGAACGTGATTAAAATAACAAGTTTCAAATAAATGATTTGATCAAATAAATGACAAGATGGTGAAGCTGATCAGAGTTTGACAGGATCTTCTATAACTTTTTTGCTTTCCTTTGGATTATAACTTACATGATAGTAATTTGAATCACATTTACGTTAAGTTATTTCATGCTTTCTTTTCTAAAATTTATTTTAAAGAGGGTAAAATTGAACACAACAGAACAGAGCAAAACAGAACATAAGAAAGCAATGTAAGAGACACAAATTTCAAAGCAAGGCAATCATAGATCTTCACTCTCTATCATATTGTCTGTTTTCTTCCAAATAGTTAACCATATCTTCCATTCAGAGAGTTTACATGAAATAACAAAGTATAGAACTGATCTGAACAAGATGAGGAAGACATTTTAGGACTTTAAGATCAGCCAATAGGAGGCCAACAATGGCTGCCTTTGTGTCTCTCATTCTCTTCAAAATAGCTATCCATACCTTCATGTATGTGAAGATGAAATAAAACAAAACAGGCTAAAATCCTCTGAACAAAGAATAATAGTATTTTTGGATTTCACATGACACTACGGGGTCAGCACTGGGTACTGCCCGTGTCTCTTTTTCTTCAAAGTAGTTTTTCATTTCATCATGCATCATATGATCAGTTATCATAAATTGTTTATAGGCTCTACACATGCCTGAGTCTCTACATGTATTTCTAACCTTTCCATATTAGAAGGAGAAGCAAAACCAAAGCAAGACAAAACAAAACATATTCCTATAAAAACCTGAAATGAAAAAGTCATATAAAACCATAGTACGAGGTGTTATACAATGTTATCTTCAATAAAATTGTTTATATCATCAGACATAGTATAATTGAAAGTAGCAGTACATAACAATATTAATAAAAACAAAACATTGTAGATAGTGTAAAACTTCAAAAACAGGTAATAATCAAACCAGAATGGGTATCTAGTGAATCTTGTCATCTTCAGTGTAGTTTCCTGTACTCTCAGACTTGATGCTATCAATCACAACAGATTTGAATAAAATCTGTCGATACCAAACAGCAATCTAACAAACCAGATTCAACTAAAACAGTATAAGTTACACAGGGCTTCAGATTAAGTTAATAGGAAATTAAGGATGATTACAGTACTATATCCTGCTAATTTTGGGATAGCTTTGTGTGCCCTCAAATCTAATTCAAGTAGACAAACTGGGACAGAATATAGTCTATCTAAACAGAGTGGTGTGAGTAATGTGGATTTTAAATCCTGATACACTATTAACAATATCTCTGCCTTCCTTTTTTAGTATTCCTCTCCTTTCACTCCCACTGTGCATTTTTGGGTCCCACCTAATCCCTCAGTTTTTAGAATGGGGGACAACCTGCTGTTTACGTAAGTGGTTCCAGTCCTTGTCCCCCCTGGACTTGATCTCAAATTGTATTCCTTTACCTACAAAAACCTATCTTTCCAACCCATCTACAGATACTGGTCGAGTTGCCCTTATTTCTCTCTGGTTCCCTGTCACATAGAGCATTGTTTTCTCATATTTGATTTTTGGTCCATAAACCCTTTTTTAGGTTAATTATATTTCCTATGCAGAGCATCTCAATGGACCCTTCCTCCTGATCTACTCTGCCTGTTTTTCTTTCTGTGTGTGTGTGTGTGTGTGTGTGTGTGTGTGTGTGTGTCTCAAGGCCACTTATATTAGAGATTATAGCCAACCTTCTCTGCCTTATTTCTGCTGTGCTATTTTTCTGCTTTTGGTTGTCTATATGTTGTCTGCTTTTCTCATTCATTCCACTTTTTGCCCCATTCACTGAGGCTGCTCTGCCACTGTTCCTGAAATCCCGGCACTTTTTTCTCTCTCTCTCTAGAATTTCCTTCAGTATTCTGTGCGGAGTTGGATTGGTGGTTGCAAATTCCTCCAGTTCCTCTTTGTCTTGAATCTTGTTTCTCCATTAATTGTGAGAGATACTTTTGCAGGGTACATCAATCTGGGCTGGAGGTTATTTTCTTTCAAGGCCCTGCAAGCTCTTCTTGATTTGATGGTTTGTGTCAAGAAGTCTGCCATGATTTTGATGGGTTTTCCTTTATAGGTGATCTGTTTTTTTTTTCTCTCTGAGGGCTTTTAATATTCTGTTCTTTATTGAATTTCTGAGATCTTGATTTATATATATCTTGGTGTAGCTTTGTTTTGGTTGTAGGTGGCTGGAGTTCTGTATGCCTCATACATCTGAATATCATTTCCTTTTCCTATGCTTGAAAAGTTTTCCTTAATTATTTCTGTGAATAAACTTTGTATTTACTTTGTACCTTTGCTTCTTCATTCACATTCTTTATTCTTAAGTTATAGATCCTCTTGTTGTCTTCTGGCCTTTATATTTTTACTGCCTCTATCCTTGTTATTTTTAAGAAATCTTTCCTTTCATGATCACACATTGCAGACTTATCTTCAAGTTTTGATAGTCTATCCTTATTTTTTTTCAAGCAGTTTTGCCAGCCTTCAATGGAGTTTTTAATTTCCTGGTAATCTCTTTGAACTTGCTTCATGTGTTCTAGGTTTTCTTTATATTCTTCATCAAACATTTCTCTCCTTTTTTTTGTATTCCTTCATTCTTCCATCTGTGTCTTTAGAGGTCCGTAGCATTTCTTTTATTAATCTACTTATATCTTGCTTTATTGATTAAATATTTCAATTTTGAGCTCATCTATGAGGTCCTGAAGATATCTGTTATGTCTGATGCCATATCTGATATTCCATGTTTGCTGCCCTCAATGTCTTTTGTATTTACCTCTCCTGGATCAATGTTCTTAGGGTTGGGGGTGGGGAACTTCTTCTTATTTCTTTTCTTGTCATGTTTTTGGTTTCTTCCATAAGGTGTATAGAGGAGGTCCCAGCCCCTTTCCTTGTTGGTTAGGGTTCTTCTGAACTAGCTGGCTAGGAATTTCTGCCCTCTACATTTTGCTGTTGGTCACTGAGGTGCAAATAGGGGTGGTGAATGCCTGCCCCTCCCTTCCGACCTGTGGGAATGTGAGCTGCTTATGGAATTGGTTTGGGATGACTTATTGTGTTGCAGGCAGGTGCATGTCCCAGGCCAAGCAGATCCCACCAATCTGGTCTGGGAAGGGAACAACTGACTGAAGTCATTGCCACTCCTTGTTCCTGCCCATCCTGCCCAATTCCAACATGTCATCCAGTTGGTCACCCCTTTCCCAGGGGAGTGTCTTATTCTCAGCACTTACTGTGGGCCAATGCAGTGTCCCTTGCCAGCTCCATTCTCTGTTGGGCTCAATGACTTCAGTGAGAGCACTGTGGCCACTAATCTTAGCTGCTCCAATGGTAGCCCTGGGGATGCTGGAAACTGGGAACTGGTCAAAACCAGTTCTTTTAGTTTTTTCCTGGATCGAGATGATCCATCTTCCTCTATCTGGACCTCCCTACAATGTTTTATTCCAGCATCTGAGTTGACTGTCTCTGGGAACCTCTGCATTCTGCTACTTATTGATCTGCCATCTTTAGCTCCTCCCCCTGGAGCTCTTCCTTCTGTACTTATTGCTTGAAGTAGGTAGCAAAGAAAACTGCCTGTGAAAATGTGTGCATTTTCTACTTAGTGAATTAAATAAAGGTGACCCACTTAATTTAACTCTTTTTTGCCCCAGGCTGTTGTATATTCAGCAAAACCTGCTATTTTGGAGGAGGAGGACAGTTCAATTTATAGTAATATATCTAATTTAAAAATGATTCTAGTTGTCATTTCCTGGATGCATACAATTTAAGTATTTTGAATACTGACTGGGCTACTTCTTTTCTATGTTTGTATATTTAAAAACTATTTCTCAGCTACACGTGTCACATGTCTATGATCTTTGGATCCTGAGGAAGGAATATTGCAAATTTGAGCCCAGACTCAGTGAGACCCTGTCTCAAAATTTAAAAAAAAGGCGTGGAGATGCAGCTCTGGATAAAAGCTCCAGCTTTAATCCCTTGTACCACAAACGTGCTCACACATCCACACAAATGTTCTCAAAAAGGGCGATTTGAATGTACTCCTTGTGAAAAGTGGTACAATTTAATGATATATTTTTAATCACTACCCTATATATAGTGATCAAAATGTGCTTCAAAAATATAACCAAATATGTGTCAATAACAAAAATTTTAAGCTCCATATCTCACTGAGGAGTATTTAGAATATAATCTCTGTGTTGTTCTTGCTAATTTTCTTGCCTTGATAGGCCCATTCTCTTTATGTTAATCTAATTTGCTTCAGAAAAATGATTATATTCATTTTGATCTTAGTAAAGTCTCATTTGTGATTTCATGAAAGTAAAATATTGTTTTCACTTAATTATATTGTTATAAATTCTTGATTTTCTTTTTCAAAAGATCTGAAGAAAGAGAATGTGCTATTTTCAGTTTATTCCTTTTATAAAAGGAAAACTAACATATAGAAACTAGCTTGTAAGGTTTTTGTAAAAATTGAAACATAAAGATTAAAAATGAAATACATTTTTATAATAATGGCAATTTTGCATTATACACATATAAGTCAAATTAATAGCATATGATGTTTAGACATAATAAAATGCATTTTACTCTAGAATAAAATAAGTAGAATTTTTTAACAACTTAAAAATTTGGTAAAAAGTTGAATCAGTGGCTAGTCTATAATAATTAGTCGTGCTTTCTCACCTAAATATTTTGATTTTTCTCTTGAGAAAGGCACAGAAAATTGTTGCTATAATAAAATATTTGTGATAAATGATTCCCTGAAGTTTGTGGGTCTATTTTAATATACAGTTTATGACCACCAGGGAGATATGGAGGTATTGGTAGACTTAATGCTCAGTTAAAAGTAAGAATGAATTTTTGGAAATTTTCCAAAATCCTGATTTGTCTAGCTTTGACAGGGAGGAGTGCTAGCAACATGTTTTTATTCAGTGATTTTAACACAAACTGTTTCTGACTTAAGCAAGGCTACTTCCTAATTTCATTTAGAAAGAAAAATCATTCTAGAGAATTGCATATAAAATAATAATAATCACAATAATGTTTAGTAATATTATCACAGCTTTTCCCCAAGGAGCTTCAAGTGCTTGCCAATTGTCTCATTAATTCTCAGAAACTCCTTGGGAAGGAGAAGTGCAATAAATCACCTACTGAAGAGATGATTTAAATAGTATCATCAGCTGTACTGTTAATAAATATAGGTTGGTCAACAAAAATGATTTTTCGAGAAATAAACTTATTATTTTCTTTATAAGAAATGAATAACAAAATAAAACTTTTATTCAAAATTAATTGTGAAAAATTACCCTCATTGTTTTCCTTTAAAGCCAATTACCTGTCATTCCTATGACCTATCTTCAAAATTCCATTAACGTCAATGGGTAACAAGATTCTAGCAATCTTTTGTCATGTGTCATTTGACTATTGGTGATCAAGATTGAGAGCACCTTAACTGAGGAATTTTAATCAATATCTATCATCCATTTTATTGATTAAACACTTAGTAATGACCCAAACTTTATATTATTCTTAGACTTACTTAATTTTAAAGAAGAATTAAAATGCTAAAATAATATAATTGTTTTTACAGATAATCCAAAAAATTAATGCAAAGTGAAGTAAATCCATATGTTTATCTGAAAATAATGCCTTATACTATTATTGAATACACAGATGCCCTTTCCACTCTGGGGTCAGAGTTCATATTAAGCCTCAACCCTAAGTAAATTGAGATGAATGGTGTGGCTTTTGTCCCTGGTGTAAATAGTCAACATCACAAAATCGCCATACATCTGTTTTTGTAAAATTGGCATAATTGGCATTTTCCTAAGATTTTGCTGGCGTGGAGGCTGAAAATATTTCTTCCTACAAAATATGATTCCTGTCTAAGTTATGAACTTCAAAACAAGTCTATAAAAATTGCCCAAAGTGTGTCTGCTCACTATGAAAAGGGAGAATTTTGACTCAGCATAATCAATTTGTAACTGATAGTGGCACAGTAAAAACCTAACACATTTACTAATACGGATGTGTCTTTGAGAAATGTCAAAATAAACATTTGAAATAATTTTGAAGAGTCCACTGCTTTAATTTTAGTGTTAGCTTTATAACTACCTTAAGTAATTTCACTGAGAAAAAAATAGTTGCTGTAAATTCTAGTGAATTAAAGGTTTTTCATACATTTTTTTCATTACATTTTTAAAATTTAAATGCATTATTAGAATACTAGATCTCAAAAGATATTTAACAATCATTTGGCTAGAGATATTAATTATAGCTGGAAATAATGGATTCATAATTGTCTCTGTTCTGTTGATTCTTGTTAATAATAGTACATTTTATATAATTTTTTGAAAAGGTTATTAAGTAGAAAATAAATCAAGTTGGAAAATTTTCTAGGCAGAAATATTCTCTGCTGAAAGGTATTCTCGTAGAGTATTTCCTAGGAAATTATGCAACAATACAAATGAGAAAATAAACTTATGTATTGTGATGTATAGGTTGAAGAAGTTTATGTATGAATGTCTTAGTAACTTTTCTCTCATTGCTGAGACAGAATATCCAGTAGCCAAAGCTATAGGGGGAAAGGTTTATTTAGCTCACAGTTTGTAGAGGTTTCAGTTCATAATCGCCTGGCTCCAAGGCAGGGTGGCATGCAGAGGGGTATCCTAGAGGAAAAGAGGAAGGTAGCAAAGCGACAAATGACAAGTCTCTTTCTCTTCCTTATATTGTTTACTTGGGTTAGGGTGATGCCAAACCAAACTGGACCGATTTAGTAATCACCAACTGTTTTTCCTAGAACCTTTTATTCCAGCACTGCACCAGGAATCAATCACACACTCTAGACTCAGCTACTTCAGAAAAAAAAAAACAAAAACAAAAACAAAAAACAAAACAACAAAAAAAACCAAACAACAACAAAAAAATCAGCTATCACTGCACGAAGCTTTGGGCAGACATCTGGACACAAGTCATAAAATTAATTATACAGTGAGCCTAGATTTTTTTGGCAAAAGAGATTACTTTTATTTTTGTTTTAAAATATTTTTGATAGTACACATAGACAAGCTAAATATTTTGTATGGAATTATTGTTCAACGTTTTCTATTGGAAAATTATTAGAAAACATGTCAATTATTCTGTTTCCTATTTCATCAAATAAAATAAATTTTTGGTATTCTTGGACTGATTTTTAACAGTCATGCTTGAGTTAGCATATTTTAAATTTTCACTTTATTTAAATATCATTTTAAGACAAAAACCTCTTTTCTTCTGTCCTGTAGCATACAACAATGCAAAAGTATGAAATAGCTTGAGTTTGTTCGTAAGTTTTATAAAATTTTCCAAAGATTTCAAGAACTATCTCTAATTCATTTTTACTATAAAGTTTGTAGTGTTGGATTATCCAAAGCTTTTACTTGCTTTACAAATCCATGCTCCCTCCAAATCCACAAAATTAACAGGGTACTTACAGTAGGTGAGCTCTGGTGCTCCTGCTGGATGAATTGTTTATTCCGTTAAAAATGAGTTAAACTTGCTCTCTGGCTTTTTGTTTGTTTGCTTGGTTGGTTGTTTTTCTTCTTTTTTCTTGATATTTTCATTACCACCCTTACTAAAATAACCTTAGACCAGTGGACAACTGTGAGCTCAAAAAGAGCAGTGAGTTATTGATAAATAATATCTATATTAAGCTACTATGATTTGGAAATAATTATAGGTTAAAAATTGAAGAAATACCACAGATATTTTATGAAACTAGAATTAATCAAAATAACAGGTTAAGGCACTTAGTGGTGGGCCTCATGTAGGGTCAGTGCTAACTTGAGTATTTGTTTGTTTTCCCCTATATTCTTCACGAATGTCACTATCTTTAGCTCAGGAGGACTCAGTCCTCGAAGTAGGAGGAAAACCAGGGCTCATGCTGGTAGGAAAGTGTAATTGTGGGAATGATCCCTACATGGTGTGTTTTCTTTCCAAATAGATTTTCCCAGTTTATCAATAAGATGTAGGGTGAAGGGGAAGTTAGCATTATTTCCTTTTTCATGTGGTGGTATATCTTCACATACTGATTTTTTAAAAATCATAATTACTAATGTTGTACATGCTGTTCCAGTTTGAGATATAATCCTCAGATTCAAATATGTCTTAATCTGTGCCTTGTTTGCATTTCTCTTTATTTTGCCATTCTTTTAATGTTCTTAGCGCATTTTCAGGTCTTAAACTAATTGCAGATATACATTTAAATATTTTTCCATAGATATGTCAGTTGATTTTCGTGGGCGATTAATACAAAGTTGACTGACTATAGAAGGAAGAGCCTGCCTTTTCTTTTGGAGTGCCTTCTCTCCCAACCCCGGGAATGCACAGATTTTTTGGTTAATATTTATGTTAAAGGTGTGAACCTTAATTCAATATGAGAAAACATATTTTCAAGAAGAAAGAAAGCTGTAAATCTTATGTGTTGGAAATGAAGAGTGAAATTAAGACAGCTTTTGCAGAGATGTTCCCTTCTGTGGTGCCATCATTTCCCAAGGGAAGTGATAGAAGCTGTTTTGTTTTGATTCTTTCAAATGAGAATGAGCAAATCACCCTACGGAGAATAATCTTGGTTTAGATGAACATCATATAGAATTAAGTATAATCATTTTCTTTTTCATTGCTAATTTCTGAAACCTCCAAACAGCCAGTCACTTAACAATCTGCTTTAATGTTCACTCTAAAGGGAAATATATCTTGAAAGTATAATTCTGGCACATTATTCATTTTTGGGTGATAGTGAATATCATCCAAACAGCATGGGAGAAGGCAGAATTGGAAATGGAACATGTGGGTGAAGACTTAAATGTTGCTTTGAAAATTAACTTCAGTGTAATTCCACATGTGTGTGCAATTCACATCGTTCATAGAGGACATTGTCTGAAATAGTGGTAGGCACACTGCAACGCATACTGTAAAATCATCCTGCCGTTTGTTCTTATACAATGAAAATATATTTTCTTTATGCATTTAAAAAAGTAGAATAATACTTCATAATGTGACAATTCTTTAAATCTAATTTTCTTGTTGACACTTAACGTTTTGTCAGATCATAGCCACCTTCATTTTGTGTTTTATTTTACGTGCAAGCTACAGTTGCAGAGTCAAGTAGGTGAATCAGCTAATGCAAACTTCCGAAGCCTAATGGGTTTTGGTGTATTACTTGTTAGAAAAATTAGATAATGCTTTAAAGTAGAAGTGCTAGATTTGTGTTTTGGTGTTAGTCTGTATTCAAAATATAAAGTTCTAAGATGGAAATAATGGAGAATTAATGGAGATCACTTAAGAGGCAGGATAAGGCAGTGGAGGACTGAGGTGGATTTTAAAATGTGAAAAGAGAAATAGTTGAGAATGAGAATGATTGAATGGTAAATATGTTGATTTAGCTCGGGATCCTCTTTAAATAACCATTATTGTGTATGAAAATAATTTGACTTGATATATTTACACAAAGGGCCAAAATTCAAGGTAGGCCAATAGAAGGGAATTTTACTGAGAAAGATGTTGATTCAGTGCAAAAAAAAAAAAAAAAAAAAAAAAAAAAAAAAAAAAAAAAAGAATACTAATAGAATTAGTCTATGATGGAATCATTTTTCTTTAAGTTAATGACTTTAGCACTTCATTCAAGCCTAAGCTATTTGAATATTTGTCTAATTTATCGACAGACTTATTGGCTAATTAATGTGTATTAACCGAATTCTTTGTTTTAAGCATTCTCTTTGACATTGAGATTAGAGTGATTAGCAGCAAAGAACAAATACCTGCCCTTCTTGAACTGATTTGCTAGAGTTTTTGACAAGGGTGGACCCATTGTCAGGGAACAATCCATGTGTCCCTATGATTGGACTTTTCCTTTATGTTCATGGGAGGAAACAAATTCTGGCAGCCACCTCAGTTGGATTTGTGGCCTCCAGAACTGTGAACAACAAGTCTCTCTTGTTGGAGCAACCAGTTTGTAATATTTTGGTAAGAGGATTCAAGGAACTGAGGCATTTTTCTCACCTCCTCTAGGGGACCCAGGTATTACTAGCCTTCAGCAAGGTTAACTTTCTTTTCTATCTCTATCTATATATGGCTTTCTACCCTGAGGCTTTGTATATCTTTCTGTTCTTAGCAGGAACTTCAAAGAAACACACTGAACTTCAAAGAAAGGTTCAATTAAACTTCAGTATAAACATCCTTTATGATTATTGAATAATTAATATTTTATGAAGTTAGCTGAACTCCGCCCTCTCTCCCTCTCTCAAGAGAGAGAGCAAGAGCTCTTTGCGTGCGTGCGTGTGCGTGCGTGTGCGTGCATGCGTGTGTGTGTGTGTGTGTGTGTGTGTGTGTGTGTCTGGGTGTCTGAGTTTTGTCTAGAAAATAAGAAAAGTCTTCTTTCCCCATTGGCAAAACTCATAAAAGAAAAATGCAATGGATTCAGGCATCCACTGTTTCTCTTCTCCTTTGAAATGAGCAATGGTGTTTTGGAAAGTATGGTCATTAAGCAGTGTGCCTGAGGGGCACAGAGACTCCTCAGCGCAGGCCATTTGAGGTGAAAGCTGGGGTTGATGGTGTGTGTAGATGCTCCCTCCTGTGAGCCACTCCTGTCTTTATGTCTCTTTCAAGGTCTTGCTAGGCCCTTTAAAAACTGATTAGAAAGCCATGCACTTCCTGTGGCAGTGGGTTGAACATAAAGTTTCCTTACTTGCATGAAGCTGAGCTTTGTCCTATGGAGTCTCCCTCCTAATCAGTTGTCAAGTCTACCCACTAGTCCTAGTTTTAGAAGTCATCTCCTATCTGGTCACTTCAGAAGCCTCCTATATGATATGGACATAGACATACACAAGGTCCCCCCTAACTCTCCTTAAGTAGGAGTTTCTGAAGACTGAAACAAAGCTTGTTAGTTTTCTGAGTTGACTCAGCACCTCAGTAGTTTCTATTGCTTTTAGGATGGAATCATGATCATTACTGTAGCCTAATGCATTCCTGCATAGTCATGGCTTGCACTCTTAACATTGTAGTCTACAACTGTATTTTATTTTATAGAACTTAAGATGGTCTTTACCATTTAAAGACTTTTTTTTTTTTTTTTTTTTTTTTTTTTTTTTTTTTTTTTGGTACTCAGGATCAAACTCATGACCTCGCACTTGCTGGGCAGGTGTTTGTGCCGCTGATCTAACACCCGCCCTAGACATTTTTTGTATATTCTGATAGGTGTATTCTTTTACTTTTCTTACATTGGCAATTCCTTAAAACTTTCAGGACTCTGATTACAGGCCACTTAACTTCGAGAAAACGTTTATCATTGAAAACTCTGAATTACCCTTCTTGGTATCTTACATTATCACATTTAATTCCAATTTTTAAATATATACTTACATACTATACACTTATTTGTGTGTTTACTATCTGGACTAAGTGCTCTGCATATGTACAATATTTATGAATGAATGAAATTTGTGTTTAATATGTAGTAAGAAAACATTAGTTACCCTTAAAATAGATGTGCTTTGAGGATTGTTCATTTATTAATCTGTATTTATTTTAGTTCAGAATTGTATTTATATTTATTTACTATAAATACCTCAAAATAAAGTTCATTTTATTTCCCTGGAAGAACTTTTAGACCATCACCATTTAGTTTAAAGCAATGATTAGCATAAGTTAAATTATTTTGAAAATGTAAATAGGAAGTGAATCTGCTCAGAGTTTCTATCATGTGCAATATTGCAGCTTTTGTGTGCTTTCAGGAAACTGCTAAATATCTTTAAAAACAATTGCCCTTTAATAATTATAATAATCCAAATGGGATTAAAAACTTGCTCAAAGAAAAAGAACAGTAATTATATTTAATCACTGTCATTAAAGATAGTACTTACCAGGTTGAATGCTTTTACCTCGCTGTTCTGAATACCATGTAAACATCAACCATTATTTTTGTGTGTGTGTTATGTTTGTCATAAGAAACAAGCAGAATGAGAAGAATACGTTTTTTATTTGGTAAGAGAAGAAAGCACACTGCTTCTGAAATCATTTACAGGTTATAGCAAATACAAAAGGAAATTTTTGTTATAATTGTTCATAATTCATGGAATGGATTGTCTTTCCCTACGAAAAAGGAGAAAAGGTTGTAAAAAGCACATTACAGAAAACAAAGATCAATGGGGCAATATGATTAATTCGAAGTTAAAGTAAGAAAAGTCTCCCATTTGTCACCTGGTGCCAATTTGCAGTAAGCACCAGCATTTCATCAAAGGGCTGCTGTGAACTACTTTTTAAGCAATCAGCTTTCCTGGAACTAGAATCGAGGGCCTTCCTGAGTTCTCCTTCAGAACACATTCCCTGTGATTAATCTTTGCTTCTTTTCTGTCAACATGAATATTAAGTGATTTCCTCCCTAGCGCATTATTAAGTTGTCTTATTTAATGTTACTTTCTCGGGGCGACACAGCTTGACCCTCACTCTGCATGTCAACAGCGAAGTGTGTCCAGTAGGCGTGGTGCAATTCTCCATCCTTCTATGTGAAACTCCACTGTCATAAATCTCTGCTTAATCATTAATTGAAACCTATATTCACCAAAAAAAGGAGATGCACGGAATTTGGATTATACATTTTACCTTTTTAGCATTAGCTACTTTGATAATAATTCTAAAAACAAATTATTTAATACATCTATAGAATAGCATTTATATCACAAATTAAACCTGTGGGTACAAATGAGCATTCTCATTAAATAGACAAATGTTAGTATTTCATTTTTGTCACTGGTGCTGTGCATAGTTATGAATTATAGATGCAGGCATAAATTTAGATTTGGCATAAATATTCAAGTATGTTCTGATTTCACAAATATTAATAGGTAAGATATTTTCTGTTCTTCACAAGTGTGCAGGCTACCTTTAAAATGTCAGTCAGTATCATCCTACCTTAAGTTCTCTCCTCTTTCTTTTCTCTAGGGCTCAGTTTTGAAATCTGGCCTCTACAACCTGTGCCGTAACTCTAGGACATAAAAGAAATAGTTAGGAACAGATGAATTTTTATGTATCTTCCTTCTTTCCAAATGCCTACTAATGCAATTAGTAACATTCCTGAGAGGGTCTTTGTATTTATCTGTTATATCTGAATGAATTAGGGAACAATCTTTTCTAACACATCAGCGTGTTTATTGGTTCAGCTGATTTGCTGACAGATGTTTCCTTTAGATTGTAAGAAGTAGTAATACAGCCAGTGCAAGGAAAAAATGTTGTGTGCTTGGAGAATTTACAGCTTCGTATTTCACTCTCAGTTTTAGAGTACTATCCCTTGAGTAACATCATCTGTGATGTATATTAGCCACCTGAACACTACCAAGAAACAAAGAAAGAAAGTAAGAAAGAAAGAAAAAGAAAGAGGCAAAGGACAAGAAGAAAGAAAGAAAGAAAGAAAGAAAGAAAGAAAGAAAGAAAGAAAGAAAGAAAGAAAAAGAGAAAAAGACAAAACAATCCTTCTGAAAATGTCATTTCAGTACAACATATATGTCTGTAAGGACAGGATGAGATTAGGTATAGAACCTTTTATTTAGTATGTCTTAAGTATTTGGACATTTCGGGCTGGGGATTTAGCTCAGCAGCATAAGCGCCTGATTTTGCAAGCGCGTAGTCATTAGTTCAATCCCATTACCACAAAAAAAAAAAAAAAAGTATTTGGACATTTCCTTGTCTGAGTGACTTAAAAATATCAAATTTCATTTTTCACAGTTTACAAATAACAGTTTTTGTTGTTAAGTTTCTGTTATGTCACTTAAAATTTCATAGTGGAAAATTTGAGTACATTGACATCTGGCTTTAAAAATGTATCATGAATAAAAGAGAGAAGTGACTTTTCTTCTAGTTAATAAGATATATGCACATAGAAATAAAATGGATCATATTTTTATGCATTAGCATAATTTCTAAGTTGATATTCTATATCAGTGTTATGGCACAGCATATTGATTAAAAGAAGGGCATCTTAGTTGCACGTAAAATTATCATCATTTTTTGAAATTAAGAGAGATGTTAATGGTTTGAGAATCTTTACTACCTTTTTATATGTAGTTTTATTTAGGATACACTATCTTTATAAATTGTTTATTTTTACTGTGACATAAAATGTAATAACAAAATGCACTCAATTTTTTCAAACATTGGTTCTTATAGTACCATTTTAAAGGTGCTATATTTTAAATTCTGCTTTGTTGTGTGAAGAATCTAAATCTGTAAGGAACACATTAGATAGGTTCTTATGTATAGCATCTAATTTAAATCTTTTAGAGATTTTTGAATACTAAATATTTTTGATCTCTAAGAAAAGAAGTAAAAATTACAAGTTTTCAATTTTGCCTTAAAGATACCAGCAAATTGACACTGATCAGTGTCATTTTCCTAGGATGTATTTAGTACTGGAGAAGCTAAGCTGTTTAATGAAGTTTTAGACTAGGCAGACCTTCCAAATGATACAGAAGAAAATGAACTGATATTTCCTTCCTTTTTTTCTAAACGCAGTCTCCTAAGCAAAATCTTGAACTAAAATAAATAACTAAGCCTTTGTTAAATATATATGGTTGCCTTTAGAAAAAATAAAACATGAAAATTTTAGTATGCTTTGAAAACCTTGAATACCATGTTTTGTGAGTTTCCTGTGAGTTTGTATAAAATATGCAAATTCTCACATTCCTCAGGTGTAATACAAGGTTCATTAAAAAAGGTTGTACTAAGACTAAAATAATCTTAGTAAAGTGTTTCATATTTAAATTTTTAAAAAGTTTAACTCTACTGATCACTTTTGTTATTATTAATATTACTGAAACTGAGTTGGCCTGTGAAATCTGTAGTACCAGTTTTTTTCAGATGTGGGGAGGGGTGTTTCAAAATTGGAGGGAGCTTTGGCAAAATAATTGGCCATCATTTCCATAATTTCACCATTTCAAAAAAAAAAAAAAGAGACAAATGCGTTAATATTTCTTAAACATGGTACATATCATGTTACTGTGGTAGGTACCAGAGAAAATGTTAAATCATTTAAAATAATTAAAATTATGAGACAAGAGTTGATATAGGACTTCATGTACTCTCATATACAATCTAGCAGCAGTCCTTGATAATGTTGCCTGCAGGAAGAGAGGGTGATTGGGTAGGTCTTGCCACTAAGCAATCACCGGTAAAGCTTAGTGAAGACTGGAATCATCCAGGACTGCAGTCCTATTAGCTGAGGATGAGGTCCAATATCATCCTGACTCTGTACTCCTATCTAGATTTACTGTAAGAGTTTTCCCCTTACAGTAACATTGTGTCCTTGTGGGAAATATATAATCTGAGACCAGGCTTCTTTTACTCTGTGTTCTGGAATCTCTGTTTCTGCTGGTTTCTACCTCTGCTCCTTGAGACTACAGTTAGAAAATGGAATCTTATTGCATGTTCTATAGTAAGCTATCTTTTAAAACAATTTGTTATATAGCTTATAAAGAAATAAAACAGAAGGGGTTAAAGGTTCTCAATACAAAGAAAGGATAAATGTTTGAAAGGGAAATTCTTATTAACCTTTTCTCAGTACCTAATATATAGTTTATCAAATCATCACACACCTAAGTATGTACTATTATGATGCCCGTTAAAGTCAAAAAAGAAACTTTTAATTGATGCTGCTTATCATCCTGAGTCAGTTTTATAAGCCTCCTGAGCATTCAAGGAGGAAAGAGACAAGTCTACCTCAAATATTTTACTTATCAAAGGAGAAACGGGGCTTAGTCCAAATACCAGAACAGAAGGTCTGAACTGCATGAGCTTGCAGCTCTGGTCTCCTTAGCACACTGGCACGTAGCACACACTGGTTTTGTTTCAGTAATTAATGACACCATCAATATCTTTGAGGTTGCTGTTTCCATAGGAAAAGCAATTTTATGTAGTTTGTAAATTGTATCTTCTTTCTACTCACTTGGATAGACATTGTTCCAGCACCCAAAATAATTGTATTTTCAAAACATAGTTTAGCAAATGAAAAACTGTATGTCATTGAAAAAATACTTTTTTCCTACTTTATGATTAATAATACATAATAATGTATTAATAATTATACATAGAGACATATTTGAGAATTTACAACACAAAGGCGCTTTCTTAGCATTTATCCTTTAGCTGACATTTATGTTTTCCTGGAACGCTTTGTCCCAACACACATTTAGGCATACTGTATCTAAATCATTTTCCTCTCATAATGCAGGGTAGAAGATATTATCGTCATCAGTTTACACCTAGGTGCCAAGAGAGTGATTTCTCTAAACTGCCGACTCCCAAATCTGAATCTCAAATATGAGTTCAGAGCCTATGCTCTTCGGTGCTCCCACTGTACTATCTTATACAGATATTGTGCTTTAGAATTAGAAAGGAGTATTTTACATGAATGATCTGCCTTTATCCTTAACACAGTATGTAGAAGTAAATAGACTTTTCAGTCTTTTACAGATAGAGCAACTGAGGCTCTGAGAAGAAAGTATTTCAGTACCAAATGTGAGACTGAACTAGGTCCAAAAGCGTTTGGTTTTATTTACTAATGTACTTGTATTACTCATGGCCTTAGGGCTGAGGTATAGTTGGGCCAATGTCGATCTCTAAATTCACCATTTTCCAGAGCCCTCTGATGTTTCCAGGGTTTTTGTAGATTGTTTTAGAAACCCAGTGACATAGCTACCCATTGGTTTTATTTTTTTATATCTTACTTGTAGCCAGATTAATAGAAATAAATTGTGTTCAGTTGTTTAGTTCAACTGTTAATTGCTATGCTTTAAGAAGCACTTTAACATTTCTCTGTTTCATGAGGTTTGTAAGACTGACTTAATTTCAAGCTAGTATCTTCTCATACTCTTGGCTAGTCTTAGAAGATTTTCTAGTAGGAAAAGTAATCTTGAGGTCAATCCCCTTATATGATGGTGTGTTGACATTTGAAAATGTCATACACACAAATATCTTAAAAATGTATTATCACCACATGCTACATAAGAAGTATGGCTAAAACTGATGAGACCAAGCTAATGGTGTCATGGGAAGGGGAGTTCACTGTTTTGCTTTTTTATGTTTTTAGAACCTTTACCTATCCATTCATAGTATGACTGTGTCTTCACAATAGTATTTATTCCACAGGTAGTGCTGCCCTTTCCATAGGGAGTGTTGGATCTAGACCCTTAATTATGGATCACAGCGGAGCTTCCAAGGGAGTGAATGTCAATGCTAGCTACAGGGCGTATGTTTATGTCACATATGCTTCAGTGAATAAATTAGTGAATAGTCCTGAAATTCAGAAGGTGATTTTCAGAATAAATTGGTTAACTAAAATTTTTTGGTATTGGACAACGTTCTCCAATCTCATGGACTACAGAAGGTAGTCTTTTAGACCACTCAGTATTAAATAATACTCTCACCCAATGTTTGTTAACCTAAACAACAGACAGATTGAATTGTAAAGCACACTTGACAAATAAGCACATTTTTTCTGTCTTCCTGTAGTTTTTTTTCATTTGCTTCTGTGTCCTGTGTTTCTTCCCAAGCAGTTTTATGTAAATGAGCCAATTAATGGTAGATAATGCAGCCTTCCTACCTCGTGGTGTTTATAACTGCAAGGGCAACACCGTAAGTCACGTACCTATTCAGAGGATTCTATAGGCCACTGCAAGGGTCTGATTAGCTTGACTGTGGAAAACAATCGCAGAGGCATCTGCTCGGTTAATTTTGAGAGAAAATTTACCAGATGGAGGCTGAAGATTTAAGTGATTAGAAGGTAGTAGATTGGAATACAAATTGGATTAAAAGAAATTAGATTGATATAAATCGAATTGAGTCACAACAGTTTGTGTTGTTCGTACCAAGGGCCAGTGGATTATGGGAGAAGCAGATGCTCCAATGAGATAGGAATTAATGTGGCTTTGACCGTCCATCTGCGAAGGTCTGGATATCGAGTACATCCCTAATCTCTCGCTCCATTTATCAATGCCATAATGTTAATTAGTACTTCATTCATTAAGTTACTTACAGGAGAAAAAAAATCTCACCCATCCCCTCTCTGCTTGAGAATTCGTTATTTTGCCAAGAATTGAAAAGCTCTTTTTGGTCCAGCTGGCTAAAGTAGACTGCAAAGGTGTGCCTGGGTTCTTGCCCTTATGCTTCTGACCACTGTTTGCCTGAGTGCAGCAAGTTGGAAATATTGCTCATGAGTTCGTCTCATAAAGATTCAGTTTGAGCCATGAATTAAGGCTCATGTTTAGGCAGACTTCCACTAAAAAGAGGCATATTAATTTGATAAATGTGTGTGTGTGTGTGTGTGTGTGTGTGTGTGTGTCTTCTATGCAAATATACAGCATTCTGGTTTTTATAAGGTGTTCACTGGAGTTTTGTTTTAATGGTGATAGCTTTGTCATAATTGATTAGTTTATGGGAAACTGTAGGTTTCTTAACACTATCATGTTTTGGTACACATTACTTGTCTCAGATTGTTGAAAAAATTAAATGAAACTAAAAGAAATTCAACATTTTGAATGCTTGTGTTTGTACTGGGAATGTAATCTTTTAAAATCCAATGAGTATTGACATGATGCCTGTAGTACACCTTTGGACATACCAGTGAAATTCAGCATCAGGCAGTTGTATTTTGGATTGCATCCAAAGGGAATGAGCCATTGGAGATGCAAAGGTGCTCTCACCTCTAAAGCAACCTGAGGGTGTCTAGCCTCTAAGGATGGCCAAGCAGAAATGCCCCAGGGTGTTAATAATAATCAAGCAAATACAACTTCTGGAGACCAAAGTGATGAGATGGGCAAAAATGGAATGCTGAATCCTGTGAGGCAAGAAGCGTAGCATTAAAGGTTGTGCCAAGTCATTCAGAAATAATTGTGGTGCACACAAAGGTGGGCTGCATGCTGGTATGAAAGCAGGTAGAATTTCTATTTTTACTAAGTGAAGAAATGCAATGGCTTGTGCAAAAGCATTGTAAAATTTGTGCAGAAGCATGGTAAAAATTTTGGTTCATCATAGACAGTTTTATGGGCAGTGGACATTTCAGGCAACTTGTTAATATACGGATAAGATCTATGTCTGTCTCTATATTTGCATCCATTCCTCACCCATCCTGACCAGAGACTTTCCTGGCATCCTGTACTTCTTAGTTAGGTGATATTTATAATTATTGCACTCCACTCTTTAAAATTGGCTAAAGAAGTCTCTGATGTTTTTTAAAAATTTTTATTTCTTTACTTGGGAAATAGCCTGCCCTTGAAGAACCAGAACTGAACCCAGTGTCAGTCTAAATCCCATATCCCTGCACACATCTGCTTGGGCCCCTGTTTAAATACTTTATGAGACCCATATTTCTAATTGTATGTGGATGTAAGATGATTATCAAGAAAGAGGGTATCAAGCTAGATCCCAGCCAGATTTAGAAAATGAGTGGGAAAATACATTTAGTCTACAAAGTATAAAGAGTCAAGCAGAATTATCCAGAGTGATAAAGACCAGTCACTAAAATCTGCTATTTGCTATTGTGAGATTAAATAACACCTAGAAAAAAATTAGCATCCAGAGGTCAGACACACGTTTCTGTTTTGACACTTCAGTGCTCCATCTAATTGTCATCTGTCTAATTGGTGCCAGTTGTCTTCGTTAAGAATCATCAGTACATCAAGGTGGTGCTTATTGAGCCTGTCAGAGTCAAACACTGCTCTTATTCATGTCTTTGTTTCCATGACTGATCATCGGTTGTTTAGGACATGTTTGAGCTCCAATGAGGATAATTAAAGTAATCGCTTGGTTGTAAACTATTAACAACAGAGCTACAACCTCCTCATTTGCTGATCATTGATACACTTTGGACATTTGCTGGTTTTCTTTTCCTTTGTGAAATATGTTTCAGTGTTTTGTGCATTTGAGTTCAAATTCTATATGGTAGACTAGGCTTGTGAATATTTGGCAGCTCAGTTGATGTGACTTTACTTTTAAATTATTTTTTGTTCTAATGATCTCATAAAGAATATTCGAAATCAAAATAAAGACTCTAGTTAATAAGTAATATTCCTTTATTTTTTACTTAAAACTATCCTTAAGTCAATGGAGAAATAAGAAGCCAGAATTATACCCAGGCCCCTATTATTATTTCAGAATTCATATTTGAGGCATTTGACCAATGGGCTTATTATCCACATGGGCAGTTTGGATAAATATATGAGGCTCCAGCTACTACAGTGAAGCCGAGATTCTACATTTTATTTATTTATCTTTTGATTGTAGTCAATGTATTTTTTAAAAAAAAATATGTGCTGAAATCAAAAAATGAGAAATACAGCCAAGTTTTCATATAGTAAGTAAGTGATGTTTTGGCATTGTTTATTACAAATCAGTGTCACAAAGGCATCATGATTCCATGAGTGAATGCTGTCCAAGTAAATGCTGAGCCTTGGCATGGTTGGTTCAGAGTTTTGTGCATGGTCCTAAGAGTCACAAGGCAATTTGCTTAATCCTAGCTGTGTAAACTGGATTTAGAAAGTTCCAATTTGTTACTCAGCTGGCTGAATAATTGATTTCTACTGACCAGCAGAGGAGGAAGAGTACAGAGCTTCCCATGAAGGTTTGAGATTTGCCTAATAGACAGTGCTTCTTCATTTACTTCAAGGAAAGCTACTCCTAGATGTTCTAAATTAATTTTCCAGAAATGTAGAGAGGGAGGAAGAGAGGGAAAGGGGAGGGGCAGGAGAAAAGGGAGGGGGAGAGAGGACAGAGAGAGAGAGAGAGAGAGAGAGAGAGAGAGAGAGATTTTGAAATAATGATCATGTGGAACAGAATCTCATGAGAGCTGGTGACAGTGGCTTGGAGAGGCAGAAGAAACTTTGAGAGTCTCTGACAAATTGAAGAATTAAATAAGTAAGAACTGGAATTTGACTATTAATGATTTTTTTTGTCTTTTTTGAGACAGGTTCTCGCTATGCAGTTCAGGACGGCCTTGAGCTCACTTTGTAGCCCAGGCTGGTCTGGAACTCACCATGATCCTCCCACCTCAGCCTCCTGAGCGCTGGGATTACAGGCATGAGCCACCACTCCCAGTGACTATTAATGATCTAAAGAAAGATAGAGGTTCACAAGTTCAAGCTCAGCGTGGACATTACAGCTTCACAAGACTGTCTCAAATTATACAATTTGAAAAATGAGGCAGTGATGCAACTCACTGTGAAAGCTTTGAGGTCAACTCTCAATACAAAAATAAATAAATAAATAAATAAAAGACAAGAAAGAAAATGAGAGGAGGGCGCTAGAAGTCAGGGTGATGGATATGAAATCAAGAAGAGAAGGGTGTGGTGTGGGACAAGGAATCCAGGATCTGAAATGAGCACTGAGCAGTCAGGCAGGCACCTGAATAAAACCGAGAGCTTTCTTTAGCGAGAGACGCTCGCCTAGAGATGTGGCTTCTGTGCCACAGAGATGACACCTGGATGAACAAAGAGACGGAATGACTTCTCTCTGGGAACCACGGGAGGAAGAGTAGAGATTTGAGGTGCACACAACTTGGGAGGCATAAACTATTGATTCAGATACTGTTAGATTCAAATCAGGCTTTTATTTCAATAGTTTACATGTAATACAATGACTTTTTATTTACTTTTTATTCCATTTCTAATGCAAATTCATAAAATAGTACAATAACTACAGCAGAGATAGTGAACTTATGGCATGAATGCTGCATCTTGCAGTTTGTATTTGTATCACTGAAAGTTCTAAAAGGTTTACATCACTGCCTTATAGATTCCTCAAAAAATTAAAAGGAGAAATCTTTTATGAACCAGCTATTCCTGTTCTAGGTTTTTCCTCAAAAGAGTTAAAAAGATATCCTATTTTAATGATACCTGTAAACCTATGTGTATAAAGCAGCACAATTCATAACAGCTAAATCTTGGAAGCAGTCTAGACATATTGGCCATCAACTGATGAATGGATAAGGAAAACTGGTACTTATGTACCATGGAGTCCTACTGTGCCATAAAGAAAGCTAAACTGGATCATCCCTCAGAAAATGTATGCACCTTGAGACCATAATTTTAAGAAAATAAACCAGACACACGAGCTTAAATTTACATGGTCATCTTTTTAAACATTTTAAAAATAATTGTGGACAAATAAAATTTCTTAGCAAGTGAATAACAATAGCTAATATATTGTGAATCGTTATATTCAAAATGGTTTGTTAGTATAAGAAATAAAAGGATTGTCTCTTACAAAGGAGGAACAAAAAGATAATAGAGCAAAACTTTCTTTTCAGTGAATTAGGAGAAACTAGTTGTTTGAATGAAACACAATAGCATATGTATTGAAATATTTTTGAAAATTAGAATTGGTAAATCAGGGACTTATTTGAACTAACATAGTGTATACTATCAGAGAAATCAAAAATATAAATACATTGCAAAATTTAAAAAAGATAATAGGAAGCATGTAGATAGATGTTTCTCAAACAGGAAGCAAACTTAAGGAGAGAGGAAGCAGCGGGAGGGAGCGGAAAGAAAGGAGAATTAGGATGCTATGTGCAGGTGCTAAGTCCCCACAAGGAATGTAAACATGTAATGTAAACATATGCTGATAAAAATTTTTAAAATATTTAAAAGAAAAATAACCAATAAAATGTTTCTTTTCATTTTTTACAGATTGTCAATATCACATATTATTCTGCCTATCGCTTCAAAAACCAAACCAATATTAAAACAAAAAGGCATGTACACAGTTATTACTGTTTCTTTGCAATAGAAAGTCTACAAAGAATACTAAGCAAATATCATTTGCTTATAATTTGAACAAACCTTTTTCATTGTTTTCTTGATTTTCAGTTCCTGCTTCTTTATAAATTTCAATGCATCCTGTCTTTAACATATTGAAGGCTTAACTACAAAATCAAGTTGCTACATTTTAAAAACATAATGCTATTCTGAATTGTCATTCTCTTTCTCAGTCACTATAGCTCTGTACATTTTTATTTCCTTGCCTGTCAGCATTTTCCTTCCTTTCAGCATAATCCAGAATAATTCTGTATGTTCCACTTCTTTTACTCTGTGACAAGAAAGCATTGCATTTGGAGAGTGGCTGGATGGAGGTTAATGCCATGTCCACATGGTAATAACCTGGGAGAACCTAGGTTGATCGGTTTCATTTGATCTTGTGTCTGATAAGGGTTCAAAGTAAATGGACTGAGTGGAAAATAACATTTTTCATAAATTTTCTAGAAGCTGCAGATTTTTTTTTGAGAGGCCCAAGGAATTGCATCTCATGTATTTCATTGAAAATCCAAGCAGAAAAAGATCATTGTAAAACATTTGCAGCATTCTCATTTACTGCTTTCCTCCATTCAGAAGAAAAATAAGTTCTTTTTTCTCTATGCACATAGTCTCTTTTAACTGAAAACTATACTCAGTATTTCTGTTGCAGCAGTGATATTATCTAATGGTCACTTTGTCTGAAACAGAAGACATCTCTTAAAAGGAAATTTAAAGTTTTATTAAATCACTCACTTTTAAAAGGCATTAACAGGTATCATTAATAGACAAAAATGAAGAAAAGTGTATCCCCTGAAGAAAAGTATCCTGACCATTAAGGTAAAAGTATCCTGATGATTAACATAATTGAAATTCCTTATCTGCCAAAGTAGCTATAATTTACAGTCTAAATGTATGTATCAATTTACATAATTTTGTAGAGATGTTTCATGAAAATGACTGATTTGCCAAATAAAACTGGATAAAGTATTTTTTTCTCAAAGTGCTGAACTCAAATTTATACCTCATTTTTTTAGTGTATAAAGTAGGTGTGAATTTCAAACTTAACGTATTTCTACAGTATCCTAAACTTTGACTAGATTTTATTTGATTTTTAGCTTATTAAACGTGACTATACTTTAATCTATTTATTGTATTAAAAATCTTTACTAACGTGCATTTTGTGGAGTAAACATCTCACCTAGACTTCTGAATGAAGTAAAGTGAATTCAGGTGTATGTGTGCAAAGACCTCTGCAGAAATATGATGCTGCCATCCACGGGCTGTTTGTTCAGCTGTGAAAACCCGTTCAATCTGAGAATGAGAGTCCAGGACAAAGCAATAAGCGTGTGTTGTATTCAGCTACCGTTATGAACCTTTTTGCTCCAAAGATAGGAACTTAAGCAAAGAATTTAAAGAAAACAAAATCTAATAAACTGTTCCCACCACCCAGTATCTTCTTAATGTGTAAAGTTTCCTTTTTATCTTTTGGATCACTGTATTCATTTTTGATGAAGACTTCTTTACTGCAAATGAAGACCTTTTTCATCGTATATATGATGAAATATATAATATTATAAAATTGTTATTTTCATATTTCAAAGAAAAATAATGTTGCTTTCACAGGAAGAGAATAATTTTGTTTTGTCTACATCTTGAAACTACTGGTGAGGCTTAATTTTGGATAGTGTTTAATAATAATTCTGCTCTTGTCATGTCATTTAATGTAAGCCATATTAATGTGCTCTCCAAAAAAATACTGTTTGATAGCTCTTACCTGTCTCTAAACTTCTGATATAAAATCTATCAAACATAGATGCTTCCTGTTTATTAGTCATGCAGTGGCCTTAAGATTTCCAAAGCAGAAATATCCCATTTCTGTAAAATGGTTAGAGTGATGCAAGAAGTTATTAAGAATTTGTATGCTTTTAAATTCAAATAAATATAATTTATAATTTCTACAACAGTCCTAGACATTAATGTCTGGTGCTAAAGTCCTACATACTTGATTTGTTATGATCAGCAAGAGATATTTCCTTAGCTGCTGCAAGGTCTTTTAATCAAAATGTAACCCCCCCCATAGTTTTATTGAGAGAATGACATTTGATTATTTTCATTCGTGTATTTATGCAGCATATTGAGTACCCTAATATTTTTATCTTTTGAGCTTACTGCAGTATGGCTAGGCTACAGTAGATAGCAATGGAAAACACAGATCCTTCAGGAAGTCAAAACGTAAGGTATGTCACTCAGGATGACTTTCAGCTTGGTAGACAAGAACAGTGAGTGACAGGAAATCAGAGGAAGACACACGGCAGCTACATTCTGAATGACCTACCTATGTTATAAAAAGAACAAAATCTTATAGAAGGGTGACTTGCTGTCTTTTGAAGTCACAGTGATAAAGGTTACACTTAATGAAATTACTATATGTTGTGATAATGCAAATAAAAGTAGCAAACATTAACTGAGTGTTTAGTTTGTACTTAACACATGGAAAACATGATTTATCCACTTGGTGATGTTATTGATTTAGTATTCTGTCTAGTAGTTGAATAAGAGAAATTTCATATCATGCCTATCTATGGACAATTTGCAGTTAGGCTAAAGATATGTCTTACAAGTTTTCAAAAAGGTGTGTTCATGCCCATGCATCCAATTCCTGAGTTAGTATGCCTTACTTATATTCCATAAAAGGCAATCCAAGGTTTATAGTCGTATTTAAGAAGATACTGGAGTAATGCAACTAGCCCAACTTTCACACATTAGGCCAACTTCTTTAATAGAGAATGCTGGCTGGGAGGGAGCGAGCTTAAAATCAGTTTCTATGAGCATTAGTTGGATGAGTGGCAGCTGTACATTTGACTTATGGCAGCTATACTTTTTGGTAGTGATTTAGCTATTTTTCTCTTAAGGAACTATCTGGACTGTGCTAATACTTTTAATGCTGAATTTGAAAATCCTTAATGTATAATCCAGTAAAAGAAGGTTGCCTATATTTTTATCCAAGATCACTGAGTCTCAATTTGACTTTATAGTGAAAGGTTTTAAGTTTGAGGAAGATAGGTCAAGAGTTCCTTCCAGTCAAATGTACTCAAAAATAAATATTTTAACAAAGGTTATCATGCAGGTATTAAAATGTTAGGAGTTCTAGGAATGGTGTTTTCCAGTCATTGCAGTTAAGGTTAATTTGACTGATACAGAATTTTCATAATTCATTACTTAGGAAATAAAACAGTTAAAATGTTATCAGTACATTAGAAATTTGTTTAACTGGCATGCCATTTCTTACAGTCTTGTTCACAGTTTTCATAAAATTATATCAGTGGTTTTTACAAACTTAAGCATTATTTAAAATTTTAATGAACTTCACAGTCATTTTATTGCTTCATATTTTGTCAAATGCAGTTATAAGCCATATCAAAATATGATAGATATGGTGATAAGAAGCTGCATTTCAAAGATATCTTTTCTGGAACAGGGATTATTTTTATTATTGGAAGGCAAATCTACATAACCCATGAAAACCTCTAATTTGGTGGCAAATCACACTTTAAAGCAGTGCCTTCATCCATGTAAAATGTAACAAATTGATTTGATATAGCAGTGGGTGAGTGTCCAGGTTAATATATCACCTCCTCACTGAATTATTGGAAAAATGAATTTATAAAGTAGGAAATGAGTTTTTTTCTCAGGAGGACTATCACCCCTAACATTTTCCTGGAAACCTTTCAGATTCCTGATTAAAAAAATTTCCCTTCAGAGTTATAGAGACATTGTTTTGCGTCCACTCCTGAAATCCATTGCCTTTAGTTCCTGATGGTAATGTGCACACACCAGTTTTGCATCTTTCACAGATGTTTGGCCTCTCTTTGCCATGGTGTCCAGCTGTTCAGGCAAGGTCAGTGGCTCAGTGCCGTGGGTGTGGGCAGCCAGAAAATATAATGTTCTAAAATTCCATTAAACTTAATCCAATAAAGGTACTACAAAGCATGGGGTAATGGAGATAAAAAGAGAGAAAGGTGTTCAGTTTTAAAATTTTGAGTAATTTCTATAAATAGTAGATAAGGATTCAAGTAGTTTTGAAATTCAGAGAAAAATAGTTTTATGCATCTGCCTTGTACCTTCTTTTGAAACAGCAATCCATTCCCCATGAAAGGAAGAAAATTTGATGATATTTACTAAAGGTTTTTTTTTTTAAATCATTAAATATTTACTTTTTAAGGTAACTGTCAATATATTGTCAGTTGGTCTTTGGTTGACATGATTGATAGAATCATGCATTTGTTACCATTAAATTCCATGACAATTAGTTTCTAAATTTAAATCATTACCTAATTTTTCTAATTTTTCTAAAACTCTTTTACATCATTGTTTATCTTTGGATGATTCTTGCAGAAGACATGTTTCTGATATGCATATTTTAGGGGGATGTGTTTTATTTTGGCGACTGGGTGTCACTATGTTACACAGGGTGACCTCCAGGTCCCAGGCTGAAGGGATCCATGCTTATCAGCCTTCCCAGTAACTGGAATACAAGCATGTGCCACATTATGCTCACAGACTCAGAGGGCAGGCAGAAGCCCTGCAAAGGCCAGCACTTCCTATGCTTTTTATTATAAGTATGAGCATTAGTTTAAAGTATATGTCTTTAAAACTTTGCTTTGTGTTCATAAATTTAAATTGCTGCTCTTCATTCTCTTTTATATCTGTCCATTAAGATATCATTGATGTGGCAGCCGCAAAATGAGAGACTAAGCTACTGGACAGTGGATTTGAAACAGTTTATTATTTCAGTTATTTGGGATTTGAGGTGAGGAAAGTATACCATAATATAGGTTAGGTAGCTAATTAAGGTCATAGTAATAATCATACAGTAGTCACCAATTAACATTAAAACAAAAAAACAGGCAAAAACAGAGATGACTAAAACTTAGTACTTGCAAATTTCTGTTTTAGAACTTTAAAATATAGGTAAGAAGAAGAGGTATTATATGGGGAAATGCCATTCAGAAATAGAACTTGAGTTAATAGCACATTCATAGCTAAAAAAGACAAGTGTCCTGTTCCCAGATTTCTTTAAAGAAACTCTGGTCATTATACTTTTTTTTTTTCCTCCTCATTTTGTAGGATAGAAAGTTGAAAGAAAAGTTTCCATGTCAGCTAATTTTTATGCCTAGTTTTCCAGAAAATGAGGTTATGTGAATCTGTTGGATTCCATAATGTATAACCAAGAACATTCAGAATCAGTGTTTCTGATAAATAAATCTGTTTTTCTTTGTCAATTGCTTTCCCTACATACACACAAGTCTTTAGTTCTAGGAAATAGAAAAGTAGCATTTATAGGTCTCAATTTTGATGCTATTTCTATTGAAACTTATTTTCATTAAATGTGACAATGCTGTGCTTCCAGAAGAAATGACCACTTTAGATATTTATTTAGGCCATAGCAAATTAAGACCATCAATGAGAGAATTTAAGTAATATTCAAATATATAGAAGATTTTGTGTTTCTCCCAAACTGATCTTATTACCAAATCTTATTACTTAATAGGACCTTTAGAAAAAAATTACCACAAAGGCCTTCCCTATTTCTTTCTCCCTCACCAGAGAGGTGCCCTGGAATTCAGTTGTCCTGAACTTTCAGAGTTTCAAAAGTGGTAATGATTTGATTGAGTTAGGGAGTGATTCATTAAATTCATTTCATTACAATTTTTTTTTTCAGTTATCCATGTAGACAGCATATTAAATGACATTGAGATATGTTTCTTTCATTGAAGGAAATTTTAAATAAAATTTGTTCAATAAAAGAGGAATAAGTAAAAACTTTGAATTCTTTTCAAATCTAGAGTAACATTATTGTCCTGGTTCAGTGAAATATATCTGCCACGAGGTCAAACTTTAAGTAAAAATACTGTTTAGAAAAGAGAAAGTCTTATCATTGTAATTAGTGTTGTATGGGCAAAAATTGGAAAGAATATTTGTAGGTGTTATAGAAGGAATAATTTTTAGAAAGACTGCATGTTTACTACTTATCCTGTTGATCTATTGCTCAAATGGTCTATTATCTATCTATCTATGTATCTATTTTAATCTTGTATGCCAGCTGGTGAGATGGTTGTATTTGACTTCAGTCTTATAGAAGTGAGGAAAATAAAAGAAAATAGTATCCACAAAATAACTTATGTTTTCATTTTGGACACAGTGGTTCCTGAGGCTGCTTAAGGAATCTCTCACATTTTCATGTAGTATTGCTGTAGTTGAAAACTGAGATGGGAATAATATCAGGAGATGTATCTTTCCAAATTGTAGTATTTGTACAAAAATTTCATGGATTAATTTTACCAGTATAGTCTTTTTGGGGAAATATGTCGTTAAAGCAAATGTTGTTTTTATGAAACTGGTCAAATCATTACATTTTTAAGGAGACAAAATGCATAGAAAATTTTGCTGGAAAAAATGTTTTTCTCGGCCCTTAATTTGTCATGAATATTTTTGCTTAGTAAAATCAAAATGCATTTCTTCATTTATACATAGACTAATAGTTGATAGAAGTGTCTAACTGATTAATAAAAACGGAAATTTGGTTCTAGAAAATTCTGTGTTCCAACTGAATAATGAGGCAAGGGCGTTTTACTTGAAAGTACATGAGATAAAACCCACAAGTCATCCTCCCTTTATCCTTCCTCCCTTCTTTCCTTCCTTAATTCCTCTTTTCCTTACTTTCTTTCTTCCTTTTATTTATTTATGTGTTTATTTGTTTATTTATTTATTTATTTTATCGGTACCGGGGATCGAACTCACAACTGCCTGCTTGCAAGGCAGGTGCTGCTTATGCCGCTAAGCTAAATCCCCAAGCCCCCTGTGTTTATTTATGTTTGTGGAAAAAGATAAAACAGTTTCATAAGAAAATAATAGGAGAATAACAACATTAAATACATTATGTGTTGTTATCATTAAATAGTTACTCAAGGTACAATTAGGGGAAATTTTATGCCATATCCTTCTTTAGCATACTGTATTACGTAATGGAGATCAATTTCTAAAAATAAAAGATTTTTTGGAACTCACTGCAGATAAGTACTTGACTCACTAAAACTAAGTTTGACTGTATTCATAAGTTACAATTTATACTTCACATTAGAACAACTGAAGAACTAGTAAACCACTCAAACTTTCAAAAATTAAATATTTTATTAAAATGATTATAGCGCCATTGTTTGAGTCTCTGAAAAACAAACATAAACCTTATGTAAATTCGGATACTTCGAACATTATTCCCAGATCATCTGCATCCAGGTGGTTGGTTCTGCTGTGGAAGTTTTGCATCTCTGTGTCCTTCCCTGTGTGATCTTGTCTTGGTAACCATGGCAGCTGCTTGGCTTCTTTCACTGGAAGTTCTGATGCATCCTGTTCACTATACAGATCATCAATTTGCATTTTTAAGAAATATCCAAGTGCGTGAGTTGGCAGAACATATACTAAAATTGGAACAACACAAAGATTAGTCTGGGGCCTTGGCAAGGATGGCATACAAATTTGAAAACTGTTTTATATTTTAAAAATTCCAGATGATTCTTAATGCAGGTTTTCTGAGAATCCTACTTAAAAACAAGAAATGCATTTTCTGGTAAAATTATGAGCATTAACGTTCAGGTGATTCATTTTATTGGAAGGTTTTGGAATTAAACATCGGGAATTAGACCCGATGGGCGTTCTTTTCTTGCTCCTCTGTCCAGTTTTGAAGAACCGCACTCATTCTGGATGAAGGGTCTTGAGTTCTTATTCTGCCTATAATGTCATATGACTGTTTTGCAGCTTACACTCTTAGATATTAAAAATAAACTTTTTCATGTCTTCTTTAGATTCCTTAGACTACTTTGCATTTATTAGGTATATAAAATCATACCTAGTGAGAGTCAAATAAAATGTTATTACCCATTTAATAATTGGGATATCAAAGAGATGTCAGATTTGATGTTACCTGCAAGTAATGTTAGGATTGTAAACAGTTTTTCTGTTTTACAGCTCTGCTATTTCTTTTTTAGAGATTTTTGAGTATTTCACATTATATGTGCAATGTTAATATTATCATCCAAGTAATTGATTTGACATACAAAAAGATAGTTGTGTGGTCCTTTATCAAAGAAATAGAAGTGTACGAATGAATTTATTAATAGAAACTGAAAAATATATAGTCTGGAGCAAGGTCAGCAAACTCTTCCTATTATAACCAGATAATTAGTATCAACCTCAGGAGTGCAACACACTGGCCTTCTTCCTCCCCCTTCTTCATCCTTATTCTCCTTCATTTTCTTTTTCTTGCTCCTTTACGTCTTTCTCTCTATCTTTGTACAGCAGATTAAAGCTATGAAGTGTCTTAAGGATATGTAAAAACTGATTAATTCATGCTGGCCCAAACTTTGAAATTTATACTAATCCCCAGAGAAGAAGAACTTATGAAAACAAAGAGTTCGCTTTCAAAGGTTTGGGCTGGAGACTGGGTTTCTATTTTTTAAAAATGTCTTCAGGAGATGTCTGCATTGCTAATTGGGGATCATGCTTTGGATGTAAAGACTCTTGAAATTAAATAGTTTTATGGATTCTCAGGTGATAAACATCCCCCACTATTGTTTGGTTTGGAATTCCCAATCAGGCTGACAATTCAGCCTGCCTACCTTCTTGCCTTCCTGTCTTCCTGCCTGCCTTTCCTTTTCTTTCTTTCTTTCTTTCTTTCTTTCTTTCTTTCTTTCTTTCTTTCTTTCTTTCTTTCTTTCTTTCTTTCTTTCTTTCATTTTTTCTTTCTTTCTTTTCTTTCTTTCTTTCTTTCTTTCTTTCTTTCTTTCTTTCTTTCTTCCTTCCTTCCTTCCTTCCTTCCTTCCTTCCTTCCTTCCTTCCTTCCTTTCTTTTCTTTCTTTTGCTCCCCTTCTTTCTTCCTTAAAGTGATTAATTATATTTGTGATACATGTAATCCCAGTTGTCTGGGGGAATTGGCACATATCTATCACATATTGATCCTTCTCATTTTCCTTTTTGCTCCTTCTTCTACCCATCTCCTTTCTTAACCAGATTCTTTTTCTGTCTCCACAGAATCTGTTTCCCTTATTTCTGCCATTTCTTTTTCATTTTGATCCTTAAATTATTTTATTTGGGTTTCTTTTATTAGAGTAAACCCATGATATTTAGTTATTGGTATAATTATTTCATTTAGCTTTATAGTCTTAAAATACATCTATTTTTCTAAAAGTGACTTAAATTTATTATCCTTCATGATGGAATAGACCCACTGTGTATAGAATACACTTTCTTTATCCATTCTATTGAGGGGCTATAAGTCACTTTAATAATTTAGTTACTGTGAATTGCACTGCTGTAAACATAGATATGCATGCATCAGTACAATACAATGAGTTTTAACACTTTTGGGAAGGTACCAGAAGATGTGCCTTAATCAAACAGAAAATTAGAATAGCCATCATAGAAATCAATGCAGAAATTTCTCAAAAAACTGTAAATTCTACTTTTGCTTGTTTGTTAACCAAATAATTGAGTATTTTGTCTACATAATACAAGCAGAATAGCTAGTAACTTGGTAGTCCTCGATAATTTTAAAGGCTCAAACTTTTGTCTTTGAAAATTTAGTCAAATATATGCCACCCACTGACCTGCTGCCACCAGCACCACACTCCCCCAGCCAGCAGTCTCATTTTTCACACAGTTACAAAGAATTCATGGCTTGCATATGCTATGTCCACTGGTTCCATCAGAGGGACCATACTGTAGCTGTGTAATATCTGAATTTAAGAGAATTCAGAATTTATTCCAATGCTTTTAGTAACATGTTAAAAATTTAAATTGCAGATTCATTTATGTATGTATGTGTATATCTGTCTTTCTGATTTTTCCCTCTTTCTCATGACACCCTTCAACTTTAGTTTATGCTCTAATTAGCTGTTGCAGCCCAATAATTGCATTATGGTTTGAAATTATAAATGCAAAAGATAACCTCTTGATGTTCAAAGTGATCAAAAATTGTTCATACTTTGCATTAAAACATTTTCAATAATTCTATTTACTTATTTATTAAAATGGCTTTACTGAAATACAATTCATATACTATAAAATTTACCCATTTAAAATACAATATTATGATCTTATTATATTCATAGAGTTGTGCAGCCATTATCATACTCAATTTTAGAGTATTTGGATTACTCTCTAAAGAAGCACATCCCCATTAAGAATAAATTTTTACTTTGCCATCACCTCTAATTCATTCCTTATTTTAGATTTTATTTAATAAATATAGTTATATTTCATATCTTGTATAGAGAGTATCCAGAACCACTAACTTGTAAGTTAGGGGACTATTTGATATAAAAATAGTACTCTAGAGATAAGAAGACTAGAATTAATAATACTGCAATATTCGCAGTGGGGAGAATGTAAATGTTGTATATAGAAGACTAGAGGAAAACAAGAAAGATATTTAAGCAAGGTCAATGTATCCTTCTATGCTTTCTGTTAAATGAAGAATAACATAATACTATTAATGTGCTTTTACAGTTAGATGCTATAACCTTGTATTCAGACCATTACATTTAAGACTGAATAACAAATTTGCAAATTGTGTTCAGCCATACTTATTTAAATATTTCAAAATATTTTGAAAAATAATTGTTACCTTTTTTGATTCTTCAAATTTTTAATTTGTCTAGAAGACTGGCTACTTACGGTATATCACTTAGCATTGTAGTGCACATACCTATATGCCTGGGTACACTTTAATTCTGTCTTACAGTTCTTACCTGTGTGCTGCAAATTATTTTTTTGCTATAGGTACCTAACACTTGTAATACAAATGTTCTTTTTTTGGACCTGATGGATAAAAATGGCAGTCATCAACCTTTAAAGTTAATTATTTCAGAAAATAAAAGGTTTGCTCATGACCAAATTAAATTCCCTTTATTAAATTATGCATTTTTCATTAGTATTGAAAGTGAACTGGAATTACAGTGAGGAATAAATTTTTCTTATTGTTATTAAGCAGAAACGTGCTAATATTGGGTTATTGGATGGAAAATTATAGCAGGAAACTTAAGGAGTTCTTACATATGTCCTCATGTCAGTAGACATGCTTATTACTTTTAGAATCTTCTTTTGATTAATTCATAGGAGATGATAAGACATTTCTACAAATGATGATTACTTATTCTTATCCAAAGCAGCACAACAGAGTTGATCTTAAATTGCCAACAAGGCACTCTGCCTTTATTTCATATTAATTATATAACCACAAGGAAGTTAGTGGTACTATATTAGTATATTCTCTGTTACTGTAACAAAATACCTGATGCTTAGTACTTTATAAAATGAGAGTTACTGTCTGAAACAAAAGATTTATTTAGTTTACAATTTTGAAAGTGAAGAGCGTGACACTACAATCTGCTGGCCCTGTGCAGGACTTTTGTCACATCACAACATGGCAGATGGCATCATGGTGAGAGCACATGTAAGAAGAAATCACAGGGCAAGTCAGGAAACCAGAGACGTTAAAGGCCATTCGCTTCATTTCAACTCACCCTTTCTCGTAAGAAATTATTCTACAAGACCAGCAATAACCTCTCCCAAGGATTACACCCACAGTAACCTAACCTCCTTCCTGTAAACCTGAGCCCTCAGATACCTACAATCTTAAGTACTGCCACATTCGGCACCAAGCTTTTATCACTTGGAGACTTGAAGAACAAAACTGATTTATTTCACTTAATAGTCTTGTCTCAGTGTGCCTCCATTTCCCTACCCATGGTTCGAGTTTTATCTTTCCTGAAAGGGTTAAAAACAATACCTATATTAAATGCCTTTAGTCTCAGACTCCAAGACTACATTTAAAGGCCATGAACTTCCCTCCTGAGTGTGAAATCCAGTGCATGTATCTTCCCATTTCCCTTTTCCTTTCCCTTGCATGAAATTCCTTTAATCGGATTGTTTGCTCCTTTGGTTGAGGCATTTTCATCTTTACTGATCAATTGCAATGCTGCCATTTGGGAAGAGGTCTTTTATCACTTTCCATCTCCGGTTGACGTTTGTTTCTTTTTCCCTATAATGCATTTGTTGTAATACTACATAGCCCTTGCTTCGTTTTAACAAAAGGATTTATACTTGAGTTCCTTAGTCAAAGACACCTGAGTTTAAATGCTATTTCTGATTATTTAATATACATTCCTGGGAAATTGATAGTATTTTTAAAGTATTTTCCACATCTGTTAAATGAAGACAATATTGTCCATAATAAGCCATTGTCTCTGACCAACAGCATCAGTGCAGTGAATGGTATCTGTGTGTCTCCTAAGTATCTGCTTATTTGACTTTCTTCCTTTCTTTTTTTTTCCCTTGGTTTTCTTTCTGAACAAATAATAAACATTTTGAGGACACTTAATCTTGTTCATTTTAGTCCTTATTTTAAAATGTTGTTCTCTCTGAAAATTTCTAGCCCTGTCTGCTTGTTATAATTTATGGAATATGATAGACCTCACTCAATTAGAATTGACATAACATTGCTTTATCCTACAAAAAGAATTGGGAAAACCTTACGAGTTGCACAAAAAAATAAAAGAGGGTAAACAACGAATGCAAGAGCTTTCAGTTACTCGTTTCAGTGAAATAACTGAAAAATTTAAAGCCATAAACATGAATCTAAGTGCAACAAACTACAGAGAAGAAAATGCTAAAGCTGGTCTTCATTCTGCCCTGTATCTTAGGATCTCGGCTTCGCCAGGAAGACTTTCCCCCACGGATTGTGGAGCACCCTTCGGATGTGATTGTCTCGAAGGGCGAGCCCACCACCCTGAACTGTAAGGCGGAGGGCCGGCCCACGCCCACCATTGAGTGGTACAAGGATGGAGAGCGGGTGGAGACCGACAAGGACGACCCCCGGTCCCACAGGATGCTCCTGCCCAGCGGATCCTTATTCTTCCTGCGCATTGTGCACGGGCGCCGAAGTAAACCTGACGAAGGCAGCTACGTTTGTGTTGCCAGGAACTATCTTGGTGAAGCAGTGAGTCGAAATGCTTCTCTGGAAGTGGCATGTAAGTAACAAAGGCTTTTCGTGTGTGCACTTTTATTTCTTTTCACTAAATTTTGCACTTTCTCTCATACGTATTAATATTTAAAGAATAAAACAACACACTTTATAATTTTACTTTGATTTTTCCAAAGAAATCTGATTAAAATAATAGTCTAGGCGCTGCAACTAATGTGTTTATTTAAAATCAACACGGGGATTATGTTGTACTGAAGCAAAGCAGGAATAAAGGATGGAGATCATATTTAAAATTTCAATTATTAGTGAGTGATATACTCAAGTATTAAAGTTATTTATGTTAAAATGATACATTTATATGTAACATGGCATCAAATACAAGGCATACATTCTATATGTCACATATACTGTATTCATAAAACCATAGATATGGCACATTATATATAATAGTTTCTATATAAATATAACTATAAAATTGCACATTATATAATTTATATTTACATGTGATTTGTAAATATTTTATAAATTTTTAGAGGTATGTATGTTCTTATCTCTAGATTATTTTAACTCTTTTAGTTCCAGGCTGAATTCAGGAATCATTATTCTACTGTGGAAAGGGAAATACACCAACAATAGCAGCAATTGTAATTTAGTTTTTGTATTCAAATTCATCATTCTGTAGGGACAAAGTGTCCACATATGAGACTATCTCCCATTTCTATTTAATTTTGATCAATAACATTAGCGAAGGATTTGCCCTGCTTTTGGCGTTTTTGGTGATTTTCTTGCTTTTGTTTGTTGTACATGTATACTTACAGTGTGCACCAATTAGCAAATTACCAATGCTTTATGTTTGTTTAGCACATTGAATAGATCCATTGACTTCATACATTGTTTTATGAAACAAATTAATATATTATACTACTTTGACTTACAGCTAAGGATTTGTAGTTGTAATTTAATCAGTGATGTATAATTTTGATTATTTACCTTGAGGAAATCTTTTATGTAAAATGAATTGTCAATAAGATGGCAAAGTTTGTACTTTTCAACTTTCTGATCATAGTGTAGGTTTTCATAGAGAAGTGTAATTGAGGTATTCCAGAAGCATATGTCTATGTAATACTGGGAGCAGGGTGCTACGTAATGGTACTTGGTATCTTAACGTTAATAAAAGTTGGTACTTTAATCACATGGTACAGGATTTCTTACTAGGTTACTCAGCATGAATTTCACTACTGAAATTCTGAAAAATATGTCCTTGCCTTTATATATGAAAGTGTCTTGTCATATATAAGTGTCTTGTCATTTTTAGTCAGTTATCCCAGTAAAAGCTGCCATTCTGCATCCAATCTTCTGATGGATAGTTTTTACCAGAACAGCCCTGGAGCCCATGGGTGCTTGAAGTGTATAGCTCCAATGGTTAAAAAATTCTTAGACTCCAATTTTTTTATGAGAACAACTTCAAGATATATAAATAACAGAACCCTAAAGAGCAAAGCCATTTTGTACTGGGGATCAGGTCTTTCCTTTTTTAAATAAAAATACTTCAAAAAACAAATGAGAATACATTCAATTTATTGATTTTTGAACTATATAAACAAAATATCAAGAATGCAAATATTCTAGCATTTCCACTTTTAACGTAAAATATTTTATTTCTGGAATTTTGTTCAAACATTATTACACATTTCCATGGCAAATTCTACTGACTTTCATCCTACCATTTCCTTTATGTAATATGACAAATTATTCTTCCATTTGATAGATAAGAAAGTATGAGAAAATGAAACCCATGATGCTAAATAACCAGTATGCAGACAATAAGTTAGTGAGAATCCAAGAGCAGACCATAAGCCTTCCTTTTTTTTTTTTCGGTCCTGAGGATTGAGCTCACAAACCTCACAATTATTAGGAGGTACTTGTCCTGCTAAACTTTATCCCCAACCAAGACTTCTAATTTTTGATGTTATTAGAAGAAACACTATATGAAAACTGGCCTATTCTAAGTAAATGAAGCTTTTTTTATTTTCATAATTTTTTCTTTTTTATACTTAACATTAAATAATTGCTAATTTTGCTTCCTCAAATTAAAGTTACTTAAATTGGTCAATCACTTACAAACATTTTTCTCTAAGTTTGAGCTTTGTTAAAATTGCTCCCAACACATATGCATCTTTTACTTTTATTCCACCTAATGGGATTACTGTCTTTACTAATTGTGTCATTAATAATGAATCAAAGTATTTTAGAGGTAAAAATTTAAGCCACGATTCTTTTTCATGTAATGTGACAGTAGCCTTTTTCATTTTCAAATAAATTAGCTTTAAGAAATGTTTGAATTACTTATGATCTAGAGAGGAAAATAAGAAGTCTTCCAAATTGGATTTAGCTAGTGAATAAAATGCTTTCTTCTAATGCCATGTCAACAGTTCATGCCATTTGAGGCAGCACAAGATCAAATAATATTCATTTGTATGTTGCTCATCTTTTTCCATTACCTCATCAGTCTTTTCTTTTCTATGTCTTTCATGAAACATATTACCACGGAAATTTAGTACTAAGCTTTGTGATCTTTTCATATCTATTAGTCTTGACTTACTACGTATTGTGATCTTGTCTTATGTATTGGAAATGGCTCAAATTATATTTAGGATCTATAAATTATATGACTATGGTCAATTTGGGACATAGAGTGTGATTCTCAGATGTATAAGACTAGTGGAAACAAGAGCGTATGGTCAGTTTGGCTTATTATCTGATACACACATGAGATATTAGGGCAGAAAATCTCATTTCTATTAAAAAAAAAAAAAAAAGAGTCTCTGGCATTGAGAGGTATCTTTCCCAATAGAGATGGAGGCCCTAGGAGCAGGCAAAAGCAGAGATGATTGTCCAAGGCCAGCTGTTTGTAGGGAGCAGTTAATGAGCCCTGACATCTTTGCTTGGAACACCAATATTTAATAGTGACCTAAGGAAGGAGCCCCATGACAGAAGTTCAGGCTCAGAAGACTTTAGAAGGAGAGGATGTGGGCAATGAAATGACAAAAAACCAGGACTTTTAAGAAAGAAGAAATGACTGGCACTGTGTCAATAGGATGTTATTGTCAAACAGAAGGTAGCTGTGGACTCCCGCAATGGATGGAGGGCACAGCAGGTGAGAAAATGCAGGTGGTGGAATTGGAGTGGCAGGTCATGTCTGTACTTTCACGAATGTATCTCTCAGCTGGGTGTGCGGAAACCAGAGCAACTATCTCAACATCTACATCATTGTTATTTGGGATCAGGTGACTTTGTCGAATAGGGTTGTTTGGAAGCATCTTTGGCTTATGCGCATAATATCTCAGTAGGAGTTCCTTCCAAGCCCATTGTGTCAACCAAAAATATCTGCTACAAATGCTGTAAAATATCCCTGAGGTACAAGTAGATAAGAGCCACTGATTTAGTTGTATCTAGGTTGTCAAGAATGTAACCAAGCTGGGTATGGTGATACACTTCTGTAACTCCAGCATTCAGGAGGCTGAAGCAGGAGGATTGTCACAAGTTCGAGACCAGCCTTGACTATATAGTATAACTAATAAGCTTATCAAAACTGTTTATTGTGGAATGACTACTGATTTTTAAAGTAATGTGTTTGACTCCCTTTGTTTCACTTTGCTTTTTATTGCAGTTACAGAAATTTTGGATTTTGCTATAGTATGAAATATGAAATTTGATTGCGAGCCACTTGAATGGTTGTAAGGAAATCAGCATGTGATTTTCTCTAGCATGTTTATTTTCCTTTTGTTTAATATTCATTTCAGCTTTATGTAATGGCACAGTGCAGTAGAGGATAAGTGATTGCAGTGGAGATTTGAATGACTTCATTATTGCTTTTTCTTTCCTTTTATTTGGAGAGGGTTTTTGGAAAAAAGCAGTAGTTGAGAAAGCTTTCAAATCACTCAAACTCAAGAAAGGTCTTTAGGCAAGAAGTGATTTGTAAAGAGTAGAAGGCAGTTGAAGGGGCCATAAGCAAAAGAGCTGGCTCTCAAGAAGTTAATGTGTAGTTTTCAGATGGGGCCACCAGGAGCGCAGGGCAGAGCTGGGACAGACAGGCTTTCAGCCCTGGTGTCCAGGGTTAGTGTGCCTGGGCTGGGAGCAGGAGGAACACAGGGCCTGCGCACAGCCAGCTGCCTCTGGAGATAGCAGCTGTAGCCCCAGGTGGTAAATATATGACAGCAGCTTGATCTATCGACCAGGAGAAGAGGGGGTTCTGGCCTAAATGAAAATTCATGAAAAATTGATGAAGTCCCCAGATTATTTTTTCCGTTTCCTTTTCACAGCTCTGTGCCAGTGCAGAGAGGAGAGATTAAATGAAGTGCCGAACGCGTTAGTGGCAGAAGGTTGTGGTTCAAAGGCCAGGGGTCATAGAGAAACCAACCTTTTTTTTTTTCTTTCATTGCTTCTAAAGCAAAACATGAGAACTTTTCAGATTACCTGTGATTCACCTTCGCTTTGATAAATAAAACAGCCAAATGTTCAAAAGTTGGCTTTTGAGGCAGTTACAAAAGAGGGAAGAGACATGATTCTAAATTCAATTGGGAAATAACAAATAGATTAAATTCTATAGCTGCAGGGTGACTTTTCTTTAGCCTTTTTGTTTTTCTATTTTCTTTCTTTCTTTTCTTCTTCTTCTTCTTCTTCTTTTTTTTTTTTTTTTTTTCCTTTTGTGGTCGCCGTGCTCCATGTATCAAGACTCCTGCTGTAAGAAAGTCACTTAGAGTAGGAACAGGTCTTGCATTATTTATAGGTCACAGATTGCTAGAATAGCAAAGCTACAGACTTCTCCACAAACATAATGATCTTGTTTGCTTTAAATTCAAAGTGGAATTGATGTTTTATCTGCATGAGGAAGGAAGGGAGGTTGCAGAAGTAGATCGACTTTAGTGTGAGAGTACACGGGTGGCCTTGAACATAAACACAAGATAGTCTCCTTGATAGCTTGAGATAGGTGAATATGTTAATCCCATGTTTTAATTTTATTTTTGATTGCCTATGAATTTTATCCAGACAAAATATCTTATTCTTCACAAAGGCATCACATCATTTTACTTGTAAGAAGGGTAGGACATGGAAAACTTATTTTTAATAAAAAATTAATTGAGATATAATTCACATACACTATATTTTACTCATTTAAAATATATCAATTAATATTATCTTAGAATATTAGGAAGGTTTTATAATCAATACTATAACTTAGAACATGTCATCACTCCTGAAAGAAACCCTTTTAGCAGTCAATTTCCAATCTTCTGAACTCTCCCTCCCCATCACCAAGTGAACAGAAGTAGATGTTCTATCCTTATGCATTTGGCTATTTTGGGTATTTCTTTCACATATGGCTTCATAAAATGTATAATTCTTGTGACCGACTTCTTTCCCTTGGTGTTGTTTTCAAGGATCAGCTTTGTTTTATCATACATCAGTGTGACATTCCTTTCTGTTACTGAATAATATTTCACGATATTGACATACTACAACTTATTTATTTATCAGTCAGTAGATACTTAGATTGTTCCTACTTGGTTTATAGGTGCATACTGCTGCTATGAATACTTTTTGAACAAGGTTTTGGGTGAATGGATGGTTTCATTTGGGTATACTCTTGAGCATATACCAAAGAGTAAAATTAATGAATCACATGGAGACTTTTATAATTTTTGAGGAATTTATATACAATTTTAAAGCACAGATTAAATGATATTTATTAGGACCATTTAAATGTGTACAACCCAACTCTTAGGGTTGGCACAGTCCTGAAAGATCTTTAACATTTGATAAATGTTAGTAAATGGCTGCCTTTAGACTTCTTGTGTTAAATGTTCACAAATGAAGTTTCAAGTAATTAAGCATCAAATAGTTATGTGGAAATATTACATATCCATAACATTTCTGTTTTTTTAAAGTAGTAATTAATTGATGGAATAAATCCTTGAGTAACTTATTAGACTGTTTAACTGTCCTAATTAAGTTGTGTAGTTTTCCTATTTGAATCTTCATTTTGTTTTTTTGTCCTGAAAATTTTCTGTTTCTTAAGGAGCTGACATTTTCTTTCATAAGAATAACTGACATTGTATTTCCAGGTAAATTTTTTTTGGAACTGGGGTTTGAGCCCAGCCCCTCTTTAGTGATTTCGAGACGTGGGTTTGCTAATTTGATCAGGCTGGACTAGACTTGACTTGAAATTCTACTGTGTCAGCCTCCTAGAATGCTGAGATTATAGGCATGCCCACCACATTCCTCTCTCCAGGTTATTTTTCCTTCTATATATTTTAAAGTTTTTCCTTTCACTTGGAAAGTACAGATAAGAAATTATTAGGTGATTATAACTGATGCTGCTTAAGTAATTCTGAGTAGATAAGCAGAGAATGCCTGTCACTGTTCCATGTCCTACTTAAAGCAAATCAACATGCACGAAAATACAATCCTCTTTAATGCATAAAGAACCATGAGACTAAAACTGGTATTTGCAGAATTTGAAAGAAATATAACAACTGGCTTTTTCACAGTATTCACTATTTTCATTCTATAAATGTGATGAAAGATTTGATATTTTGTGATGATTTGGGGGATGGGAGAAAATACAGAAACCATTAAAACACCTTTAATAGTTCAAGATACTTTGGGTAACACTGAGAATGTGCTCCTTGAACTATTTTTAAACTAAGCCTTTACTTTATTAAATGTATTTAAATACTTAAGGTCCTCCCCTTTGATCCTCACAAGTAAAGGACTACATCTTGGGAACATATTTGAATTTATGATCTATTAAAATACATATCATACCGCACTTTCTTGTTAGGTTTCTGCCTATTGATTGAAGTAACTCTGTACCCTCTCAATAAAAATTTCAAGTTGCCATTCAATGACAATTGCTTGAATTTACTTTGATAGCAGGGAAAGCACATGAATGAAATGAAGTTCTGATGTTCTGTATTTGGTTAGTGTTTATTCATACCAGCAATATAATTCTGAGTATAATCCTGAGCTTCACAACCATGTAATCCTACTTGTAGAATAACAGTGAAAAGTGTCTATACTAAGGCTTAAAAAAACACACTGTGTTGAGGACTGCTTTAGTTCCTAACACTGTAAATCATTGTAAAGTTTAAAAATTCAGTATTTTGGAGGGATTTTCTACTATAAATCTTTGATTTTTTTTAGGTTTCTAAAAGTGTGTAAATAAAATTTTATTTTACTAAAAGTGTTTGTGTTAGGAAATGTATTATTGTTATTGTAGAGACTGTCACATGCTTTTCTCCTAAAATTTGTTTCAAGACAATGACAAGGCTATAATTTCTCTTCTTCAGGTTAAATTTATTTTTGATACTTGTTCATATAATTCCTTCTATTCTGAATCAAATCGCCCCATACCCTGTAAATTGTATGCCTTTTATGCACGAGTCAGTATATGTGATGAGCTTCTGACAGAAGTAGGTCCTGTTTGGTTCATCCCTAGGAATATTTTCTTGTACAGAAGTGTGTAGGGATTTCTACCTTAACTGCTAAGGAGTAAGGCCCAGTTATGATATTGATGTTCTTCACTGTATACCATTGGAATTGATTTTCTTGGGAATTTTTCAAAAGCAGAAACATTCCTAACTGCCCATTCCCTAATTAGGAGATGCTCATACATTTTTGTCAGTTAGAAGATACTCATATGTTTGTGAAGGTTTCATAAAAAATACTCTCTGTGAGCAGTGTTGAATCCATACTTGAGATAGCTTCTGTAAATTCTGAAGATTACTGGTTCTGTCCTTGATGGGTTATCAATAGTGTTCCACCTCTGGCTGCCTTAAGCAAGCTATTATAACAGAATAGCACAGCTGAGGACACATAAACAATAAGAATTTATTTCCTACAGTTCTGGAGTTTTGATGACTGAGGTAAGGGTGCAGTGTGACATGGTGGAGTGGTAGTAATCCAAATTAGGGGAGTTTCCCCTTAGGACCTAAACACTTGCCAAAGGCACTACCTCCTAATACCCTCATCTTATGGGGCAGGTTTCTAACATGTGAGTTTGAGGTGCGTAGACACAAGTATTCAGACCACGACTGCAGCCTTTGAAGAGAATTCAAGACATGTAAGAATGGCAGGGGCTTAAATGGTATGATAGATACACAGAACTAGACTCTGTTGAATTGCTGTGGGGTTTTTTGTATTTGCTTTTTTTCAATGTTTTTGTTTTTGTTTCTATTTTTCCATAACTCTGCCATCTAAAGGAGTTTTTGGTCATATATTCTTTTGCTAATCTCAGCCTGTTGTCAAATTAACTCCAAAATCCAGTGAGCAAGGATATCAGGCTGGATCATAGCCTACCAGAAAAATCTGATTGGTTTCTGTCATTAAATCATTAAGAACTGAAAACATCACAAGCAGGGCCTGGAAATTTAGCAGAAATTAACACATAGGTAGAACAGGAGCTGTCTTTGTTCAATTTATGCTGCTTTCTGGAAGTCAAATCATTTTCAATTGTACAAGTATGTCTTCATATTTATGAAGGCAAACGTTATTTTTGAGGTATGATTAACTTCCACATTTATACTAAGATCTTGGAACAAGTTTATAGGGTACACACAAATACACACATACAAAGCTTTTTCTTTTCAGAGATTAAGGCATGTTTGATATGATTCATTTAGTATAAGCCATTGTCTCATTTTTCTTCTCTGTTTTTGCTTAATCATGTTGAGTGACGACATGTTTTCCTTTAAGTCAATGTGATAGTCTTTACTAAGTTTCCTGATTTTTAGGAACAAAAAGGGGTTTAAAATGGTGCTTGTGTGATACTGAGAAGGCTCATCAAATGAACAGTAACACGGTGTAGGATAAAGGCCTTCAAAGAATACATGCCTCAGAGTTAAAGATGTGGCCACCAAATGCTTCTGGATAAATAGGAGTAAAGGTGGCTTTGGAAATGGGAAAGAAATATAAAATCAAAGATCTGAGATTGTGCTTGACTAGTTTTGGTTAAAAATACATTAGTTTGATGGAAGAATGCATGTACAGAAGGAAAGGGATGTAGAGATTGTTGGTGACTAAATATATTGTTATGGTTTAAAATATATCCAAAGTTTTATGTGTGCAGAAAGTAGCTTGATCACAGAGCTGCTATACTCAGGAGTGGATTCGTCCTGATGAGCTCAGAAGGTGAACATGCTGTTAAGAGGGTCCAAGGGTGAGGGATGAGTTAAGTGGATGTTGGGAAAGGAGATGGCATTTCTAAGGAGTACTGGCAGGATTTTTAAAAAATTGATGTGCAGCTCAAGGCAAAATTCTAATTTAGTGTGCTATATTTTTGTGTAATACCTTCAGACTACTTAGTATCAGTTAGGTGCTGATATGCAGATATTTGCAATAGACTTGGGGAATCTTGCATAGAGATACAGTTTTCAAGATGATATTTAGACAATCACTCAACAGTATGAACATAAGTAACACTGTTGACCTTTATACTTCAAAATGGTTAAGGTGTTACATTTTATGTAATATAAATACCTTAACCATTTTGAAGTAATATATATATATATATATATATATATATATATATATATACATACATTTTTTCCTTTGTGTCTTTTTTTTTAGCCACAATTAAAAAGCAAAACCAATTCAGCCACAATTACAAAGCAAAACCAAATCCTGACTATTGCCATGAGAGTGTTGAACACAGTGGAGCAGAGTGTGTATCTCCTAGTGGGAGCCTAAATGTGCTGCCATACTCTGAGAATGCAGAGCAGGAGGAGATCTCCTCTGGTGGGAGGCTTGGGAGCTGGAGAAATGGTTTCTGTAGACGGGAAATGAGTAGTAATAGCTACTGCCATTTACAAAGTGTCAGCTTTTCTCTAGAGTTTTACTCTCATGGTTTGTTCAATTTTCTAGTCATCCTCAATATATGGGTAATATTCTACTATATTCTTGGCAAAATTAATTTGCCAAGTTTTGAACAGAGAGAGAATTCGAACTCAGACAGTTCTTGCTTTAAGCCTGTTTTAGTCACTGTGCTAAACATCCACATGATTAATTTAAAGAAACAGATGAAATCACTTGATACTTAGCAAAATCATTAATGTTTGCTTTAGGCACTGTACTCAAACCCTATTTTATATAATAGATAATTATCTACCTATATATACATATGTATAGTGCCAGACTAGTGTCAATACTGGACTAGTTGAAGTATAAAGCATCATTTCAATGCTGCAATTCTATGATTCAAAAGAAAGAAAGAACAAATAGAGTAATCTTTTCTGTTTTTTTCTTTAGTTATGTATTGACATTTGAGAGCTCATTAGTTTATTCAAGTAATTTGATTTTCTCTCTACAGTTCCTAGTTGTCAAATATCAGTATCAGGAAAATCCATCACTTTCAGATCCTATTGACATGTTTGCAGGCCAAAGCAGCTTGGAGATTAAGAATCCAATTTTTAACTGAGTCATCTATCATTTAATATCTAAAGATAACTTGACTAAGTTTATAAAAAAGTACTGTGATAATAGCATTAATACTTTATAATATTTTCCAGAGATGTTTTTCACTGTCATCTTTATATGAGTTATTTCCTTTATGGGTATATTTGTAGGCATGTTCTGACTTTGATAGTTTTTAAGTTCAATACAAACTATGACTGATTATTGATCAATTTGGTTTTTAAATTATATTTAGTTTTCAATTTAAAAAATAAAGGAAACTAGTCTTTTCAACCAATGATACTCAACAATTAGATATCCACAAGACAGAAAACCAAATTTGAACATGAACCTTGCCCATTATGCAAAAGTTAATTTCAAATGGATCACAACTTAAATGTAAAGTGAGCATAAAACTGTAAAATTCATGGAAAATAGCATAGAAGGAATCCTTTGGTGAACAGTTTGGTGAATACTGTAGTCCTTAAAAATAAAATGCACAAATAAGAAAGATAAAATCAGTAAATATGACTTTTTTAAAATTGGAAGCTTTTGTTCTCTGCATCTTTCCATTAAGAGAATAAACAGATGAGCTGCATACTGGGAGGACATATTTGGAAACCATATATCTAATAAAACACTCAGATCTAAAATGCATAAAGATATCTTAAAGCCAAACATTAAGGCAAAATTAATGACATTAGAAAGTTGATACAAGAGATAATCAGAGATTTTACAGAAAAGCATATATGAATGGGGAATAAATACATTAAAATATATGAGCATACTATATATCCTTTCAAAAACAGCTAAAATAAAAAGGTGTGATAGCATACCACACATAAGTAAGGAAGCAGAAAGACTGAATTTCTTATAAATTGATGATAAGAAAATAAAGGGGCAAGCAGCCATTTTGATCAAAACACATTGACCATTTTTAAAAAGCACCAAATATATACCATACTACGTACCCATAGGCACTTAGCACAGAGAAATCACAACCTCACTCACAAAAAAATTGTGCACAATTTTAATACCAATTTTATTAGTAATAGCAGAAATTTAGAAGCAGCTAAAATGTTTCCCCCAGTGAGTAAATGATTAACCAAACTCTCACTGTGTACATGCTATGGAATACTACTCAGTGAACAAAAGAATAGGATTATCGACATACACAGTGACTTGGATGTGTCTCACGGGCATTATGCTGAGCGTAAAGGCAGTTGAAAAGACACTCAAAACGACATATAGTGTGCGATTCCATTTGCATAACATTCTCAGAATGACAAAATTACAGTGATGGAAGGCGGTTTAGTGAATGCTAAGTGTTAGGGATAAAAGAGGGAGAGAGGATGGGGATAACTATGAAGTGATAGTAACGGGAAGATCTTTGCAGTGATAATTGCCTATCTCAGTTGATGTGGTCTTATGATACTAACATACATCTATGACAGCATGAAATAAAACTCCACACAGACAAACACACAAACATTGTACCAATGTAACATTCATGATTCTGACATTATTGTATCATTATATAAATTGTAATTATAGTATCAGTGCGGTAAGATGTAGGGATCTCTGTTCTATTTTTACTAATTCTTGTGAATCTGTGCTTATTATAAAGTTAAAGATGTTAAATAAGTAGTTGCCACACTGTCAGACAATGATATATAAATAAAATGGTACTGTTAGGAACTTAATAGCTTATTTGATAACTGTTAAACTACTCAAGTGTTTTTTGTAAAATGTTGGCGAATTCATGTTTTCATTAAATGTGCATGACTATAATTCACTTTTCAAACTCACAAATTCAGTGTTTGAAATTGATAAACTCAGTTATGATGTACTCTCTATATATTTATGTTATTTGTTCTGGTACCTTTGATTTGTGTTCCTTATTTTTTGTTTAATAGTAAGAATTTTATTGTACTTTTTAGTAGAAGTGGTAGCTGAAATAGGAGAAGAATGATTGTTCATTGAAGTTAAGTAGTAGTGTCTGATTCATGATCTAATGAATAGGGTACGTTAAGTGGTTGCCAAACAGTCTCTTAGTCTAAAGGTTCAAAACAAGACATCCACTGCAGCTTGATACTGCGCTATTGTAATTATAATTGAACACTTTATAATTCTGAGTATCAGTTTAGATTCACCTTCGGAATAGTCAGGCCCTTAAAAGATAAAGATCAAAGATTTAAGACTATGAGGTGTGACTGAAATATATAGCTGTAAGTAGAAAAAGCTGTAGGAATTGGAGTTATTGATCCAAGAGCAGTGCCACCACTGATAGGTCCGATAATTTTAGCCAAGGACACCAAGAACTGTCATGCAAAAGAGAATAAATTTGTTCTTTGTGACCTGAGCAAAAAGAGAGAGAACAGGGGGAAAAGTTACAAATTATACCTCAGCCTGCCAGATAGGAATTTTGTGTGCTCTTCTTTGACTTTGTAAGGAATTCTAAACCAAATTGTAGTAATCAAAAAAAAAAAATCTAAAAATTACATAAAATTCCACATTTTGGTATAGTTGTGCCTTATGTTTTTCCTTTAAAAAATAAACCTTCAGAATAATAAAAGAAGCAACATTACATTGCACCTGATGTTCTGTTCTGTAGAAAAATAATTCACATCACTTTCCTATTCATGAGAAAGCCCATAAAATGTCCCTAAATTTTGTATTATCATGTTGCATGAAAAGTCCTTGAAAATTTTCATTTGTTCATCTTGCACATCTTATTTTGAAATCCTTTGAGATTATAAGCAATTAAATTAATTGCATTTTCTAAGGCAACCTCTCATTTATAACATAATTCCCTAGGACCCACATGTCCAGATTCAAGAGCAGATTGATAGAAAATCTGGTTATTTTTGTTTTCTTGCTAGATTTGCTTTGACTATTCTGAAAAGAGGAGGAAAATGCTGTGTTTAATATTCATATAGGATTTTCGATTAAAAGCAGATTCCATTGGAAGCTTATTGTGAAACAGGACACCTATAAATGTGTCAACTTGCAAAAAGCTTTCCAAGTACTTAGTTGGTTCTTTGGAATTGATGGGTAAGCTGATGGAGTCTGATCTTCAAATGCACACATCATTAATAGAGATGTAAGAATCTCAATTTGCTTTGTCTTTTTGGTTTCTGACACATCATAAGAAAAAGCTTTACTAATGAAGTACCCAATGGTAATAACCCATTATATGCTAGGCTCTCTCTGTATCAGATGACATGCAAATGAACTGTTCTACTTCTGTGGAGGAGAGACAAGGAGTGGTCTAGTTAATCATACTTGAGGGCTGCCATAGTTGTCTTCTGGGAAATATTATCATTATTCATTCTTATTTAAGGGTCCTTACTCTATGCATAAGAAAATCTCCCATTCATTCCATTTGGGTTTGATGTTAATTATATGGGCATTAATGGAAGCTTTCTCATAAGACATGAATGTGGGTTTAAATTAGAATTAAAAAGGAACAACCTTTCTGAGTCAGGTCATTATGAAACTATAGCATGTAAAAGTTCGCTGGCTTGGTAAACTTTAAAGATTATCTTTTTGTTTAAATAGAGAAACTGAGGCATAGGAAAGTGAAATGACTTAAAGCCTACTGCTAATGAGAGGTAGTCATGAGATCACAAATAAAGTGGCCAATTTTATAAGACAGCACGAATTTAAGAGAGTAGATCCAGCCTTGTTAACTAGTTCTGTGTTTTTGAAAATACTTTTTACGTTTATTGACCCATTTTCTTGAATTCAAGGTGAAGAAGACTCAACCAGATCATTTTTCCTCCAGAGAAGAGAAAAAAATTAGTGAGTTTGTACACTGTGCCAGTGTACAATTACTGCACTAAGTTCACCGGGAAAAATAATACATTTATAGCATGGTTGCTATGCTTTTGCTTCCAGACCTAGAAGGGCAACAACTTCAGATATCAAACAAATTTGACAGTGGTCTTTTTATTTAGTCCTTACCCTAGTCTTTTTTTTTTCCTGGATATCTCTTTTCTCTTTTTATCAGTTCTTCACGTGAACTCTAGTTGACATGTAATTGATAATGTGCTGAGTAAAATGAGGCTGTTCCTTAATCTTCCACGTCTTTTGAGGAATTACTCAATCATATATCCATGTGCACATGGTCCTCGTTCACCTTGTTACCGTGTAATGAAGTCATTGTTCTTTTCAATCAACCATTTAGTCTAAGGTAAATGATTTTTTGAAAAATTATATACCTCATAGACCAGTGTTCTAGTTTTGTGAAGTTGTAAGTGTACAAATATGAATGAACTCCTAGTACATAAATAAACTTTCTCTAAAAAAAGCAAAATATAGTAAAGCAACAATGTTGCATTTTCAACTTAGGCATTTGACTTATATTGAATTCTACTAGGTTAGATGATTTCTACTTATGCAAATATTTTTATCCAAGTACAAAACTTTACAAAAAACATGTTTACCAAACCATGGTCACATTTGTCCGCTCCCAGAACCTGTTTTATCTGAACCACTTAGAGACGTTTTAAGATGAGTGCTTTTGTTTATCTGTTTTGCCTTTCATTTTTGTTATTTTCCTGATGCATATGTTTCTATTTTGGAAATGCTGGATTCTACAAAAATTCAAAATGTTATCACCAGTAATTAAGCATCATTTTTTCATTGTATCTTTAGTTTAGTTTTGTCAATATTATAACCTTGAAAATAATAGTTTGTGAAATGAAGTCAGTTTTGTTTAATACTTCCATAAAATAAAAGATAAAATACTGCATATATTAAAAAAACCTCCAATTTTAATAACTTAAAAATGTATAATATTCTTATAGTAGTACAAGTATTTGAAAATAGATATAATCTACATTTCAAACTTGTTCAGTAACTCCTTCCAAATGAGAATGTTGTAGTATCTTTGAAGTTTTTATATAATAAACTTAATGCCAAGTAGTTTACAACTTTGTAGAATAAGTTAAAGTTATTACTTTTTCTACTACACAGAAATGACTTTCAAGTTTTTAATTATTTTCTACATTTGTACATACTAATCCACCTTCACTTTTGAAACCAATGAATACTAAGAGTAGGTTTTAAATTTACCAGCAGGGTATTTGTTAATTCATGAATTTACTAGACTTCTATGGATCCTTTTACAAGATGTACCTGTTTCTTTGCCATGGAAATTTAAGAGTTTCTGAGTTCTAGATTTCTTAAAGCTATTTCTTAAAGCTTTTTAATAGAGAGATCTAATCAGGAGAAATATAAAGAGACCTATGACTGAGACATTTTAAAATGAAAACAAAATTAGAGTTGTTACATGTTGTCCTATGAGTCTTCCCATGCATATACCAGAGCCCTCAGTTGGAGTGACCTTTGGAGTGACTGGTATCTTGAGTGATGTAGTTAATGAGATCTAACGACATCATGACCCTGACCTCTTTGTGGCCCTCATGCCTCTCATCCATCTTCTTAACCCTACAGGCTGAGTTAGTCTGTAGAATCAGGATTAAGCAAGTGTGAATAAACAAGTTCAAGAGTTTTCTGCCTTGGTAGCTCATGCATGGTGGCAAAGTAAGTCATAGAGAGCTTAATACTGTGAATGATCCTTGTGCACCTCCATAAAGAATCACTACTGTTTGTGGCCAGTGTGATGCATCTAATCTCCTGAGTTTGTTCTATTCCCGGACAGTGATGGTGGCTGACCTGTATAATCACATAGCTATTGGCACATTCAATGAAAGGATGCCTGATTTATCATTTCTCCAATGTCACACATTACTAAAGCTTTTATCTCATTAACTATGATTAATGTTTGTATAGCATGGGCTTGTCATGTAACTATTCATACCCAGCAATTTCGAATCCCTTAACTTACTGATAAAGTGAAGATTATTTCTTTTTCCAGAGGAGACCTTTATGTTACAGACTGAGAAGAATTATGCACAAATCACCCTTCCACACAGCCTGGTATATGTAGCCCTTCCTCGCCCCTCTGTCTGTTATGGCTGCCTACGTGTTGTCTATCACTGAATGTGGGAATATCTTTAATACTGCAATCTAGTGGCAGCAGATGAATAGTTGGTTGTGTAGAAAAGAAATGCAGAAGTTCATAGTAAGCATATGATGTAATATATTAGTCCAACATTTCTTTTCCTAGTATGATATCTACATCGATCTGTATTTTCCCAAAGTTAGATGAGGATGCAGTTACTTTCTTGTCAGTGGCTATGGTTCTTGGTTTATCTATCCAAAATTTGATACATCCTTTCCATTACCCCTGGTGCCATTTGATAAGTTGACCATTCAGCGATTAAACATATTTATTTAGTTCAATGGGTCACAGCTATTGTGACAGATAGAAAATTACTGATGGATTATCAATGTCAGCACCTCTGACATCTGGCCTTAATGTAGTTCATCATCTGAAGACTCATTACACATTTGCTTAGATGATAGCATGCTCAGCTACCTGTGTGATCACAGAACTGGATATTGGAAATACTTTATTCAGGATACAACTGATATCAGAAATTAGATGAGTTTTATATCTACTTAAAAACCTCAAAACACGCATTGATGGACACTTTTCATAATGGGTATTTGGTTTTTTTTATAATTTGTTAAAAGAATACACATTGCATTTGATGAAACAGTTACTTGGAAATATGGAGGAAACAATTTATATGTAACAAGAGTCTCTGAAAAATACTTAAATTCATTCATGAGTGAAAATATATTGTAGTATATTAAAGTATCAGTATCAAAATCAAATCACAACTCAAGTTGCTACTATTCTAATTCTTTTATATTATAAAAAGATTTCAAATTAAAACTTTAAAACTCGGTTGCCTATTTTTCATTGCTATCAAATGATTCTTTTATTCTAAGTTCTAACCAGAGTAAATACTTCATAGCAAATGGTAATCTAACATGAAAACATACTCCACTTACCTGTGCATTTGTCTTCAATTTATTCTAGTATAACATTCATAGTTCTGTTTTGAGATTCTACATGAAATTTAAACACAATCTTGTGATTAGATTTTTCCAAACAAATAATTCAGGTTAGCAGTTTGTTTTATTGTATATTTGTGTTTTTTAAAAACTGGCCAAACTTTTTGAGAGATTGAACAATAGATTGTGACAGATATAAATGTGAACTTATAGTCTGATTTTTTTCTCATTTGTAATTTTTTGTGTATTTATCTTTGTATCTTTATACTTCATGTTCCTAATTATAACTTTTTATGATGAAACCTTTAATGTTTGTGTGTGGTATTGTATTTGTAAAACAAATGTTTCAGACTTTAAAAGACATAATTTTACACATGCTCTTGATTGTAAACTAGTAACATAAACACCATCATTTGAATGGAAAAAAGATTGAGCTTTTTGATATTACAATTTGTACTTATTCATTAATCCTATTCCAGTGCTATATACCATAAAATTAATAACTCATTTGTAATGTCCAGACTTTTAGAACTGGTCTAATTTAATAATATTACAAGTCCCTGTGCATATTTATCTCTGAAATATTCCTGATTTGTCCTAAAAAGAACTGAAATTTCTTCTACAATTCTATGGGCACCTCCAGTGCTGAGTATAGCATTTACCCCACTTATCTTTCCTTAAATATATTTGAGTTAGTTTTGAGAATTCTTGAGTGATTCGTGGCTACAGGATCCTCTCTGGAATCTAGACATCTGGGTCATAAAAATTGCTATAGGTACTCGTCTCTCACTGTCCCTTAAATGTTAATATGTAATGTCTTCATTAGTTTTTGTATTTCAAGAATATGTAGAAATTCACAAAACTAGTTACTATAGAATTAGATTATTAATACATTAAGAGCAGGCTCATGGAGAATCCTGAATCAAAAGGCTGAAATCCAGTCAAACATCTTCTTCCATCGTGATGACAACATAAAAAATGAATGTATGATGGCTTACACAAGGATTCCTTCTTGGTTCTATTTCACATGTGATGCTTCGGTAATATTGCATGCACTGATGTATTAAAACAGTTTTGTCTTGTGTTCTTTCATTCTGACAGACCAATGACATAATGTTGACAAGGCATGTCTGATAGATTCAAAATTAAAAGTGAATATCTTGCTCTTTTTTCCCTCTTGCTTGTGCTTAATAGCCATTGAGTCACTGCTGTTTCTGCTTCCTGCATACGATCCCCCACAGTAAGACTGCAAGACCCTGCGGGGCACTATTTTTTGGCTTTAATATCGTATGATCTCGCGGTGGGGCTCAGTTAGAACACTTTTCTGAGGTGTACACACACACACACGCACATACAGAAGCATCGTTTAGTTGAAAATGTATTCATTTGTCATTAAAGGAGAAAAACAGATATCAGCAACAAAAGCTAGTTAGGGATCTGAACTCTGAAAAACAGTTTGCCAGTGAAGACATCAATGATGTATATATGCTTTAGTATTTTCACAGTAAAATTAGCTGGTTGATTTACCAAACACTAAGAAGTAGCAATGTTTAGAGAAGTAAGGGCAGATATTTAAATGTTTAATGTGATCTTAGCAGGACATCATAATATGCAGTTCCATTATGAAAGACGATCAGTTGTAATGAAGGTGTTACTTCCCAGGCAGATTTCCCCACTAAATCAAGAGTTTTGGTTCCCTGGTTATACAATTCAAGATAGTGTCTTAGACAATTGCCTTTTCATTTAAAAAGATATGTGAAAATATTTTAGGGGACTTAGAAGATAATTGAGGTTAAATGTTAGTATACTTTGCAAGAATTTTGTTCACCTTTTGTTTTAGCCAATGAATTACTTCCTAGTGATTATTACAAGTTTAATATATTTTAGTTTGGAGAGAGGCACGGTTCTTGTTTTATAACTGCTTATATGCTAACTTTAAAAATTAGGCATATGCCTAACAAACTGTATCAACAATTCCAGACAGCCAAGAAGGTGCTAATGAGAAAATCTGTAATGCAGCAGCATTCATATAAATTCATATGTGCATAAAACACGGATGTGTAAGCCATTGAAAAATTACTTTCTTGAAATAAAATTTTATTAGCAACCCCAGTGTCCACAATCTGGAATAAATACAGAGATGATCTGCGCAATTTCTGGCACACGATTACAATGATTGCAACCCATTTCCATAGTTTAAGTACGTTTAAGTTAAGTGTGTCCTATGGGATAGAGTAGGTGGTAAAGCCTTTCTTGTTGGGTAGAGGGTTTTTTTTTTTTAAATTGAAGTCAACAAAAGTTGAAAAATTGGAGTAGAGAAAAATGAAGCCTTGTAGAAAGGAAGCACGGTACATGGTAAACGTAAAACCTTCTAGCCAAGAACAAGTAGTTTCTGATGGATTATGAGGCCAATATGGCAGCAGTAGAGTTCCACTACTTGTTTATGAGGTGGAGAGAACAATGTGAACAGTAATCAAACGCGAGGCTGAGATTTTTCTAAGAATATCTAAGTGGCAATATGAGTATTTAGGAACTTAACACACACACACAATATAATGAAACATTTAGAGGGGTTCTAGAAATGTGTTTGTGCACAAAAGAAAATCAAGGTGGAAGGAAGAAAGGTTTTTATTAAGTATTAGATTCACTTTTATAAAAAAGAATACTAACTTTGGGAAAAAGTATTACCATTATTTTAGTTATGACATAAGTATACAGAACAGTATTTTAAACAACCATTTTTACTTTCAGTTACACGTATCAATGATTTATCTTTTACAATATTCTTAAAGTTTTCAAAAGCTTACTGTCTCCTTCCCTCTTACATATATTTGTATTTTCCCTTCATTTTTGCTGTGTCTCTTTCTACCATACACCATATAGACTTTTAATTATTCTTAATTTTAAACCCCGACTTAGTAAGATTATATATTCATGATAAAGGTACATAGGGGCTGAAAGGTGGAGAAACCAGGAAATTTTTAGACATCTAATTTAAATTATGATATATTCCTGTTTTTGCTCATTTTCCAGAGAGTATTTGGATATGGCCTTTATTTGAAATGAAATCAGTAATTATAATAAAATTTAGGCCAGATATCCAAACTTAGTGGAAAGAAACTATTAACTATAACAACTGAGACTTATCTGCCCAGTGTCACAATCATGATCACATAAGTGTTTCTGGATTTCTACCTCTGACAGCTGAGTAGGTATTTCTGGCTGATCACACTGAAAGAACTGATTTGCTTCTGAGAAGTCAGTCACTATGACTTTCAAGTTTTTCATGAACTTGTATCATCTGTTTGTGTTGGTTTTGTTACTTTGTATCCTAATCAGATATGGTAATACTGTTTTACTGCTGTAATCTAACTTCTACTTTAGGTCTCTATCACTTGTTTCACTGAGAAACATTTTCTGCACTCTCTTCTTGAGAAAGAAAAATAAATAGTAAAAGAATATGCACTACCCAAGGTAAAATGTGGTTCTGAATAAATTTAAAATATCTATCATGAAGAACTGTGAATAAAAGTTTCAGTATAGGAATAGTTCACTTCACCATAATTTCAGTCTGCTTTGAATATAAATATATTAGCTATTTAGTGTGTAATAATTCATATGAAATTTTCTGACATATAAATTAACAGCTGGTTGTTATTGTTGGTAACTCACATCCTAAAATAGAATGTATCATATTATCATAAAAAAACTATGCCTACCTTTAGTTCTTTCCTAATTTTAAATATTCAGTTTTGCTTACAGAATTAAAGAAAAATACATTTGTATAGTTGACACTCTACAAAGTCAAAGCAAGTTATTATTTATTCAGCTCCCAGCAATTGTACACATTTGACCCTAAATGACAAAGTAAATGAAAGCTCTTTTTCAAAGTAATACAATCAGTTCAAAAAATATTGTGCTAATAAAGTTATACATTCTAATTGAAAGATTGATGGCAATCCATTTAGTTGTTACTAGGTTATTTGTGACAGACAGATGCAGAGTAACCTCATTACAGTCAGAATTGTGATGACTTGGAGTTCAGGACAAACATAAAGCCTTAAACCATTGTCACAGTCCATTTCCAAAATGTATTCAGAAGATGATTTAAAAGAAAATATATGACCACTAAAAAAAACTTTGAATTGGTTACCTAGGAGTGTTATTATAAAAGCAATGAAGTAATCATCTATTTGATCCCTAATTGGCCTACTTAAAATTCACAAATCAGATTTACAGATTCCAATTTGTGTAAGAGAAATACAGTAGCAAGCAGTGGATTTAAAAGATTATCCCTTGTGGTTTGGTATTTTCAGTTCATATTTTTAGTTGTTTTCTTCTTGATCATTAAGTCTGTACCAGTTTATTTTAGACATTTCTGTCCACAATCACGAGTCCATGATAAATTATTCAGCATTTTCATTTTTGTTTTCCAGTAGTTTAATGTCAGGCTTTGAGCAGAAGTACTCAAGGGAACTCTGTCAACATTTGAAAGTCACACAATTTTAAAAAAGAAAGAATATGGATGTAATTGGCTTTTCTTTTGTCAAAATGTTTGTGGAGTGTGTTTCATGCATATTTGATTTTGAAACTTTTCTTGATTTATTAATAATAATACAGAAATTTTAACTGTGGAAAGCTCTTCCTTTTCTTCATAGATTCCTTCTGCAATACTTGGATGTTTCTCAAAAATGTCTTACATACAGAAATATTCACACAGACACCTTTTTGGTTTCAAGTGCCATAATCCAGTATTCTGTCTCACACATATAACACATTTTCTTTCATTGCTTCTCATTTGTGGTGCAAGCTCATCCTTACAAGTACCTTGCTTCTTTCATATCTCAGGAATTGTAATTTCTCTTGCACTTCTGTTTTTGGAATTTTCTCTTATACTATTTTATAAGCACTTATTTTTTATATCTTGTCATTCAACATAAATTCTGAAATACTCTCCAACTGTCAGATATTCTTTATAAGAAGATGACCACTTGATTTAAAACTGGCCCTAAATTTTAAAATAGCCCAGTTTAAAATGATTTTCAACTGTATATTAATTAAATATCTCCTGCCTGCTAATAAATTTAACATGTTATTGTTTCTAAGATACTGTCTCCAGATAAAGTTCCCACTTGGTATCTCTTAACGACTGTATTGTTCAATTTCCTTCTTCTTTCCCAGTTGTGCTATCACCTGTGTCTCTAGTGTCTGTACATATCTCAGTTGAATTTAAAAAAAAATGCCAATAGAATTTTTTAAAAAAATGACTCTAGAATCCTTACCAACAGAATACTCATTTTTTGAGTGTTTGTGTATTGAAGTGAGAGGGCAAAGTTTAAAGCAGAAGCAAATCAACTTTATTCCAATTCTAGTTATAAATAATTTACTCTGAATTACTTATTATCCACATGATATCATGTATACCACTTAACATCTGAGTTCAATTTTCATCTATAATATTGAATGATGATGTTAATTTTATGAGGTGGTTATGATACGTATACCTATATTTTACAATTATGCATAATTGATTCATTTATAAGTCATTAAGATTAGATATGTTTCAAAATTATACATACTTTTCATTCATTTAAGCAGAGGATTAGAGAAGGTCTATTGCATGCCACATTCAGTTGCAGGTGTTAGGGATCTGTCAGTTAATATACCACGAAAAAGCTATGAGTTTCTGCCTCTCAAATTTTCAGCATTTCCATATTCAATGCAGACTCTTCTTAAGTATATGATAGTTAAAGGTAAATTAACCTTACTGTTAATTTGTGCTTGTCTAGTTTTTACGATGTGTATGTAGACCCTGCATTTTTTAGATTACCATTATAGAGTCTTTTTTCTGATCTTTTGTGTTTTTGTATTTAAGTATATCTGCATATTTTTCTTCACCATGCTTTCTTCATTCCCATCTATTTCTTCCAGCCAATGGTAAGGACCACTTTACCGTATGTATGTGTGTGTGTGGTTTTTTTGTTTGTTTGTTTTTAATGTTTTTAAAATTTTATTTTAAAAAGCAAAACTAAAAACAGGAATATGTATTCTTATCTTCTGTGAGTCCAATTGTTACCTCTCTATTTTTATTGGTTTGATGGAACTCCTTACCCTCTTCCCCCATGTATACATACACATACATTTGAAATGTCTGTCTCACTATTCATATTTTAGAGCAGGTGACACCAAAAGGCTCAATATTGTCAGGCTTCATTGGTCCTCACAGCACTTGGCTCTTGTGTTCTAATGGCATTGGAAGTTTTCCTACGAGTCTTCTCTCCAGGTTACTACACACTTTATAGACCAGATTTATATTACAGGATTCCTGACTGGATCTGACCTCCTCTAAGTTTAAGTTAGTTCTATTAGTAGTTAAAGGTGACTGAACAATCAAGCATCAATAGCCAAAAGAGATGTAAAGTCTCATTTTAGGAGGTATTTAATTGCCAGTAACATAGGAAGAGTTGTAAAATCTTCAAGACCCATAAATATGAAAAGTACGTTGTTGATAAGCTAGCTGTGTGCTCACTAAAAGAAAGAAGTGCATAAGCTCTTTTATTTTTATCTATAGCACTCATCAAAGTGTGTAGCAAACAGTGAGTATTAAATACAATTATTTAAGTGTAGTGTAGTTTTCTGTTCTTTTTTATATTTCATTTGTTAGATCGGGAAATTTTGGAGTCTTTAGTTTTAAATTAACAATTGAGTAGAACATGTATAAATTTATTGTACAACATTTATTACCATATTCTGGTATTTAGATATTATGTATGTGCCTGTGTTTGAAATAAATATTAGCAACCTGTTCATTAAAGATATAAAACAGTATTCTAAATTGCTAAGAAGATTGATTTGAAATTAGCCATTTAAAATTTATTTAAATTAGATTAACTAGAATGCATGTTTTACTTTAAAACAGGACCTAATATATTACCATGGCTCATTCATATTTTTTGAATTAAGATAAGTACATATGAGCTTTACTCATAAAATATATATGATTAATTATAGAGTTGTTTTATCAAATGCCCTTGAATTGAGTGATAGTATTTAATAAAGTTATAAGACTGAATGTCAGAAGATTTATTGTAGTTTTAATTTCTCCAAGTCATGAGATGGAGTACTCGAAGGTATTTTGGTGATTACTGACTGATAAGCAATAAAAAGAGTTCAGCGGAGAATGTCTCTGCCAGACTCTAGGATTAGTGTGGTCCTTTGGTGTAATGTATCAATTTTATCAGATTTCAGTTTATTGTCAAGCTAGTGATAGTAATTTCATCTCCTGGAAAGAGCTACTTTGAGCTATCCTTATACCCACACAAACAATTGTTAATAGCACAGGGGGAGTTTATATAACAAAGTCTCTCTTGGGTCCTGTTTGACCAGCAAAAAATACTTTCATAAAATTGGATGAATTGTTATTAATTATAGAATGTGAAGTGTTTAAAATTGTTCTAATACACAAATAGATGTTTCCATAAAGTCAATCTTGGTCTCTGACTTTGAACTATGGCTAGATTCTGAAAATGCCTGTGACACTCACTCGCAAGCCCTAAAACAATGAAGACTGCTCACTGAAGTGCAGATAATTCATATTAACCATGTCTGATATATAATAACAGTTTAATTCAGGAAATGTTTTTTGAACATTGATACACTGGGATTGTGCTAAATTGAGAGATTAAAAAGGAGTGTATGTTGAGAGACATAAGTGCATAGGACATGTTTATTAGTCCTCTCTAGAACACTACATATGAAATAACCAAGAATAGGATATTAAAAATAAAAAAATATATAACTTTCTGGCTCCATTCATTGGATGATACATCTCTGTGCCTATATTGTAGTAAAGTTAAGTCATAATTGGGACATTGTGTAACAGTGATGGTACAGACATGCAATATCATGTTTTTTCACTGATACCAAAAAGCCATTATATGAGAGCTGAAAGGTAGAAGGTTGTGGAGCAGAAATTTTTGTTTCATGACAGGTAGTATTTTGATGGAATAGAGGTGAGGCAAAGAGAGAGGACTAAGAGGATAAATGTGTATTTAAAAAAAATAACAGTATATTATGAAATATAGACTATTCTATTTCCAAGAATTCTATCATTTCTTTATAATATCACTATACTAAAAATAAAATCACAGTAATAGGTAATCAGATATGTTTGTTAAGAACTTTTAAACATGCAAAGACATGTTAACACTGTATAAAACATTTGAAATCTATATACAATGTGATTAAGAAAGACCTGCATGCAGCTAATGGATGGCTATTATGCAAAAACAGTGAACAAGCACTTGAGCTAAAATACATCCCCCCCTGGGAATTGTTCTATTTTTCTGTTTGTTCTTAGAGAAGATTTAACCAATGATTTTGGTTGGTATTTCAAAATACTCTTAGTAATAAAATTGAACATACTTGATTATACCCATTGATAATTTCTAAATATATCTTGTTACAAAGGATAGTAGTGTCGACTGCCAGATTTGGTGTCATACATTTTTGGGAGATATATACTTTTGTGTCTTGCTATATTCATAGCAAAATGCACCTAATATTTCTCCCAGTTGCAAATTTCAATCAACACTGTTGAAAAGAAGTATACAGAACTGAAGTTTACTCTAGTTTCTTTACATCACAATACATGGAGGCAAAGTCAGGTTATTCTTATTTTTAAATCCTTTAAATTTATTTCCACAGAGTTTTTTTTTTTTTTTTTTTTTTTACAAATTTTGTTCATGATTGACTTTTTAAAACCCTGAAGTTAAAAGAACATGCATTTTACTTTTTATTTTTCTACTATGAGTTTTGGCCAAAGCATTTTTTTTTAAAAGAATAAAAGTTTCTATGTGAGTTCTAACCTAGTGATCTTTCCTTCTGACCACAGAGGCATGGTGCTTCCCAGTGTCTTAAGCTGTACCATTACACACAGTAAGACAGAGCTTAAGGACAAACGGAAACTTACGATGAGACTCTTTCAAGAGGGTTCCACTTTGGGGATGCACGTCCATTATGTCTAAGTACGCCCTTTCAATTATCAACCATCCTCTCTGCGGTGAGGATGCTGTGAATGTTCACATCTCTACCTGTCAACACTTCTGAAACCCTTTCAGCACTTTCATTCACAGTCTCTTCTTGATCAAAGCATGATCTTGCTAAAGCTCTCATAAGATAATAATTTAATAGCAAATCTTATCCAGAAGACAAAGGAAAAGACTGTGTAGGAGGCCACTGGTAATTCCCCTCCCAACATAATCAAATCAGTACAGCTATCCAGCCAGGACTCATAATCCTTAATAAGTCACTCTACTCGATTAAGAGAAATTGATTTTGCTCTACTGTACATCATAGTGATTATGATAAATATGGTATCTGCTGCTCGATGTGCTCCCCCCTTTGCTACCGGTGTCCATTTGTTTGCAAGGCGGCGGGTAAACGAGCTAGAGAGATGACGCCGTGTCATTAACTGCAGTGGGTATCAGCGCTTTGACAGCTGTGGAATTGAGTGGCTCCATAGATCAGCTCTGAAGCTAGTTGTAAGAGCCTTGCCCAGCAATTACATACCCCTGACAACGCTGCTGGCAGCTTTCAACATGCAAAACTCCTGGGTTGCTAGTTTTAATTGGAAATATGGGAACATCAGAGTAGGTGAGAATGATGAATTTAAACTCTAGATTTTAATGCCATATAAAGAGAGTATGGAAGCCAAATAGCAACATGTTTCATTGTCCAGGTTATTGCTTGATGCTGCCATTATCAAGTCTATGGAGGATCCCTCTAATTTAGAATATATGATGAAATCTAGATTTCTAGAGCAAACAACATCTTAAAATGGTAGTGTTGATTGTCAAGATTATTGACTTTTTTTTTCTTTTCACTCACATGAAGAACTTGATTTGATGGACTTTATTTTTAATATCTCTTACTCTTTTATGTCATTCAGCATGTCTTAATACTCTATGTTAACACCAGTAGAAAAGAAGAAAGAGGAAGAAAATATTCTCTCGGAATTCTATTATAATTGCTGAAGTTATCATGTAAACTTCCTATAAAGCATGCTTCTTGGTTTTGTAGTCAAAATTCTTCATTTCTTGATTTGGTGTCTGAAAGAGATTTAACATAACACAATATACAGAGGCAGAAGCAGTAAAAATTATGTGTTTTAAATGTTTTGTGTTTTGAATGTTTTGTATTCCGCTAGTGCCCAGCAGGTTGTGTTTGTGCTTTTTCTGGACTTTAGTAGTAGTGAGTGATGGGTGATAGATGCACTAGAAGTGTTCTTAATGAAGAAGGCAGTAAACATATGTCAGTGAAATAGACTTCATAGTTCTTACCAAGAAAATACAGATTTGCTACATTTGATTACAAATTTTTATTGGCAAAAAATAGACTTTTAGGATTTTTATAATTTAGCTTCATCATTAAATACTTGTGTTATTTTCTATTAGAGTTCACTAAGTTTTTGCTTTTTTCTTACTGTATTTGAGAATGCATTCTAAATTGAGATAGGGAAAGTTAGTCTTTTGAATTAATATCTTCTCTCTTTTATGGCTCAGAAGAGACAAAGATGTGCTCTTTTCTGATATCAAAAATGAACTGAAGAGATAATCTTTATTGCCACTATGATACCGAAGAGTTTACTGTCCTGTAAAGTGTGCTTCAAGGTGGTGGTACAACTTAGCTGTTCACAAGAAACAGAAAATCTATGCAGTGGAAATAAATGACACTGCTATATAATGTCTTAGCAAGTTTAATTTTCCTTTCGTTTCCATTTAACATCTTATCATTTAAGAAATAGAAAAGATATTGATAAAAGTTGTCTGGCTCTAGTCTGACTTATTTCGAGGGAAATTCTCATCCTGGACTAATTGTACAATGCAGTGAGCCTGAACAAGCCTGCGCTTGAGAACAACTGTCCAACTGGCTGCTTGCCATAAGAGTTGATTGTTCAGTGAGGAAGTGTCGGGAGGGAGGAAATATATTTTACTTTGTCTCCTGAAGCTAGAAATTTAATGGCTAAAATATAGCCACATATATTTATAGTCATACAGCCCTTAGAAATGGACCACGCCTACATATACAGTTTTATGACTTTGACAAGGTCTCTGGTGCAGCCCTTCCAAGTAAAAGCAATTATATTAAACAAAATATTTATAAAATTTACAATATTCTAGGCCCCATGGTACACTGGAAAACAAAGATGGCTCTTGCACTTAATTGAATATCTAGAACTTTGCTTCTTGTCATCGAAAGCAGTTGCCTTATAATGCATCGTATTTTTAGTTTTTATAGTGATGATAGATCATTTGAAGATGTGTCCAGTTCTGCAGACCCGCACTATAAACAAACTACTTTTCATTTGCTGTTCACGTTTTTTTGTGCTAAAACATAAAACTCTTTTAAACTTTCACGATCTACGTTTTTTGTGCTAAAACATAATTTCTTTTAAACTTTCATGATCTATATGATTACGATTCTATTTTTAAAAAAGTTAATTTCTCATGCAATAAATAGGAGAATATATCCTACAGTTTTTATTGCATATTCTTTTTTTTTTTTTTTGTGGTACTGGAGATTGAACTCAGGGCCTTGTGCATGCTAGGCATACTGCATCTTCTCAACTCACCAAAATATCTGAATTTTAGTTCATGAGGTTTCTGTTCAGTAATAGTTTAAATAATATAACGGTTTGAAGTTAATGAGAAAATCATGGAGTTCTTTTCAAATAAAACATATAGATGTCACAGAATCTCTTGTGTGTCCACATTAGAGTGTTCCAAAAACATATATTCATAGTACACTCACAGCCTCAGCTATACATAGCATAAGAGAGCTTTAATTGTCATATAAATAAGTGAGAAAAAAAGACTAACATGCCTAAAAGCTTTTAAGTAAAGTATGTAGGGTATTAAAATGTTCTCTTTAATTCTTGTTTAACATTCTATTGTAGCTCTCACTCATAAAGTACAAATAAAAATATAGAGAAAAAGAGTTGAAATGACTGTCTGCACATTCCATTTTATGCCATAATTTGACATGACTGAAAGCAAGCATGGTATAGACTATTAGGGACACTTGCAGGGTTTGTGGAGGATTAGGCCAATTCTAGGCTTCTAAATTCAGAGAGAGCTCATGAATATAAGATTGGAAGTGTCTCTCTGTGAAAATGGGAGAAAAATCTGGCTCTGTGTTGAACAGCACAAAAGTTGCCATGTAGCAACATGAATTAACAATTAAGCTGAGTTTAAAACTGTGATAGGAAGGGTTATTACAGAAGTTTACTACAGCAAAAATGCTCAGAAGCAATGCATGCTATTGTCATCTTTAAATAAATAGGAAAATATGATTAAATAGAGTTTAGAAAAAAAATACAAAACAATGTTATTTTTTGATGTCCCTGAGAGTTAATCTAACCATTATCTATTTTTTTGTTTTTAATTAATTTTACCTTAAAAATTTATTTTCATTAGTACATGTTTGCAATTCATACAGTTTGCAATTATCTTGAAAGAAGAAGTTACACACAACTGAGTGAAGATAAACTAATTCCCACTGCCCTGTTTGGAAAAAAAAAGAGAGAGAAAGGAATGAAACACTGTAAGTTTAATACAGTTAATTTCCTGATGTTGAAAAGATAGTATTAGAGAGGGAATTTTTTTGAATAGTCTAACTAAAAATATATTTCATATGACCCATTCATGTTTCTATAAAGAAAAGAGCTTTGTATACTTCATAGTTCATAATTTTAAAGTATTGGAATTTAAATCTAATAATAGCCTGTACGTAGACTGGTTGGAGTAATCAACAACTCAGTTAGGGTGCATTCAGAGTAAGCAGTGTTGCAGGCTTATGTGAAGATGCCTTAACCTAGTAAGGAAGATGCGGTTTTCTGTCTAAAGTTTATGTAGATTGCTGCATCACTTGACTGATGCATAAACCTAATATATGGTGGAGCACTGGTTCCACAAATTAACAGTTGCGAGCTATAAAGATCAACACATCTTAGGAGCAGAACTGTTTTCTGAGCATGTTGGCACTGTGACCATTTGAAGTTTCTCAGTAAAGCTTTGTGCCACTGTGGGCTGTGTCTTCAGCAGGGACAGCTTTACAAAGACCTTTCGTCCCCACTTTCTCTGAAGTTGGACAGCAGCCTCAATAGCAGCTGCCTGTCTAGTCACTTTTCTTCCCCTTGTTTTGATAATTATGAGCAAAGGTCAATCATTTCCCCATCAAGGCAGATCCTGACAACTCCACATGTCACAGTGTCACAGCCCAAGTTATAGATGACATGCTTGTCAACATCAAACAAACGGGAGTATATCTTTACTTCCCCAGACCAGCTGAAAGTCAAAACCCTGCTGAAAACCGGAGGCAGAAAGAGAAAGGGTGAGGAAACCCTGTTTGCTTCAATTCGGTCAACTGCGGATGGGCTGTTCTAAGGAGATTTTTGTCATTTTAAGCTCCACAAATGAACAATTACATTCTGCATGTTAAACATGACCTGAGTGCCTCCTGACGGAATGCTAATGTTTCTGTTAGCAGCATGACCTTGTAGGTCCTTAGACAGAATGTCTGTAGTTGATTTCTGTATTTTTTTATTCTGAACCCAGGTTAGTTTTTTTAAGTGAAGATGAGAATTGTGATAGCTAAGAATGGCACAAATACTTTTTTAAAAAAAATAACATCTAAATTCTAGGCAAACTGAACCCCTGACTAGGGTCACTATAAAGATACTCTTGTGTCTTTACTTATTACTGAAGTGGTGAAATGAGAGATACTTTATTTATTTTGTGAAATTTGACATGAATTTGCACTGGTCAGATTGTCACGTATTGATTGACTCATACTGTGGAATACATTTAAGTATCTCTGATATTAGCAATTATGGAAGTGTGTGTTATGAAATCTGCTGGTTACTGGACCCTGGGAGTATTAACAAGGAAGAAGAACTTATGTTCTAGATGCTTTAGGGTAGTAGAATTCCTGCCCTTCTGTTATGTTGTTAACTATTTGAATTTTCCACAGTCCAAATAGTCTTTTTGATTTAAGAGTATATGATATAAGGTTAAAATGCAACCCAGGGCCCTAATTTAGTGTTTACCTATTGTTTACATTCCTTTAAATAAATCAAACATTTTCCAAGAAATTTTGAGTGGCCTAAATACTTTAAAAGTTTTCTATTTCAACAAACTGATAGTAATTTTTTCACTTCTTAAAAATCATAAATCATTTTTGTATAGTAAGTCTTATTTCTACCCTCCTCATTTACTTAATTTGGTGCCTTCTATGACATACCATATAAGTATATTGTGATAAATTCATAATGGGACATTATTCTAAAGATGAAAGAAAACATTATGTCCCATGAATGTTATGACCAAATGTGATAACTGATGATTAGAAGAATGTGTGTGGGATGTTTTCTGAAATGAACACATTTCACTAGACTTTATAGTAATACTTATTCAAACTCTTAAGAATTACAGTCTGCACAGAAATGTAACGGGTTGTGCATAGATATCTCCGTTTTAGCCAAGCTGTGAGTCTTCTTTCCTTTATGCACAGAGGTGAAAGAGATAAATGTTTCAAAGTCAGTACATTTGTTCCATATGCAGTCATCATGCCCGGCCCTGTATGTCTGCAGACAGAATGATCATCTGTGGATGACGCCTGGAAAGACTTTTGCTTTGCTCTTCTCCTGTTCTTGTCTATCATCTGCCTTCCTGCCCACACTCTGGGTCCTTACCTTCAGTGCTTCCTACAGGAAGGGAGTCAAAGACTGGCAAATGCACAGGTGTTTTGTCACTTTTTAACCCCCCCCCCTTATTTATTCATTATGTTAATGGTACTTTGTGATCTGCAGTTTCTGGATTTATGACCCATTCTTGATAAGTGTGAATCTGGACTGCATGTGCATCTTTGATAAGGTTCTAATTGGATAGCGGTGACCTTTCTGGATGTAATTCAGGAAGGAAGATTAAAAAGCAGTGCAGGATGTGACAGGTTTGGGACAATAACATATGAATTCTGCTCTGCTGACAGGCAAGAGATGTAAGCCATGATAAATTAGAGGCAGGCCAAACAGGCTTACTGAATGTTTTCATTTTTTCTACATCCTTGGGTAAAAATCTATTGCATGAATTGTGCTTAAACTGTATTCCCCAGCCTCTCTCTGAGACTATTTGTTTACTGATTGCAGAAGCTGGCAAATTATTCATTGGATGCAGTTTTGAAGCAACCTAAGTTCACATCCTCAGTTTAAAGAATAGGCTTTGATTAGGAACTTGTGCAGTCTTATAAATTGAAGTGTTTGGAAGAGTTACCAAAACTCAGAAACATGCCCTAGTCTTTTCCTTCTTTCTCTTATTTTTTTTCATATTTGTGTAAAACCTATTAGAATTATCCATGTGTATACACCCACCAAGATTCTGTAAGCACCTTTGTTCAATTTTAGAGAAAGATGGATTTTCAAAGAGAATCATTTTAATATAAAAGAAAATGCAACATTAGTATTTTCCGTAGATGATAAAGTCTTACACCCTTACTATATCTTTCCACACTGACTAAATTGTAGATATGCATTTGTGTAAATAAGTATACCCAATTACATATTTAGATGATAACACACACACACATAATATCCCCTTCAGAAAGACAGAATTTGCTTTTCTCTAAGTTGATACTTTTCCTGAGGAGTAGTAGTAGATGACAACTGAATTCTCTGTATGTTATTATAAAATGGTCTAAAAGACAATTGTGTAGAGTGATTTTCGTAACATCTCCTTTCTTTGCTATTGGATCCTGATGTTGATACATTCATTCATTTAGAATGCAATGTAAATTTTGCAGCTTATAGCCTCATCATTCTTGGGCATCTCCAGGAGGATTAATTCAGGGAGTTTGTTTCCAAGTCACTTCCTTCTCACAGATGAGTCCATTCTGATTGCCGAGAGCCCATGAAAGCTTCAGTGTCTTGTGTTCTGTTGTAGGAATGCCATTACAGTACATCATAATAAAATTTTTACTCTTTACTTTCTTGCTCCTTGAACTTTTCTTGGCAAGTATGTGAATTTCATGCAAAAAAAACAGTTGCGGTCTTCAGCATAAATGGGTTAATTCTACATCTGCTTTTAAAGGGAGACTCTGTAGCTGGCCACAGAAATAAAGGAATGCATTCACCTCTTTTAGGGCCGTGAGGTAGGTCAGACACCAAGCTTAGGCTCCTGCACATGTAGAATGGAGCACTGGCGTCATCCTATCAGAGACATGTTGCAATTAGCACTGTTTTTCCAGAAGAGAAGCGTGCTTTCCAAACCCTCACTCAGCACAAGGTCTGGCCACCAGCATTCACTTTGTGTAAATGGAAAACACAGTGACTAAGACCAGGAGAAATGCAGTAACCCACACATTGTTACAGTAATGGAAATCCAAAGAAACCAGATTTAAATCTAGACTCTGCTTTGAGACAAGCTAGTAAGCAAGCAGACTTCCAACTGTATTGCTTTTTAACCATTTTACCATTCACCTACCAGACACCATGATTTTTAGACAGCAACTATATTAAGATATAATTCACTTACTGTAGAATTCAAAATTGATTTTATGTTTTATTCCTACTATAAAACTTGTATAATACACTCCTTATCTTAGCTGTAGTAAATACTCATGGAATGAAGGTCTGTTTGTTTTTTTAACTCTCCTACTGACCTGTTTGGAAACTTAATTTTTATTTGTATTTTTTCTCTTTAAAATACAAAAAAAAAAAAATGAAAATTAGGAGTCAAGAGTATTTTTCCTTCTTGAGTCCAAGATTACAAATTTCTGTTAAATGCCTGGATACTTGAATTGGTGTTCTTCTAGAATTTCTCTAACATTCATGTTTTGGAAGTTTTTCATATTCACATTTTTGTGAATATATATATATGTGTGTGTGTGTGTGTGTGTGTGTGTGTGTGTGTGTGTACATATATGTTCATTAACTTGTTTGAAAAATCCAAAATTTTAAGAATTTAAGTTAATTTAATTGTTTACAAATTTAATTTAAATTAATTTAATTTTTTTTTTGAGATAAGGTCTCATTCTCACTATGTGGTCCAGGCTGGGCTTGATATATAGACAAATCCTACCTCAGTCTCCTGAGTGCTGGAATTAAACACTGGGTTCTCAAAAATGTACCTAAACTTTGTAAACTTCAAAAGAAATAAGAGTATCAAACGCAGTAATTCATATTTGAATGAACTTCAAAAATAAAAATACGGCAAGTTATAAGACAATAAAGTTCTAGTATAAAATAATATCTCTAGCTTAGGAAATATAAAAATTAACTGGGGGAATGATGTAGAAGCAAGTACAATTTTTGGCCAATTGCAAGATATATAGTTTTGGAATGAGCGTAGACATTATTTAGTTCTCAAATCAAGCCTCAAGAACTGAAGATTATTACTAATTGTTAATGCCTTGCTCAGTGGAGCATGGTGATAGAAATGGACAGTAGCTACTGCTCTGATCATTCATTTTGTCTAATTTTAGTCTCTAAATGTAAAAAGATGGGTCATGGTAGGATGCTGTCAGTGGCCCTCATGCATATGTCATTTAGCATTTGCATTTGAATATTAATATTGTTTATAATGAAGGTACTTAGATGCAGACTGGACATGAATTGAGGGAGTTCACTGGCTTTAGTAGTGTTGAGTCCAGAGTGTCTCTGGTAGAGTTAAAGAGTGATTAATAGTGACTCGTGCGCCTGCCTAACTGTGTGCTCTATGTGGCTCAAATGGAGGCTGCATTTCCTAGGAACTGTGGTGTTCAAAGAAACGAAGTGAAAGTGACTCATGAGCTCCTACAAAATAAGAGGAATGTGGATTTCAGAGCTCTAACAATTATGTTTATCAAAATTTTATATATTCAAGAATATAACTATGATTCTTGCAGCTAATTTTTGAAAGAATGTCTGTATTTCAGGTCCTGAATTTGAAGGTTTGTTCTTCTTATGTGTTAAGAAACCAAAGAAGTTCTAAATAGCCTTAAAATGTTAAGAATGACATTATTTTTAAATGTTAATGAAATTTGACTAAGATTTATATATTTTTCAGTGTTTACATACATTCTAAAAATTAGACAAAGTAGAGCCATGATGGTCTTTTAAAATTAACTGTATTACAGCAGCAGTTTTCTTGGATTAAGAAACTTTTTTTTGTCTCCCACACATCGAGTAAGTGAGATAATTGATGGAATAACTTTGTCAGTTTAGGTGTTGGCAGAATATGAGTTCTTTTCTATCACAGTAAACAGCATGATACAATGTTTAATTTCCAGTAAATATTCTCAGTTCTAAAAATAATTTAAAAATGCAGTTGTGTGCTTATCCATGTGTCAGTGTGTACAGGAAGTTACCGTTACTGGTTATTTATTAAACATCCAGGCAGACACAGCAATAGATTGATGCTCTTGGCCCTTGAGTTTTTGAGAGTGGTGATTGAAAGCAAAGTCAATCCTGGTGTGCTCGAGTCACCTAAAAACTTTATTCCTACTTCCTCAATGTTACAGGCAGAAGCATTAGCAGTTAGACAAGCTACAAACTCCCAGCTTGCTACCAGAGTTAGGAAGTCAGAGAAATCAAAGAGGCCACCTCCTGACCCTCCCTATTGTCTGGGCTTGTCGTTTTCTATCAGTAGTGTGCCACAATCAGCAAGATACACATGTCCCTCCAGCCTGCTCGGGGTTTGGCAGCCTCCTGATCCCTGCACCTGTTTGCTTATACATGAGCTGTGCATGTTTGAATTTAAATAGACACGGGGAAGTGGAGCGGAGGGAGGGAGGGCGATGCCTCTGTCAGGAACAGTTCATTTCTGTGCGTGGAAGTGCCAAATTCAGTGCAGGAAAATGGGAAGCACCTTCGTACAGCAAGGATTGCTAAAAGATGAAAATTCTCCATGGGGATATTTTTCCTTTTAGACTTGAATAGGAAGAGTTAGTTAAGAGAACATTGATCATTTTGAAGATTATACTTATTAATATCTATAATTATAGACACCATCAATAAGACGATTGAATGTTACCTAGAGTCTTTCTAACATTACCTTTCCGTAAAATCGTCTAATCCTATGACTGCAAAAACAAATTTCTCAAACTTATAGAAGAATCACATGAATTTAGGTTAGATAGGTGAAAGGCAGTCAATATTTAATGAACTTGTATACTATGGACTCATATCTGGTGTATATGCAACACATATCTATGAGAAGAGTTTTATAAATTTTTAAGACATGTATTTATTTATATATTCATTTTGGCACTGAAAATCAAACCTGGGACCTTGAACTTTTTTGGCACGTGCTGTGCCACTAAGCTATTCTCCTAGCCTAGGTATTGTTTTGAGTAATTAGAAAACTGTTATTAGCTTTCTTTTTGGTAGCTTGCTTACTAAACTAAAGCCCTGTTTGGTTTAGTACATTCTTTTTTATTGGCTGTATATCTAGCATATATTCTTCTAGGCTTGAATAAAAAGCTTGAGATGGGTTGTTATCTTGGGTATTTATTGCTTATATGAATTTGTGTCAGTTAAGCTACTTGAGGCACAACATCTTCATCCATGTAAGGAGAGTTCCAGCACCCTTACATTTGCAAGGGCTTTACAACTGGAAACTTAATAGTGTAATAATTTTCAGTGCCTTTTCAAGTTGTAATGTGTCATATAAACACTAGGCATTTCTAGCTTTAATACTGATTTTGTTTAGTCATGAAATAACCTCAAAAGAAAAAAAAACTCAAATTAGTCATGGACAGCAGAAGATAAAGTATTCAGTTTCACTATTAAATATGCTTTACTTATGAGTACTAATTTTTTATTTAATCACTATGAAACTTGAAAGTTCCATAGAAATATTTTCCATACTTAGTGCATTTTTTATGTTCATATGTTTTTCTGATGTACATTCCTATCATGTGTAATTTTATAATATCAAGAGTTTTAATATGTCATTTCTTAATCTCATAATTCCCTCTAAGTTTATTGTACCTAAGATTTGTACAAAAGTTATACTGATTTTCCTTCAGATTGTCAGCAATAAGCATAAAAAGAAGAAAGAACTTATGAAAAGGCTCTGACATTTGTCATATACATTCTCTCCCACACATGCAAACATGCCCCAAAGTTAGCAAAGATCGGTTAAATTTGGGGATACCTTGAAGGACTTCAAGCTGTCACTGTCTCTCTACCCCATGTGGTTTGAACAAATGAGCAGCCTTGAACTTTGCATGCAGAGTTCCAGGGCCTGGGCAGAAGGCAGTGCATCTGCGGGTCCTTGCATGACTAATTTCCTGTCAGCAAGTGGTTTTATTATCATTTAAATAAGAATTTATAATAATAGCACTAAACTTGCCAGATGGCTGAACTGGAAAACTTTAATGTGTTTAAAACGCATTTGTGCCTCTTCCTTTAATGCTGTCTCCTGCTTCTCACTTAGTTGCAATCAAGTGTTTTGGATACCACTTTGGATTTTGCCATCTTCGGTCATCCTCATTGACAAAAACGATCTTTACAGCACTGTATTGTCTGTTTTATCAGAGGATATATTGGGTTTGGCTCTTCACTGTTTATACTGAATATAGGAGAAACCAAATCATGAGTACATTTTGCTGTCTTTTGATAATTTCTCTAGGAAACATTTTGTTTCATTTTGTAGTCATTATCTGTCAAGAAAGAAAAACTCCCTGAATAACTTAGTTCTTAGTCTTCCCAGAATTAAAATAAGGTATATAAGACTATTATATATTAATTTTCTCACATTCTCTTTTTTTACTTAACACAATATTTTTAATACAGCAAAAATGGCATCCTGAAGCACAGGAGAGATTACTGACATTTCTACTTTTACAATTTTTCCTAAAGGTTACAAGTATAAAAAAATTCATATCAAATGAAATTTTACAAATATTAAATATCATCATATCAAACAAGTGCTACTAAGTTGGGAAGATAATATTGATCATTCCATAATGTAGGTATGGTTAGTAAAATAAACTAATAAAGAATTTTAAATGCCTGTTCAGTTCAAATAAAAGATCTTAACAACACTAGGCAGAGGATGGCATATATACATATATAATCTCCTGATAAAAACATAATCCTCTCCCTTTGAAGCTTGAGAAAGTCTTACATGGGAGTTAGAATTATGGAACTGATTATGCTGAGTTCTCTTAACTGAGGATACTAAATTCAGTAGTAGCTAAATTTCATTAATTGAAAACTTGGAGACAAAAAGAATCTTCGTGGTATTTTGCAATCCTATATATGTACACAGTTGTATTTAAAGTAGATTAGTGATAGTGGCTTTGGCAATTACTCTCCATTTATACATCTGCTAAGTTCAAATGAGTTAGAATCTTAACTCACAACTGTAAGACAGCATATTTTCATTAATTTGGTACCATACTTTTCAAAGGGGTTTATAGTCCCAGAGGTGACTAGATGATTTAGATGGCATCAAACATAACCTCTCATGCAACACACAGTGTGAACTTTCTTGTCCTACTATATTTAGTTAGTTTCCCAGGATAAACTAAAGTGAACAATAATTGAAAAATATATTGTTGATTTGATTCCATTCAGTCTTGGCCCAGATGTGATCATATTAAATATTTTGGTGATAAGGTGTTATTTTTACTTTACTATGCGATCCTACTTTTGTGATCCAATTAGCGCTGTAGTTATTTCCTTTATCTCTAACTTATATATATTTATTTGTGTGCACTGTCTAGGTGCAGTTACAGCTAGTTGGTGAGGTAACAGAGAAATTCATGACAAAATATTAAAGAAAAAAGCTTCCTTAGTAACATATAACAATTAGAGGATTATTTTTCTTCATTTTTTTTTCTTGTAGTGGATGCATATCATTGTTTCTGTAATGCAAAGCAAACATTAGATGTGGACGAAAACTTTAAATGGGAACTACATGTCTAAAATGAAGAACTTACAGAGCCACTCAGAACTTCCCTGCTGAGCTCAGGCAAGCTGAAATTAACTCAAGATGGCAGATAAAATTTTTAACCAGCCTGGGCTGAGATGACAGAATATTACAGCTCTCAGTTAAAATGTCTTTTAATGGCAAATGCGTGTGTATCAGTCAAGAGATGTGACATAACTGTCCTGTATGAGAGAAAGGGAGCCGATGACCATTTGGGCTGAGAACAAAAGAAAATTCTTCACAGTAAAATCTGCCGAAATACTAATAATTAGAGCTTTCCCATGTATTTTTCATATTTGGGAATAGATTTTTTTGTAAACTTTTTACCAAGAAAACACAAACCAAATCCAAACAAGACAATGTTGAAAATTAGGACAGATGTTTTATCTCAGCCAGGCTTTTAATTTTTTTTAAAATCATGTCTACATGTCACAAAAGAGAAGCTTGTTGACTGATGTGAATATACCCCAGAGAGCCAGGTAACCATTTCTTCCTTTGCCAAGGAAAACAAAAGTGCCCAGAGATAGTCATACTTCAAAAGCTTGGCTAAAAATCATTGTTAAATTGAAAATTCAGTGTTGGCTCCGTGGGTGAAATTTTGTTTTTTCCATTAGCACACTAGTTTCCTTACCCTGCCACTTCCCCATATGCCAATTTGGTTTTATTACAAAACAATATAAGCAAAACATAAGTGGATGTGATTCTTTACTGGATGTTCTAGGGGGGTGGAAAACTATTTGAAAACTATAATTGTTAGGATTTGACACTGTGAAAGACAGGTTTAACTGTAGGAACAGATGCTTTCATGATGTAGTAGCTCCCACTAAAGCTAAAAGTATAATTAAGTCTTGTGGTATAGGCTTTACTTTTCCAATTAAAATCAAATTGCATTATCATAATTTTGTTACTAGAGAAGAACCCTATTTTACAAAGGACACATGTAGGAGACTGGAACTCCCCCACTTTTGAATAAAAGGCAAAAATATTGTCAGAGATATTTAGTGTCACAATACAAATATAAAATTTTCAGTTTAGAATTTAGTTATTTTCTTTAACAATATACTGTACTCAAAATGATCTATTAAAATATTTTTATAAAACAATTGGATAAGGAAATATTTAATAATACTGAATGGTTTTATTAAGAACAGTAGAAATAAAGTGACAGTTATCTGTATTCATAGATCAAGATATTTCTCATTAAAGTAAGATTTTATTTTAATTACAGATGAAGTGAATAGAGAAATAAGCTTTAATATTATATCTTTTGTATTTATCATTCTCCTTTCTAGAACTATCTAGTTTTTACTAATTGAATTTGCTATGATGCATGCTCTCTGAATCTTCTTTCATGTCATTGTAGCACAATTTTTTGTGGACAGCTTCTTATCCACATACACTATTTTGGCAGACTTCAATATTCTTTTCTTGAATTGTCTTTGATTAAATTTTTGATAGCACAGAAGTATTTTTCTTTTATACTCTTATTGCTATAAGTATCCAATACATCTTCAAATCAGAGAAAAGTTCTCATTTAGATTATCATATGCTGCTCAGCACAAAACATTTTTTTCTTCTATGTCGTACACCGTGATTTGCAATTTGTAAGTGATATGTGTAACAAAGCTGAACGCATTAAGCGATATCAACTTCCTTATTGTGTATGTATACACAAACATACTAAGGACTTCCTCATCTTTCAACATGAATATAGTTTATCTCTTTTAAGATATTTTAGATTGTTTTGAAGTCCAGTACTTTCCTCATTCTTTAATATAGTTTTTCATAATCCACAGCTATCCTGCATTATTTGAAAATATGCATTTTAACACTTTCCTTCTACTTCTTAATGTATTTTTTAGGATCACTGTGTAACAGTATCCTGAACATAATCCTGTTGTGTGTCTATTATATTCATTCAGTATGGCAGATTTATACTAGAAATATGAGCTGCATGTTCACAGCAGTGAAGAATTCAGTCTTCTTTGTACTGAAGAGTCTTGGTGCTGAATGTCTTGTCATTTACAGCAAGTTTTCAGACACTGAAAGTTGTTTAAAAGAAACATAAGTCACAAATAATTGAGACTTTCCTAGGAGCCATATTTAAAGGATAAAAAGAAATGGATGGAGTTAATTCAGTGTTAGATTTAACCCAATATCCGAAATCTTGTATCAGTATGTAATCACTGAGGCCAGGAATTTAGCTCAGTGATTCAAGCAGTTGCTTGGTAAGTTCAAAGTCATGAGTTCAATCCTGGGTGCCAAAAGAAAAAAAAACAAGAAAAAAACAAAACAAACAAACAAACAAAAAAATACATAATCACTGTAAAAATTAATCCTGAGTCAAATAATTTCATGACTTTTTTTGAGATCTAGAAAGCTTTTCATTCTAGGAACCTCTATTAACTTGAACAAGTCACATTTCATTCCCATGACCTGCCATCTTACACACTGCTAGTGTAAACTCTTCTTTTTCAGTGTGTTTTAGGATAAAAGCACCTCCATCACCTGTGGGTGTAGTACAGGGGCAAAATCTCACAACCTCCCAAACTCCATTGGGCCCACTGTGTTTGAATCTTCCTTTTAACTAGAGCGCAGGTTACTGTACGTACATTAGAGATTGAAAAGTACCACACTCTGACACTTTTTCCTTTCCACAGTGCATAGAAAATTGGGATTAATATTACTTCCTCTTTCTTGGATTTTTGAGATAATATTTGTATTGAAATAATACATATCATAGAATTTATCCCCTTAGAAAACACAATAATGTGCTCTTTAGTTTTTCAGTTATATTACCACTACCACTGATATTACAATATTTTTTTATCCAAGAAAGAAAATCTTTACCCATTAGATGACTTACCGTTCTCTCTGTCGCCAGCTGCTGACAACCATTGCTCTTTCTGTATCTGTGAATGGGCTAGTCCACATGTGCCATACTGTTAGAAACTTGCAATACATAGCCTTTATTATGTAGCCTTTTTCATTTAGTATAACACTTTTAAAGTTTATTCATACTGTAGTAGCACATGGGTCAGTACTTCATTCCTTTTTATGAGTAGAAAATACTCCATTCCCGGAGAGTTTAACTTACTCACATGTCAGTTGGTGGACATTTAAGATGTTTTGACCACTCTAACTGAGACTTATGAACCTTAATGTACAGGTTTCTGATTGGACATATATTTTAAATTCCATCAAAACTTGGACTGAAGTTGTTCGGTCATATATTAACACTATGGTTGATTTTTGGAGAAAGTTGATCTTTCCTGATATAGCGATATCATTGTACATACCAACCAAAAATGATATCTACACCCTTCCCAGCTCATATCCTTGTTCATCTTTTTTGATTCTGACTATGTCAGTGGGTATAAGTAGTATCTTATTACCTAGTTATTAATAATATTGATTATTTTTTCAGGTGCTTATTGATCATTTGCACACTTTGGAAAAATATCAGTTGAAATCCTTTACCACTTATTGTTTCACTTTTTTATTTTATTGTGACATCTGCACTATACAATAAGTGCATTAGTTATGATGGACTGGCGCCCACACCTGCCATCTTGATCTCTGTCACTCCCCCTCCCTGGTCCTTCACCAACAATCATCTTCCTATTTTCGCAGGTTCTATTTCCCTGTTCCTTATCATCCGTCTTTTATTTTACTTTTAAATACAATTATTTATAAAATTTGGGTTTGTCATATAGGAAAAACCATGTTATATTTACCCATCTATTTCTGATGTATTTTATATAGGGTTATGAACTCAAGGTGCATCTATTTTGCTATAAATAACTCAGTTATCATTCTTTGTGGTTGAATAGTACTTCCTGGTGTATACATATGGCATTTTCTTTGTTCATTCATTTGTTGATAGAAATATAGGCTGCTTTCAAGATTTAGACATTATGAATTGTGCTGCTATAACCATGGATATGTAAACATTACTGAACTATGATGACTTTAGCAATTTCAGGAAGATATTCAGAAAAGGTTTAGTGGGCTCACATGTAATTTATAAATGTAGCCTTTTGAGGAATTGCCATACTAATTTCCATAATGGTTTCAGTTGTCTTTTTAATTATTGATCCTTTGGTACCTTTGATATGGTATCTAAGAAAATTTTATCTAATCCTGTTAGATTTTCCCCATGTTTCTTTCTAACAGTTTTATAGTTTCAGTTTGTATATTTAGGTTACTAGTCACTTAGAGTAATTTTTGTGTATGTTTGGTATATGGACCTGATTTTATTTTATATGTTCATATTCAATTCTATGGAATCATATGCCAAATAGAATATTCCTTTCTTCAGGGTTTCCTTTGTGTCTGCAATGTTGTCCATTATCCCCAAATTTTTAATGTAAAGTTTGATTTTTGGGCTGTCAAGTATTTTCCATTGATCTTCATATCTGTTTTGGATGCCAGAACCATACCATGGTGCTTACTACAGCTTACAAGAGCCCTCATGATAGCCTTATATGATTTTTGAAATTGGGATTCTGAGTTACCTAATTTTCTTTGTCATCATTGTTGTTTTGAGACAGGGTCTTGTTATCTAATTCAGGCTGGCATTGACCTCACTATTTTGCCCAGGCTGACTTTGAACTGACAACTCTCCTGTCTCAGCCTGGTGAGCGCCCAGATTACAGGAGTGCCCCACGATAGAGGGCAAGTGAACCACCAGATTTTGCCATCACTTTTAATTTTGTTTTCTATATCCCTTACATATCCATATTAAACTTTAAGAATAGTTTAATAATTCTCTAAATGAGATAGCTGAGAATTGCAGAGAAACTGTCTTGAGTTTATAGATTAATTTGGGGAATTTTGCCCCCTGAAGAATATTGCTTTTCAATTGATGGATATTGGATATAATTCCATTTATTTGTCTCTTATTTCCTTATTTTTTGAGTTTACGTGAAAAGTTGTTGTATCTTGTCAAATGCCTCTTTCTGTTTCTATTGAGTTGATTATGTAGTTATTGTTCCTTATTTTAATTATTGATGTATTACGTTGATTGATTTTTATTTGTTAAAAACAAAAACAAATAATAATGAAACCAAGCAAAACAAAATCCCACAGAATCTTAATAGTTTTGGAACAAAGCCTACTTGATACTAGTTAATAATAAATTTTATACGTTTCTAAATTCAGGGTTTTTTTTTATTATTTTGTTTAGGATTTTTGTATTTAGTTTCCAAGAGTATGTTGCTTCTTAATTGTTATTTTTTACTATGTCTATGTCAGGTTTGAGTATTGCTATAACACGGTCCTGTTGAATATATTTAAAAATACTTCTTCTTTTAGTTTTTGGAAGAATAAGTAAGCAATTGTTGTCAAGTCTCTTTGAAACTTTCAGTAGAATTCTGTGGTGATGTAGCCCTAGAATGTTTTTTTTTTGTTTGTTTGTTTTGTTTTGTTTTGTTTTTTGATGGAGAGGGCATGGATTTCTCATATATCTATTCAATTTCTTCAGGTTTTTTTCTAGGCCATTTTTATAGATTTTACCTTTCTAAGTAGGACATATTTTTGTGAATAAATGGTGTTCTTTAATTAATTTGGAGAATTTGATTTTTCCCTCAATAATGTTCTCTATAGTTGTGGTAAAGATCATTTTATACAGTTATTATTGTAACAGTACAACCAAACTGAGCCCTGAGAATGCAAAATTTCTGACATTTACCTCATCTTTATGATATTTGGTGCATTGGATATTACAACAATGTCTTTTTCTTTCATCAAGTTGATTTCTTACTTTCCCATAATATGTATTTTATAATGAAATAATGACAAAATATCAGAATGGAAAAAAAAAGATAGTTTCAGTAGTAAAATGATCAGTGAAAATAACCTGTTCCCCCCCCAAAAAAAAGATTTCATACCATACAATATTAGTAAAACATCAGTTATACATTATCATGGTATGTGATAGAATCTAGATAGATTAAATTTATCTACTGTGTATCGGGAGAAATGTGTCATGATTCCATCCAATCTTCTACTCAGAATGATCCCTTGACTTCATAATTTCTAGTGAGATGGTAACCTTTCTCTTTACTTGAATTTTTATAGTAGAAAGATAATCTCTCGAAGTTACCCATTTTATATTATTATTCTTTTAATAACATGGATTATTTATTCTACATATTTGTCTAATAGGATATTAGGATATTCTTTATATGTATGGAACCTCTATTAATCTATACTCATTTTATTTTGATTTTGTCAACATATACAATGTGAAACCTATTTACTTTATTATCTACTTGATATCTCTTAGATATCAGAGAGCAATAAACCATTTTATTCTTACTAAATTGATAACAAATATCATCAATGCATAAAATAATTATATCATTTTATACTGATAATTCCCTAATAAATTTTCCCTTGTGATAGTACACATAATTTATAGTATGTTTTATTATTTTTAGATGAACTTTAGTATGAATGTAAGGAAACGATCCAGAGACAATATGTACAGAGAAAAATTAGGTAAAGATATACCTAGCAAAGTATCCCTCAGAGTATTTGTTTTAAAGTGACTTAAGTCTGAAGCAGTTATGGAGATTATTGTGCATGTTATCAGTGCTTGATAAATTTGAGATAATCTTGGAATGAAAGACAGAGTTATTGTCCTCAAAAATGCCAAATATTAAGCCTCTAAACCTGTGAATATGATCGGTGCTATGGAAGTAGGAATAAAATCTGAAGGTAGAAATAAAGTTATTAATCATCTGACTTCAGTTTAGAGAGATTGCCTAAAAATATCCAGGTAGACTCTGTGACATCACAGAACCCTTAGTTTTGGTAGAAGGAAACAGAAGAGCAAGTCATTCTCATCTGATATGCAGGGGCACTTTAGTCACTGTTGCTACATTTGAAAATGAAAGAGCAGAATATATTCTTTAAGAAGCTGGACAAAGCAAATGAACTGGTTCTTTCACCAGGCCTACAGAAAGCTGCCCATGTCTAATTGCAGTCTAGTGAGAGCCTTGCAGACTTCTACTGATTTCAGTATGTTTATCTTTTTTAAACAGGTAGATTATGGTAATCTATTACAATAGCAATGGATATGTAATATGCATTTTAGTGCTTTAAGAGAATACTAAAACATCTACTCTGATCTGTATCCAGGTCTAATTATTTCATTAAACCATATCTCTGTGAAGCCACTAGTTACCAGCATGTTGTTAAACATCTCCCGAGTTGTATCCACAGCTTCCTTGTCTACATCTCACCATCCTTCTTCCTTCATATTCAAGGAATTGCTACAACCTGTCAATGTCAGTTTTAGCTGTCTCTCCTGTTGATCCTCTTTATTGAAGCTCCAGTTGTACTTCCCAAGTCTAGCTATCACCATCTGGACTACACTCAGTGGTTTGCCTGCAAGCATTCTGCTGTAGTCCGTTTTATTATTCATTTGTTACCCGGAATGATTGCATAGTGTCAACCCATCATCTCACACCAACATCAGACAGTATTGAATGGTTTGTACTGCCTTTCACTTAAGGCCTTAGAAGTGTCATGATTGATTTCAGTTTAACTAAAATATTTTAATAGCCCTAGTAACAAATGAAGCAATTCAAGGCCCAGTATAATATTTAATACTTTTTTTAATTCACGCCATAAACAGTAGCAATCATGACCTTGAAAACATCGAAAGTAAACAATATCAAATAAAAGTCTTTGCATTGTTTCTTCTTATTTTTCTTTTGCTGTACTGGTATTAATTATAAATCCTCCTGGGTTGGAAAAGAAAGTGGTAGGTATATTCAATTTTCATCAGGGAATATTTGATATGGATGTAAACATGTAGTGGGAATACAGACTGATTTGACTTTAGATCTGTATGAGAGATAGTATATGAATGCACATAAAGCATTTTATATACTTTCTACAATTAAACTGGTATCAATGCTAATTTAATTTGACCCTCTACTATCAGTTGGATCTATATTCACCTCTTGACTGCATTGCCATGTGCTAGTGGAACTCTGATTTTGGAAAGCATTATTATTTTAACTATTTGTCCATTTAGCAATTATTTGAAATTGAGTATTTTTCATCTCTTATAGGTTGCTATGAGGAATTATAAAATTTTTCCAAGGAATTTTGTACTCTTTATGATATAATTTTTTTTTATTTTAAAGAAAATAAGTAAAACAAAATTTCATAACAAATAATAGAAGAGTAACACTAGTTAATACATGGCATATTCTTACCTTCAATGTAGTTACTCAGAGAAGGAATTATAGACATGAGAAACTGTTAAGATATTATTAGCACAAACCTTTATTTTCAGTGAACTAAGAGAAACCAGTAGTATAACCATCTTGTATATATATTTTTTCTTTTCCCATTCTTCCTTTATTGTTTCTCCCACCCAAATTTCTCTTTCATTTTGAACAGTTCTTTCCCATTTCACAATATATATTGCATATTTTGATCTTTATTTACTCTTTCAGCTGCTCATAGCAGGGAGACAAATTCTTAACCTCATTAAGTTCCTATGATATTTCAGGGATTTTACTTAAGTGAAATAAATAACATAGTGCCCCATACTTCATGAATTTTTACAGGTGTTTACCATCCTTTGTTATATAATCATTAGATATCAGAATAATTAAGCTATTAAAATTGATATTAACTAGACTTATTTGTGCTGTAGTGTAGTGTATTTTTGCTTTCTTCTGTAATAAAAATGATACAGCAGAAGTCTGAAATGTCAGTTTGAAACTCCCACTCTAACATTTTTTATAAAGAAGCTCTAGGGTGAAATCTCTTAATAGGTGTTGTACTAGGCATATAATATGATTTTCATGCACAATTGAATATTCCTAAATATATTGACTTACTACTTAAAACCCATAGATGTGGTAAACACCTAATATTTTCTCATTAATATTTGACTCATTAATTTACAGCTACTAATGCAAAATAAGCAACTAATGTGTTATATATTTTTGTTGACCAAGAGATTACATATTTAAAATTACATATTATCCTAAATGATTTATGTAATGTATCATCCTAAAATATATTTAGGATACCACATAATTAAAACACTAAAAAATGTAAGACATAATTGAGTATTTTAGTGTAAGTTATATTCAACATGATTGTCCTGTTTAAAAAGTTTTTATTTCATTATGACAGTTTAATGATTCAGTTGATTTTTCTAAGAGAAGAAATTAGATAACAACTTTAAACTTGAAAAACTTAGTTTTTTCTTTCTGTGTGGGAGCAGAGCAGTTCTTTAGACATCTGCTCTTCTGTACTGCAAATATAAGAAAATCCAACAGGCTGTTGGAGTCTTTGGACTGGGGACTTGCTAGCAGTTGGTGACATGTAAAAAGGCTGTATATTCCTATTTCTCATCATGTAAATGATGCATTGATTGAACTTCCTTGCTTTACTACATTGTAGGTTGGAGGGAATTATTATTTATAAGAGAATTCATTTTGTTTCCTAAAACCAGTACTAAATAAACATTTGGTACACAATTTGTTTCTGTATTATAAATTTTCTGTCTTTGATTCTGGAGGCTACTGTAATACTATATTTTAGTGCATACATATTTGCTAAAATTTTCCTGTGCTGTGTGAGTGCTAAACAATAATAGTATGTAGTGTAAGTCCCGAAATCTGACCCTGATTACCTCAGCATTTAGCCTAGGCTTTATTTTTCAGTTGGTTAATTAAAGAGAAAGATAGAAGAAAAATAAAAGTTACCTCTCAAAATGCTTCTATGAAAATTGCTTCATTCCGTTTTCTTAGCATACGCTAAAGCCAGTTGCCGAATGTAACTTTAGTTCTGTTCTCCTGAACCCCTAACCCCAGGGGAAAAAGAGACTTAACAGTGAACATTTGGAAGGACAGTTACATTGGGAATGTGTAGTGTATGAGCTGAACGCAAGTCAGATCCTGTTGCCACTCCTGTTGCTGACATTGGTTAGATCCTGATGATAACCAAGAGTGACTTAAAATTTTTGTTCATGAGTATATTGGTCAATGCAGGCTTTTGTGGGAATAGTTCCTGCTATTGATGTCTCAAGACCAATATTTGCCCTTAAGTAGCTGTGACTCAGAGAACTACCCACACGGGCACTAATGTAATTCAGGTCTGAGAAACAGACGGCCTGCCTTATGAGGTGTGAGTTAATATATCTAATTGGGGATAATGTAGGAGATAGTTGAATTCTTAGGAGGAAAAGTGGTTTATGAATTGAAGATGTTTATAATGAATATTATTACTAGTTTACTCATAACACACTGCAGAAGTCCAGGAGATAAAATATATCTTTATCTGTGGCAACTCAAGAGATATTTCTCATGGTTTAGAGAAAAGAAGCAAAACAAACAAACAAACCAACCCAAAAATCACTTGTAGTAGGTATTAGTTTATAACTGAAAGTGTGTGCTAAGAGACTCCTACAGAAGAGTTTATCTTCTGGCTTAGTGAATTGCCTCAAGGGTTGGTGGCAGCTTAATAAAATATGTGTGTTCAGTATGGAGCTGTTAAGTTATTTATTCCACTTCTGATACTGCATGCATGAACTGCCACTGTTTGATGAATCACTGAAGAGAATGGGAACTGACAAACAACTCTTCCTTTAGTGGCTGGTCACACTGACAGCATCAATAGAAAAACACATCATGGGTTCTAAAATACCGCATTTTCACCATTTACCCTGAATAAGACATGAAGCTCTTTAAGGAAAGCAGTAGTACGTTATCATTAAGGGCCAGCTGACAGAGAGGCGAGTGTGCTTTGAACTCTCTCAAGTCATCATTCTTAATTTCTTCTCCTCTTAGACGGAAGGCCCACCCACACGGACTGTAAGCAAGGCAGGGATTGTTGCATCTTTTAAAACCTCATTGATAGATTGGTTTCATCAACGCCCATTTTAGCTTCTGCCCAATGGGAGAAGCTCCCGTTCTCATTAGGGTCCCATAATGTCTGTGGCTAACATTGTTCTCATGCAAATAGAATGACACAAAAGATAAGTGCCATGAAAATTCAATTTCCCCTGCCCATCATTACCCCTTTACTTGTAGTTATTCCCACTTCCATCTGCAGGAGGTAATGTGTGCAATCTGCTGGTAGTTCTACAAGATGATTGCTACATTTTAGTAATGAATTTCCCAGCACCAGGGGGTGGTTTCTCAGGTTCCCTGATACACCTCATGCCGAATTGGCAGCCATTCTTACACAGCTCTGGCCCAGTGGATTTCCACCGTGATGGATGCCTGATTAGTACAACTCATATCCAATACTTTCACCTCTTTAGTCGCCAATGGCACTTGTGAACGTAGGCGAGGTGATGATTAATGTTATCGTGAAAATAAAAATAAGATATATGTATACCTGTGCAAATGAAACAATAAAAGGGCCTTCAAAAATGCATAATAATCTTTCTTTGTGATCTATCATCAGATGCGGGTAATGTACTAAAAAGGTAAAATTGAGGAAAGCTCATATAAATAAACTGAATTGATAAAAGAATGGAAGTGAAACTATATTTCATTACTATAGAGAATTCATAGACTCAGCTTAAAATTGAGTTGAAATAAATACATTTCAAATTGTCTTGTCGTGTTATCCTTTATATTTTAAGTTTGTTCAACAATGTGAATCAATATATAGTATTTTGTTTGCAATTATTTATCATGTTTTAGGAGTTCTTTCCTTCTCTGAAATTAGCCTCTTACCTCTTAATTGGTCTGGGAGTTACCTGGAGGAAAGCAAAAGGAGCAAGGGAAAGAGGGAAAAGCTAAAAAGAAAATAATATGGATTCACCAGGTATAAGAGCATTGGATATTTATCACAAACATAGAATGAGAATTATAGTTTCTCTAATGATGATAATTCTAGTTGTAATTGAGAAAGGCATTTATGTAAGGCACATTTTTCAATGTCATTTATGTAAAACATTATTTCCTAATTAGATAGAAATAATAATTCTAGGGAATAAGAAAAATATTTTATATGGTAATATTTGATATACAAGGTAGATTAAATTTGAGTTTTAAACAGCTATTTGAAAGAAAAACGATCATTGTTTTCTATAAAGCTTAAACTAGGAAATACTTTTTTCTTACAAGTGATATTTTTGTAGCACAAATGCATCTATGTAATTCTATTCACATGATCTTGCAATATTCTAATTGAATATGTGGACTGAATCTTAAACATATTTTATGTCCTGAAACAACTCATTTATTAATGTATTTCAAAAAAATGAGAGATGTTCATACAATGAAAAAAGAAATCAAGTTATTTCCTCACCAAAATCATCTTTTACAAGACTGATGTATGTGACATAGTTTATAAAAGATATTAAAATATCTGTAGAAAACCCCATGCAGTTTAGATGTGGTACAGAAAATTGTACGGAACTACAGTTTTAGTACTGTTACTTTAAATTAGATAGTGAGCATATAATTACTGCATTCTTGGCATGGTAATTACACACGAGTTATGGTCTATATTGACCTTGAGAAATATTGATACTGCAATTTTAAACTAAAAAGTACAACTTGAGTGTGAAATTGGATGTTGATTTTGAACTGCTTGAATTGTAAGCTTGCTCTCTGAAGAATCATCTATTACGATGAAAATTTCTTCAATTTCCTCCAGTATTAGAATATGTAAAGTGTTATTAAAGGATCCTTTATGACTGGATGGTGATTGGATTCCACAGCTATGGAGAAGAAGCAGTACTCCACGGGCTTGGAAGGCTGATAATTACAACCCTCCCCTCCGGTAAACTTCATGGCTTGCACTTCTCAGGAAGATAGAGCCAATGGTGTGTGACTGCCTGGGGCACTAGTCTCAAGTGGTTCAGTTGTTTCTTTAGGTTCTGACAAATACACTTTATGGCTGTAATAATTACATATTTGGAATTGGACTTTTGCATTGGTAACACAAAGTTATATCTTGTACAAATACAACCTCAGCAGCATTTTTATGATGCTTCGTTTGCACATGGAACAGTATGGTGCTCTTCCTATCTAGACTTCATTGGGTTATGGAGCCACTATTATTAGCTTAGTGTAGTATTAAATGTTCCCAGTGTTCACTTTCCAAGCAATGTTTGGATTGTTTAGTAGAGATAAATGTGAGCATTTATTCAGTTGCTATCAAAACTAAAGTTAAAAGTTTTTAAGTCATTTGCAGTATGATACATTCAAATACTATTAAAGAAACATTAGGAAGAAAAGTAATGTTAATTTAAATGATAATTTTATAGAAATTTGTTCATACTGTTCAAAGTATCACACTATTCTATATATTATGTTTTTATTCTATTTTTATTTCCTTTTACAAAATTAGATTTAGAAATATGCAATTCAAATTTAAAATAAATACATTAGCTTTCATCACGCCCAGATGATTTATGAAAATTTATTTTTCCCTCTTGTCTGTTTTATGGCAAGTAGCAGCTGTTTATTTTCTTTATTCCATTCTATCTTATTGTTCTTTTTTCCTTCTTGTTCCTGCTTTTTCTTTAATAGTTTTATATTTTATTTTCTGGAGAAAAATATTCTATAAAATTATCAATTTATGATCTGTCAATGTAGCAGCATAACTTCCATAGCCCAAATTAAATTGTATCCACAATACATTTAAAAATAATTTCTAAAGAAAATGTAACTATAATTCACCTTTCTGGAATTTAATCAAGAAATGTCTATAGAAGTAGTTACATGTAATATGCATACTATGATTTTATTATATGTACAGTGAAGCTATATATAGATATAATTGCAAGCGCTACATTTTAATTTTTACCATTTACATTTTAAAAAGTTTTGGTGCTATAACTTTAATTATGATTATAGTATGGATATTAAAATAAATTTTGGCTTGACTACTGTTGATGGAACACATTTATGTGTCTTCCTTACAAAGAACGAATATAAAGATATTGTACTAGGAAAAGTTTCCATAGCTTTGTGTTTAATTGAAATAGCTTTCAAAAAGATAAACAGTTGTTTCCATGGTCAAGATCCAAGAATACCATGTGATTGCTGCCAGGTTCAGTGTCTTAATGAATTCTTGAAACTGGCTAATGGAAACACTACACACCTGCTTCTGTGACTCTTCTCTCTGATCAAAAGTGGTATGGCAAAATGACTAAAACAATGTTAAGTGTGAATTAAATACAATATCCTTTATAAATCGTACTTAGTCCTACCCATCATTCAGTAGTAAACTTGCAGAACCCTATTTATGCATTGATATCCAAGGTATGGTGAATCTATATGGTGAATGTTTAAATTCTAAAAGAATATATTACAGAGTAGAAGCCACATTCCACTGATCCCGTCAGAACACTGTACTCCCCATCATTGTTGAGCACAGTTACCCCTTTGTCCTTGCCTACCTCCTCTGAATCATTTCTGGAGGCTCTTTTCCATCAGTGTCTTTAGTTGCATGGGAGCTTTAATATCCCCAACCAATTTAAAGCATTTATCTTTTATGGCCATTTTGACTTTGAGAAAGAGCCAGAAATTGCATGATGCCAGATCTGGTGAATCTGGTGAACGAGGGCACCATGTACTCTTCATGGAGCCTCTGCTTTGCATTCAGTGACATTCACCATGTTTTTATCACAACTCCGAAAGACACTCATAAAAGGTGACTCAGAACTGGTTCAGAAAGGGGCAAAAATGGTGGGATACATATGTTTTCAATGTGGGTGAATATTGTGCCTGGGATTATTGGCAGTCTGTCCTATACGGTAATAATTTTGTGTATTCACTGCTTAGTTCAATCTCTTTTGGTGCCTGTATTTTATACCGTTTGTTTCACAGTGTTATGTATTAAAATGCCCTACTCAGAGAAGTTAACTTAATAGCTAGCATTTTTTAGGGTCCTATCTTTTCTTTTAAGCACCATGTCATTTCACATTACAGTATTTCTCATAGTTGGAAATTATATCTGTAGAGTTATTTAATTTCTCCTCTGACAACCTCTGGTCTGTGAATAACTCTGTTCAGCAATTTATACCTAATACAAATGAATTGGGATACGTACTCTGAGCTCAAGGAAAGTAAATAGAATATGCATATTTTACAGTCCTTAAAGTACACATGCTACCATTACTTAAAAGCCGTACACATTTTAAACATGTTTCTAAAATGGAAAAAAATGCTTTCTCTGTTTTTTGTGTTTTAATTTATATTTATAAGCCATATTCACATGAATGGAGTCAATCTCCTCAGACATTGATAGCATCTTTTCTAATTCTGAATTTTTTTATTAGTACATAATTGCAACAGCACAAAATGATTCTATTCACTATAGGGAGTCGGTACATGTACATAACATGTCTTAATTCCTTTTATGTTCCCTTCCCACTCATGTCTTGGCTCCCTCCCCATTTATCAATGAGGTATAGTACTATTTCCCATTATCTTTTATTTTCTTTTAAAAATTATTTATACCTTGGGTTTTTCAATTAAGAGAAGTCTTGTGATATTTAAACTTTTTTGTTTGATATAACACAATTTTGTCAAGATCCAAACATATTCCTATAGATTAATCAAATTTATCTTTCTTTATGGCAAAGTACTATTCCATTATATATAAAGACATTTTCTTCATTGATTCATCTTTTGAAGGGCATACAGGGTTTTTTTGGCCAGATTTAGGTATTATGAATTATGCTCTATGTACAGTACATGATATCAATATATCACTGTAATATGATGACTCAAACTATTTCAGAGAAATATCCTGGTTTTAATTTGTATTTCTCAAATGACCAAATGTGCTGATCACTTTTTCATGAGTTTAGTGGCCGTTTGTGCTTTTTCTGTGAAGTGTCTGTTCATTTCAGCTGTCCGTTTTTTAGGTTTTTATGTTTGGGGGTCAAGTTTGTTTGAGTTCTATTTGTTTTCTAGATATTAGTCCACCATTTGAGGCTTACTTGGCAAAACTACTGTGCTCATTGTTTCCTGTGCTGATAGCTTTTTAATTCGATATAATCCCTTTTGTTGATTCTTAATGTTATTTCTTTTGTAATTGGAATTCTATTCAGAATTGGCTATGTCTACATCTTTAAGTGTTTTACTTTTTTATTCTTCCAGGAGAATAAGTATTAATCTTTTATTAATATAAATATTTTTCTATCTTTGGCTCATTTTGACTGTATTTCAGTATATCATGCTAGACACGATCTAGATAATCAGTCGTCTGCATGTCGGTAGCCAGTTTTCCCAGAATTCTTTGTTTAAGAAGCTGTGTCTTCTACAGCATGATTTGGTTCCCTTGGTCAAGATCAGATGGCTGAAATGTGCTTAGGCTTGTTTCAGCATCCTCCATTCTAAAGGTGGCAAACCTTTTAGTGATTTAGTGCACATGCTGCATCAAAACCCACTTATTTACCTCAAAATGCAAACATTATCATTAAACCTGAATACTGAGGTTTCAGTTTAGGAAAAATAACCGCTGTCCCATCCCCAGCTGCTGGAACAACTTGGCTCCAGTGCCCATAGGGAGAGTTCCTGGTGCTTGCTGTGACACACTTCCCTTAGTTCACCCCCTGCTCTGTTCTATTCCATTGATTCATGTGTCTTTTTTTGGTGCCAGGATTATACTGTTTTTAGTCACTGTAGCTTTGAAACATGACTTGAAGTATGAAATTCTGATGCCTTCTGATTTGATCTTGTTGCTCAGAATTCCTATTGCCAATCTCCTCTGGTTACCTATGAATTTTAGGATTGTTTTCTCTCGTTCTGTGAAGAATGTTATTGGACATTTTTATTGAGCTTGCATTAAATCTATATGTTCATTCTGGTAATATGGCCATTTGACAACATTGGTTTTGGTTAATCAGGAATACCAGATTTTTTTTTTTCATTTTTTTGGTGGTCTCTGTTTTCAGAGTTCTAGACCTTTTGTTATGGAGAGTTTTCACTATTAATTAGAATAATCCCTGTGTTTAATTATTCTTGTAGTAATTGTGAATGGTATCATTTTCATAATATCTTTCATGGTGAGTGCCTTGATATACATGAACACCATTGATTCTTCTGTATTGATTTTGCACCTTACTGCTTTGCTGAATTTGTTTCTTCTATAACTCTTTTGGTGGGAGTTTTTGATCTTCTAAATAAAAGCCCATGAAGTCACAGAATAAAGACAGATGGACTTCTTTTCTACTCACATCTGTTTTATTTCTTCCTCTTGCCTGATTGCTTTGGCTTAAGTTTGGTCTGTGTTGAACAAGTGTGGTGACAGTGGGGATCCTTGTCTTTTTCCTGATTTTAGAAGGAAAGTTTTCAGGCTTTCCCTATTTAATGTGCTGTCAGCAGTAGGTTTGCCATAAATGGCTTTTATCAGATTGAGATAATGTCATTTTATATCTATTTTATTCTGTGTTTTTAATGATGAATAGATTTTAGATTTGCCTAAGGCATTTTCTGCATTCATTGAGATGATCATGTGACTTTGTCTTTGCTTCTGTTTATGTGGATTTTAAGTGAAACCATTTAGAATCCTTTCTTCCAGCTTTCTGAGACATACTATGCAGCCATGATAAGAAGGCACTCAATTTTACAATAAAATAGCAGAATTATTATTGAAGAATGGATGGAAAGCTCAACAGACATACCCCTAAGTGCTTACAATATTTTAATATGCACCAAGTTTAGTTTTTAGACTCTAATTAGTATTTGTATCAACTATATAAGTTGTCAATTTTAACTGTATATAAAGACAAGAGGATCAACTCAAATGTGAAACACGTGTATTAAATAGTACATAAATGTCAGCATATTGCTTGTAATGTCCAGCTATAGTTTTGTAAGATATAGCCGGCAGTACTATTTAAAGAGTACAACTATTAAAAAGGTAAAATAGTATCTCAATATTATTTCTTCTAACTGAATATTTTTCTAACTGCATATGAATTCATATTTCAAAATGAAAATTCAACAAAAGTTGTTGTCGTACTTGTAAAGCACTGAATCAATATAAAAAATGAAACAAAAACATAATTCTTATTATCTCTGTGGTATCAGGGACTGTCTGTATCCATAATATGCACAGTGAAAGAATTTAACTAGGCTGAGAGAATTTTTAAAAATATCCGTGCTAATCTGCTAACATACATTCATGAATATTTCATTACTTGACTCTTGTATTTTTGTAATGTTCTTTGAAGTTTTGGGGATTAAATTGAGGTCCTTGAACATGTTAGTTAAGTGTTTTACCACATGTGAATCAGAGGGGCACTGGCCCCTCTGCTTGTAAAATGAAAGTATAGTGTACATACAGAAAAATCATATATGCATATGTATGTGTGTGTTCATTTACATTTATGAATTTTTACACTTTGAGTGCAATTCTCTACTGATAGCTAGATTATGAAATAGACCATGAAAAATTCTTCAAAACTTCACTTTGTCTCATCCTCAGTACAGTTTGTTTCATCTTCCAACCCTGCACACAGTCTTCTTGTATCCACGCATTTCTAATTTCAAATATCATGAAGGGTCCAAGGGGCAGCATAAATGCCCTGCACTTAGATGCAATATTTGTTAACATTTCACTGAGGTCCTTTTACCTCTTCCTCTGTACATGTACATGCCAGTTGAGTGTTTTTTTATAGAGATTGACCCTATATCCATGAGTACACCAGAGTGTGCCTCCTAAGAATATAAGGGTTATTCTATGTAAGTACAATACAGTTTCACACACAGAGAATTAATATTGATTTAACATTATCATTGAATCAAAGTTCATGTCTGAATATCTCCAGTTATATCAAATATGCACTTTAAATTTTTGACTAGAGATTTAATTCAGAATCATACATTACTGTGGCTTGTCAGCATCTCAGTCTCTATTTCTTTCACTTTCCCTCTCTTATAGGTAAGACTCATAAAAAAGTTACAGATTTAGAATTATTATTATTTGTGCCATGTTTATTCCTTCTTTTGTGTAGCCAGCATCTATTAGGCACATATAGGTGGTTTCATGATAATTTTTTTAGACTTACGGTTTTAACACTTATGCTTCAACTTTGCAACAGATTTCAGGAGTCTGGGCAAGTTTGAAAGTATTTTAGACTTTAAATTTATTATTTTTATTTTTCAGATAAATTTATGAGATTCTTTTTAAGGGTCAAAATTGCAGTGTGAAATTTTGTGGGATAGTGAATGCCCATAAGCCTAGTACTTGAAAAGCTGAGGCAAGAGGATTGCCATGAATTTGGCTGGGCTAAACAGTCCAAGTGCAGACTGAACTGTCTAACACGACCCTTATCGTGAATAAAAACTGCATTGTGTTAATTTAGCATCATATTTGAACATGTTGCTCTATTTGTAGGTAGTATTTTCTGTGCATAATCAACAATTGAATCATCTGCTTCTTTGGATAGAGAAGCAACTAATGATAAACTATTATGTATGTTATATGTGACTAGTAGTTTGAGGACATTATCAGTAAAAAGTACACTATAAAAATTCTATGCAAACTTGTCTAATTTAAACATCAAAGCTGTTAAAACATTTTTCAAAGAACTGAATCTAGTCATTATCCAATATGCTCCTTTTTGTTTTCTTTATTCTCCCTACTTGAGGAATTTTCTTCTTGTGTTGCAAGCCAACCATAAGCAAGGCTATCAATATGCTAAGCAACTGTTTAATACTTTTATATATATTTCATTTCATAGATACATGCATTTTTCTATAAGCTCCAAAGAATCTTAAATTTTCTACATGATGCTTAGGTCATAGGAATGTATAATGTTGCTTGAATAAATCTACAAACTTTTTTCTTCAGAATATATTAGGACTGTAACAGAGGTAAAAAGTTAGGATTTTAATAATGCTGAATTAACCCTGAGATTTTCTTTTATTTAACAATTTCGTCAATTTTTATGTATGCTTCCCTGGACAACAAATTATTGGACTACGGAAACTTCTTTTGAAATTTTCTCTCAAAACAACCTAAAATATTCTATTTCTGCACTGTATGAACTTTACTATTCTCTGAAAAAGTTAACATGGCAAAAATCTTAGTTGGTAAATGAGAGACTTGTCTTCATCTTGATCAGAAAATGAAATTTGTAATTCAAATGAGAAAAGTTAATGAATTTAATGCATAGCCTTGAAAAAAGCATTGTAATGTGCTAATTTGATTCTCATAAGGTTGATTCCAAACATCCTCATTAAGGTATTGATTATGTTCATTTAGTAAAGCAGAGGGTGCAGTAAACTCATGGATGATCTGGCATTCTTGCAAGCATTTTGCTTCAGGTATCACCAGCATCTAAGTGTGTCTCAAACTCAACACAAATATGACAAAGTCAAAGCCAATGATTCTCTAAGCTACATTGTTTTTAACTCTGATCTTAGCCGTGTCCTGTGAAATCTTACTATGAAGAATGACATGATGACTATGTAACAGTTAAAAAGATTGTCACTGTATGATACCTCTTTTCACGGCGCTATCCGACCTCCACAGAGAGTATTTGTCTACTCAATTACATTTGTCAAGTCATAGCTCTCAAACTATAGGAATATGAAGTACCAAGCCGAAATCTCAATCTTCTCTTTGTTCCTTGCTTTTCTCTAGAGAATTAGTCAATGCACTATTGTACTTTGCTGCATGTCTGATACTTTCACATTTGTGGCCCATTATTTGTCATTAAATTGTGTCTGCTTGTCTTCTCATTAGAACGTTGTATCTTTATGACAGACAACCGATAACATTAAAATTATTCTAGCCTATAGTAAGTGTATCATTTATACAGTAGGGAAATGAAGACCAACAAAATGTTTGTGCTGTCACAGAATGTTTTAATGGTTAAATAAAAAATTATATAACTCCTTCCGTATAGAGTATTGCTTCTAATTCATACCACATGTGAACCTCTCACGTGTTGTGTAGCAGAACACAGTCTATTTCTAGGAAGGGTAGAAGATGGTGCTGAAGTAGGAGAGCTCAACTGGTGTTCCCTGCTATCCTCCCTGGGACTGTTTTCTGCTGAGGTGAGAAAGCAGCATTTCTGTACAACGTTTACTTTTGTCTCTATGTGCCAACAGGAAGCAGGGAGCAGCAGAGTTAGGGTTGGGATGTTAAATATCCCTGAAAATCTCCTGTGTTAAAGAGTTGGTTTCCACCTGGTAAACTTTTAAGTTTAGAAGATGTAAGTTACAGAGCACCTGCCCTAGAAGGAATTACGTGATCCAGCAGCTCTTTCCATTATCATTCTTGCTTTGTTTATCTGCTTTTTGGCCACCATGAGTTGAGCATTTTTGTTTCGCCATGCCTTGCCAGCCAGGATGTATGTTGTCTCTACAGGTCCTGAGTGATGGAAGCTAACAACTCCAGACTTAATGTGTGAAAGTCTGAGTTAGAATCAGTCTTTCCTCTTTCTAAGTTATTTTCTCTGATATTCTGTCACAATGACAGAATGCTAATGTGGTGATTCCATTACCAGTGTTCAAAGAAGCCTGAAATGAAAATAAAATAAAGATTTCTAAGTCTTCAATTGTTTAATCATCTGATGTCTATAATTTAATGGAAAAATTTATATCTAAACTTCTAGTAATTTGTAAATAAAAAAGTATGTCTGTTCTTATTTTTCCAGTGAGCATATGAACAAATTGTTAGGATGTGCTTTAGATAAAGTGGTAATCTTATGTTCTGTTCATTCAGAAATTTCACTTGGATACCAAGACTGATTTTTAAGACTCATAAAGGAACACTTTAGATACCTGTACCTAAAACAGCCCTCTGTTTTAGTGTTAGCTCTCAAATTTGTCACATTTTAATAAGTACTTGTTTATTTTCCATTAAAATAAGAATGAATACATATTAAATTAAAAAGAAATCATAAGCCTCCTGAGGGGTCATGTTGTAAATCACCCAATGAAATACTAGAATTGGATTTATTTGACTCCAAAGAATGATTTTATTGACAGAAATTTTCTATATTAAATAGAAGGTGAGTTTGTACTATAGAGTTTATACTATATTAGATAGAAGGTGAGTTTATGCTTTTGTGAATATAATATCTGAAATTCAATTTTCAACTTGTATATAGATTTCTACTTGCACTTCTCCAGTAAAAACTTTTCTCCAGAGCTATGACTGAGTGCTTACCCTAGAAACCTGCTTTAGTTATGACTGCCTTGATGTTTGCCTTCTTTTTTTTAATCTAAAACAGGTCACTCTAAGAAGGTAGTTCATGAGTGAAAAGTATTCCAAAAGGTTGAGGATTACAATGGAAACAGACGCAGTTCCCACAAAGGGGCTGGGAGTGGAGCCCGGGCCTTCCCACTGTGGTCTTCCCAGGGTCCCTAGGGGGTGGGCTGGGATCTGACAGTGATGGGCTTCCCTTCACTGCTTCCTGCCTTTGTACCGAACTCCGGTCCGTAAATAGAGTAGCACATCATGCTCTGGATGACACCAGGGCAGCTTCATAAATCAGCAAGTGAGTGTTCTGGCATGAACCTTCAGCTACTGCCTTCCCTCCAGAGCTGACACCTGTCACCTTTTAAAAAGTGTACGTTCTCTGTCACTGTAGCTGTCTCCTGGCTTTTCTCTATCCACTCTTACACTCTGCCTAGGTGGTATTATTGGGGTGGCTGCCCATATATGATTAAATCACTGTTATTATTGACTTGGTAGGTTTTCTTTTAGATTTTTCCAAGTAGTGGTTGAATAGACAAGTAAGTATATAATATAAAATACATTTTATTTTAAAAAAGCACATTAAAATGGAGCTAATTATATACATTTGCAATTGCTGATAAAATATAACGTTTGGAGGGCCTTTAAGTTAGGTTACAGCATGTAACTATGAATTTTTAAGAATCTTTAAGAATTTGTGAATTAAAGAAAAGGTTTTGTGCATCATGAAATTAAAAATTCCCTCTTAAGTCACTGACAATTGGTTGTTTGTTCCTATTAAAAATATATATTTTCTCTGTAATAGTGTCATATTTTATTGGAAAACTATATGTAAAACAGTTGTACCATTATCTGGTTTTATTTTATCTTGATTAAAGTTTCTATTTAAATGACATTGTAGCAAGAGGTAATGGAAATTATCTCTTTAAATGGCATTACAGAAAGAGGTAAATGGGAGAGTTTTTGAAACGTGAACAGGTCCCTCACATGCATGGGTATAAACTGAACTTCTGTCCAATATTACATGTTGATATCATTAAAATAAAATGATTAACACAAAATTGTGAGGTTCCCCTCCTCTAGATGAATGTTTTAAATACGATTTTGAGTTATACTGAACAAAATGAGGGCCAAAGGTGTCTGTTGGTGTGAGATATTAAGTGCAAAATACAACAGAGTGCTTAAAAGGGACAGAAGAAGTCACTTTCCTATTGATTGGCTGGTGCTGGGATAAATGTGTGGCTTCAGCCCTTAATGGAAGCTGATTGTTCGGGGATGTGCCGGGGGACTGGTCGATTCTGGAGCTGTTGTTTACTGGGAAGGACAATATCAATTTTCCAGAGGGATGATTGGTGGGATGTCAAGGCTGTCACCCTTTTCTCCTCGTCACTGACAGACAGCCCGGTGACAATTACCAGGGAAGGGACATTGACTGCATTGGCATATACACTAGAGGATATAACTGGCAAACAAAAAGAGAGAAAGGCACTCCTGTAAAAAAGATATAATCAGCAGTTGTCAGGACTTGTTACATATATGATGTCTGAATAACAGGGCCACAACACACTGCCTTTATCAGTGAGTGAACTCGTAGCCAGCCAAAGTCTGCTTGCAAAATGAATCTTGGAATATTGGGTGGAGCAGTAATTGTTGAAATTGTTTCTATATGTGAGTGGCAATTAAAATTAAATATTTTATTTGACATTTGTTCTCATTAAAATAGATTTGAAATTTTTGAGTGGGCTTGAAATTAGAAAATTTTGTAAGAATAATTACAAATATGATATATTTGATTATGAATTAATTGTTATGACTTCTTTTGGGCTTATCTCACTGATGAAAATCAAATGCACAATTAATGAGATACATTATATAGGTACCAGGATAAGAGAATAAATTCCATAATTTTGCCTGAAATGTGTTATATAAATGGTGGAGTTCGTTCTGTACTGGCTGGATAGTACATGTGTATATGTGTCAGATTTTCTGTTCTTTGTTTTTTTTTTTTTTTAAATTTTGTTTAAGGAGAAAAAGAAAAAGCAGAAAAAGGGTACAAGTTATACAGAATTTCAGAAAAAAAAATAAACAGTAGGAAATCACTAGTTAATGGATTATGTATTGCCTTCTTAGAAATACTGGTTCAAGTTACAAAATTAAAGCTTATATAGTGGACATTCAAACAGTGAGACAAAACAGTTCTGTTCAATGATCCAACAAAACTCAGTAATATCATTGTCTATCTTATAAATTTAAATATACGTGCAGTTATATCGTTTAGAGCACTTTCTTTTCCTCTCTTTTGTACAATGACTATTACACATTTTGGGTTTTATTGCTCCCACAGTTCTTAGTACTTTTTTTGGAAGAGAGTAAAACCAAATGTGACATAACAGAACAGAGTCGGTCAAATCAAAAGGGTGGACATAATAGATAGTGTAAAAACATAATACAAGGTGATCAACAATGGTTACCATAATGCCTCCCGCTATCTCTAATATAGTTGCCTATGTCATCAGTTATAATAAAATTGAACAAAACAGTAAAGAACAAAACCAACAAAACCAAAACATTGGAGACATTACAGGTCTTCAAAAGTAGATAATAGTCAACCAGAAGATTTTCTGTTCTTTGGTTACCCCCACATTTTCTATTTCCTTGTGTTCAAATATTTCATAATATCAAACAAGTTTAAAGAAAAAAGTCAAAATTTTCAATGTCTGCCTTGACATACAGAGAAACTGACACCTAAGTTGATGATATCACGACCATCAGATAACTATATTTTTTTTCTTGGCAAGAAGAGGCTTTTAAGCTAATTTACATGTGTAATTTGTTTGATTCATACACTTAGACTTACCACTTCTTAGTATTGTCATATTGTGCTGGGAATTTTCAATTTTAAAAAAATTGATCATGACTATGGTTTTATACAGTGAAATTTACATATATTTGATAGGTATTAGATACTCCCTTTCATCCAGATTTTCTTAACATCAAAGAGAAAATATTTGTGCATACATAGATGAAGAAATTTATGTCAGTTTCTCAATAAGGTGTATAGACTTTCAATGCTTTTTAAGATTTTACTCAATTGCATAATGAGGATTATTTTTTATAATACTGTTCATCATAGACATGAAAATAATTAGATCTACATAGTTGATTATCTTCCCTTTGAGTGACCTGCCTGACTTATATCAGGTGCATTTCTTTGTGAGAGACAGCTTGTTAAATGCTGTTTATGTGAGTTAAAAATAATAGGTATCTATTAAAGATCAGCAAATATTACAAGCCATGGTATAAAGTCACATATTATCCTACTATTGAAGGAAAACATTGTTCACATTGTGAAATTTGTCTCTTGTGGCTTGTGTTTGAATATTTCAAGTGTTTATATGTTTATCATTTGTTTGACTTTTTTCAGTAATGCTATATTACTAGATATATAAATATATGCAAATTTAATGATTCTAATGATAATTTTTATTTTAGATTTTAGTACTGCCATGTGAATAGAGGATATTTGTTATTGGGTTAGGAAGATACTATGAAAAAGTTATTATTAATTTCTTCCAATAAACCACGGGCTAATTGATTTTGCATTGAACTCATTAAAAATAGATACTTCACTTTTCAGGAGATCATCTCAGAAACCGGGGGCAGAGCCCAAATCCTGTGGGATTCCATCAACTGATCATTGCATCATGCCCAGAGTAGTGTTCCTCCTACGTGTCAGGACTGAGCTATTTATCCCATTTCCCAGCAGATAAACATTTGCAAGGCAAATAATAAATTAGCCATTAATCAGAAGAATGTTTGCTCTGAATGGAGTGGACATGTCAGGTAGAGAGACAAGGTAAATCAACAAGTCAGAATCAATTGCAAGGTAGAGCCTGCCATAATTCTGCAAGCATTGGCCCTTGCTTCTAAAAACTTTGGAAGTTAGGAACATTTTTTAAAGAAAGTGAAACTGTTTTCAAAAAAAAAAGATTGGGTAGATGTTAAAAAAAGATATATAATACTGATACTGTATATATATATATATATATATATATATGATACTGTATATATATATATATCAATTAGTACACATATCTGTACTAATTGATATGTCATTGAGAAGTTTTATTTTTAAAGAATCTACCATTCATTTTTTCAGAACTTCATATGTTTAAATAAGGTTTTTCAAACTCAGGAAAGCTCTTATGTCATGAAATGTCCCCACATCATTATTCTTTTGTTAGAGTAGTAATTTGATGAATACATTTTTTTACAAGAAGTAATAATCTTAACCTCTTAGTGTTGTTTTTATTCCAAATTATGTTTATTACTTCATATCTATGATGGAAAAACTTTCAGATTTAGATTATTAGAAGTGCACATGTTGAACATTACTTGGACAGTTAATGATCATATGACCCTGAAAAGCTTACTTAATCTTTTATAATCAGTTGTAAAATAGAGCAGGCTGTGTTCCTATGATGATTTTTACATAGAAAAAATGCATATGTAACGTAATTTATTCTAAAATATTGCTAATATTTAATAGTTAAAAATCAGTTGCTACGTATCTTATTTATGTAGATTATATCTAATCAGAAATGCATAGCTTCTCTGTGAAGATGTTATGTGTAAAGGGATTAAAGGCCCAGTGATTATAAAGAAGCAATATTAGCTTCCACAATTCCCTTGAGGTTAGAAACTACAACCTTTGTTTTGTTAGAATTGACCATCAGGGAAATTGCTCTTGAGTCCAAACACCTACCATCTGGCATGGTCTTTCTTGTCAGTATGATGTACAATATCTTAGGCATCCTAAAATACAACTGAGATATATCCTGCTTCTTCATATGCTTGTTCATGTATTTACTCAGAAGTACAAGAAAGAATAAAAATCAACAAATGACCACAATGCCTAGAATCCCTTTCTTCGAGCTTCTTTCTCATTCACTCATTTTCTTCCCACAGGTATAATGTTATACCCCCACACTAGGTAGCATACAATAATGACATCTTTTAACAAAGACATTAACTGGGTCATAGATGGCCCACCCCCACAGTTTTACTTGACTAAGAAAATACTATTAATCAAGAATTTTAAATTTATACTTGAAGTATTGATTACCATTACTTTAAGTATAGATAACAACTAAAATGTTCAGAAATTATAGAAAATATAAATTATATTTTCAAAGGAAAATGATTCTTTATGCAGCCTAGTAACTTTTAGGTTAAGTAATTTCTATTAAAATGATTAAAGTCAACATGCTTTAACCAGACTTGGTTACTTGTTTTATTTTTGTTTGTGTGGTTGTTTTAAAGTCATTTCTAGTTTATCCCTCCTATGCCCATTCTTTTAGTCTTCATAGTTAACTTTAACAGGAATTCCATGAAAACTTTGAGTTATTACTGAATAGTTTTTCTAACTCATCTTGTTTTATCCAACTTCCATCATTTTCTATTGTTTTAATACTTTTATTTATTCCTGTGTCTAACCTACCTGCTTATGTCCATATTTTTCACTGGCTTTTATTCTGTATCTGTCAAATATCTACTTTTTCAATATTATTATTTATTAATTCTTTTTTTTTTTTTTTTTTTTTTTTTTTGTGGTACTGGGATTGAACTCATGACCTCGTACTTGCCAGGCAGGCTCTTATGCCGCTGAGCTAAATCCCAAGCCCCATTTATTAATTCTTAAAAAAGAAGAATATCCACTGGTCCTCCATCCTAAACACAAGATAATATAAATAAAAACATTCTATAGGATTTCCTAAAGAAATGGATTTTAGTTTGGGAATTCAAAATTCTTCATAAAAATCAGTAGTGTTTGAAAAATATTCAGAAATACTAGTATCTTAAAGAGTGTCATAACTTAAATAGTATTTATTATCACCATGAATCCTTAAAAATAAAAAAAAATAATGGCTATGACTAATGCATTACACTGTATTTTGAATACTTCCAGTTTTTGACTCACATTTGTTAAAAATGTGTGAGTAAATACTTTTGTTATTTTTCTTCCACAGCTGTGGAAACTGAGAAATTAAATAGCTTACTTCTGGTGGTAATTTGATGGCCAGAGTTCGTGTTTTGTTGGCTGTAGAGTCTGTACCTGTTCACTCACTTCACACAGGGCTCTCCATACATTCTTGCACAGTTTATTAACTGTACAATTCTCAACTGTATTAACCTTGCAAGTCCCATTCCAGAAATAGTTGTTTTATTTATTTATTTTTGTTTAGGAGATTTAAAAGGGAAGTCAGAGAGCATAAAAAAAGACATGGAGTGGAATTATAGGTACAATTTCTTGAGTTCCAACTTCTGACCTAATTGGTATGTGGTGAAGAGTCATCAAAAGTTTTGAACGTGATGTGGAGTGATTGGAGCTACACATTCGCAACTGAAAGGTAGATTGAAGCAGAAAAACCTTGATGAAACAATGGTCACTGGGAAGGTATTGTAGCAGTGAGGGTGAGAAAGTCTAAATCAGTAAAGCGATGGGAAAGAACATTAATTTATGAGAACAGTGTACAGAGAATTTGTAGGATTTCCTAAGCTGCAATAATTGTGATCTACAGGTTCAAAGCTAAGGATAAATCTGGGAGAATTTAAGATTTATGTCTATGAATGAGAATATAAATGAGCTTTAATTAAAACTCAATTAAATCAAAATGAATAATTTAGAAAATCATGATTTGATATGTTGTTGGTTATATTAATGGGCAATTCAGGTTATGATTTGGAAATGTCATTATAGAACTAAGGAGAAAAATTAGGGACAGAAATATAAGTGTTGGAATTATCTAGATAAAAGAAGATAAAACAAAGACCAAGGATTTAGCTCAGTGGTGTAAGTGCCTCCCTGGCAAACATAAGGTTGTGAGATCGATCCCTGTTTAAAAAAAAAAAAAAGAAGACGAAACCATTTCAGTAGCTGTTACCACTGAAAATGATACAGGAATGTGGAGAGGAAAGATGTCAAGGAAATACTAACCATTGTTTACAGCAGTTACCACTGGACTACCAAGTTTTAGGTGCAGAAAGAAGGAACTGGAAAAGAAGAGTTCCAAAGGAGTAGAGTAATAAGAGATTCTTAAATAATGATAGAAAAGAGAGTTGCAAGAAGAAACTGGTGGTTAATTTTTTTTTTACTTCAGAACTTACAGAGAAGTTGTTTACTTTAATCAGACTCTCTAAAGGAAAATTTTGGTGGTTGCTACTGATGACCTTGTGTCTTTAAGTATGAGTAACTCTTTAAATGTGAATGAGCCAGTGAAAATTCCTGACAAAACATATATACAGTAATTATATATTATCCATATATAAGACATCTAAATACTCCAGTGGGTACATGATTCATTTGAGTTCTTTCACATTTTGTGTAGAAGAAAATATAATTTAAAATGATTTGTTTACAGTTAAATAATCTGAAAAGTAAATTTTAGGATTCCTAGTTGATTTATTGATTAGATGTTCAAATATCTCTAAAATTATAATGGAAATTAATAGATAAATATAACTTAGTGTGCAGTATTTATTGTACATGACATTCCTAAAGCACATATCATCACTGAATAAGCTCTCAGTACTCTGCTTCCATTTTGTGAATTTATTCTTATTTCTACTGCCAAAAATCTGCGTATATTTCTAGAACCAGAAGTTTAAAAAATTAATGAAGTAATTTCATGTATTTAGGAAGAAAATATTGTATGTTGAAGATAAAGTGAATCTGGTTATTTCATAGTTAAGGATAAATTTCAATCCGCAATTACATGATCTCATAGTTTAACAAGGAAATTTTTTCGCTTTTTATGAAAAATAATATGAAAATTAGGATCATGTGGAGGGTAAAGACAACATGAAATAAGATATGCTTTTGTGATGGGGACACTACAAAGTAGGCTACGGCAGAAGAGACCAATGGGAGAGGGCAATCCATTGTATAGCCTTTCAGTTATGAATAATCCCTGTTATCTTTTCCTCCCATTGATTGCTGTGGCCTGCAGAGGTGGCCTTTACAATGCACAGATTAGAATACAATGGTAGAGTCCCTCAAAGCTCTACCATGATGAATATATCCTGTTGCCTAGATACCTAGGTTTTATTCTAAGAGGAAAAAGGTGTTTTTTCACTGTTTGTCTCGAATTCATGTTCAACAATGTTGATGGAAGTTCTCCAATATTCACTTGTCAAATAAAATGTATACTTACAAATAGATTTCTATGTTTTAAGTGAATTAAAACATAGCTTCTTACTGAAGAGTTGAGAATGCAAGCTCAAGACAGCAGATAAAACATTTTTTAAACATATATAATGCAAAATAAACACACTTTATGTAACTGTGAATTTATGTCAACTGATAGAATTTTATACCCTCTTCACTTTGTACATAATGATGTATTCTCATGCTCTCTCTCTCTCTCTCTCTATATATATATATATATATATATATATATATATATATATATACATATATATGGTGTATTAAAACCTAAAAGTTAATTTAACATTAAAAGGAAAGGAAACCACTATTTTCTGATGCTGTCCATTTCTGGTGCATAATCACTTGGGGAGTTTTGTTTGTTTGTTTCGTTTCATTTTGTTTTGTTTTTTGGTAGTACGAATTGATCCCAAAGACTAGGGCAGGTAAAACACATTTTCTACCAGAAGTTCTTTTCTATTTAACTCTTTAATATGTTCTAATCCTAGTTCTTTTCTATTTAATATATACATAATTCTTAATATTAAATTTCCTGTCAAATTTTAGTTGCTTCCCACTCAAACACAAAGAAGCAAAATAGTAAGCAGAAAAAATGGTTTCTGTTATGAAGGAATTGCGTGTGAGTATCCCAAGAGATTTTTGGGTGATGCGCGGGGTTAAATCATCCCTTAGAAGTTGTGGGCCTGGTGTTCTCCTTTAGGGAGATAGTTTCATGAGTAAGTGCCTGTTTGTAATTAGATAAGAAAAACTGACAGCGGCAGTGGAGTTAGTGGCTCCTGTGGAATGACAGGTATTGACTGGACCCAGGGCTGTGTTTGAGATGGAGAGGGAGTCGATAGAAACATCAGGGCTTGTTTGGAGTAACACTGCCAGCAATGCTTTAATTTGCTGCCTGGAAAAGAGCCACAGACATTCCTTCCCATGTTTAGTGTTGATGAGACCTAACTCTTAGCTTCAAGCTCCTGTTCACCACGGAAACACTTGTATGTGATACATTAACACCACCAAGAAGAGCTTAAACAGGGTAACGTATTTTGTATGAACTCCACGCTGTGAGCCCAATTTTAGAAAAATAAACCCCATTACAATTTTCAAACTATATGCAGAAGGAAAAGTTTAACGAGTAAAAACAAAGTCAATGTAGAATAAAATGCCTAACTCATATTGAGGACAAGTCAAAGAGAAATGTGTTCTTAAATTATGTTCAGCAATCCTCTACGTCTTCATATACATCTCTGTTGAATAAAAGAAAATGAATTTAAAAAGAGTTCTGTTTTATTTAATAGACTTATGACTATGTATTACAGCTATATAATTGTAAAATTGTATATCATACCACTGTAAAAAAATCTAAGTATGCTTTTTAAATACTTCCCACATGGTTTTAAACTTATGCGTATGTGTGTATACACACTAATAAATTCTGTGATGACATTTTGGTTTGTGATAAACAATATATGAGGCGATTCCAGTGATTTGGAACTTTCTTATTTTGAGTAAATCTCCTCTGTAATGTTCACACAATGGTGAAATTGTCCAACAAAGCATTTTTAAAAAGTGTCTTTATCATAAATGAGGTATTACCATATATAAATTCTGTGACAAAAATATTAACATACTTTTATAATTGGTATATGTTTTATCCTATGATATCCGTCAGTTAACATCTAAAAACATTGCCTGCATTTTAATACTGGTCAATATTAAACACTGACCAGTAGATAAACCAAGGGAATTAATTACTGTAAAAGAGTTACTTCTGACCCAGATTCTACTGAGCTGCATTTAAATTGCTGCCAGAATTTAAAAGATACTATTATAAGATTTGCATGGGCTTATTACTACAAATTCTAACAATCATTAAAAGTGACCATCAATGCCTAATTAAATAAGATAAGCATTTAAAGTTCCTAGATTATTAAATGCCACTTGGTGGCCAGTGTTTAATATTTTCCACCTGTTATAACAGAGGCAAGGCCAAAGATAAACTGAATTGCCTCTCAGCTGTACCAGGAAATTTCACAGCTACACTTTTATAGTGGATCCACAATAAACTCCTGTTAGGCTCAACAGATGACCTACTGAGATTATCTGACATGTAGAGATAAGAAGCCCAGGGAAGAGGCACTTCCCTTATTTCCAATTGTTCCAGGGCTGCTTGTCTGTCTGGGACTTTCTTCACCAGTGAATGACAATCTAGAATGAATATATTAAAGTAGGACTTGCTGTATGACATTTAACAATTTATCTTAATGTACCAATTTATGTGTTGAAATGAAAAATTTTAGAGAAGTGTAATCTTAGTTAATATTTTTCATGTGTACCTAGGATTCCTACAGTGCATGTAAAGCACCTCCCTTTTATAAAATTTGAAAGTTCTAAATTTACCTCTGGAGAAATTGAAGACGATAAATATTATAATTTAACCAAATAATTCATAATATAGAATATGTAACTTGAACAACTACTATTATGCTGAGCATAGTGGTGCACACATGTAATCCCAGCAATAGGCAGACTGAGTTCAGCAAGAGGATCACTGTAAATTTAAGGCCAGCCTGGGCTATCTACTAATTCAAGGCCAGCGTAAACTATATAGTGAAACTCTGTTTAAAAATGAAAAAAAAAAATCAGTATCTAATCCTGTAACTAAGGAGATTCCAACATATGCTGTATTTTTTAGTCTTTCAGGATGTATTAATCTCTTTATTTTAGTATATATAATTTGTCAAGTACTCAATACTAAAAATATTTTAAAATTGGAAAATCAAATACAAATTGCTCTATAGATTTTTGGTGCAAGCACAATGAAGTTGATTAAATCAAGCATTATTAAGTAGGAATGATTATTAACATCTCTCTTATAGATACAAAGATTGATTTTGGTTTAGATGGACCTTGAGACTTTTATGTGCTACAAGTATCAGTACAGTTTTAGGTGGATGAATCCTGTTACTGTCAAAATTGACAGTAAGATTCTGTTAATTTATAGATAATTATTTTGTGTAATTAGTCATACCATGCATAATAGGTAGTTTTTATTTCTTTGAAAAGACAATTTAAATTTGGTGACTTTTATAACCATCCTAAGTAAGACTGACTGAGATGAAATTATTCGCTATTAGAAATTTCCAACATGCATAAGCAATTCACATTGGTGTCTTACATAGCAATAGTAATAATATGTACATTATGTATCTATCACTATGGATAACTATTAACAAAGCTATACATAGTCCCTTCTCAAAGGCGTCCATAACCCAAGAGATGCAAAAGACATGCAAAATAAATGATTATAATGTGGAAGAGTGCAGTGTGACCAGTATAGTAATTGAGGTATGTACAAGCTTGTGCAAGAAGGGAATGATTCTGTCTGGGTTGGGATAGAGGGGTATAGAACTTGAGCCTCTTCTGAATAGTACCTGACAGAGGATGAGTGCACCTTAACTGAGGTAAGCCAAAGAGAATTACTAAGCTATGGATCAGCTGATGAGAAGACAAATTAAGTGGCCGACTGAAGCACGGCTCAGTGCTATTTGTAGCTTTATCCCTGAAACTGCAAGGAATTGGTGTGCTGAACAATCTCTCCATAAAGGGAGGTTATCATACAGCTAATGAAACTGTTTAGGGAGGTGTTAATGAATAACGTCCATAGTACAGGTAATTAGGCAATATGTGACATTACTCATGACCTGAAAAAAAGTATTTTGGATAAAATATCAGTCACCAAATCTGTTTTGGAATGAAATGGTTATTAATGCATTCTGAATGTCCACAAGGTATTCATCCTATGTTAGGGAGTAGAAGGAACTTTTAAAAATGAAAAAAAAAAAAGAAAAGAAAAAAAGAAAACACTAAAATACCATTTTTTCCTTGTTTGAAGTTACAATTTGTTTAACTAGGTGCAAACTGTCTCAGTTCCCCACTGGTGTTTCACTGAAGCCAGCTCTTACTGTACATTTCTAATCAAATAAGTATTCAGACAAAAACAAGACAAAAAAGCAAGAAAATAAAAGTATTCTGTTAGTCTAACCTTTGGATAAAGAATATTCTTCACTTTATCTGTTTCTTTATCAATTTTAGAACATGCAGTCCTCACAATTCAAATGTCACTAGGGATTCCTCCCTCACCTAGATGTACGTGCTGTCTCTGAAGCAGCTACGTGCTGATTTATGTTCCCTCAAAATATATGTGTTAAAATCCTAACCTGAGAAACTCAGAACATGATGTAAAGATAGTCCTTCCCTTAGGATGAGATTATGTTCTGATAAACCCATTATAAGTTTAAAGTATCCCAAGTCAAAAATGCATTCCTGCCAAACTTGATGGAGCTGAACCCTGCCTGGGAATCTAGTGACTTAGGCAGACCCTGTTTTAAAACGAAAAAAGAAAGAAAGAAGAAAAGAAAGAAAGAAAGAAAGAAAGAAAGAAAGAAAGAAAGAAGGAAGGAAGGAAGGAAGGAAGGAAGGAAGGGAAGGAAGGAAGGAAGGAAGGGAGGGAGGGAGGAAGGAAGGAAGGAAGGAAGGAAAGAAAGAGAAACTAAGAAAGAAAGAAAGAAAATACTTCATAATAAAGGTCCTGGTTTCAATCTACAATGACAAAGCTATTCCAAGCTTTAAAAAAAAAATACAAAGAAAAACAACTGGGCACGTTGGGTGGCACATGCCTATGATCCCAGCAGTTGTGAGGCTGAAGCAGGTGGATCACTGCAATTTTGAGGTCATCCTGGACTATATATATATAGTAAGAGTGAGTTCATGGTCAGCTGAAACTACATAATGAGAACCTGTCTCAAAAAAGCAAAGCAGAGAGAGAGAGAGAGAGAGAGAGAGAGAGAGAGAGAGAGAGAGAGAGAGAATGTACTAATGTGCCTAACCTATTGAATATCATGGCTTAGCTGCACTTACTATGAACATACAACACTTAAATTAGCCTAGAGTTATGCAAAATTGTCTATGCAAATAATATTTTTCAAATAAGGCATTGAATATCTTGTATAATTTACTGTATGCTTTGTGCAAAAATGCTGGCGACATAGAGCTAGAGAGTATTGGCTATTTCTCCCCATGACTGCATGGCTGTCTCTGAACTACTGTGTAATGTCATTGTACAGCCTCATGAGAGTATTTTATTCCACAGATTAGAGAAGGGGCCTGCAGAATTTACAACTCAAAGTACAGTTTCTGTTGAATTCGTATCACTTTCATGCCGTCATAAATTGAATAACTGTGAGTCAGGGCTCATTTCTGTTTGGAATAGGTCAATATAAAGGTGGTTAAATTAAAGTGAGGTTATTAGGCAGCTCTTAGACTATTATGCTTTGCGTTCTCACAAGGAAAATAGGCTATAAGGGAGGGAGAAGGGAAGAGAGGGGAAGGGAAAGTAAAAATGAATTAAAATGTGTTATGTGCATGTACCCAGCTGGGCACCATGAATGTCATAACTACGTACCAAAAACATGTACTAAGATGGTTTTTTAGAAATTAGATTACAAATTATAAAAATGTAAACAATTTTAGGGTACAAAACTTGTACAAAAAGATCACTAGATGAAGACACTAGAGAAGATCTCCAGCAAGGAGTCTTGCACCTGATCTTGTACTTCGAGTCTTGGGAATTGTGAGAAAAGACATTTGTACTGTGTAAGCCATCCAGAATGTGCTATTTTGTTATGGAAGCCATACTAAACTAATACATTAGTGATGAAAATATTGTTTTTGTCAGTTCAGTTGCACGCATATGTCTTACCAATTAGAACCCCATGTTTTTTTCCAACTCTCCTGATCAACTCTATCTGGAGCAAATCACCATTTATAGAGTAAAAATTCACAAGTAATATTGATTGATGACTTTATTTTCTTATTTTCAAGTGATACACCATAATTTATGAAAGTCTTTGTCATCATCTGCCATCATTGTGGATTTGTACGCAGTTGTTTATCGCGTTAGCACAGAGTGGCTATTTTTTCCCTTGTTTGTTATTTACCATGTATTTCACAATCGGTTGTGTGTGAGACTCAGAGTCTACTCCCTCTGGCCCTGGACATCATTAGATCTCATTAAACACCAACTGAGCCACCAGGATAGAAACATTTATAGATATGTTCACTGAATGATTATGAGCATGTTTGTCGGATTGGCAAATGAATGAAGGCTCAGGAGATTTCCTCACCACTGGACAACATAGCCTGGATCTGCAGAATTAGCCTCCACTAATTACAAATTGTGTGTGTTTCCTTCTTATAAGTCTTGTGTCAGCTTCAGTTTTAAATTCTGAGATTCATGAAATAGTGGATTGTTAAAAATCAGAAATGCAAAACTATAATTGTTTAATCGTAAAAAAGTTGCAGGATACAGGTATAAGGGATGTGGGAGGTAAGATGTGAATTACGTGTATATGTTGCTAGTAATATTCTTACAGTCTATAAAGGGGATATTATGAGATGAGAAACTAAGAAAGAGGAAAAAATATCTGGTGTGGAAGTGCAGCTGGCAGAAGTTACAAGCTCAAATATTTCTCATGACTGTGAAAGTCGTAGAGTAATTCATAGAAAGTTAACCATTGTAACCTACCTGAAAGGATGGCTTTTGAGTCTTAATATCATAGAGACAGGGAGAGAGGACATTTCAAGCTGGTGGATTCATATATTAAAGGCCTATAAATGATAAAATATGTGTGTTCTGTTTGTCTAGATTGAAAGAGAATATAGAAAAAGTTTGGAGTAATCCTACAGTGGTAATGTAGAAATACATCTGTTTCCTATAAGTCTGAGTATTAGTCTCATGTGAAAATGTTCTGCTTCTTTTGTGTATACCATAAATCAGATAAAATGATTTGGATGATATTTCAGTATCTACAATGTACAAATAAAATTGAGATTATAGAATGCTTATGTTTATTTTTCCAGATTCTAAAGTCCCATATGTAACTTGTTGACAAACTAGTTGTAATTGCATATTGAAATAGTTTAGTTTATCGTAAAGCATAAGTTCTATTTGAAAATAAATCCTACCGCATCTATCAAGTGTTTTGTATAGGTACAGGGGTATTTACTATTGTCAAATGTGACTTCAAGGTTTGAAGCTATCGAAAGAAAAAGAAAAAAAGAGGAAATACAATAGGCATCTTAGGTTTTGATATACATAATGTACAAGAGTTGTCTGTTTACAATGGTAAGGGAAGATTATTAAAAAGCAGGGTTATAGGGAGACACAGATGACGCTGAAGAAAAGCATGTACAGAACGAGTATTTTTGGAGGAGACAGAAAATGGAACCACAGAAGAAATTAGGGTAGTAACCAGCCAAGATGAAGGAGCACCAAAATGTTGATATCACACGGGTGAAGGACGTTACCAGTATTTGAAGCTGTTTAAAAGATGCAAATACAGTCAAGGGTGAAAAGGCCCATGATTTTTGAAGACCAGAAGCTTCGCAGGTGGTACCCTGAAGAACAGAAATCATAGACTGATAATTGCCGATTAATATGGTAAGAAATAAAGCAAAATAGGCGATTGTATAAAGAGTAGGAGATATAATCCAGAGAGTGCCTGAATGAACGTTCCCTTCAGGATCAAGAGACACAATACAGGTGATACAGAGAAAGAGGAGTAATAGAAAGTTAAACAGCAAAGGCAGGAATAGAGTCAAATGCAAGTAACTTTAACCAGAGCACAGAGAGCAATCTAGAACTTTTTACAAAAGATTGTTTTTCTTCTGTATCAGAAAATTGTTTTTAATAGTCATCTCTCTATAGGTAGCAACAACTGTTTAAGACAGACAGTAATGATCTCATTTTACCAACTTTGAAACTTAGGTTCTACTAAACTAAATAATGTGAATCAGTTATACACTTATCTGTGCTGAGTGAGAATTCTAACCCTAATCTGTCTGGTTGCCAAACATACATTTCTGTTATTACCATATTGCTTTTTGCTTGCCAATTAGCTAATCAATCAAAACAAAACACTGTTTTTTGACTAGGCAATACTATTTATAGATGGACAGGCCGACTTTACATACAGAAAATTCAAGATTAACTAATTAGCATCTGCTGATGATAAAGTTATGCATCTGGCATTCAAGAGACAGTAAGAGAACACTGAATTTCCTTTAACTAGTGTCACAAATGTAGAACCAGCGTTTGTTTCTTGTATAGCATTCTAATTGAAGTAAATGGAAATGAAGACACAATAAGAACGATCTTTCATTGTACAAAACAAAAATAAAATCGTCAGTTATGATTAAGTCATTTATTTAAAAATATTTCTTCTGTGAAATGTTTAGGTTAGAAGAAACCAAAATTCTCCATTTTTTTTTTTTTTTTTTTTTTTTTTTATTTAAGAGGAAAAAGAGAAAAACACAAAACAAACCAAAGCGGCGTAAGGGTACACGCAATACAGAACTACAAAACAAAACAAAACAAAACAAAACAAAACAAAAAACCATAACAGTAAGAAATTACCTGCTAGTAGATTACACACTATTTTCTTGAAAATAGTTCCTCAAATCACAGTATCAAAGAACACAAGGTGGACATTCAAACAGGGAGACTGCAAACAGCTGTGTTCAATGTTCCAAAAACATTGATAAAGTCAGCTATTTAACACCCCCAAACACACTTGCTGTTATATCCGTTAGAGCTCCTTTTCTTTTTTTTTTTTTTCCCTCTCTTTTTTACAACAAAATTTACACATCTTGGATTTTATTACTCCTTAGTGCTTATTACTTTCTTTGGGGGGGGGGGAAGAATACAGTCAAATATGGCAAAACAAAGCTGTCAGTCAATACCAAGGATAGACGTAGCACATGGTGTAGAACAGAGTACAAGTTTATCAACAATGGTTATCAACGTTGTCCCTTGTTTCCTTAAAAAGAATTGTCTATCTTATTAGATATTACAAAGTTGGACAAAACAGTAGAGAACAAGACCAATAAAACTTAGGCGTTGTAAACATTACAGGACTTCCAAAGAAGACAATAGTCAAACCAGAATGGGTATCTTAGTGAATCTTACTGTCTTCAAAGTAGTTGCCTATGTCTTCAAACTTGATACTATCATTTAGAATGGAACAGAGTCTAATCAGTCAAAACAAGATCGTGGGAGTACTACAGGACTTCAAAACAAGTTAATAGGAAATCGAAAAGAGTTACTATTTATATATCCTAATTTTTTTGAATTTTTTCTTTAATTAAGACAAACATAAGAAATGACTAAATAATTTTTTTTTGAAACAATAAGGGGGAGATTGAGATAAAACAGGACATAACAATATAACAATAGAGGTCACAGCATGACTGTTTCAATAACCTAGTACTTCACCACCTTATAACCTGACTTAATAGTAGTTACCATAGTGTCTTTTTCCTTGAAATATTTGGGTAAAACTTCATATACTCTAGCTTCAAATATTTTCATATCAAGAAGCCCAGAATAAAGCCTTTCTAATTAATGAGTGAAAACTTTATAAGGCTTCAAGGCCACCTAATGGGGAATCATGATTACCACATATTTTTATATATTTGAATCATTACTTACATTAGGGAAACTATTCGGTATTCACACATGCGAGATTGATTTATTTCACTTATGAGTATGGTCTCAAGCTGTGCCCATTTATTGATAAATATCTCAATGTGATCCTTCTTTATAGCTGAATAATACTCCATTGTATAGAAATACCACAACTTTTTTATCCATTCCTCAGTTGATGGGCACTTGGGTTGTTTCCAAGATCTGGCGATTACAAATTGTGCTGCTATAAACATAGGTGCACATATATCACTGTGGTATGATGCTTTCAGTTCTTCTGGGAATATGCCTAGAAGTGGAATAGCTGGACTAAATGGGATTTCCAGTCCCAACTTTTTGAGAAATCTCCAGACAGATCTCCACAAAGGCTGTACCAGTCTACACTCCCACCAGCAGTGCAGGAGAGTTCCTTTTTCCCCACAGCCTCTCCAGCATTTGTTGTCGGTTTTCTTGATCCTGGCCATTCTTTCAGGAGTGAGATGGTATCTCAGTGTGGTTTTAATTTGCATTTCTCTAATGACCAATGATGATGAGCATTTTTTCATGTATTTATTTGCCATTTGCATTTCTTCATCTGAGAATTGCATATTCATCTCAGATGCCCATTTTTGGATTGGATCTTTGAATTTCGGAGGTCTGAGTTTCTTTAATTCTTTATATGTTTTAGACAAGAGGCCCTTGTCTGAGAGAGAGTTCACTAAAATCTTTTCCCAGTTTGTGGGTTTTCTTTTCACTATGCTGGAGATTTCTTTTGACATGCAGAAACTTTTTAATAAGAAGTGGTCCCAGTTATTGATTCTGGGAAGTATTTCCCGTGCGGTTTGAGTCCTGTTCATGAATTCTTTACCTACTCCTATGTCTCCAAGGTTTCTACCTATTTTGTCTTCCAATAGATTTAGTGTTTCTGTTTTAATATTCAGATCTTTGACCCATTTAGATTTTAATTTAGTACATGGTGATAGACATGGGTCTAGCTTTAGTTTTCGGCAAATGGAGAGCCAGTTTTTCCAGCACCATTTATTAAAGAGACTGTCGTTCTTCCAGTGAACCTGCTTGGCTCCTTTATCAAAAATAAGGTGGTTGAGTGTGTTCGTAGTTGTGGTTGTATCTTCTAATCTATTCCACTGATCTTCAGCTCTGTTTTGATTCCAATACCATGTTGATTTTACTACTGTTGCTTTGTAGTATAACTTCAAGTCAGGGATTGTGATGCCTCCTGCTTTGTCTTTGCTGCTTAGAATTGCCTTTGCGATTCTAGGTCTCTTCTGGTTCCAGATGAAATTTAGGAGTGATTTCTCTAGATCTATAAGGTATGTTGATGGTATTTCTATTGGGATTGCATTGAATCTGTATAACAGTTTTGGGAGAATGGCCATTTTCACAATGTTTGTTCTTCCTATCCATGAGCAAGGGATGTCTTTCCATTTTCTGAGATCATCTTCAATTTCCTTTTTCAGTGTATTATAATTTTCACTGTATAAGTCTTTCACTTCTTTCGTAAGAGTAATTCCTAAATATTTCATTTTTTTGCTTGCTAATGTGAATAGTCCAGTTTCTCTTATTTCCCTCTCTGTAATTTTGTTGTTCGTGTATAGGAATGCTATTGATTTCTGAGTATTGATTTTGTATCCAGCCACATTACTGAATTTATTTATTGTATCTAAGAGTATTTCAATGGAGTTTAGGGGGTCTTCTATGTAGAGTATCATGTCATCTGCAAACAATGATAATTTAACTTCTTCTTTTCCTATCTTTACCCCTTTTATTTCTCTTTCTTGCCTAATTGCTCTGGCTAGTACTTCCAGTACTATATTAAATAGGAGTGGTGATAAAGGACATCCTTGTCTTGTACCCGATTTTAAAGTAAAGGCTTTCAATTTTTGGCCATTTAGTATGATGCTGGCTGTTGGTTTGTCATAAATGGCCTTTATTATATTGAGGTAAAGACCATTTATTCCAATTTTCTGTAAAGTTCTTATCATGAATAAGTGTTGGACCTTATCGAAGGCTTTTTCTGCATCTATAGAGATGATCATGTGATTCTTATTTTTGGCTTTATTGATATGGTGGATTACATTTATTGATTTGCGTATGTTGAACCATCCTTGCATTCCTGGGATGAATCCCACCTGGTCATGGTGTATAATCTTCTTGATGAGTTGCTGGATCCTATTTGCCAATATTTTATTGAGGATTTTTGCATCTGTGTTCATTAGGGAGATCGGTCTATAGTTCTCTTTTATAGTTGGGTCTTTCTCAGGTTTTGGTACTAGAGTAATATTTGCTTCCAGGAATGACTTAGGAAGGATTGCTTCCCTTTCAATTTCATTGAATAGTTTGAGGAGTGTCGGCATTAGGTCTTCTTTATATTTCTTGTAGAATTCTGCAGTGAATCCATCTGGGCCTGGGCTCTTCTTGGTGGGCAAGGACCCAATTACATTCTCAATTTCATTAGCAGAGATTGTGTTATTCAACAGTTTTATATCCTCTTGATCTAGCTTTGGTACTTCATATGCTTCTAAGAATCTGTCTATTTCTTCTGTGTTATCAAACTTTTGAGAGTAGAGGTTTTCGAAATAGGTGTTGATGATCCTCTGTATTTCTATTGGGTCTGTAGTGATTTCTCCTTTTTCATTTCTTATTGCATGAATTTGAGCTTTTTCTTTCCTTTTTTTAATAAGGTTGGCTAGGGGCTTATCGATTTTATTTATTCTTTCAAAGAACCAACTCTTTGATTCGTTGATTCTTTGGATTGTTTTCTTAGTCTCTATTGCATTGATTTCTGCTCTGATTCTTATAATTTCCTCTCTTCTTTTGACTTTGGGCTGGACTTGCTCTTCTTTTTCTAGCTGTTTGAGGTGTAGCATCAAGTTATTTACTTGTATTCGTTCTGTTTTCCTGATGTGGGAACTCAGTGCAATAAATTTTCCTCTCAGAACGGCTTTCATTGCATCCCACAGATTCCGGTAAGTTGTATCTGCATTTTCATTTTCTTTTAGGTATTGTTTAATTTCTTCTTTAATTTCTTCTGTGACCCACTGATTACTCAAGAGTGTGTTATTTAGTTTCCATGTGTTTGCGGAATTTTTGCAGTATCCTTTGTCATTAATTTCTAATTTCAGAGCGCTATGATCCGATAATATGCAAGGGATGATTTCAACTCTTTTGCATTTGCTTAAATATGTTCTGTGAGCTAATATATGGTCTATTTTAGAAAATGATCCATGTACTGCTGAGAAGAATGTGTATTCTGATGTTGTTGGGTGGAACATTCTGTATATGTCTATCAAACCCATTTGTTCACAGGTGTGATTCAGTTCTGTTATTTCTTTGCTCATTTTCTGTCTGGTTGATCTGTCCCTTGGTGTCAGTGGTGTATTAAGGTCTCCTGTTACAATTGTGTTACTGATAATTTGAGTTTTCATTTCTGTTAATAATTGTTTTATATAACTGGGTGCTCTGGAGTTTGGTGCGTATATATTTAAGATAGTTATCTCTTCCTCTTGGAGTTTTCCCCTTACGAGTATGTAGTGACCTTCTTTGTCCTTTATGGTCATTGTTGGTTTAAAGTTCACGTTGTCTGCAAACAGAATGGCTACTCCTGCCTTTTTTTGGATTCCTGCTGCATGAAGAATTGTTTTCCATCCTTTGACTTTCAGTCTGTGAGTATCTTTCTGGGTTAGATGGGTTTCCTGTAAACAGCATATGGTTGGATTTTGTTTCTTGATCCATTCTGCTAGTCTGTTTCTTTTGATTGGTGCATTGAGACCATTTACATTAATGGTTATTACTGTTAAATGCTGGTTAATTGTAGGAATGTTATCTCTCTGCTGTTGCATCTTTATCTTTCGGTTCTGTTTAATTATTTGCTTTGCTTAGTGGTTTTTTCCTTTGTGTATCTAAACTGTCTTTCACTATTTTTTGCAGGGTTGGTTTGGTGTTCATGAAGTTCTTCAGCTGTTCTTTGTCATGGAAGTATCGTATTGCACCATCTATTTTGAATGATAGTTTTGCAGGATATATCAGTCTTGGTTGGAAATCATTTTGCTTTAGGATCTGGAATACTTCACTCCATGCTCTTCTTGACTTTATCGTTTGTGCTGAGAAGTCTGCTGTGATTCTGATAGGTTTTCCTTTATAAGTGATTTGTCTTTTCTCCCTGACAGCTTTTAATAATCTATTCTTGTGTTGGATTTCTGGGATGGTGACTATTATATGTCTGGGTGTAGTTTTATTTTGGTTATGACTGTTTGGAGTTCTATATGCTTCACTGATCCTGATGTCAGTTTCTGATCTCATGCTTGGGAAATTTTCAGCTATTACTTCTCTAAATATCCTCCTGACATCCTTCATGTTGTCTCCCTCTCTTTCATTAATCCCTATCATTCTTATGTTATTCTTCTTTGCATCGTCTTGCAGTTGTTGAATTGTTGTTTCCTGGTTCCTTGTTATTTTCAAAAGATCTTTCCTTTCCTGTTCACTAGCTGCAATCCTGTCTTCAAGGTCTGAAATTCTATCTTCACTTTCATTAAGGCGGTTTTTACAACTTTCAGTGGAGTTTTTTATTTCCTGTATATCTCTGTGCATCTGCATTATGTATTCTGTTTGTTTCTTATATTGCTCGTCTAGGGATTCTATCTTTTTGTTTAGTTCCTCCAATTTTTTATCTGTGTTTTCTTTAGATATATTTAGAATCTCTTTCATTTCTTTTATCATTTCTTCTTTTATCTGGGAGATTATTTCGAGTTTGAATTTCTTTAAAGCTTCCTGGAGTTGCTTGTCAATTTCAGTGGCTATTGTGTCCGATATATGAGGTGGATGGGATATATTTTCTTCTATATACATCGCTCCTAGGGTTTCTTGAGATGGGCTGGAGGTTTGAGGTTGTAATTTGGTCTTTCGTTTTGTCATTTTCCTATATTTCTGTGTTTCAAGTGTTACTTGAAAGCTTCCTCAGGATCTGTTGAAAATCCCCTTCTATGTTTGGAGCTACTGGGACTCTGGCGCCGCGCTACTCCAAGCCATTAGGCCTACAGAACCAGTGGCCCTCCTCTGCCTGCTCAGAACTCCGCAGTTCCAGACAAGCTGGGCCTCAGGGACACTGTGCGCCCACCTGCCCCTTGGAAGCTCCACAGTTCTTCAATCGCAGCCGGGTTAGGGTACTCACCACAGGCCGCAGTGCTTCAGGAACCTGTGGACCCTCCCTGGTTGCAGAGATATCCACAGTCCTCCAGACACGCAGAGAGGCCAGTGAGGGCACCCCAGATCTGCCCAGCTCCTCCTCTGCAGACCTGTGGCCAGGCGCGGCAGCTAAACAGGCTGGGCTAGGCTGGTAGTGTGGGCCAGCCCACCTATTGGGAGCTCAGCAGGTCTCCAAATGAAGCCGGGAATGGGGAGGCTGATGTGGAAGCCTTAAACCCACCTCTCTCCTTCACTGCACCTGGAAGCCTGAGGGAACTCCAGCAGTCTGGGCGCAGAAATCCAGAGTCCTCCAGACACGCAGAGAGGCCAGTGAGGGCACCCCAGATCTGCCCAGCTCCTCCTCTGCAGACCTGTCTCTCCATTATTGTTAAGCTCTCTTGTTTACCTGGATTAACAGCATTGGTCATTCAAGAAAGTGTAATCTTAACTTTGCTCACTTTAAGATGAAATATGCATACAGTTTGCTTCTGCCATTGTTAAGTGTCTAAAAGTTCTGGTTGGCATCTGAAAGGCCCATTTACTCGACATCCAAATTGCACCAAAATCTATGAATATAGCTTAAAAAATGTATTTAAAAGTGGCAAAATTACTTTCAAAGTAATTAGTAAAATGACTTTATTTGAATGATCATCACTGTCTTTAGTTTGTTTTAGCTTTGCCCGACGGGAAATGGAATATAAAGCCTTATTGTCCCTTGTAATGTACTTCTATGCCACTACACAGACTGTGGGACTCCATTCATTGTCTCATGAGCAGCGCTGCACTTTATTCTTATTTCTTATTTTTAATTATCCTAGCAAGATCCTGAATTGTATTTATTTCTGAAATTGGAGTTTCTCTAATTATATTATGAAAAGAAAAACTGTGTAATTCTTTCACATTCTAAAAAATATAAATAGTTTGAAGGATTAAAAATAGTGAATTTATATTGAGTAACTTTATAAATGATGTGGTTTTATTTTCTTCATTATAAACCTTATATATAGATATCAGATAGTGGCTTTAATTTTAAAATCAAGTAAGGAATGAATTCAATATTTAATAAAATGTTCAATTCAATCCTCTCAATCCAACTAAGTAACTAGTTGCATCAGATTTATGCTAAAAAGGAAAGTACCTCTAAATAACCTGCATCTTGCTGTACAATATTGGCATAATATCTTTAAATGATTAAATCACTGATACCATAATTTTTACAAATCTAAACATGAGCCATTCCAGTTCTATGATTTTTTTGGTTTTTATATCAATTCTTTTTTGAGATTATGCAAATTCTTGCTATGAAGTATCATTGTTACCAATCCTCCAAAGATAGGAAAAGCATATTTGAAGTTTATTTACTTATATATAAATTACTATAAAAAGTAAAAGCCAACAAATGGACTTAGAAATATACATGGAAAACTTGAGTATGTGATATTTTTCCAACTGAAGAGTTAAATATTGTGAAAGTGGAGCACTAATATTTGTCAAAACAGCTATCTTTACCCCTGAGAGTTATTAAAGTCTGGGTGTGTTTTATATGCAAAATGACCTGTCAGGATTATGGAAAAATATTTGACACCTGCTACTCATCAGTGCCCTAGAAAAAAAGGTGAGGAAATGGCGAGCATGATATTGCATTGCTTATTGGGTTTGCCTGAAAATGTGTACAGTTTTATAGGACATTTTATGTAGTACATGAGTCCTTGATTAGGCAAAGAAAAAAATAAAAAACCTACAATTAAAATGAAATGTGAGCACAAAAATACCTTCTTCAGGATAATGTTGGCAGTGTTTTATTATCTTTTAAGAGACTATAGTTGCCATATATTTTCATAGCAGATAGTATCTATTTACATTTTATATTCATTAAAAACTTAAAGAAAATACTGTGAAGTAAACTAAGTCTGTAAGAAATTAGTTGACTGATACATCTTTTAGACAGGACCAAATAGCAGAGCAGGAAAAAAGAAAAGGCTATTTTAATGTTTATTTTATGCAAAGCATGGTGGAACATTATGTTTCCAGTTCAAGACCAAATATTTAAAACTTGAGGTCAGAACATTTGTATAGTGGTGAGCATGTGTGTGTGTCTGATAGAGAAATAAATTGGCTTTCCCATTTAAAATACAGAGATTTACCTTATATAAAGTGCATAGTGAAGTAAAAATATTTAGTACTTTTTAAAACATTGAGTTGGATCATTCTGAGTTTAAACTTTTCGTTTTTTCACCTTCCTAAAGCATTTCTGATAGTCCCCAACTTATTGATGTGGTAAATTTTGTAAAAAGCTTATTAAACTAATTTGTTTTAGGTTGATATTGTGACCCATTGCAGCTAACTATGATAGAGTTAAATATGGAACACCTTGAAGATTTCTGTGTAAACTGGAGAAGTAACAGGTTTTCTGAGACAAGAACACTGAAGATAAGATTCATTACAAACTCTCTTAGAGGTGACCATGGAAAGATGATAAATGATATTTACCTCATATGTCATGGTAACTGGTTTTTAAAGAAGATATCTGTGCCCTCTTTTGTCGGGGTATGGGAAAAGGCACCACTTACAAGCACTCAGTCACCATGACATAAAGAAATAGCAAACCTTGAACATGTCAAAACAGTGCCTGTTCTGTCTACTTCTTTTTCTTACACACTGAATTTATTCTCAATATTGTATGTTCAGATTAGTGATTTAAAAGATGATGCTTATTCTCATGAAAATTTTAATCAGGACACATAAATGAGTATACAAATATAGACAGGATTTAACAATTTAATATGAGAATATACTTTAGATTTAAAAACTTATTTTGATAGGGCAGTAGAGTATCTGTAGCATTATCATTTTTTAATCTGTTAATATTTACTGAGTGCTTTCTGTCTGCAAATGCTTCACTAAGTGTTTATAAGGAACATAGGATAGTACTATTATTATTCCTACTTCATAGAAAAAAAAATCTCAGAAGTAGGAGATTAAGTAAGGTCATTAAGATATGGTATTTTATTTTATTTTGATTGGTTGGGGTTTTGAAAATGAAATCCTGTACCTTGTGCCTCTAGGCAAGAGCCCTACTTATGAGTTACACACACCTTGCAGTAATATCTTAAATAGAATAGAATATAAGGATTTTTGTTTCAAACAGTAGTTCTTTGTGTTTTGTGTTAGTGAATTCAGCTTCGGTTACTGATGTTAGCATTTTTTCTATGTTGTTCATAGCGTATGCACTGTAGCTTTGTGTGGGAGAGTACTGTTTAGGCACATCTAGTGTAGAATAACTTAATTTCCTGTGGTCAATTTGACTCTTTTTCTGAAGGATACATAAAATTTTTGCATAGAGGAATCAAATCTAAATATTATGTCTCAAACATCCATGGAAGTCTACTAAATAATAGAAAACTATTAATAGAATGCTATTAAGACGGGGCAATTAAACATTAGATAATTCTAGTCATGCTTAGAATATATATTTGTTCTGCATTCACAACTTTTTCAAAGTAGCATTTTCTGTGGGTAAAATGGCAAAAATGAATTCTGACCTCGACTCTTGGTTGCTCTGCCAGATATTTCTCAAAATAAAAGAGTTTGTCTCAGAGATCCATACACAAATCCTGACCAGAATGCCTCCTTTAACATTCTAATCAGTTTATCAGATGAAAATGAGCTCTGTTTTCTTTTCAGACAGAATGTATATAACTTCTTTTGAAAGAAAACAGTGAAATGCCACATTTTAATCTGTGAAACACACACAAGATCTTGCCAGGAAGAGTCCAGCGAGAGTGCTATATTTTGGCTGATCATGCTTTGAACTTTTATTTTTGCTAAGGCCTTTTTAAAAGAGAATATGGGTTAAAATAATTTATTTCTATTACCTTATACCAGATATGAAGAAGAGAGTTACTGTTCTTGATTTCTCTTCCTAGGGATAGACTCTGAGACTGTAGTGACTGGAAGGTCTAAAATCAAAATATTTACATTGATGAATTGCTATGGAACTTCTAAAATGGTAATGAGTCTGTGTTTATGTGTAACTAATACAATAATGTACAAAATGATCAGGTAACCCTCCTATAGATTTATGATCTTGCTTTTAAAAAACATAAATATGAATATCAGGGGAAGAAAAGGCACCTCTAGAACATTTGTAGAGTTGCTCCAGTACTTCATATCTTCTAAGCAAAAACATGAAAACAAAGATGCAGAACTTCAAGAAGTTAAAAAATACTATCACCATTGAAATATACACTTTATTAAATACTAAATGGATGTGTTATGTGTGTATAATGTGTATAATTTTTTGGTCAAACTAGTAATAGAGTTTAAAACAAAGGCAAAAGATGGTAGTGCCATACTGACTATATTTGTTAAAGACTTACCGGGTGACAAGCATTATGCTTTGAGTATATTATTTCATTTAGTTCTGCAGTAGCCCTAGAGTTAATGTATGTTTACTATGAGAACAAGTTAGTGTCAACACCTTAATTTTTTGACCTGTTGTGTCTCTAGCTCAGTCCAGCTGAGAGCCATAAATTGAGCAGAGAGTCTTAATTGTTCAGGGACTCAGCAATAGGTCTAAATACTCACAAGGGATTTTGCCAGATCATTCAACTCTTTAAAATTGTGACCTAAGACAGATAGGAATCGTGCTCTCCGGGGATAAGAAGCTAATGCATAAAACTTGTATTCCATCTTCCAGTGGGTATTTACTATTCTGTCCATTTTTTTTTTTAAAACACAATAAAATCCAAGGCAGTCAGAATTAAAAAAAAAAAAAAAAGATTGCTGGAAGTTTAATTGGACAAAGGGTAAAATTTATGATTTGGTTGTTAATTAGACTTAACGAACAAAGCTAATGCTGTTCCCATTTAGTGAGAAAGGCCTCGGAGGAGTGAGGAACTGACCAATATCGGTTCTCCTGCTGGGAAAACACTATGCATAAACAAGTCCCCAGGGCTTCATTACTGAGCCTTTTAGACAAACACAAAATGCATCTCAGTTTATTTGAAAATCCTTACAATGAAGCTTTATGGTGCATCTATAAATTTTTCACATTGACATGTCATGACTTGTAAAAGAATACTGGCTAGAACTATAAACATTATAAATAACACTTTTCCCTTAAATGTAAGATGATTGTAGATTGTACACAGCATGATCATGAAATGAATGCAATTCTGTTTGGAGAGGCAATTGTGGGAGCGCATTGTAATAGCTAAACAGAGTAGTAAACTATTTACTGAAAGGGTAAGCAATTTAACATTCTTTAGTAAAACTGAGTGTACAATTTTTGATGAATAGCAGGAAATATGGGTCATTTGGTGTGTTTCATTCCATCTCATTCCATTTGTGATGGTCTAGTTTAGGCTGGTTTCAAGGAATAAACCTGATCCCAAGGCAGAATGCTACCTAATTCACTGAGCTAGTAGCATGGAAGCAGTTCTTTGCATCTGAGATCTTCAAGATGGCCAATGGGAAACTTTTGATGAGTATGGGAACCTCTGGAATTATCTTAGTAATTAATTTTAAAAATAGCCTTATAGACAGATTTCCTTCATTTTGCTAATTGGGCCATGACCTTGGACCATCAGGAGAGGAAAGAGTGTGACCTATTCAGAAAGGGGAAGTAAAAGTGTATCACCACACTGGGCTGAGCATTTACCACAGGAGATTCTCAGAAGTATTTCTCCTTCTCAGTAATTCTGAACCTCATATATTTCTTAAAATTTATACAAACGCATAGAACCAAAAATACAAGAATAAAAGTAAAATGTGTTCTTTCACACTGCCTTCCTGAAGGTCTTGTTATTGAACATAGTTATGTTAAGAATTGCTTAACACACACACACACACACACACACACACACAATTGCATGTATAGGTAAATATGTGTCTATACATTTTATTGTAGAAGAAGAAACATTTTCAGATATTAGATTAATTTTATGTTCTATTAGATCTTGAACTATTAGTCAAAATCAAAAACAATAATCAAATGTACAGTGCCTTATATTATGTGAGATGACATATAGCAAACAACATGGGATATTGAATCAAATATTTTATTTACATTACTTTATATTCAGCCTTCAAAAGTAATTGCATATTACAGCTAGTTATTATAGTTAAAATTGATAAGATCATTTAGAGTTTCCTCTCTATCAACTTAAAACTTTCCTCTAAATTCTCTGAGGGATTCACCACTTCAATTTTTTTCTTGGCCCTATCATTGTTAATAATATTGCTATGCAATAATCCTGGGTCCCTGAACCTGTTCTCATAAATTCACTTATGTGACGCTTAACATAGCTATTAGTTATCTTAGCCATTTCCATCAATGGACATTACTTAATTACTATTTGCTATTTTTGATCATTTCTATTTCCAGTTTTTTGTGTATTTAAATTTTCTTACTGGATACAATAGGTTTATATTTGAGATATCTTTCAGTGAACGTACAGAAACGGATTTCTCTTCATTCAATTCAACAGGTATTTCCTGAGAATTCATTAAATGTCAAACAAATATTTATCAGGGAAATTGTTTTCACAATGTTTTATGCTAATCTGAAGAAAATCTCTAATTTTCTGAAGTGTACATTAGGTTAACTATAATCATTAAATTGTAGGTCGCGGACATATAGTCTTTGAAACCTTTCTAATGTTATGGATTTTTGTTGGGATTTTTGTTGGCTAGGTTAAAATAGAGAAAGTAAAACTGCACTTTTGGATTATTAGGAATATGACATTGGATGAAGGAGTGATCATAGTAGAAAACTCAACTTGTAGTGTTTGATTTATATCACAAAAGCATTTTTCACCATTATAATTTCTTAGAAATTGAACCACAGATGGCTCTTGGAATAAAGAATTTCAGAATATGAGGACAACATTGTTAGCATTGTACATGTTGGAAATGACTCTTACATCTTTTAACACCATTTTCCTGCCTTCTTCATGTTGCCTGACCATCCTTTACAATTGTTATTCTGGTTTCATTAAATTCAGATAAACAGGATACGATTCAAACTAAAGTCTTCTTTTAACCTGTTACATTTGTCAAACTAGCAATTGGTCATTGTAGCTTTTTATATTATATTTGATCCATTTATAAAACATAAAATAACTTTATATTTGAATTTTTACATGTTCATTACCTCGATGAGATGGAGAATCACAGTGGCATTAGTTTAATGAAATGTTAAGCAGGCATTTATGAAACAGATTGAATGTAAAATTTCCCCCAATTTGTTTAAATTGCTTCCATATACATTTTTCTATATTCTAAATAAAAACAAATACATTAACTACCAAGTTCAAAGAAAAAAAGCTCCAGGCTTAAAGAAAAATTACTAATGAAATCAAGGAAAAAGAGCTAATAACATAATTTTAGAGATATTACTTAGTTTTTATAATTGGACTGTTAAAATTGCTGGGAATATTTTAGGTCTCAGGAAACCTTCCAAAGCTCATGTCTACATTAATAAGACATCTTGGTTTATTTTCTAAGAAAACTTTTTTAAAAATGAAATATAAACAATTACACTCTTCCATATATGGTTTATAATAATTGCACATACTTGGCTTGCAGAACTGCATTACAGAAAGAACACACCAGTTATAGAAGTGTTGAAATGTATACAACCTAAAACTGTCAAGTTAACTCTCTTCTGTACCCCTTTCCTCACTACCAGGTTTCATTAAGTTAATCTGAAAAGAACACTATCTCTTTAAGCCTGGGAAAATATTGTGCTGATGAGCCAGGGGCAGCCCACCAATTGGCAGACCCATTGGGTGATAAATGTCCAAGGACCTCTAGGCTGACGACACATTTTTCATCATTAATCCAGGCCATTGTAACCAGGGCCACTCACATTGATTCGAACTAGGGGGCATCATCTGCTGTTAAGAGGGTGATGACTCGCTAAAAATGAAGGGCTGAAACTAATCAAATATATTTAGAGCCTTCGCTGGCATCTTGCTGGGAGAGCAGCGGTGTTGAGCTAACAGGACAGCCACAAACAGGTAGCACAGGGTTCTGCTTGCATTGCACGGGAATGTGAGAAATCCATTTGTGTAATTCTAGTTATCATAGACTCTAGTAGACATGTGTGAGCTGCAGTAGGAACTGAGCACTCAATTAAACGAGCAGTTGAAAAATACCCTGCTTCTGTTTGGAAAATCTAGAGACTTGTTATAAATTTATCATTCTTAAACCCAAACCTCTTTGGGTCACTTAATTGTTTTGTACATTTTTAATATTTGGTTTAAGCAGCATGCTTAATATTAACTTAATATTAATTTTAGTAAATTAGAAAAAAATGGTGGGAGGAAAGCATCTCTTTTTCTCCTTATAGAGCAAAACCAATAGTTAAATTTGGCTCCCTTATCTTTTCAATTTTTAACCTAACTTAGCATGCCTTTTATCAGATTAAACTTAAATAATGTGCAGAAGTTCAATAGTATGTATCCGCAGTGCCCACTTGCATTTTATTATTCATGTCCATATGTATAGTAAATAAGGGCTACATAGTATATATATATATATATATATATATATATATATATATAGTTATATATAGTATATATATTATAGTATATATTATATAATGACTATATATATATATATATATATATATATATTCATTTTAAGTAAAGTTTTTTCCCATTGGAAAAAAAAAGTCTCTAATCCATAACTAGAGATCCTAAAATTAACAGTTCAGCCAATTTGTGTGCCTTAGGCAAACACAGAAAAACATATTGTTTATTTCCTTCCTGGTTGCAGCTAATCAAGCAAAGTCAGTTGCGAGGGGGAAATAAATTTAAATGATTAGACTTATTAGAAAATTTGACTCATACCATAAGCAAAATAACTATAAATAACTGAAACAAGAATATTGCAGAATAATTTTGCTTGGTAAGAAAGTAAGAGAAACACAATAAAATGTCTTTTATAAAAAATGGAGGAAACAAAAATATAGGAAAAATAATAAGTTAAATGCCTAGTTCTAGCTTCCAATTGTTCTAATAGGTCCAGTATTCTTAAACATGAAACTTCTGATTCTGTCCTAAAGTTCTTCGTGGTATTATGAAAAAATATTTCTGCTGAACATGAAGGCTTGTTTCTTTGGAGGAAGTTCTTCAGCACCATTTAAAAATCTTATTTCCTCTAAGTGCCAAAACTGAAATTTCACACCTTTCACCTGTGCAAATATTAATGAGCACTATCTAAACAGTCATCAACTGCCTGAATTTAGGCGAAAATTTTATTAATGAGCAACCCCGGACCTGGGTTTACCTAGTGATGGGTGCTCATTGTCTGAAGTTCATCTGAACAGTGTCAAGCTAACACAGCGAGAAAAAGCAACTGGATGTTAAGCATCACATGGGATCAGGAAAGAGACTGGTTAAATAACCACGTTCCTTGAAGCTGCAGTTGAGTGTGGAATCTATTTTTGGCTGCTTAATTCCAGTAGAGCCAAGTAGGGGCCAGTGAAACAAATGACTAGTGAAAGAAGACTTGATCTGAATAAGGATAGCCTTTTCATTTCTGCCTTGGAAAGCTCAAGGTAAATCAGGCTCCCAAAATCCAACATGAAGGTGGATGAGAAGGAGATAAGCTTACTGTGGGTAGGCAGATTAAACAGTTTCAAAAGATGTGTACATTTTAATCCTCAGAATTTGTGAAGTATTATATTATATAGCAAAAGGGCTTTAGTAGATGTGATTTCATTAGGACTTTGGAATGGGGAAATTATTTTAGATTACAAAAGTGGAGCCAGCGTAGCGATATGAGTCTTTAAGGATGGAGACCTTTTTTCTTCTATGCAGAGTGAGCTAAGACTATAGAAGGTGGTCAGAGAAATGCTCATTGCTGTCTTGGAAGATAGAGTTAACTTAGATAAACAAGCTGAGTTTATTGATTTGTTTAAAGTTCAGCCCTTCCCATAGAATGCAAGCATCCTAGGGGCAAAGTCTGTTAGTACTCTTCACTGATTGTATCTCTGAAACCAAGCACAAAACCTGACACATATCCAGTGCATAGTATTTTCAATGAATAAACTGGTGAACAAAACGCTGGGGATTAATGGCAGGGTGAATGATCAATGTAGCTCAGTACACAGTGAGCATCAAGCAATGAGTTCAAGATGCACAAGGTTTCCTTCAGTTAGATTCCAAGAAATGTTTCCCAGAAAGATATTTCATATTAGCAAGTGTTTTGCAAAAACATGCTCCGTGTTCAAGTGGTTGGCATCCAACGATAGACCTTAAATGAAAGACTCTCAAAGATCTCTCAAGGGAGACAGATGTGTAAACAGATAATTACAATTCAGTGCAATACATATAAATGACATGCTAATCAATAGTTACAATTCCCAGCAGAGTAATAAAAAGTGGTGGATGTAGTGAAATGTTAGCCCAGCCAGTGAAAGATATTTTATAATGTCTTGAAAGATTCTGTCTTGAGTTTTCATCGCTTGAGTCTTTCTTTAAAAGTCTTCATATTTTTATTGCATTGAACTTTTTGTAGAACAAATCTTAAAAATTGCCTATATTCTTGGGAATTATTGCCTATATTCTTGAGGCTCAAAACTTGATTGATCACTGGTGGAAGGAAATAGGCAGAGATGTGGCATGGGGTTACCAATGGATTAGGAGTGGTCAGTTAGCTGTCTCTAACCGGTGTCCTAGAGGCAACACAAAAAATGCCCAATGGCCAATTCAGCTGATTTCATTAGAGGTTAAAAATCAGTGATTCCTCAGCCAGGATTACAGGCCTCCTGTTCCTCAATGATAGATATGTTCATAGTGATCAGTCAATAATTGAAACTATTAGTACTCTGGTGGAGTTGGTCACTTTTTACTTTCCATGTAAATGCTGTACTTTCAGAGCTTTATAACTTGTCATGGACAAACTTTCATTCCACATTTTGAATGTAAGGACTAAATTGTTTGAATCATTGAACACAACTATTTGCAGTCTCACTGTTTGAATGTTCACTTTGTATGCTTTGATCCTGTGACCTGAATAACCATTTCAAAAATGATAATGTGTGATCTATTAACTTGTGATATCTTACTGTTTTTTTTGTAGTTCTGTATTATTTATACCCTTACACTGTTTTGTTTTTTTCTGTTTTTTTTTCTTTTTCCTTTTAAATACAAAAAAAAAGAAACTAAATACAAATACAGGTTTATTTATGAGGAAAAAAAAGGACTAAATAGGAAAGAGATGATTTTATTTGTATAAATTTTAAAAGTCTGTATTATTAAAGAAAATATATGTATAACTGATATGGAAAGTTACACATAAATCTATTTATTCTTTGAAAAATGATTACATTTAGATGCCATGCAGACTTTCATTTTAACATGATTGTATCAATATTTTACAATTAAATAATGAAATATATGGTAACAATTAGTGCCTTCATATACAGTGTTTTTGTGTGTCTCTTATTTCTAATCTATCAAATTTTATGGGTTATCTAATTACAAGAGGCTAAGGGCATAAAGTGAAAAACATACCAAAGATTAGAGATATGATTGCCTTCTGCCTGCTGTCTCTAACAAATCAGTTTCATAGCAGCGCAAATATACAATAAATTCAATTTAAAATATAAAAAAAAATGAATTGCTGTTATACTTCATAGATATACCAACATTTTCAAAAATAGTGCTTACATTGTATTATGGGTAACGTGATGTCCTGTTATGGTTTAGATTTAAAATGTCTCCCAAAAGTCTATGTGTTTGGTAGTAGGGCCTGATTAGCAGACGCAGGCCACTGGGGCAAGATCTGAGGGGTGTGTTCTTGGCCTTGGCTCCTCACATCTTTCTCTGCTTTCTGGCTGCCATGGAGTGAGCCGATGTCTACTGCCAGGCCAGTCCACCATGTCTTTTTGCCTTGGAGCAGTGGAATTCTCTAGCAACCCTGATCCATAAAAAACCTCTCTTCCTTTACACTTTATCAGGTCATGATGTTTTGTTCCAGTGAAGGAAAGTGACTAATTCTGGGTCCCATTAATAGGTCTGTTACTCCTCAGTGAAAAGTTTCCAGTTTACATGTAGCTGACCCAATGTTGCTTTCATTGTAAATTTCATCAGAAGAGTTTTAGTTAATCTCTTCACTATGTTACTGACTGCCTACAAAGAACAATCACCTACAAAATAATCACCATAAGAGCACTCTTAAAAGTGTAAATATTTGAAAGGGATTTAGTTTTGGCACAGATTTATGGTGTGACTAGAGGACATATATGGTTTTCATACATCATCCCCAAATCACATGACAACTGACAAGCAAGGATCCCCCCAGAAGCCTTAGGGCAGTCACTCCTCTCACCTGTTAGGGTCTCAGATTCTGAGTCATCAGTAACTGTGCAGTATTAAGTTTCTCTTTGGTTTAATGAGTTTATGGAGTTTGATTGCAATTGCTAAATAAGCTTCATTTGTCACTGTTTCTGTCCCTTCTCACTATCATTCGTGAAGATTTGCTAGGTGCCCATCATATCAGTGATATATACCTTACCTAATTGTTTTTATATCAGTTTAAAGGAGAGATGGGAAAACAAAACCTATGAAGTCATAGGTGTTCTCAAAGTCATGCTGCTTATAAAATGGAACATCTTGGAGTTCAGCCTGGCTCATTCTGGTTTATGTGCTGTTGCTCCAAATTCATATTCCTTGACCCTGATGAGGTAGAATCTCTGTTTTCCCCTTAGGGAGGGATCTCCATAGCCTAGGTCATGCATTGTCTTGTCCAGGGCCTAGCAGGAACCTGGCTGCACAATGAATGAGCAAGCAGCAATCCAGGGAGAAAAGTTTATCTGTGTTAACAGCTGATCCCCATCATTCACGTTACTGCCTGAGCTCGCCTTCTGGGGTGGTATTAGAGTCTAATAGGTTGTAATTTCTCCTATTAACTGTACATGGTGGAGATCTATGTTCTAGGCGGGGATCTACGATCTAGGTTGTGTGCACCTTTGAATCATTCTGAAACCTCCATCTTGCCTTCCTTGTCCATGGAAGAATTACTTTCCATGAAATGGGGCTCTGGTGTGGAATAGGTTCAGGATCACTGCATTCTAGATAAGGGAGGGGAAATCTTTCCACAAAGCAGCACTTGCAACCATCTTTGTTTAACTGGGAACCTGAGCAGGGTTATGAAAATGATTAACATGACATGTTTTGTATTTCTGAAGTTATCATTATTATGTTCCTTTTTTGCCCCCTAAAGTTAATTTATTAAAAAATGTTGAAAACTTGCATAAATCAATGAATAAACTAACAAGTTCTTTGGATACTCATAATCTTTATTTTTCCATTTTTAAAGTCTAGGTGAAAATAGCATGATTTGCTTCTTCTCTCAGTATATCACATTAAATAGAATATTTATGAATGTCTTATCATGGGCATATCAAACAAGCTCATATCCAATGGTAATTTGGTTCACAAACTTGACTCTTTTGGTGATGTTATGTGTGAATCAAATTGGGTAAGAAGCACATCAAATTTCCCCTGAATGTCAACAAACATTCAGTTTGATTTGGTTCTTGTCTCATTTGGTTCGCAACCAGAATTGTGGCAAGAGTTAAGTTTGTGTATCTAGGTAGCACTGTTCATCCCCTGCGTCTGTTGATACATAACGTCTGCATCTTTGTAGATTGGGGATTTTGTTTTCTGGGTTTTTTTTTCGGTCTAGTTTTGTTATTTGTTTTGAGGCAGAGTCTCTCTATGTCACACTCTTGGGTTTAAGTGATTCTCCTTGTCATTCTCCTGGGTAGTTGGGGCTACCAGCGGGTGCTGTGCCCAGCTGAACTTTGTTTTGAAGTGACCAGTATCTTTTTTCCTTGAGAAGATAAAGCAAAACCATATCGGTATTCTAAAATCTATTGTAAAAAATGACAGGGTGTAATAGCCAATACTTAACTTCCTAAATACTGTGTCTCTTTTAATAATGTCCTGCATTGCAAGGAGAAAACAAATTATGGAAGGCTTAATGGCTTTTAGTAGCTTAAAAATTGTAAATTTAGACTATTCACAGATTTCTAGCACTGAGATGTATGATGTATGTAGTGTCTTAGAGTCAAGGAGCATGCATGATTACTACATAATCAACAGTAAGAAAATAATATTCAATTCTTCCATACTCAGCTATGTGTGCACATATGTAAAGTCAAAGATACAGTCAGGAATAATATCAATGATGACAGGGAAGTCAGTCGACTGTGCAATTACTGGTCACCAGGGTTTTTGACCATACATTATGAAGTGCTATATGTTTTTTGCAGCACACAGCACTTCTATTCAGGATACTCTAATTTTCTCCATCTGTTTACATCTAAGTAATGGAGAAAGGCTGAATGGTTTCAAGAGGAAGAAATTAGTGCTGTTTCAGAAGGAAGGGTAACAATAACTACTACTAATGTTTTTAATACATACTTATTATCATTATCATTAAAAGTTAGGGAGATGACCGAGGCAGGATCATCTAATGCAGTTATGTCTGTTTGTAAAAAATCCAACATTAGTTTAAAAAGTTGATTCAGTTTTCTTTAGTGTTAATACAATAATATAATCAGTATCCAAAAAATCCCTACACTCATAAATAAATGTGTAACTTCCCTTAATTTCTCCCTTTTTCTGATCCGCATCCTTTTGTCTCTTTCTCTCTTTGTTTCCTTTTTCCTATCATCCACTGATTTTCTCTCCTCTCCTATTCTCTCTTTATCACTATCCCTCTCTCTTTTGGCATTTCTTTCATTCATTGAATATTTATTTTAATGCATATCAAGTGATTCTTTGTGTGATTAGAAGAGCTCCAGGAAGTTAAATTATTCCCATTTTCAGGTAACTGTGATTAAACTTACAAAAAGCCTTGGAACAAAGTATACTCAACAAACATGGTATAATTCAGAATTTCAAGAATAGAGGTGCCTTCATGTACGATACCTTTTAGCATGTAAAAAATATCTTGTTTCTTCACAGGAGTGTAGCTGAGTTGACTGACTGCAAATAGTTGCCCAGTAGACAGACCTGTTATATAGTCAATTGAGATGTGCAGAAAGACATGGTGCCCTATTTTGACACTGCTGATTTAATACTGTGTCCTGGCGTATCCACAGTCAAGGGAAGAAAATTATTTTTCTGGTTCGAAATACGCTGAAGTTAAAAAACTGCACATAAAGGTGTTACTTCAGATGTGTAAATAATTTGTGCATTTTTCAGAATTTTTTTTTGTTAGTCACTTTGATCACTTTTCTGACTGAATTAGCAGCATTTAGTAATCTTGGTGCAAATATGTCATAGGGAATGGTTATGGTTATATACAGAAAATTTTTGAGAGTGAGATATTTTTATAGCACTTTGATATTTTGCAAGTAACCTTAGGATGTCTGTTTTTTTTCTAGAATACTTACGATATAAACATAAATAAAGCTTCATATTTCCTTGGTAGGGAAAACCAGACTAAGATTGATGCATAGCTAAAGCACTGAAAGTCAATAATTTGCTGACATTTAACATGTCAGCTTCGAAGTGTGTGAATATACTTTCTATGTAAAAGTTACTCAATCAAACTTGTCTGTCTTTTTGAGATGGCAAATATCAATTTATTATTTACATATATTTCATTTGTCCCTTCTCTTACTGCCTCTTGTTTTTATTGAAAAGGCATCAAGACTTCTCTTTATGAGGTATTTTCCTGTAATTGTGTCAACAGAGCAGCTGAAACTGCCACTATTCAACTGACTTACCTGCATTTTGTTGTCCAGTCTTCACTATACATCTGTGAGATGGAACCTATGACGATCCCTATTTTTAGACTGGTAAACCATTGGTACAAAGAGATTATGACTATCTCTGAGGTCATAAAGCTTTCAAAGCTTACGTTTTTGACCATGATGCATTGTCTTCCCATGGGGAAAAAAAATAATTTAAACCAGGTCTATGTTTTGGCCACTTTGTACCTTAGGACAAATATGGTCTCTAGTTTGGTTAATTCTTAACCTCATGAAAGAAATGCAAATAGAAGTGAATCTATTTTCCATAGAAAGTAAATAAGAATGATATACAACCTTAAATGCTTACAATATATTGGAGATCTATACTGAACTGTGGGTTCCAAACAAACTTGGCTTAATTCTGCTATTGTACTGTAGCAGTTTGAGGTGCAGGACCAAAAATGAATTCTACTCTATTTTTACCCAGTGTTTTAAGTGTTTTATGACTACTCGTAATAATCCCTAGTGCTTCTTTGATCTTAACATTACATTCTATGGATACAACTAAAATCTACAGTATTTTTTAGCAGAAAAATGTGCCTTCTTATGAACTAGTTTTTTTTTTTTAATCTCAAATTGTGTTTGCTGCAATAAGATATTGCAGAATTAAGGAATAACCTACTCAGCATAAACATGAATTAATTTTGGAATATATTTATGACAGCTCTGTGACTTGTTATGTTTTCTTTAATACAGTTCACAATTTCAAACTACATGTATATTTAAATCTGTATTTTAAAATTTTTTGATGTTGATACTTTTCTTAAATTCTAATAAAATAGGAAAATGTTAATTTTTTTCAAAATATACAATTTTTGTTTTTATTGATTTTTTTTTGGGTGGGGGCTTTTTTGTTTTTATTGGTACCAGGGATCGAACTCACGACTGCCTGCTTGCAAGGCAGGCGCTTATGCCGCTGAGCTAAATCCCCAGCCCCCAGTTTTTATTGATTTTTGAAGTTTGATTGTTAAATGACTCACCTGAAAAATGAATGGCATAATTCAACACTTTCTACATTATTGTAAATGTGTTCATAGCTACAAGAAAATAAGATATAAGACTAATTATCCATATTGCTTTTCCAGAAGAAATATCTAATACTGAGCAGTCTAATTAATCAGAATTTAAGAAGGTAGGAATGTTTCACGATTGCAGAAGCTACATGAGAATCCCAATTTGAATGGCTTTGAACTGAGGATTGGTACAGCACACTTCTGGGTGGGTCTGTGTGGATCATGGACTCATGGCCCTGGGGCATATGTATGGTCTCTTGCCTCTTCTTTTTTAGCACTGTTTTCTTGCTCTTCTTCCAGTGCCATAAACTAAGCAACTTTGCTCCACTCTGCCTTTCCACCATGATGTTTCAGCCTTGGACCCAACTAAGAATAGACTGAGTCCCTTATATGAGGGCCAAATTAAACCTTTTATCCCCGAGGTTGTGAGTGTTAGTGACCAGCAACAGGAAAGCTAATACATGACTCCTACCAGCATTTCTATCACATGTAGTAGTCTTAAATTATATTTGATAATTTACATTATGAAGAAGTTATTTCTCTTTTTTCAATATACAAGTAAAAAAATCTACTACCGATGAAGAGTTTGGCTTGAGAGAAAGAAAATAGTAAAATAAATTATACAAAAACTTTTGCAGGTGTGAAGTGTGCCTAGATCAGGTGTAGGGTATAGGGTGCACAGTATTACTTTTTGAAGCTACTACAACATACTAGTACCAAATGGGCAGCTTAAACAACAGAAATTTATCTGATAAATTTAGGCACTGGAGGTTTGAAGCCAAGGTGTTCTGAAGTCACATTCTTCTGAATCCTCTGGAATTCAGAACCTTCCTTCTCTTTTTCAGTATCTACTAACCAATGTTCCTATGTTTGAGACACTTTAATTAGAGATTGGATAGGTCCAATCTCTAACTAGTCCTTGTACACCTTTAGAATGTCAGCATATGTTTTGAGTGGCATAATTCAGCCATAAAAACCATAATACATTTTAGAATTTTTATATTTACTTTTGGAATAAGATAATTGTAGTTTTAGGTTTTCTTGACATGAAAATAATACTGTGATATTTTTTAATAAAAATGTTTAGTATTTTAAAATATATTAATAGACATTCTGCATACACTGCAGTGTTCTTGAAGTTTTGCTTGATTGTACATTATTCAACTGCTGATCTTACAGAAAGTGTAGCAGTTGGTGGGGCTGTTTATTTTCTCTCCTTTCATCATTAGATTTGTGATTGGAGTACTTTAAACTTTAAATAACAGATCCATTGTAATAGTAAATTATAAATGCAGGATCTAATTTGAATGAACTGATTTAAATATGTCATATATGCATTTAATTAATATATTTGGTAACACAAAATACAGTTATCAAGAATATAAAGTATGTATTCCTCTTTTTGTTGTTCTGCTCACCTATCAAATCCCAAATCTTACATTCTCTCATCAGAGATCTAAATTTTGAGCAGAATTTGAGGCATGAGAAGATTTAATGGAATAATTTTTACTTTTCTATATGTTTTAGTAAAAATTACTCTAAAACATAAGCATTAAATAATATTTTAAAATCCACTCACTCACACTACTCACATCAGCAATCAATTTTAACTAACTCTAATTTTACAGGGAGTTAATCAAAACTATGCTTTGGATCTGAGTTGTCAAATCAGATTTTTAAAATTAAGATTATTGATATATTTATATATTCATAAAGAGCATATTCATCATAGGGAATTTTCATTTGTGCACGATATATCTTGATTCTTTTTCCCCATTCACCTAACCTCCTTTCCACCCTTCTTCTCCTCCCTACTTATAAAAGCTTTGTTTCATTCCATTTTTTTCTTGTTATCTTTTCCCATCCTTCTGTTCTCCTTCCACCTCTCCCTAGCTCCCCTTCCCATTTGAATATTTTCTTCCTATTCCATAATATCTATTACATATTTTGGTCCATATTTACACTTTTAATTTCTCACACCAGAGAAACTATGCAATGTTTACATATGAGTGTCCAATTTATTTCACATAAGAGTATGTTTTCAGGGTGCATCCATTTACTTAGAAATATCTCAATATTATCCTTCTTTGTGACTGAGTAGTGTTCTATTGTAAAAAAAATCAAATCTTTATCTTCTTTATCTATTCATTGTTTTTGGACATTTGGGCTGTTGCCAATTTTAAGCTATTACAAACTGTGCCACTATGAACATGGGTATGCATAATATGCTTTTAATCGTTTCAGAAAGATACAAGAAGATTATCTTCTTGAAAAGTCAATAAGACATCTAGTGCTGGTTTTTTAAGGAATCTACCACTGATTTCCACAATGTGGAGAAGTGTTCCTTTTCTCTACAGCCACACCAGCACATATTATTGATTGATTTCTTTATAGCAGCTATTCTTTCGAGAGTATAAAGGAATTTCAGAATTGTTTTAATTTGAATCTCTCAAATGGTCAATGATGTTGAACATTTTTTCATATATTTTTTTCTATTTGTATTTATTCATCTGAGAGTGTCTATTAATTTCAGATGTCCATTTATGGATGGGGTCTTTATATTGAGAGATCTGATTTTTTTGTACTTTATATATTCTAAATAGTAGTCCTTTATCTGAGGAACAGCTGGTAAAAAATTTTTTCACACTGTGGGTTGTCTCTTCACTCTATTGGTTTCTCTTGCTGTGTGCAGAATCTTTTCAATAGGGTAAGATCTCAGTTGTTGATTCTTTATGATAGTTCCTGTGCAATTGTGCCTTTGTTCATAAAGTCTTTGCCTACACCAATATCTTCAAGAGTTCTGTATATTCTGTCTTCCAGAAGATTTAGTGTTTCTGTTTTAATATTTAGATCATTGTTCCATTTTGATTTTAGTTTAGTACATGATGAAGTATATGGATCTAATTTTAATCTTTAGCATGTGGAAAATCAGTTTTTTCAGCACCATTTAATAAAGGGGCTATTTTTCTACCAGTAAATGTGTTTGACTCCTTTGTCAACTATAAGGTATATGGTATCTGGATATGTTTGGAGTTGTTTCTGCTCTTTTAATCTGTTCTAGTGATCCTCAGGTCTGCTTTTTTTCCTAGTACCATGCTATTTTTATCAGTCAAATCAGAGATCGTGACACCTCTTCTTTGACTTTGTTGTCCAGAGTTGCCTTTGCTATTCTATGTCTCTTCTACTTCCAATGAATTTTAGAATTGTTTTCTCTCATTCTGTGAAACATGGTGTTGGGATTTTGAACAGGATTGCATTAACTATGTATAACAGTTTTGGGAGTATGGCCATTTTCACTATATTGATTTTTCCTAGCCAAGAATAAGGGATATCTTTCAATTTTCTAATGTGCTCTTCAACCTCCTTTTTCAGAGTATTATAATTTTCAATGTCTTTTACTTTCTTCATTAGACTGATTCCTAGGTATTTCATTTTTTGATGCTATTGTGAAAGGTGTCATTTCCATATTTTTTCTGTCAGTGAGTTTGTTATTCATGTACAAAAAGGCTATTGATTTTTGAGTGAATTTATATAGAGCTACACTACTGAATTTGGTTATTAAATCTAGAAGTCTTCCATTAGAAATTTTGGGATCTTCTGTGTAGAGTATCATGCCCTCAACAAATACTGAGAATTTAAAGTATTCCTTCTCTATCCCTATTATTTTATTTTTTCTCATCTAATTGCTCTGACTAATGTTAACAGACTATCCTTAGTAAGAGTAGTGACAATGAACAACATCCTTGTCTTCTTCCTGATTTTCCTTTCAGTTTTTGTCAGCTTAGTGTGATACTGGCTATTGCTTCATCAAAAATGGCTTTTGTCAGATAGAGACCATCTATTTCAATTTTATTTGGAGTTATTTTTTCCATGAATGAGTACTGAACTGTATCAAACAATTTTATCTTCATCTACTGAGATGATCATCAGGATTTTGTCTTTGGCTATTTTAAAATAGTATATTACATTTATTGTTTTTTTTTTTTTAATTTCTTTTTGAAGATCTTTCTTGTATGTAGCACATTGTTGGATTTGTTTCTTGATAAGTTCTTCCAAGTCTATTTCTTTTGATTGTTGATGAGTATAATTGAAATTTGTTGACTTATTCTTGTCATATTTTTTCTGGTTGTTGACTCCCCTCTTCTCTCTGTTTAACTGCATGCTTTGCCTGGTGGATTCATTCTGTTGAGGACCATACAGTTGTAATTCTTGTTATGTCTTTCTAGAATATCTTTCAGAGCACTTTGAAGTACTGATTTGGTGTTTATGAGTTTCCTTATGTGTTTTTTTGTTATAGGTGTATCCTGTTTCTCCATTAATTTTAAAAATGGTTTTGTGGGATACACCAGTCTGGGCTGAAGGCTGTTTTCTTTTAGGATTTGTAATATTTCATTCACAACTCTACTTGACTTGAAGGTTTGTGTTGAGAAGTTTGCTAGGATTCTGGTGGGCTTTCTTTTATGTGATTTATTTCTGTTATCTAACAGCTTTTCATATTCTCTTATGTTGAATTTCTGAGATCTTAGTATATTTCTTGGTGTAGTTTTTTTTTTTTTTTTTTTTTTTTTTTTTTTATCATGGCTCTCTGGAGTTCTGTATGCCTCATTTCTTTTCCATGCTTAAGAAGTTTTCTGCTATGACTTTTGTGAGCAAGCTTTTTTCTTTTATGTTATTTATGCTTTTTCATTGACTCCATCAAGCTTATGTTATTTCTCTTTATATCATCTAGCAGCTGATGGATTGATTTCTCATGGTCCTTTGCTATTTTTAAGAAATTTCTCTTTTCATGATTACTAAAAAAAAAAAAATCCTGTCTTTTGTATCTGATATTCTGTCCTCACATTTTCCCATTCTACTGTGTATACTTTCAGTATAATTTTTAATCTCTGTAGTATCTGTTTGAATCTGTTTCATTCACTCCATTTGTTTTCTATGTTGGGCATTGATGGTTTTCATCATTTTTCAAAGCTCACATATATTTTATCTATATCTGATCTAAAGTCACTAAGCATGTCTTTCATTATAGTCATCATCTCTGTGGTTTTGATGAGCTGGAAATCTGGGTTTGCATCTCATTTAGTTTTTTTTTTTTTTTTTTTTAATTTTTTGTGGGTTTTTTTGTTTGTTTGTTTGTTTGTTTGTCTGTTTAAGTCCTGGGTTGATGCTTATAAATTCCTATGGTAAGTATCTTTAGTGCTAGTATTTAGAACCCTTAGGAATTGGCTACTCAGAGATGGCTTTCATGTTTAGCTGGATTTTGAGTTTTCAATCTGTTGCAAGATCTTACATTTTCAGTTTATGAGTGATGAGAAGTTGTTGCCTACCTGGCCCACCTCCTGGCTCTTAGGCATTGCCTCATAGTATCTTTTGTGACCTTTATGCCATCTCAGTCTTATTTACCCAGAAGAACAACTGCTTAGAACAATTATGCTACTATGGCTAAGGTGGTACAATCAGCAATAACAGTAGCAACAAACAACCTTGAAAATGCCAAAATATACTAACTAGATTTGTGGTTATACAGAAAAATCTAAAATGACACAAAAATTGCATGTAATAAAAAAGCCCTCAATATAGTGATTTTACTTTTAAGAGAGAAAATGTAAAAAGGTTTAGGGTGAAAATAGAGAAAGAGAGAAGAGGAGAAGATTTGAAGCAAGGCTGGAGGACAAAAGAAGATCATGAAAACTTTGAAACTGGAAACTATTGAAGAAGACGAGAGGGAAAAAGAGAAGGAAGAAAGAACAACAACAAAGAAACTGGAAGCAATGTTCACACTCATAAAAACAAAAAGAATCAAGAAAAAACAAAACAATAATTAAAAAAAGAAAAGAAAATGGAGAATGAAAAGAAAAGAGAGTCTAGTTCAAAGTGTATCTTTGTTGTCACCAATAGACAATGTGGGCAGAATCCAGGTCAAGCCAGTTAACCCAGCAACAGCTATAGCTTTATGGCAGCATACTGGATAATCCCTAAATGTCTGTATCTTTAGTTGCACTGAATTTCAGGCTGGTTTCTGGCTACAAAACTTGAACCAGACCTGTTCATCCTGCAGCTGTCCATATGTGCCCTCGGATTTGAACCTGAATTTCCTGCCAGCTTGAATTCAGCTTCCTGATTTCCTGCTGACTTGAAGTAAGCTCCAGTACCCCAGCCATGGGAGCTGCTAAATGCAACTAAGACCAGCTTCTCCAAGGTGGGTCCCAGCCAGTCACCCTCCTGGGGTATGTTTGAACCTAAATAACTCATCAACCCCCGTGGTCTGCTGTGTCCACTGCTCTGCTCCACTTGAGCGTTTCTCCACGAAGGCCTTTAGGATCACCAACAGTCACTGTGCATCTGCAGGGGCAAGCTTCTCTCACGCAGTGAGTCCGAGCCAGGGAGAAAGCACCACCTGTCAGGTCCTTCTTCACTGACATCTCTCTCCACTTTCTCCATTTGTATCCTCCCTTGGTCTCGGAGCCTCACTTCCCCCTTTCTCCTTCTCACATTGTTATATTCAAGTGTTTGGACATCAAATCTCAAAGAGGCTCTTTTCTCTATCACCCACCACTCCACCATTGTCCCATAAGTCCTAAACTCACATATTTAAGCAGATTTTTTTCATTGTTATGATCTTATTACTATTTCTTCCTTTTGTTCATTTTAGCCTTCATTTTATCTGTAAATCATACATAACAGGAATGTAGTCTCAATATCAACTTTAGATAAAGGAAAGGTTAAATGCAAGGGTATTTTTCACACTTGACATTTGTATATTGTGCCTGTACAAATTCCAGAATTACTTCACTCGTTAGTAGGGATAACACATACTTCCCAAATACAGTCAAAAGTAAACTTTCAGTGACCACAAAAGTATAGTTGTTGACTATAAGCATGCAGCAGTGCTAAGAATACCCTCAGTTAATATAAGGCAATTGCAGTTTCTGTGGCTCTGTGTTTAAACTATTTTGAGTGAATGCTATTAATAATATGCCTTACATGCAGCTGACATTTTAAGATCTTTGCTGCTTTTTAATGAGTATGGGCACTATAGATGTCTTCTTACTCTTGAGAATTTATTTAATACATATCAGGATCTTGTGATGGATTCACTCCTACTGTGGGAATTGTCTATGAATATCCAAGAGCAGGAATTGTGTCAGATAAAGATTCTATCATGAGCTCTCTTCTGTAAAGAGTAAGATTTGTGTGTAGGGACAAGGTGATGCTGAGTTTAATTCCTACCCTGCTTTTTGATTCTAAACAGTGTGACTGATTGATCAGTAAATATATTCGTTCTACAACTCTTTATTCATTAATAGCTCTTAAAAGTACCTCACATGGAACTGAAACTTCCCTATGAACTTTGAAACTATGCCTATTTTTTTTTGACCTGTAAAACTACATTTTCCTCTTGATAAAATAATCTCACATTTTAGGAAAATTTTGTTGTGATACAATTGAGCGAGCTATATGTTATCTCCACAGGCCCATTCATAAATTGATTTTTATGACCAGTTCATATTTGGTTTTGTTTTACAGAATATATATTAATTGGAAACGATAGACACAAATACATAAGTTGGCATCATGCTGGATGAGCGAGGAGTGTTAAAATTTTCAACCTGTTTTATAGCCTTCTGGCCTGTTAAATTCAGCCCCTCAGAACCTACTTTAGTAGACAGAATTAATTCTAATATGTGGAAGCTATAATTATGCAACCATAAAAGAGCACTCTAATGTTTGTTTGAGGGCAAACTACACTTTATGGACATATAGTTTAATATAATATAATGCTACTTACTGAATTATTTGTATAAGTTAAATTTGGATTTTGTTTTTCAGGAAGCTCTATTTTCATATATAACGTGATATAGAGCTATCTTGTTTGTCTCTTAAACTTATTGCTATCACAAATGGAAACAGTGGATTTCTTTCAGTCAATTAAAAAATAGTAAAAAGTGAATCTTCTTGACAATATGAAAGACCTACTGTGAATTAAAGAAAAAATAGCCCTTGATCTCATGAGGATTTCATACTAGGATCAAGTGAAATACACAAACAATGTTTCAAACAAGCAAGCAAAAAAAAAAAAAAATAGACAGTAACAACTATTATAGTGAATTAAAGCCACTGCCATATACACTCTTTGGTGGCCAGTTTACAGGAGGCTACAAGACATGGATTTTTAAAAAAAATTTTATTTAAAGGAAAAAAAAAGAAAAAAAAACAGTAAAAGGGTACAAGTTATACAGAATTGCCAAAAAAAGGTAAGAAATCACTAGTTAATAGATTACATATTGTCATCTTAGAAATAGTTGTTCAAGTTACAGAATTAAAGCATACAAAGTGGACATTCAAACAGTGAGACTGCAAACAGTTGTGTTCAATGATCCAACAAACTCAGGAATATGGTCATCTATCTTAACACACCTAAACACACTTGCAGTTGTATCCTTTAGAGCACTTTTTTCCCCCTCTTTTTTACAACAAAATTTACACATTTTGGGTTTTATTACTCCCATAGTTCTTATTGCTTTTTTTTGAAAGAGAATAAAACCAAATATGACAAAAGAAAGCAGTCAGTCAATACTAAGGATAGACATAGCACATGATGTAAAAACAAAATACAAGGTTGGATTCTTTAAAGAACCATTATCCTGCCAGATTCATGCAGTTCTCTGGTGCACCAACATTGTGCTCCAGAAGATAGTAGTAGTTCCAGGACTCAAATGATGGCTGAATTGAGAAAGATTAAAAAAAAGTACATATATAAAATTGTAGAAGACATATTTAGAGAGAAAGCCATGTTTAAATGATACTAGGCTTTGTAATCTACAATAAGGCACTCAGAATTCATTGTAAATGCAAAATAAAGCAATTCAATTGCTTTAAACAATGGACTCATATTTTCACATTTTTGAGAGGTTATTACAGTTGATATATTATTGAAAATGCTACTTCATTTTTGATTAATTTTCTAATGATGCCCAGAAATACGTCTCAGATATAAATTCTTCAAGAAGCAAGCATTATTATGTAGAGTTAATAAGGATTTTCACTTAGATCTTCATCTATTATTTATTAACAACATTATTCCAGAAATATTTGGTTATGTTGGTTTTATGCAAGAAATATGAATAGTAATGAAGAAAACACAAGTCAATATTTTTGTTTCATGATCGATAAATCTAAGACCAGATAAATTATGAAACAATAATTAAATATTTATTTCCTTTGGATGATCTAAAAAACATGATACATTGCTAATTATCAAAAAGTTCGTGTTACCAAAGTGTTAGTAAGGTATCACATAGAATTGTCTTAAAGAAAGGCAAGATTGTATAATTGTTTTCTTTGGATAGCATTGTTTAATTTTCAGTAAGCTCATGGTAAAAAAAGACAATAAGATGAAAATAGAGAAAAAGCATTTAATTAGGATAGCATTCCACATTGTAAGGTGAGACAATGAATATTATTCAATAATCCATTATTTCCTGATCATTTGATGGCAGATCTAGTGGGATGGTCACAGACATACTGACAATGATTGAGTCAAGCAAATTAATATAATAGAATTAACACTGGCTTAAAATGGAAGAAATCTGTATCCACCTAGTTGACTAGAGAATTGGACAAACAACCTACTGTGTTTGAGTCACTTTCCTTCTTTACAAAATAGGGCATTAGAGTAGGTCACAGATCCAAGAAATTGGCACTGGGACAGATGTCAGGCTGTCCTGTTCAGAATCACTTAGATAGCTTTTAAATGCCATAGATTTCCATATTCCACACTCAAAAATATTATTATGTCCAGACCTGGGCTCAGAGACAGGCAACTTAAAAAGTCTCCATGGATGTTTCATACACACATACACACACACACACACACACACACACACACACACACGTATAACTTGAATCCTAGGAATATATAACCTCAAAAAGACCCTCCTTTTTAAGGGGAAAAAAACTTTTAAATTCTGTGTTTCTTAAATCAGTTTCCACAGATCCACTCATTATAAATAAAACTTCATGTATGGTCCTTAGGCCCTTTGGATGTATGTCCTGTATGTAAAGCTCAAGACATCTGCAGTTTTGCAGTACCCTGCACATATATTTATCAGAATATTTCAAAATATCACCTTTCTCCTTCCAATTTGGAAAATGACCTTGAAATTTGCAGATGATATAGTATATGAACGTATTCTAGTAATTGATCCTAAATTGTGTTAAAATTTGTATATAAGGAACACAAACTTTCACAACATACTTTATAATAGAAATTAATTTGAAACATTAAACATATGAAAACAGTACTCGTGAAAGGAATTTAGTGTAATATACAATATTGAACCCTGTGGATGTTAGGGTTGCTATATCAGAACTATTTATTGATATAAAACTATTCACTATATACAGCTTGAAAAGTTTTAAAATTTATTAAATAATAGTGCATGTAGATAAACAAAAGATGAAAAATAGAATCTTACAAGTGCAAGGAGAAAAATCTTGTACTGTGAAATAGCTGAACAGTAAGTTCTTATTTCTGTCTCCCAAGAAGTTGAATTATGTTATTTTTGGTTTAGACATATTTTTCCTGAATATATATATTTATGAGTTTATATTGTCTAAAACTCACCCATAGCAAGTGTGTAAGATGGATGCAGTTATTACAGCCTTGAAGGCATTTTTTTCCTGTTAAAAAGTCTCAAGGTTCATTTCAAGACACTGTGTAACTGATGATAGAGCTTCACAGTAGGGGAGATAACCTTGTCATGGAATAAAGTTGTGCGATAAGCTCAAGACAGATATTTGTATGTGTGACACTTTATTTTTCTACTGTCAACTTATATATAAATGTATTTAATACTTTTCATGGGCCTAATTTATCCATGCATCACTTGGCTGACCAGAGAGCATGCTGAAAGTTTTCTTTCCTGGTCATCTTCTGCCTTTATTCCTTGTTTTATCCAACTTCATGTTGTTAATAACGGAATTAAATTCAAAGTGCTCAAAATTAAATGTTTAATTATACACAGCTTCAATTACAGTTATTAATTGATCTGAACTTATTAGTATGACACCTGAAGGGAAGCACTTACAAAAAAATTGTAGGAGCCAGTACTTTGGGTATTACACTTCTACGAGCTCACAATCTGGATCAAATTTCTTTAATTAATTTAATTACATGTCACAGCTTTAGGGATTTATAATACACATTTGGGTCTAAGCCAAATCTTTATTTTATAAACAAGAACAATGGAACCCCAAAAAGTAAATGAAATAACCTAGGCAAATGTAATTCTTCTTCTAGATGAGTTTATATCCAATTGTTTTGAAAATATTTACATCTTGTCTATTTGGCATACATTGTTAGCTCCTGTTCCCTGTGTCACACATAGATTTCATCTGAAGAAAAGTATATTGCATTAACATTAATACATTCAAGAAAATGCTGATTCAAATTTTACCTGTAAACATTTAAATTGTTGCTTTGTAGGTGACGGTTGTCATGTTGGAATGCGGTTAAATCTCCTCACCTGCTAGTTTGAGTATCTTAAGCAAAATCTTTAATTTTATAGTTCCCTTACCTCCACCTATTATGTCTTTAATATTCTGTGATCCTTCTTATGTTAATCTTTTTGCACAAAGTTTCCCTTCTACCTGGAATCCTCACTGTCCTTAGCGTTTACATCTCTAACTCATAATCACCCCTCAGAACTCGGAGGAAATTCTACTTCTCTACATACAAAATTGTGCCAGTTATCCTGTTACCTTATTCTTCTCCTTGAAAAGCCACCAATTCGTAATTTATTTGTAATTAATATATGACTTTCCCTGAAGAGTATAAACTATATGACCAACACTTTAGTTTTATGCAACATTTTCCCCCTCAGAATCCAGTGCAGAACAGAATCTTTCCTAAATACTTATCACTATGTGTCCGGCGCCGTGTCTGTCCCGCAGAATGAGGCACACGAACACTTTGTCTCTGCAGGCTCCTTTATTGACTGGGCTACAACCTCAATACACGTACGTCCTTGACGGCTTCCTACGTGTTGTGCGTCGGGCACTTCCTATACTTGGGCTTATATACCTAATGTTATCCAATCATGGGATTACACGTGGGGACAGGCGATTGGGCGGCAACAAGGAAGCAATCAATCATTACCATATATGGCGGGGACAGTAAGCGGAGCAAGAACCAGGAAGCAGGATGTGTGCGCCATCTTGGGCACACGATGGGCGGGGGAGCAGCGAGGCGGTAGGCGGACGCCATCTTGTGGCTATATTCTCATGGGTAATACGGCAGGCTCCCAACAACTATGCTTTACCAAATTTTCTAAAAATACAATTCTTATTATTGCTTTTCCTGTCTTGCAAATCTCATGCTTTCTGCAATTTGATTAAAGAATTACACACATTTGCTAATATTGTTATATTTTATTAGTGCATATTAATATTACATAATGATGAGATTTCATTAGGGAATTTGGTACATGCATAGAAAATATCTTTGCTGTTGTTGTTGTTCTGAGGTATCAAACTCATGACCTCAGGCTTACCAGGCAGGCACTGTACTACTGAGATATATCTCTGGCCCAGAAAATATCTTAATCCATTTCAATCTCTTTATCCCCCTCTCATTTGCATTCCTGTCTCTGGAATTCTACTTTCTGGTTTCCTGTTCTAGCTTCCTTATTTTACTATTTTATATACTTTTTGCATTTCTTTTATAAAAGAAAACGTGACATTTAGTTTTGAAGAATGATTAAATTCACTTAAGATGATTTCCAGTTCCATGTACATTCCTACATTCTTGCAAATGACAAGATTTCATTCTTCTTTATGGCTGAGTAATATTTCACTGGGTGTATACACCATAAAAAAGAAGAATATATATATATATATGTATGTATATATTATATAGGTGTATATATATGAATATATATAGGAATATATACATATATATATATATATATATATATATATATATATATATATTCCTTTTAGGAGTATCAAAGATTTGAATTGTAGTCAGTGTTTCTATACTTACTTCCTATGAGAATCAGTTTGCTGATTTATAAAAATGGTTAAGTAGTTGTACTTATCCTTTGCAAATCACAGAACTGTTGTTAAGACTTAGTTACATGTGATATTTTAAAGTATTTTACAAATATTAAATTTATTTGCTAATTTCATTCCATAATAAAACCCAAATTTAGTGTTTTCAGACCTTGGAAATTAAATAATTCAAAAAATGTCTGTGAAATATAGACATAGATTTGAATAGGTTTGAATTTAAGACAAAGTGCTTTAGTAAGACAAAGTGCTGTCATATCCAATCAAAACTACAAGTGATAATAGGAAATATTTAGAGTGTGACTTCTGAAGCATGCTAATATATTTTTACAAATTGCCAGATATCCTTAAACAGAAATTACCCTTCAATCTCAATTGACAATCTGTATATTGTCCTAAACATTTTACTTTGAGGATACCATAAAGCTGTTATTTAACTCATGCTAAATCAATTAAGTCAGTACCTTACACATATTAAAAATTTTTCATTTGTGTGTCATTTTCCAGTAATATAAAATATTAGAAAGTTGCTGTCTCTGCCATTTAAAAATTCCAATTATATTCATTATAGAAATTATAAACTATTTGTTAAAAAAATAAAGACATTCTTTTGTCAAGATGATTAAATGGACATTTTTCCTAATCTTTAGTTGAACCACTGAATCTTCCAATAAAGAATACTTAAAATCATGTAAGTTATGAATAAACTTTCATAGTAGGTGTAACTAATGTCATCTGAATAATGAAGAGAGATTAGCATCTCTTTTATCATTTAGACATTAATGAACTCTCAGTCTTAACTAGCAGATTTGCCCATTCATCTTGCTGAGAAAAAGATTAATTATTGTTTCACTTGCCTCTTTAATATGACTACATTGTATAGGACAAATAACAGATCTTCTGTCATAAAATAAATAGGTGGAGTTGAAAGATACATGGAAAATATAATGTGGATGACAGAGTCAAAGTTAGCACTGAGCATTGCCACAGTTTTTAGCGGCCTGCCTGTATGTGGTGTTAGAGCTTTCCTGCGGGCCTTGAGTTACGTGATCTAGGCATGCCCGGCAAGGGACCCGCAGCCACATGAAGACCTAGGGTATCCCCAGTGCTGCTGCGCAGCTGTTTCTTCCCCAGGGGCTGCTGTTCCTATCCTTGTTCTTGGGAGCCTCAGAGCGCTGCTGGTCGGCAGCACGCGGCTCTGTAAGCTGAAATACCATCTTAGTAGTATTTTGGACAGTGCAGCAGAATTGCACCCTCAACTAGTTTAAGATAAATTAAGACTTTTATTGTCAGTGGGTAGGATGTGTCATGGATCCAGTGCTCAAGAAGGAAGGTGAGCATTAACATCAGATTTTGGACTCTCTAGTTTTCTAGCGGTCTACTATGCCTGCTCCACAGTGTGTCCCTCCTTCCTTCCCTTCTTCTCTTTACCTCCCAAGAGAGAACTGACTTTCTTATAATTCAGTTTACAGTTTCTCCAAAATACAAAGGACTCACTAAACACTTTATATCAAGTCTATATTTTTCAGTTCACTGGTTCATATAAACATAGATGTTTGAACAGGAAGAACATAAGATTCTCCAAAGAGAATTCATTCTCTCTCTCTCTCTCTCTCTCTCTCTCTCTCTCTCTCTCTCTCTCTCTCTCTCTCTCTCTGAATCAGGAATCAAACTCACACCCTTGCACTTGCCAGGCATGTGCTGTGCCACTGAGCAATATCCCCAGTGCAAAGAGGAGAATTCTTGTGAAATAAGTTATTTTTAAAAAAAGAATGATATTTATGAATATACTCGTTTAAATTAAAATTGATATCCCAGTGGACTATGCTATCTTACTTTATTTTTCTTTATGGATACCCTAACTCAAAAGGTTACATTTATTTCATAAACTTTACCTATGGATCATATCCAAAACCTGCTATAGAAATACATTAGTGTGTCTCAGCCAAGAGTGATGATGCATGCCTGTAATCCAGCACTCTGGGAGACTAAAGCAAGGAGAAAACAAGTTTTATGACAGCCTGAGCAATTAGTGATTTAGCAAGAAACTATCTAAAAATAAATAAATAAATAAATTAAAAAGGGTAGGAAGGAGTCTCGCTGAATATGAAGATCCTTGATTTAGTTTTAGTTTCCAGTATATCATATCACACACACACACACACACACACACACACACACACACACACCCCTATTGTCAATAGGAAGAATTAAGTTTAGGATATGTTCCTGCTGCCAATTCTTTAATCTCACTTATTTAGAACATTTGGTTTGCCAGTGGGTTACAGGTAACCAATAACTTATCAGAAGAGTTTGAAAAGAACAGAGACTTTTCAAAGCGAGAAGCACTGAATAATACAAAAGCTTAAGAAATTATTCCAGGGGTTACTTTTTAAAATGGAGATGTATGTTCAGGATACATAACAATTGCAATTTATTACTAGGAATTAATTGGTTTGCAAAATAAACACTTTCCTTTCATGTTACCTTTCTTGTTTTATCCTCCTCTAATTCTCTTTGCTTTATTTGGAAACAACTGCTGTTCAGACCTGTATCTTTTTATATAGACATACACCATAAAAAATTTTCTTAAATGCTTTTGGAAGATTTCTTCCCACTTAAGCATATTTTTTTCTTTATTTCAAGCTGTTGGTGAGACAGAACAGCAATATATCCATTTGCTTCATCTGATAGGCACGTTTGTTCGATGGGAAAATGTGGTCTCCTAATTTCATTTTCATTTCCTAAATAAGAAGACCCATTAAAAAGCAGACATCTGGTGTACAAAGCACTTAAAGCTATAGCCCAAGGAGTGCTTTCTTGCCTCTTTAAATATGTATGAACTGTTGTTTTGGTAATCCACTTCACCCTGTCAAAATAGAATCAAATAGAATGTATGTGTGACCTCTTCCCCTGCTGCCCTGGGAAAATGAGTTGCAAGATCACTGAGGTGTACAATATTCCGAGGCCTCTCTTTCTGTTTGATTCCCCATCACAGCATTTACAGTAGAGGAGCTGAAAGTTGAACTGAATCTTTTTCATTAATAGCTGCACTGTTTAACTTTTAAGGAATTGTTCTTTGAGTTTGAAACGGTTGAAACTTTCAAAAAAGATAGGCCTTGAAAGAAATTTCAAAATATGTCTACCTTCACTGATATCTCACATCAGAGAGAACTCAAGATTTTAAATATAATTATCTCATATTTCTACATTCAGAATACTCCTGCATGGTATATGCTGAGACTGCACAATGAACCTGTTTTCTTGGGACCAACCAAATGCAGCATTTGGGGAAAATTCTTTTTTTCCCTACTGGTTATGTGTATTGAGGTCAGTTGGCTTCTTGAGATTTAGATGCATATTTTCTAAGATTGGCCCCTTTTGAGAACTAATTTTCCATATTCACCCAATGCATTTTATACTAAAACACTCGCATAGCCAAATGCTGCAGTCTCTGTCTCCTGTAGACACACAATTGAAAGTTTCATATTATATTCTCTGTCAAAGGATGTAATAGAGATAACTGTACAAACTCAGTCAACTGAATTAACCAAATGTTTATAACCACTGAATATAAAAAACAACGTTTCGGAAAATTGTGACTTAGACTCTGTTTATAGGCAGATCATATTTAAAAGTATTTTGTATGAAACTTTATTAAGAACAGAGAAGATATAAACCTCACTGGCTTCCAGTTTTACTGCTTGTTTATATCAACATAATTATATCATTCTGAGTTCTCTTGTAATTTTATTATTTTTCAGTGAATAACTGGATTTTCCATCACATTTCATACTTATCATATTGATATATCTCAATTTAAATTTTTTTCTTTTATTAAGCAGGGGAAATGCATACTTTTGCTACTAGAATGTGTCCACATGCTGTATATTTCTATATTTATATAAATCAGTCAGAGTCAGTTTTATGTTCTGAGGTATTCTACTGTAATTAGAGGGCTTTTAACAAAAGATCCTTAGAGCAACGGCCCTGAGTACCAACTGTACCGCATTTCTCAAGCGCTGTCTATTAATGTGCTTCCAACCAATGCGGAGCTAGAGAGGAGAGAGCTCACTCCCTAGAGGGGAGTAAAAGGGCTGGAACTCTGGCTGAAATTTCTAAATCTATTCACCATTTAGACCAACTACACAGACATTGAGCTTGTTTTTCACAAACCACAAATGCTGAATATTAGAACGAAAACATTGCCTAATGAAATAAAATCCTATCTTCACTGAAGAGGATGCTTGGAGAAAGATATCTGGCAAAATTTAATATTTTGCCAAACAGCATTTGAAATATATTCTTTTACAAAGAAATCTTACTGTCCTACAAATGTATTTAATAAAGTATATATAAATGCATGCATTCTTGGACTCAGAGTCTTGTAGCATTACAGGATTATTGCTTTGGATATTAATGATCTTTGTATCTATTCTGTTAAGTTTACAGTATTCCTAGAGCTTATTAGAGTTCTTTAATTTATTTTAAAAAACTTTTTGGTTTCGTTGATTTGGAATGGAGAACTTCATTTACTTTTTAAATAACTATTTTTTGTACGAATATATTGCTACTTCCAGTTACAATTTGTTTACATGATAAGAATGGTCAGGATTAGTGAATAAGTTTGAAACTTTAAAGGCTTAAAATTCTTAGCTATATAGATAAGAGATTAGATATAGTTTATGTTATCAGACATTTATTTTTCCCTTGGGAAGATTGCTGACACTAACTACAACACTGATCAATAATACTTGGTTTTGTTTTCATCAGACATGGAAAAAAATATTTAAATTTTAGCTCAGATTTAACATAGATGGGCTAACTTGTCATTGCACAGACTTTTCATTTTATGTTTATAATGAATATTGGCAAAGATATAAAATATCAGAGAAGATAGTTATTAATATAGCATACAACCATGACCTGTATATATCCATATGTAATGTTTTGACATAATTTCTTTATCTGTTCTTTTCTTCCCCGTAATGCATAAAAGGAATTAAATTCACTATTAGACATTTCACCAAGCATCTCTAAAATTGTACATAAACTTCTCCTTACATAATTAATGGACGTTATTATTCGCATTTTCTTTTTAATGGAAGACATAAACTAATCTCGGTGACTAAATTCGTATTATTTAATTGTATTGAAAACAATGTGGATTTTTCAAGGATGTTTCCCCTGCTTGGCTTTCATTAACAGATTCTACAATTCAGCCAATTTTGCATAACATGTAATGATCAAAAGCTCTATTTTGTTGTTTCTAATAGATTTTAGTTTTATTGCTCAGAGGAAACATCTTCAACAATATTTCAGGGCTATGCGAAGTATTTTTATATTTTTTCTCTCTCATTCTTCAAAGTTTAATCTCTTTAATATACTTGCAGCCATGCAAAACCATGCAACCTATTTTATAAATTCTATATAAATTAAATAAAGCTTTCGGTGGGTCATTTTTATGTAACCTGATTTAAAATAATATAATTTACTAAAGATAGAGGAAAAAAACATGTTTTCTACATCAGTTATGAATATATTCACCTTCACACTATTGTGTGTAACAGTGCATTTGATGCATTAATAATGGAAAGGACAACTATACACTTAGAAGCAAAATCTTCATTTTTAAGCCATAAATAAAGTTTCTATGACTTCATACTCTGCAAATTTTATTAAAGAAAGATGTTTGATATGTATAACTTAGAACATATTTCTTCAAAATTAAAGTTTTAGGAATGAATATTTTACTTAGAAGAGTATCATGAGACTCAGTAAAACATATGCTATCCAACATCCCATTTGTTCTTTTCATCTGGGAAATTACTAGAATGAATAATAGGAGATGCAATATTAGAGTGTTACATCCATGAAAACATAAAAATATATTTGATGTAACAAAAAACACACATTTAAACTATTTAATGCTATTTTGAGTAGAATATTCTAATTTCTTCTTTGTTCCAACCCCAGGACCTGCCCACTGAGCAACTTCCCCAGCCTGTTTTTCTTTTCTTTTCTTTTCTTTTCTTTTCTTTTCTTTTCTTTTCTTTTCTTTTCTTTTCTTTTCTTTTCTTTTCTTTTTTCTTTGCTTTGCTTTGCTTTGATTTGATTTGCTTTGTTTTCTTTTCCTTTCCTTTCCTTTTCTTTTTTCTTTCTTTTCCTCCCTTCCTTCCTTCCTTCCTTGCTTCCTTCCTTCTTTCTCTATTTTGAAACAGAGTTTTGCTAAGTAGTCTAGGCTGGGCTCAAACTTGGGATCTGCTCCCGCAGCCTTGGTGGTTATTAGGATTACAGGCTCATGATACCATACCCAGGTTTCGTTTTTCTTAAAACACAATCGAGC